>NC_086330.1:334627287-335827287 GCF_032445375.1 Bacillus rossius redtenbacheri | reverse complement strand
GTCACACTCGTAACATGCATCGGATGTCTGTGGCCTGACTTAACAATTTTATTGCATAGCAACAAATTATCTTAGAATTGGGTTCAAAAGTGAAGATTGAGATAGTTCTGAAGTTTTAACTAACTAACTTCACTAAATTTTTTGAATTGCAGAAACTGTTCAAAAGCAATAGAAACCTAACGGGAAACAGATGAACCTTCTTCACCGGGATAGGCGATATCATATTCAAGCAAGCAAATTTCCGCTTACAAATTTGCACTGATTTATCACAAGAAGTACGGGGATTTCACGTATACATTAGGTACAAGATAGACTTGAAGCACATATACATCTGCTTCACGTTGATGATACTGCAGGGCTCTTGACACGCCCTTGACGACCCTGAGCCAGTTAAAAATAAGGGATAGAAGTTATTATCCAGTCAGGTGTAACCTTCCAAAGAACGTGGCATTGTTATCAACTAATGAGCACTCTATAAAGGCGTTATTATATATACGCACATCGAGTCCAACCTGTACTGAAATGAATCCAATTAAAAATCACGGTGTTGTTTATTAGTGTTGTACAACAGTACTTCAGCTATTTTGACTTTTAATTTGAAATTTGTTTCTCATTTGCTAGTTAATTTTATTAGATTGTCTGTCAGTAGGAAATTTAAAACTGAAAATTAGTATAAACACATTTATTTCCAATTTTAGTCTTTAAACATTTCAACTAAACATGATCAATTAAAATATATAAATCTCATACGTATATTAACATATATATATATGTGTTCTGTACATTACTTTTGGCAGACAGCGAGATCATCGGAGATATAAAATAAACAACGAACTCAGAGCGGAGGAATCTGGGGTAGGGATGCTACGGCCCTTATTAAGGATTCAGCCCAGCTTTAACCTGGAGGTTATTTCGAGAGGTCGTGAATAGTGATCGAGTTCAAGATCGACTGACCGTGGGATCGAACGCTGCAGCTCAGTGTTGCGGTGCACGACTGTGGGATAAGCCAATTGGGAGGCTGGTTCTGGTTCCAGACCATCGTGACGGGGATTGCGTGCGGAAGAGACTGGACAACACAGTTTTTCTTGAATACAGGTGAGAAAGATTTTTCCATTTCATAAGAAGCAAATATTTCGAATCGGCTAAGATTCTAACCCTGGAAGTGTACCTACTCAAAAGTCAAAAGATCAAACAATTTCTTTTTGAACAAGAATCTCCTTTATAGTAACTAATTATTGACTTGTTCCACAAAAAATTTTCAATTGTTAATTTTTTAACTTCGGGAGAGCGTTGTGAATAAATAACTCAATAAACAAAACCATATGAGCGAGCCTTTAAGTACTCGCCAGAGATGTGTAACATCTAACCTCGGTAACTATAGCAAATTCATGTGTTCTCATGTTGCAAATACACTCGTAATACGAAAGATGAACACGAAATTTAATGTAGAATTCGTTAAAATAACGCAGAACGTGATACATATACGTAAATGTGTTTCCAAATGCGGATAACACGTATATAGTTTCCGCAAACTTCCCCCCCCCCCTCCACCAAACACACACACACACACGCAGCAACTACGTGGACTATAGAATCATTCGATTTGCAAATCAAAATTTTAAATTATTTATTGAAACGGTTCCTATAAAAGTGAAAAAAAGATAATTCAAATGTATCAAATCCAAGATATGGGTCTGATTATCGACAAAGAAATTATCTTAAAGTACTTCCCATCTTTTTAAAATTCACAAAACAGTTAATACTATAAAATTTCTTTTAGCTTTGTGAACTTCTCGCCATCCGCCACAGATGGCAGCACCGTGGTTACAAATTTCCGTTCCATGCAAATTCCGTTCTTTCCACAAAATCACGCCTATCAAATGCCGTATACCGTGAACTACGATAGTACACATCAAAAATTATGTTCATGTTTTACCCGGGACTGGAACCCAGAACCATTCTAACTAAAATCCAGTCCACATCGAACTGCGATGCTGAGGTCGGGTAAGCCTGTCATAAACAAAGCGACCTTCAATTTCACGTCATTATTTTTGGTGACGGTATAGATTAGAATCGTGTGTTCAGTTGAATGACCCTCCCAAACTATACCAAGGGTTGCAAGACACACAATAATAACAAAAGACAAAAAAAATATATTGACAAATCCTGATTGACCAGGAGATAAGGTAAAACGTGGCGGAAGTCATTAAACCCGTTTCATCGACATGCATGCGTTTGTTTGAAATTTTTCAGTTATATCACAACTGTTTATGTGCGAGTGTTTGTCTACTTGCACACGTTAGTTAAGCAACCTATGTAGAAACCAAATTTTCCATATTTAATTCCATCTAGAGTGAGAATAAAATATGTACTATTTTAACTCAACACTCAAAATATAATTGAGGATGTGGTGGCGATTAATTGTTTTCGTATGTACGAAAACTATAATTATTTAAGAAAATTATTAATTTTTCACTAACTTAATGATAGCTTGATTTTTTTTTTTTTTTAAATTGGTTGTCTGTAAAGTCGGTTTACGGACGATAGTTTAACGTGACAACGTCATAACAAAACATTGATGAAATGATTGATCCAGAAGAAAAGGAAATATCATATTAGGCCTGAGACTGAGCCGTAATAGGTTTTTGCAACCAAACCATTTAAGCATTAAAAATATTACATTCTTTAAGGAAGAATTTTTTTAATTTTTTTATCTTTTGTATGATAAAATCTACCTCTGCATACTTTTGTGAATAACATTGAATTATTTTTATTGAATTATCACTATTTTGTATGGATACAAAGAAGGAGTGAAATGAAATCTACAATTTAATTAATAAATTTACTTTTATTTGCATTCATTAATTCAAATATATTTATTACTTTTGAAGTGTCGGGCGCATCGTATTTATTTTTACAAGTACAAAAAAAAATTTTGCTTCGGCCGGGATTCGAACCGTCATCCTGGCAGTCAACCATGCTAACCGCGCAGCTACGAGGCAATATTTGAACTATTGTTTCAGATGTAATAAATTAATAATATTCCACGCACGATATTTGTTTGAATTTCTTTTAACTAGCATATTCTCTGTTGGACTCGAAATATTTACACGCTCGTGGGCTCATAACTATAATACGGTGTGTGATTTAGTTGATCAAATAATAACTCATGACAAATAATAACCAATGTCAAACTAAAGCGTGTGAAATATCATACCAGCCATAAATATTTAGTTACACAGATAAAAAACTACTCTTACAACAATGGTTAAATATACTAATTTACACTAATAATTAAAATAATACGTACTTGTAAGAACGCAATTTCCTTGCGAATATACTCCCGTGGCGCGGTGCACAACAATAACCTCGAACACCGCTATTTTGTCGTCTGCCCTGAGCAATACGCCGCCACGTGCCGGCCGAGTTCTCTGTACCGTCCGCAACATACCAGAGAGATGCCACGTATGCGTAAACAGGACATCGAGAGAAGGTCGGTTCCAGCTGCGCTTCGGTAGAGGACGGACGTGTCCCGGAGCTGCTCGCCGTGAATTTATAGATCGTCGACGCCCAAGCTGTGGTTAGCACTTCTTAGTGCTACCCAGCGGTGTACTGAAAGGTGCCTGTGTGCTACATGCGCACGGGCGGTAAGAGTGAGCTGCGGTGAAGTAAGTTATTGGCAACCAACAACTCGGCAACACCCGGGGAGCTAGCTCCCCTATAGCCTAGCCTGAACCCGGCTAACTTAGCCCCGGGGGACGGTCAGTGGGTGGACCCGAGCGTAGGCTACTACAACGACATGAGCGACACTGTCGAGATGGCAGAAAGCGAGGCCCCCTCAGGGCCTAGCAACGACGATTCCAGCGGCTGGTCAGTGGCCACTGGCAAGCGTGCTAAGCGTCCGCACACGGAGGTGTCCGGTGCGGGCAGCAGCGACGACGAGGCGGGCCCCACCCCCCGCTCTCAGCAACCAACCGCGACCGCGACCGAGAGCCCCAAGAGGGCGCCGCGAATCAAGCCCCTGTTCGTTTTCCTCGACCAGGGGCACCAGTACCCAAGGGTGTACACCGCCCTTAAACAGTCAGTGCAGGAAAAATTCACCTGCCAGAACCGCGGCCGAGACGAGATACAGGTCAACGTGGCCTCAGTCCCCGACTATCACAGGGCAGTCAAAGCACTGCAGGCTATCGGCGCCCAGCACTCCGTCCTTCTTCAGCGGGACGAAGTGCCGAAGAAATTTGTATTGCGCGGAGTGCACCGCCACACCCCATCTGAGTTCCTCCAGGAGGAATTCAGCTCACTCAATCTGCCGGTCCAGAACCACTGGTTCCTGGAGAACCGGCAGCGACGCGAAAAGTGCGATGCACTAGTGATAGAGGTGCCTCAGAGCTGCGACTCTGAGCGCATCTACGGCCTCAAGGAGTTCGCCGGCATGCTCGTGCGTGTCGACGACTACCGTCGCCCCTCAGGCCCCTCCCAATGCAGCGTATGCCAGCGCTATAATCACGTTGGCAAGGCCTGCCACGCGGCCCCTGTGTGCCGGTGGTGCAGCGGGCCACACCGCGCTCCCGACTGCCCCAATGGGGGCAACCAGGAGTACAAAAAGTGCGCGCATTGTAAGGAGGCACACTGCGCAAACTACAAGGGCTGCCAGGTCTATAAAAAAGAGACCCGCAGGCACCTTCCGCCCCAGGTACGCAAGCAGCGCGAGCAACAGTCTCGCCGCGACTTGCGCGAAAACAGGCGCGCTGCAATGCAGCCCCAGCCGCAACCGATGCCACGGCCCCCTCCGGGCTTCTCTGGCCCCCCGAGGCAAAACCCCTGGGGTCCACCGAGGTACCCTCCTCCCCAGAGCTTCGGCGACTACCTGCAGCAGGCAGGTGGCAACCGATTCGCGCCCCTGGAGCAGCACTGCGAGCCCAGCTACAACGAGCTGGACTACCCAGTGCTGGCGAACAACCCCTGGCAGCGGAAGGGGTTCAAAAAACACCCGACGGGCCACAAAAATGGCCAAGGCAAACCCCCGCGACCCACTCAGGAAAGGCCCCCGCAGCCTGGGCAGGACAGGCCGCGACAGCCTGCCCAGGATAAGCTCGTAGCAGCTAAGGCTGCGCCAGCCCCGGCGAAGCGCACGACCGCGCTCTCCCGGCCGCAGGTAGCCCCGGCACCTGAGACGAGCATGGCGGTAGACGCAGCTCCAGTGCTGCCAACTGCACCGCCCGCGCCCCAACAGCAGCCAGCCTCGAAACCGGGCCTGGCTGACTTCCAGAAAGTGCTCGAGCAGTCGCGCACTTTCAACACGGATGAAAATCTGGCGGCCACAATCGTCCCCATGTGCCAGCTTATGGTTATATGGTGCGACCCATCTGTTTCCCTAACAGAAAAAGTCCATGCTATGATGGGCTTCGTCCAGACACTGGCTGCCAAGCTCAATGGCAGCTCGTAATCCGGCCCAGTGTTGCATACCAACCGCGGCCCATAGTCTTAAGTCCCTCCTATTCTGGAATGCACGCGGCATTAAAAATAAAATACCGGAATTAATTCACCACTTAGAAAAATACAAAATAAAAATAGCTGCGATTAATGAAACCCACTTAACTCCGACTGATAGAATTACTATATTAAATTATGTAATCTATAGGCGCGACAGAGTAAATCACAGAGGCGGAGGAGTGGCTCTTCTTGTTCATAAAAGTATAAAGCACACAGAGTGGCAGCTCCCCGCTTTTCACAATCTTGAAGCGATAGCCATTAACCTAACTATTAACAGACAAAACATAAAAATTATTTCTATGTATGCGCGACCAGGTAGGTCCCTGAGCGAGGCTGATCTGGACGCCCTGTATGGGGCGGCCCCGACCTTCCTCGCTTTAGGAGACATAAATGCTAAACACAGAGAGTGGAACAGCAGGCGAGCCACACAGAATGGTACAATTCTTTATAACCACCAATTAAATCACAACTACCAAATTCATGCCCCCATGGAGCCCACACACGACACAGGGCGTGTGGGGGTTCTCCCAGATGTTCTAGACATCGTTATTAATAAACGTGTGAACTCGGGATTCGAACTCGAAGTTGTACACGACTTAACGTCTGACCACTTCCCTATTCACTTAATTTTTGACGACGCAAATGTCGAATCAAATCCACCTCGCAAAGTTAGGGATTACAAAAATGCAGATTGGGCCAGTTTTAAAAATTTTTTGTCACTAAATCTTTCAGAACTTGATGAAATAAATAATAGCGATAATTTAGAAACCGCTATAACAAATTTTACCGCGAAAATTCAAGACAGAATTAGCCAGTGCATCCCAGAAAAGGAGGATAAGTTAGTGCATGACGAGCTGCCAGCATACATTTGCGATATGATATCGCAAAAGAACAGACTGCGCCGCGAATACACACGGCGACGCACGCACATTATCAAACGCAGAATCAACGAGCTTCAAACTGCTATATCAGATGAACTCTCGTTGTGGCGTAGCAGCCAGTGGGAAGCCAAAATCGCGAAGCTCAATGTACAGGACGGGAGTGCCTGGGCAATGACTAAGCGAATTTTGAATAAATTTGATAAAATTCCACCCCTCCAAACAAATAATGGACTTGCATTTCTTCCCCAGGACAAGGCGCATGCTTTCGCAAGCACCTTAGAAACAGCATTCCAGCCCAATTTGCAGCCTTGCGACAGGCCATTCACTGCACAAATTTACCGCGAACTCCGCGCTAAACTGCACCAGCCCACTATCTCTGAGCCTCTCCCCACCCAGGCCCAAGAAATTAAGCGTGCTATCAAGAATATGAAGCCGCGAAAAGCCCCTGGGAACGACGGCATACAAGCAGTCGTTCTCAAACAGCTTCCAGATGAAGCCTTAGAATATCTGGCTGAATGCATTAATGCAATGCTCAGACTGAATATTTTTCCCTCCCAGTGGAAGGAAGCTAAAGTAATAGTCTTCCACAAGCCGGGCAAGGACAAAACACTGCCCCAGAACTACAGGCCAATAAGCCTCTTAAGTACTGTGTCTAAAGTTGCGGAGCGCATAATTTTACACAGACTCAAAGTACACATACACGAACATAACTTGCTGCCAAATGAGCAATTTGGCTTTCGCAGTGCTCATTCGACTACCCATCAACTGGTCCGTCTTACCGAAGAGATAACCAGCGCATTCAACGTCCAAGACTACGTAGTTGCTACGTTTCTCGATGTAGAAAAGGCCTTTGATAGAGTTTTTCATGCAGGGCTAATATATAAAATGTATGAAGCAAACTTCCCGGATTGCTACACTAAACTCATTGCATCCTATCTAGCAGGCAGAACCTTTAGAGTGTCATCTGAAGGGGCAACGTCTGACCTAAAATTAATTAAAGCCGGAGTGCCGCAGGGCAGCATCCTAGGCCCAGTACTATTTAATATATATGTACGCGACATGCCTCGCCCCGCACACAGACTAGTCAAGCTAGGCTGCTATGCAGACGACACTGTACTGTATAGCAGATCTCATAACCTACAGCTGGCCACTACCAGGCTCCAGACTGCGCTCACTGAAGTTGAACAGTGGTGTACAGCCTGGCGCATAAAAGTAAACACGACCAAGTCTGAGGCGATTGTGTTTACACGCAAAAACCTCCCGCCAGCCGACAACAGGCCGCAACTACGCCTATTTGATGAGCCAATCCCTCACAAGGACGTAGTTAAATACCTAGGTGTCCACATGGATAGGAAACTCCTGTGGAGACAGCACATTGACATTAAACAAACCCAAGCTCAGGTTAGAATGCGCGCATTATATCCTGTAATGAGCAGGCGATGTGGCAGCACAGTCAAAAACGGATTACTGCTCTACAAAGCTCTCATTCGCCCGATAATCACGTATGCAGCCCCAGTCTGGGCTACTGCTGCATACTGCCATCTAATAAAACTGCAGCGAGTTCAGAATAGGTGCATTCGAATCGCTGCAGACGCCCCGATATACTGTCCAGTAGAGAACTTGCACAGCGAAACTAACACTGAAACTTTGCAAGATTTTTATATCCGCACAACCCAAAATTTTTACGATAAATGCGTGAATAATTTAAATCCACATATTTCCTCCCTTGGAAACTACGACCCAAATAATACACAGAAGTATAAGCTTCCGAAATCAATCCTGGCGCACCGCCCGCCGTAGCTGCGGGCGAGGCGCCCTCTGATTGGCCGAGCCTGACAGCCAATCAGCGCACGACCCCCCCCCAAACAAAACTAGTTGCCGGCGCTCGGAGCAGCTCAGTACCTCCCGCGCCGGCCTTCCACGGACTCGTGGCAGGCCGGCAAAACAAATCTGCCTATGCTTACGCATAATTAAGGGCAGTGTGTGCATTACAAATGAAACAAAGTTCGCGCACAATACACATGTGTGCTGGCAGCTCCTCGATAATAAGTAAAAGTTAATATAATATAAATTTAAGGTTTCACCCCCTTAGTTATAAGTTAAGTAAATTAAGAACATAAGCGCCCTAATTATCATACATGACAATTAATTATGTGATTATGTAATAACCAAACATGATTATAATAATTCAAAATGGTCCGAAGCACGCAGGTGTAGGTTTTGACTTATGCAAAGGTCCACTGCCTGTGTTATTAGGGCTGACTCTTTATGCCTGATGGGCATGGCTCGCCTGCAGGCCTCACCTGCAGTGACGGTCGTGTTTCTGATGGCATGAGATTTTGAATTACACCTAAATAAACACACAGATGGCTGTAATACATGTGATAACCAAACATGATGCTTATTCAAAATGGTCCGAAGCACGCAGGTGTAGGTTTTGACTTATGCAAAGGTCCACTGCCTGTGTTATTAGGGCTGACTCTTTATGCCTGATGGGCATGGCTCGCCTGCAGGCCTCACCTGCAGTGACGGTCGTGTTTCTGATGGCATGAGATTTTGAATACCAGCTACCATTGCAACTAGTGTGACATCGCACACACACAACATACATACCAACCATATGTATGCGTGTGTATATATGTGTATATATGCCTGTGCATGTATATATATATATACATAACACAAATTTTTTTTCCCTTCTCAAACACCAGGCTGGCTGGCAGCCTGGGGGAAACGACTAAAGTCGCCCCCGAAACAACCAGCGCCACCAAACTAAATGCGGACAAAATGTCCAAGCTCCCGCCCATTTGCTTAGTAGTCTTTCTACTCTGTCCAACTCTTCTTCCAGAACCATCCTTCTGTTTCCTGTAACCAACCTGCTTGTAATTAATGCATGAAATTTTGCATCCCGCATGTCAGTGCCCAGGGTTTTCCCTGTGTCTATGCAGGTTTTACCTGGGCCCAACTTATCTAGTTTTTAACTTAGAATAGTCAGTGAGGGGAGTTAGTCATGGCTAAAACGTTGCCATGGCTGGCCAATCCCCTCCTAGCACATGATGCATGTTTCCTCTCCTGCATGGTTCATAACCTGCATGCTTAGAGCGTATAGGCTTCGGCCTGAGACGCACTTAGAGTCTTCCCTACCCAGACCCCTCCCAAATACACTTAGTTATTAGTTAGGTTAGGAAAAAAAAAAAAAACAAAAAAAAACAGGACATCCGTAGTGGGACATCCGTAGTGGGACAATTTTTCGTGCGTGCAGCCAGCGTTCATCGATTTATTAGACGTTGTCACGTCAAAATTAAGTGTGCAAATATTCCCATATTTTACAGTATACTGTTGAATAAAGTTATTTAAATAAATTCATTGCATGACAAAAAAAAAATCTTTTAATGTCACATATAACTGTAAGTAATTTTCGTGCGAGAATCCGCTTGTTAGTAACGCACAAAAACCATGCTGAATTTGAAACCTATAAAACACTCTTAGTGGTTCTTTGGTTGTAATAATTGTTTACGTGTGAAGCTTGCGTGATTAGGGTCGTGGCTTCGAATCTAATCCCTCCGACGTAACGCCAATTTAAGAGCCACGATTCTGTGCCAATATGGCTCGGAGCCGGGATTAATCTTGGAGATCTGGTCGCCTTAAACGTATGTTCAATGGAAATGCATAAGATGCAGGCGTATTTAGTGAAAACATCTGATCACCTTGTTATATTGCAACAAGATATGCAAGCACAAGCGGTTTCTTTCTTGTGGTTGGTGGCAGTCTGCGAAAGAAGTCGCTGCCATATTCGACCGAGCCACTCCGGACGCTTTTGCTACCGCACTGAATTACTGTGATTGTTGTGGTGACAATCGACATGTACCTGAGAAAAACTCACCCAATCACAAAACGCAGATGATGCTACAGCTTTCAGCTATAGTCTCGGAATCTTTTCGCGAAATATGCATGACCCTTAGCAATGCAGTATGTCCATAAAAGAATATCCCAGTTATATATTTTAATAGTAGCGACTGTAAGCGTTGTAGAGTGTTAGCTCATGATCACAATTGAAGAGTAACTCAGTTTTAGATATGTGCGTGCGCGAGTTATGCTTTGTTATTTTCTCGCTTGTACCGCCATCTACGCAAATTGAGCGTAAAGCGTTTTGTGTTCTGCAATGTTCTAAGAGTGAATCTATAATATCAGTTCAATGTGCGTTTCTTTCAAAGTTTAATTGTGATCGCCCACGTGGCAAAAACATCCGCCGATAGTATCATCAATTCTAGACGACAGGGCTCTTATTCGCAGGCCTCCACGTTTACCTGACGTAACTTCTTGTGATTTTCTTTTCCTTTGGGGCTTTATGAAACATCGTGTCTACGTTACACCGCTACCTCATGATGTGTTAACCAAAGTGTGGGAAGTATTTGGTCTTTAGGTTGGCTGTGTTTCGTATAACTAAAGCTGAACATATTGAACATTTGTAAGAAAAACTAAGTTAGTTGAACTTAAATTTGATGTATAATTTGTAGGGACACATGTATTTCGCGAATACATATCGTGTCAAGGTATTTCACAAAATACTGTAGCTTTTCTCCTGTGGTTATTGGCTGAGGTCGGGGATAGGTATCTTCTTGACGGGACCAATGAGAATGTGGTCACCGTACTGCTGCACCCTCACAATTTGCCATGACTAGAGACATGCAAAATTCGCGGATTCATTTCGCGATAGGCTAGCATAAAAACAACTATACCTTCGTACCGCTTCTACAATTGGCCCACATTTTATCCGTGGAACTGTGAGCCAATGGGAAACACTAAACCCAGAAAGTGCCGAATTACGGACAGCCTAGTTGAGACGTCTCATGAGTCAGTAGCCAATGAACAGGTGTTATTTCCTCGAGTATTTAAAGGACTGTGGAGTCTATCCTAGAGGTCAATGAAACCGCGAATTTTGCAGGTCTCTAGCCATGACTCTTAGAAAAAGCTACAGTGTTTTGTGAAATACCTTGACATGAAATGAAAGCGCAAAATACAGGTGTGTCTAATAATTTGTTGTAAAGAGTCTAAATTAAACTGTTATAATAAACCATTGAAACTGGGATATTATTTTATGGACACGCTGTATAATTTAAATCTTTGCCCGTTTATTTGTTCCATGTAATGCCATAACTGTTTTGCGGATTCATTTCACTCCAGGCTAGATTCAAGTTACCTATACATAAGGAAGACTTTTGAAAATGCTCATTGGTAAGATCTGGAAACATTCGCGGTTTAAATAACCTCCAGGAATGACTTCACGATCATCTGTATACTTGGCAAACGTTAATTTTCTGCTGAATTTTGACGCGTTTCACCTAGATAACATGTGATTCTATTTTTCTTCGATTGAGAGTCTCCAATTGGCTCAGAGCCACCCAGATTAACAGTGAACCAATAGCAGAAGTAGTACGAAGGTATAATTATTTGCAACTTAAGAATATCACGAAATGAATCCGGAAATTTTTCCCGGTCTCTACAATTGCTCGATGCCAAGGTTTGATACTTTTTCGGGTTACAAGTGATCGGATAACCGCTTTACTGCTTGTTCGTAACTGTTTCTGGTTTGTCAAGAGCATTGTAGCTGAATTATCAACGGGAAAAATATGCATATGAGGTTCAAGTCTACTTTGCTACCCAACAAATCAACGAAATCACAGTGCCTCTAACGTTCAGATGTAGAGCGTATTGTAAGTAATTTGAGTAATTTTAGAACATTTTCTAATGTGAAAAAAGGGAACATTTTAATCAAATTTTTCTTAAGTGAAATTCCAAAAATTGTTTTCAAATATGAAAGTTTAATTAAATAGAGGCAGTTAAGAGACAAACAATAAAAAATGTTATTTTAATTGGCCGAAATCGCTGCTTATAGAAAAAATTATTAAAAAATCATAATATTATTTTGTAAAACACCATTTAAAAGCCAACTAATTTCTTTTAATGATTCGTCACATCCTGCAGTTATGTTTGTAACATATCTACGACATCACAAATTGAGTTAAAATCGGTATTCTGACGTTTTCGATGGCAATAAATATGTAAAAAATTATCTTTAAATAGAGACCGGAAAAATTAGCGAATTCATTTCGTGATATTCAAACATTCAAATATTTATATCTTTGTGCTGCTTCTGCCATTCGTTCACTTTTCATTTGGAGGACTGTGGGCCAATTAAACCCTCAGTCATATAAGCATTGAAGCACAGGCTACTCATTCGAGACGACTAAGTCAGCAGCCAATGAACAGGCATTTACCCGTGTAGGCAAAGAATTTGTGGAGACTATCCAAGATGTATTTGAACCCTGTCTCTATAAACAGCTACGAACGAAAAGGGACTGGAGTTAATAGTGGATTAAATGAAATCCAGGGTAACTTTTAAATCCTCTGCCTACTCGAGAAAATTCCACCTGCTCACTAGCTGCTGACTTGCGTGACATATCAAATGGGTAGCCTACGATTCGATGCTTCTTTGGTTGAGGATTTATCATTGTACGTGTGTCATCCAGACATTCTTTGAGCGAAGGTACAAGCATTTTAATTTAAGCCTATCGTGTAGTGAATCCGCTAATTTTTCCGGTCGTTACACACGAATTATCGTAAAAGATCTTTTGCGAATTGGAAAAAATTTATTTAATGGACCCGCGTTTATTTCGCATATTAACTAGGTATCAAAGTAGGCTTATAGCACATATAGGCCTACATATGTTTCACCTCTAAGTTTGGACTACAGTACTTTTGACCCACCCTGAGTTATAACATTAAATATGATTATAAAAAATCTCTTGTAACCCGCCAAAGGATGGGACCTTTAAATCGAGCAAGGAGCATTCTAAAAGTATTTCAGTTTGGAGTAGCTTAGCTTCTGGTTTGTAGCTGCGTCGAAGGCGAAGATATCGCCGACGTTTCAGTCGACGTTGCAGTCGCCATCATCAGGGATCAGTTATCAGAAGGTAGGTAACAGCTCACTGATGATGGCGACTGCAATGTTGACCGAAACGTCGGTGAATTATTTGCTAAGGACACGGCTACAACCCAGAAGCCAAGTTACTTCAGACAATGGCCGTGAAAGCCTGCGAACATTATTAGTAAAGAAACCTCCTTTTCAGGTACTGCTTTTATAATGCATTTCACTATTTCTTCACACACATCAGATTTCTATTATATTTGTAACAGGTTTCTGACCTAACATTGATTTTACAATGATGCGTTATTATTTGGTTTATTCCGGTAGCTGATGTTAAAATTTCATTAACATTATCTTAATGACAAAGGACAGGAATTTTTCGTGAAAGTAGCTGTGCGTTAAAACACTGCAGAATTAGCATTGCATTTTTTTTGTGTTTGGTTGATATTTTTTTCACATACAAACCTTCACGAAGCATAGATGTTACATGGCTTGGCCGAATAAGTCAATATTTCTCTTGCATATATTGAGTGTTCAAGACAAAAAGCACTGCCCCTGAAAACGGTGAATAAAGTTATAACTGTGTGGTAGGCAGCCATGCCTGGAGTTACGTTGCAGGTTGCCTACCGGCTAGGCATTTACCTTCCTCGTCCAATCTTCACTATTCAGTAGAGACCATAGCATGGTCTTTAGATGCATTTTCACTTCTATGTGCTAGGAACAGAAGATTCTACTCAATCAGATTTGTAATAGTAACCCTTCAATTTAAAGACAAATTAGTAAACGCAAGCTTACCTTTGCACTGTGCGTCACTACGTAACACCAATGTTTGCATATTTAAATATGAAAAAATCGCATTTTACAAAAAATAAAAATAAGAAGTAACAGCACGTACTTTTTTTCAATTCTTTTCATTATGTAACTGAATTGCTTTATCACTAAGCATTTTTATGTAACTAAACAATACTACAAATATTTTACTTTTTAGTAGATTGGCACACAGTAATTTACATAATAAAAAATTGTATTACTTAAACTCTATTGACTGTACAAATTGGAGAGCGTTTTATGACGTTCATTATAATTTTTGGGAAGAAAAACAGACTAGCACACTAAAAAAAAACCTCATTAAATGTGTTGAAATTAATCAATTGACACGAATATTAAGTTAACGAAGCCCGGTAATTGCGTGCAGTTGTTGATGATTCTCTATTCGCAGCGTGGGTTTCATAACAAGCAGCGCTGATTAGAACGTGTCCTTACACGACCTTGACAATTCGTGGAGAGAAACCTACTATTCATTGATCCCGAGTCAGAATACCGAATAAGAAGAAATTTCGTGAATGCGATGGAAATCACATGGAACGGAATCGTATAATCACAATGCTGCCATGTGCGGTGGATGGCGCAAAAAAAAGTTCACACAGCCAAAGGGAAACATTAAAATATTAACTGTTTAATGCATTTTAATGCATTTTGTAGTAGTAGTAAAGTTTGTGTTTGTTTTTAATAGAGGTTTAAGGTTATCTAGTAGGGGGAATTATAGTGTGGTCATAAGCCTGGTATGGCATGTGGACACGAAAGAAAAACATAAAAAAAAACATAATGTCTTTCTTGGCTGAAAATAATAATAAAATAGAGGAAATGAAGAAAGGTCAGGAAAGAAATGAATAATAAAATAGGCAGTACTGGTGTCCATTTTGTGTCCTGTGTGTCCATCGCATGTTCAGTATGTGTATAGTGTGTTCACTTCGTTTCCTGTGTGTGTATTGCGTGTTCGTTGCGTGTTCATTGCGTGTCCTGTGTGTGGGCAGTGTTTTAATAAATTTCCTTGTCCAAAATAATGTCCAAATATGGGGTTTAGAATTTTTTTAAACTTTTTTTTTTGCTTTTATCGGAGCCGTTTACTTATATAGTTTAAAATTTCTGTCTGCTAATAAAATATTTCAGTAGTCGACGTGGTTGAACCGGTGACAAATTCTAGTGGCGAGTGTGGAAACTACGTGGTGGTTCAGGTAAAGAAATGGAGTTGAAAACACTGTTTGCCTATATTTACCACGCTTGGCGTTATTTTAAAGAATCAAACCAATATCCAAATTTCGTATTTTAATTGTATTTGCAAATCTAAAACACTTTAAGTTTCTCGTTACCGACGTTAGACGTCACACATCTCTAGCGAGTTCTGAAATACTCCCTCCTTTATTTTTTTGTATCCCGATAGTGAAGCTGTATGAATGATCGGTGAACTTTGGTTACGGTTGGAGTTGTTCCTCGCCGTGCAAGTCAAAGCGAACGTTCGGGGGTGGTCGACTGCGAACTCTCTCGGCCGACCCGAACTGCCCCGATCGTTCGCGAAGTGACGTGTTGTTACGAGTAGTGGCTAGAGTTTCAGAAGTGTTATGCGCACGCGACAAAACAACCCCCCATCCCCTTTTTACCTCTCAAACCAACCGCTTTCTTACCAAGCTTACCGTAATAGCCGCCTGTTTCCGGATTGCCCACCCATTTCATGTTCCTCGCACCCTAGCCCCCCCCCCTCCTCAAAAACTCCCTTAAAAAATTATCTCTCTTTCTCTCTTCCCAACTTTCACCCCGTCTTCTCTCTCCACGCGTTAAAGGTTTTCATTTTTTTTCTTAAAAAAAAATAATAATAACGTTCTGAGATGAAAAAAAAATTCTCCTTAGTTTTTACGAGAAAAATAAAGGTCCAAGTATGTTTAATCTCTTCTCCCAGAGCGCAAACTTACACATAGCATTTTTTTTTTTTTTACCTTTCTTGCGCGCACTTTTCGCCAACTTCACACAAGCAACACCAGCGCGCGCCTTGGTGTGCCTGCGATGGAAATACGAGGTGGCGAGGTTAAAATGGCTCGCATCCCCTACACCTCGTCTTAATGACGTTCCGTTCCGGCCATCACATGAATAACTCAAAACAAATGTAGAGGAACCTTTAATTTTAGCGGTCGTTTTGTTATGATTTTTTAAAGCGTGATGCTAAAATATTATTTCAATGAAACCTCCGTCGGAAATAATTTAGTTTATCTTCAGCCTGTGTCTTAAGTTTATTCTGGAAAATAGTTAAGCTTACATAAATATATTGTACAAGTTCTTAAAAAGTGTGCAATATCTTTATATGGAAGAAATAAATTTCATTATAACGTATTTCAATGGTGTGTACATAATTTTGTTACATGTTTGTTAGAAACAGTTTTTCAATCAACTGCTCTTCATAGTTAAGTTCAGTGAAGTAATAAAAAATCTCCGCAATCATGAAGTAACTGTAGCTTATTGTTATAAAATAAATAATTTTTAGTTGACTTATTATCTGAATTTCACTCGTAGGCTGATTTTCATTAATGACGATTTCTGATTAAACATCAAATGTCTTCATAATGAGCGAAAGATTCCAATGCTAAACATTGTTTAAATATATGTAATATAAACAATTTGGTAGAGTGATATGTTGTAAATCGGTTTACAGGCTAATTATTTCTTGAATAAATAAATAAAAGTAAATAAATTCTTTAAGGAAAGATACTTTATGTCCAATTCAACCAAATTTTTGAAAGAAATTTTTTTTAGAAATTATTATTTTTCTTTAATAAAACCATTGATTTTGCGTAGGATTGATTAATTTTTTGATAAAAACATATTTTTCTTTACTTTGAAGAATGTTCGTCTGAAGAGCGAACCATCTTCAGACGACGTCGACCCGGTGCTTCAAACAGCGATGTTTTCTTCCTCCAAGCGTCACGGCCTACCCTTTTCCGACCGAACCTCTCTCTTATCCCCCCCTTCCTTATCGGCCTTCTCGCGACACCGGGCAAAGATATCTCCTATCTCCGCATCAAAGACGCCATCCGATTGGCCCTTCGCCTGTGATGTCCGCACGCTCGACCGACGCGCCGGTTCGCTCGCGTGTCCGAGGCGACAGGGGTTCACGCCCTCGGACGAAGCAGGGGCTGGAAAAACACCCGCCGGCTCAGAATACTTCAGTGGACATGCGCCACACAGAAGGAAGCAAGAAGACCCCCCAAGGAATAGCAAGGAGGAGGTGGAAAAAGCAGATTAGTTAAAGGATCAGTGCTCGCAGTAATACTTTGTTCCGTTTCTTACCCGGGAATTTATACTTCCAATATAGTTAAAGTTATTGGTAGTCTGTTCCCTAAATAGCTTGCTAGTATTAACTGCGCACAATAATATGCTCGGTTAAAACCAAATGTAATCAAAGTGTTGAATATTCCATTATCTTTACTTTGTTAAAAAAAAGTTATACCTGAATGAAACGTTAATTCAAATTTAAAATTAGGCACCAATTTTCGTAAGAAATTCTCAGTTTAATCTCTAAAAACGTATTTCATGCATGATAAAATTACCACAGCAATGTGTTATACAAATTTATTGTAGTATTACAAACTATTTCTTAGCAACTGGTTCCCAAAATAATTTTTTCTAAAAGTACAAAAAATATTTTTTCTGTGCAAAGGAAGATAAATGTATTTAACTTTGCTAACCCAGCTGCAGTATGGAATTATACGATGTTTATTATGATGCTTATAAATCCCAGAGAATTCTCCGCGGAAGAAATTTAGTCAGAAAAAATATTGCAGCACATATTAAGACAATGACCTGCGTGAATTTCTTCCACGAAATTATTTGTACTGCCTAGGCATGCAACATTTAGCATCAGCAGATAATGACTTGTTCTCGAGAGTTTGTGGTCCATTCTAGAGACGATACTTGTAATCCAATAATGCCGTATGTCCCCATTGTGTGATCCATACAAAGAACACACAGCGGATGTGGGTCCACAGACAATTATGTGAATACGGACTTTGTCTTCTGCGCCCGGATGCAAGGTCGTTTGTTTGAAAATGTTTACAGTGTGATGCGGGATAGCAAAAAGGTGGGGGAATTTTTTTCGAGGTACCAAGTCTCCTAGCGATCTTTGTTTTCCATCAACATACAACCATGAATAGCGATATAACCATAATCAGTGCTCTTAGTGGCTATATGTATGTTTTCATCCATATGACGAACCCTAGGTCACCCATAACCGTTCACTGAAGTTGACTTATCTGAATTTCACTCGTAGGCTGCTTTTCATTAAGGACGATTTCTGATTAAACATCAAATGTCTTCATAATGAGTGAAAGATTCCAATGCTAAACATTGTATAAATATATGTAATATAAACAATTGTCTAATATAACTGTTGATAATTTTATTTTATAAATATAGGTGTTCATATAAGAACCAGACACAAACTTAAAATTTGGCTTAAAGGGATCATGATACTGTTACTATTAATGAATTCTGCCACCATTCAACCCGTTCGTCATTCCTGGATATTTCGAGATACTATCCAAAGATGAACACATTGCTTGCGTGTCTTTGGGTATAATTATTGTGTTAATGATAACACCTGCCTGATCTATGGCATGGTTTTGAAAACGAATATACTAGTACTTGCCTTCACTCAACCTGTCGCGTGCCAGCTTGGAGGAAAAGGCACAATGGGCGTTTCCATAAGCGTACTCCCAAAAAATGAAAGTTTTTACACCCCAAATATCTGTATCTCCAAAACACCAAAGCTATTAATGCAGTGACAGCAGTAAGCTGAACTGGAGATACCACGAAAGGTTGATTTAAAAGTTGTTACTTTCACTCTCAGATATTACCTATCTCTAGATACGGGAAAAATTCGCGGATTCATTTCGAGGTAGTACGTAATCAAAATACTTTTACTTTCATGCTGCTTCCGTGTTTAGACCACAGTTTACTTGAAGGAATCTGAGCAAATTTATGATCCTAAACAAAAGGAGTGTCGAATCACAAGCATGCCAATTAACAGGAGTCACGAGTCAGTAGCCAATGAGAAGGTGTAATTTGCTCGAGTGCATAGAGGATCGTGGAGTCTAACCTATAGGTCATTGAAACCGCGAATGTTTCCAGTCCCAACCTTAGTCTTATATAATTTGGAGCAAAATATCTCATATAACCGTGAGTCTAACTCCCAAAATTTAGATAGTAATTGGGAACGTTAGATGTAAATTCAGTTTTGTAATATCGTACCATATATTGTTTGCATTATGGTCATTACAATTGCGTGTAAATATCTCAAAAAAAGAAGTTCAACAAATATTTCTGTTTACTTCCACACACACTAGGGTTCACACTCATGAACCGCACGTGTTCTGTGTGACTGCTTCAGGATGTATTTGAATACTGTAGTGGCAATCATGATACGTATTAAGCAGGTAGTTCCTCACGGGTTTATGCAGTCCTTTATCCATCCCTACACGCAGTAAGCTTCTCATTGTAAGGCATTTCCATTTGCCTAAATACACCGTTCAATATTGGGAATAGGGCCCAATTTTATATGACATATTTAGTTTCGAAGGTCGTGACGTGTGAGCCATTTGAGTGGAAGTAATTAATCATGAATGACTCTGTTAAAAATTATTCTTCAACATACCAAATTTTTTCTAGCTATTTTAACAGTTTTCTGTATGAAGATCATTCTGTTGCAGATACTAAAGTTTGGTTGCAAGTTCTACTTCCTTTCAGATGCATTAAAAACATCTACATTTTCCTTCTGACATTTCTCGATTGCTGTGATACACGCTTTCAATACAAAGCGAGGAAATTTTTCACAGACGTAACGACTGAGAAACTTATTTGAAGCATTGCTTCTTCCAGTCATTTTGACTCTCAACGCGACTTTTTCTGACATGTAAAATCCGGCCCGCACCTACAAAACTTGCCGTTCGCGTGTGAAACGCCATTACCCAACCGCCAGGAAATGCCTATCTTTTTTTTTCACCCACTCGTGGACTATAACGGACGTAAATTTATTTTATTTTATTTTTCCAGGTCCGAAGTTTTTTTTTCTTTTGTTGCAATGACATTATTCTCTCGGCTGGGGGAAAATTGGCCGTGCTGTGGCAGGTAATCGATGCATGTACCCCCTCCCCTCCATCACTGGTTCACGACGCGGAATGTGTTGTGCCCGCGGCGATTTTGGCTTTGGACTGGGGCTGAGACACGGAAAGGACGTGCACCAACTATACAGCATAAGCATACTTTCCAGAACTATGGACATACTGTACATTATGGACACATTCTATTCTTCTGGGCATCAGGCCATCATTGACTCAAAATTTGCATAAAGGACTATAAAATAAGCGGTTGTCGGCATTCACGCTGTAGGAAAGAGCCAGTTAGCCAAACAAATTTTACTGATTAAATAAAATGAATCTATCTTTAAAAAAAGATAGTTTGAAAATATAATAATTTTGGGAGCAATCCTGAAAGCTAAAACCTTGTTGTTAAGAGAAACACTGTTAAGGGGCCCGTCTGGTTGGGGTGTATGTCTGTTAGTGAGGCGGGATGATAAGAGCGACGCTGGCTCGTATTTTTTTTCGCGGTATCGCCTCTAAGCGCAAGGCTATGAACTGGCGCGCAGTCTTCTCATCGTCACAGGATAACTGTGAAAATTGAGCGGTGAACGTAACATTGTATGGAAGAGAATTGAAGATAAATGTGTAATGCAAGTCCCTTAAGTATTTTAAGAATCTGTACAAGTTGTTATACGCCTAAAAATTACTCTAAAAACAGTCATTTTCGCCATTTTAACACTTCTAAAAATACAGTTTGAAAAAATTATCCGAAATAAAAAAAAATATTTTCGACCGTTAGCGAATTCTTAAATGCTTTTCGTAAACAGACCCGACTCCGATATCTTAAGTAGTTTTGAAATCGCGTTGTTTTTCCTGAAGCTCTGCGCACCTGTAAATTCATACTAGCTGAAGTACCCGGTGTAGCCCGGGCTGAACACAAAGTGTAGAGTATTATTTTTTTAATTCGGATGTGTACAGTAATTTTTCTCTTAATTCGAACGTAAAGTGTGCAAATTTCATCGAGAGTTGCCGAAATTCTGATTTAAAGAGTGTAAAAGGTCATGTAAAAGAGAGGAGGAGCGGGAAGAAAGTTGTTTTTAAAAGTCTCATGTATTCATTAAAATTTTTGTTAAAGTTATTTGTGACGCCAAGTATGCAAACTTTTATCTAGGAGGGCCAAAATACTGCTTTAAGGAGTGAGAAAGGAAAATGGTGATGGTTTTTCGTAATCTAATGTGTTTAGTGAACTATTTTTTTCTTAAATTATATGTTGTTGATAAATGTATTTTTGTTTGTACGTGAACTGATAAAAATTTCACTAAAGAGAACAAAAAATCTTCTTTAAGAGGTAGTAAAGTAGAATGGGGTTAGTTATTTATAAAATTCTTGTAGCCGGTAATATGAGTAGGTTTAATAGTATTTATAGTTTTATTTATATAAACTTTTACTTTAGGAAATTCGAGGTAGACAGTAAATTCCTCCCCTTTTGAACGCCAAGTATGAATGATGGTATCAAGTTGAACCTGTACTATATTTTAAGTGGTAGGAAAGGTAGACGAGGTGTTTTTTTTTAATCTCATAGATAATTTTATGGGGGTAATATTAAATAAATTTAGACAGTTAATTTTCTCTTTTCATAAACGTCGAGTTTGCGAAATTTCATCAAGAAGTACCATAATACTGCTTTAGTGGTAGTTAGGGGAATTAAGGATGATATTTTGAAATATTTTTTAGACAGGGGGATGAGAGAATTTTTAAAAATCGGACGAATACAGTTATCTTCCTCTTGATTTTAACGTCAGGTGTGCAAAATTTGATAAAGAAATACCAATGTTTTTTTTTAAGGGATGGGAAATGGGGACGGAATGGATTCTAACACCTCATGTGGGCATAAAGAAAGGGGAGTATCTTTTTAAATCAGATAGAACAGGAAATGTTTTCTTGTTTTTAACATTAATTACGTTTAATTAGGTTTAAATGTACCGACATATTGCTTTAAGGGATGAAGAAAGAGGATGGGGTTGTCTAACAATATCTCATGTTGTCAGTGACCTTACATATTTTCCTTAATTATATGTTTAGCAGTTATTTGCTTCTTATTTTTAATGTAATGTGTGCAAATTTTCATTAAGAGGAACCAAATTTCTACCTTAAAGTGTGTGAAAGGTGTAAGGTTAGGTTTTTTGACATTACCTTTTCATTCTAAATCAGTTGACAGCAGTAATTTACCCCTTAACTTAAACGCAAAGTGTGCTAAATTTGATCAAAAAGTACAAAAAAATGTTTCAGTTTGTGAGAAAAGAAGATGGGTGTATTTTTTATTTAATGTATAAAATGGCCCGTCACTTTTTATAAATCAATTAAAGACAGTTACTTTACCGTTATTTTGAATACAAAGTGAACACAATTTGGTCAAGTAGTGTCAAGTTCTGTTTTAAGGGGTGAGCACGGGGGATTGGGATGGTTTTTTTTTTTTTTTTTGCGAGATCTCATTTAGACAGTGACCTTCCTCGTATTTCGAGGGTCAAGTGTGCAAAGTTACAACTTAGTCGGATGAAAGATGAGCAAACATATTGAAAACGTACAAAAGAGAAGACTAACATTCATTTTTAAATTCAAGATCAAAAAACTAAATTCTATTAAAATGAGGTAGAACGCTTACCCCTGACAGAACTAGATATCGGCTATCCGCATCACCTGACTGCTTTGCGAGGTCCCCGAACTCTCTGGTTTTCAGGCGCACTAACTCAAGCCTGATATTTTATCTATTATTACAGAATTACGCTCCAGATCTATCCCACAGGAATCAATTCTATTTCCGAGGTTAAAAGTATCCTATGTCATTCTCCAGCCCATAAAATATTTCTTTGCCAAAAATCATGCCGATCCGTTGCTCCGTTGCTGCGTGAAAGAAGACCAAATAAACAAACCAACAAACACACCTTTTTCATTTATAATATTAGTAAGGATGTTGAAATATATTTTAAAGACACGTATTTATAACTCATCGATTGGAAAATCTGCGTGAACTTGCTCCATCAGTTAGTGGTGGTGCTACAGGAGGGATAAGGGATAAAATTATAATCTACTCCAATTCGCATAAATTCGGTGCATTTTTTTTTAGTAATTTATTTTATTTTTAGAGATAATGTAATGTTTTTTTATTTGGTTCTCTTAAAAATAAGTTAAACTATAGTATTATTAATCACTTTTAAAGTATTATGAAAAACGTAAAAATAGCCTTTCGAAGGGCTAAAATAAAATGTCCTTGCACTGACAATTATTTATCCCTTTTGACTGGCTGCCGTCTACAAAAAAAAATTGCGCTATTTGGCCTGGCCATTCAGGACGCGTTGGCTTCCGCAATGAACGGTTAAGATTGGTGTACTGTAAACACACATGTAACTTAAATATATTCAGCCAACCGCGAAACACATACAATGCTGCATTATTTTACAACACACAGCTTGCCTGATTTTTTTTTTTTTTGCAAAAAATATACGGCCCTAGATTTTAATTTTCCAAAATTACGTACACTCTGTTTAACTCCCTATTTAACGCCCATTTAGCAAAACAAAACCTTCCAATCACCCGCCCTCCCCTCTGCTTGCAGCTAGGTCCACCAGTACCATCAGTGATGGTTCAGTATTTCCAGAAGATCTGACTAATGGCTGAACAGACGTCCTGGGATTGAATCCCGGGGGTATCTGTTTTTGTACATTGATTATTATTTTAAACTTGGAGATCACGGAAACTACGTCAGAACCACGGTAATCAACCCATTCCCTTCCACATGTGTCCACCGAGAGTCAACTATCAGACACTTGAGGGATTAATGAAAAAATTTAAAAGCGTAAAAAAACTTAAAATTAAAGGTTTTACACTGTTACAAATAAAAACGCACACAGAATGACTTCAGCGGTCATAATTAACTAAAAATTATTTTCTTTGTATTCTCCCAACTTGGCAGAACGCAACCAAGAGTGAGAATGCTTTAAATAAGCTTTAAATAAAAACAACCAGAGTCCCGAAATTTCAATATTGCTTTATTTCGTCAGTTATAAGGTGATCCATTGTAGGCATGCATGGAAACAATTGTTAAAACAAAATAAACCAAAGTCTTATGATACGAGGATATGAAATATGGTGCGTTCAACAACAGCGGTTATTGTCTCAACATTTGCAGCAAACATAACCATTGTCCACAGTATTTAAAAAAAAAAAAAAACTGTCCTTACTATTGGCCTACCCTATAAATATTTCAAACTCATTCCTTTAACCCTTTTATTGTTTCATTTTTGGTTTTTAACTGCATCTTTCAGTAATCAAACTCTAAAGAATATTATATTCGCATTTATACACTCAGATGAATTTGTTTTGGCAATAACAATCATAATCCAGAACGTAGAAAGTTTCAAGCCTAATTGTACAACTTTATTTTCATATTGTGTCGATTAAAACGGAATTTTTAATTTTACATTGTCAAAGTACCAATGAAGTAACATTTTTTTTTACTTCTCCTGAAAAAAATGTTTTGGACTATAGTTGTGTATTGCCAAAAGCTCTTCAATTAAGGTCTAATGTCTCGGTGACATCGGGGGCAGTTAAAACTGACTGAAGTTTTTTAAGACTTTGGGATGAAATAGTGATGAAATGCAGTGGTTGCGGAAACCGGAGCACCCCGAAGAAACTCGCCTGCTCGCGACTTTAACACTGTCTGTGCTTCTAACAAAAAAAAATCATGGGGTTTCACACCAGCGAGAATATAACCTGGCCATGTCACACTAACGAGACGAGAAATCTGGCCTCTTTAGAAAAACATTTTCTGTACTTTTACACAGGATTCCTTTGTGAAACAAATGATAAAAATTAGTTTGTCATTCTACAAGAAAGATATTATTTATGATTACTTTTACATTTATTAATTTTTTTCTCTCGATAATATTGACAATTTCTTACGAAAATTGGAGCATAATTATATTTTTCAATGGCTGTTTAATTCATAAATAAATATATGTTTAAGCATGGGAGATTTCACCTCATATTCAACAATCGGACTTTATTTAGTTTTATTCTGCTTATTAATGTGCGCAGTTATTACTTGAAAGCTGTTCAGGGAACGGTTTACAAATAACATTAACTATTTGGGGTACTGGGACAACACAAAGCATAAATGACCAGGTAAGAATTTGAACCCAGTATTATTGCAAACATTATTTTGTAGTGATGAAATTGTTTTCACGTGAACGTAACAAATTGCAAACATCTGAAATTTTACATTAAAATATTTCTGTTACATTCACAAAATAATTACAGTGTACCATTTTACAGCTTTTCGTATAAATTAAACATATATGCCAATTACGTGTTATACTACATACATGCCTTCCATTGGTTTCAAAATCAGAAAGGATTCTTAGTAATCCAAAATGCAGGAAAAAAAGTATTATTATAGGCAAGATTAAATTTAGGATATATCATCGAATGAAAAATTATAAATATACATGTACATACAAAAAATAAAATTTTTCAGTATTATTTTTTGTTGTCAAGCCCGGTTTAATATCGTCTTTCCAAAACGATAACATCGGCTGGATTTTGAAGTTATTTTGCATGTTTCTGCGCACACATTATTTCGTAGGAAGTGGTTTTTGGAGCTCTCGGTACACAAATTATTTTGGATATAGATCGCACGCAAATTGCCAAGTAAAATATTTTTGAGTCCAATTGATACGTCTTATTTGTGAATAGAGCTGTCAAATACCTAATTGGTCATGAACAGGAACTTACAAAATTTTGCACTATATAGTATAGTATAGTGCTTTTGTTAGACTAGCTCTACACATTCAATATTACTAAGAAAAATGTGTGTTTGAGCAGCCATTATAAAAAACGTACTTGTTATTGTTTAAGTTAAAAAACTTGGACAGGTCTGTATACATAATATTAGTAGTCAATGGTTCAGATTACCCGTAATTCACAGTCAATTGCAAATAGAGCAAAGAAATCCCTCGGAACGAAAGAATAATTAGAAACCCTAACAGGAGGGGAAAAAAAACACTTCAACATTTAAAATAACCATTAATTCAGATGCTGTTGGTTCAAGAGATGTTGTCAAAAAAATAACTAAGTTCCGTGAAGGAAGTTTTTCCGTTTGTTGGTCGGTAATTAGGCCCCCCTCAAGATAAATAAAAAAAAGTACTTGAAGGATGGCGTTTTCGTCTTTCATCTGAAGTTCTTCCAGCTTTTGGCTTGAGTTCAAAATTGCTTTTGAAATTGACACCTGAGTATTTCTTTAGAAACTATATTATACCCACACTTAAGAATGTTAAAATATGCCCTAACCAAATAGGATTTGCCACAGTGTACAAAATATTTTGAACAGAGACTTAACTTTCAAACGTTTCACTAACAATATAAGATCTAATCGTCAGAATTAAATTATTTTTAACAGCGTACTTTAATTTACTTATTTATTTTAAGTTCCAAATGACTTTAAAATTTATAAAATGGATTTTATTGGCCAAATAAAAGAATTTTTGTTGGAATCGCTCGTGGAAATAACAGATACATGAAGTTTAGTGTTGACTATTACTTAAAATATCACTCATATTAAGTAAAAAATATTCTCACGTCATCAACCTCACTAAAATATTAATAATAATATTTAAATCGAATTATTGAAAAAACTAAAATCAGACAAAACACTTCTTAAAATTCAATCTCAGTTTTTAAATCGTTTATGAAATGTCTTTGCCCAAACTCTTTCATTTTTCATTTCATAAAATCCTTGAAGACATTACACATGCATGTTAAATTCAATGAATGTTTAATTAAATATATTTAATAAGTTTTGTGTAATGAAAGACGGCTTAACGCAACAGGTACCCTTGATTGGTAATCCCGTTTCGCTCGTATCGTTTTACAGCTCATGACGTACTACTCTCACTCTTTTTCGTCGCTCTCTCAATTTCGTATGCAATAACGCTAGACTACTACGACTACCACAGCACTTACAAACTTCTCAACATTTAAACATTGGCACACGAAAGCGTGTCCCCGCTGCAAGATAAGGATCTCCGTCGCAATTTCAGCGGCCGTTAAACGGTGCGCGATCGATACTGGCCTGGATTTAACAAGAAATCTTAATCCGAGTCACGTGATCTCGTTAGCATTTAACGGTAGCTCTCATGCCTGGAGAATTTTTTCCGCTACACAGAAAAAGAAAAATTTTCATTTGGAAACCAGTTGCCGAGAAATAGTAGTAATACTTAATGGGATATATGTATTGTAACTTTGAAGAAAAAAAATAGTTAAGGTTATTTTTGCATGAGTGAAGCACGTTTCCCGATATAATACTGAGTTTTACTTACAAAAATTGGCAAATAATGTTATATTAATGTTTCATTCAAACTGAATGTTTTAAACCATGGGAAGTATAATGGAATATTCATAATTAGAATTTATTTTGTTTTATTGTGCTTATTGATGTGCGCAGTTAACACTATAATGATAATCAGGAAACGATTTACAAATAACTTTAATCATTGGAGATACTGGTACAAATCAAAGAATAAATTCCCGGGTAAGAATACGGATATAGTATTACTGCGAACACTATTTTATAGAGATACCGTTATTTTTCGTGTAAATGTATAAATTGACTTACATGAAACACAATTTTACTGTATAAGGAATTGTTTATTTATTTATTTTACGTTATCTAAAAATTTACTCGTTCTTATATATAAAGCCTTGTCGGTGAAAATGATACGGAACGGGAATATTTACGAAAGCATCGAAATTACTACTTTATCCCAGCACTTTCCAGAAGTGAGTTCGTAAAACAACTGTGTTTGATTTGGGAAGGGGGGGGGGGGAATGGACCCAAAAATAACCGGAATCGTAATGCGGTGCATCAGGTACTTGTAACACTAGTTTCCGCAGCTAGGCAGCTGTTGTATGATCTCTCCTGAGTCAGTCTGCCAAGTGGCGTCATCCGAAAACGACGAGAGTGGTTTCTCTGGCAGCTTTGTGTGTGTGAGACTTTAGTGCACTCGCGACACGAAAAATAATTGCTGATTCTGACTATTTGTTTTTGTTTTTTGCCTATCAAGAACTCAGCGGAAACTTCACAACCACATATTGTTCGTGAGAATCAGCATTTTTTTTTAGTCACATGAGTACTAAAGAGACACACGCACGCGCCAGATAAACCATAATCGTTGTTTTCGGATGACACCACCTGGCAGACTGACTCAGGAAAGATCACACAACAGCTGCCTAGCTGCGGAAACTAGTGTGATATAAGTACATGATGAGCAACATAACGATTCCGGTTATTATTATTTTTTGGGACCCCCTCATACAGGAAAACCGATAACCAGAATGACCGGCAAGAGATTCTAACCTGCGTCTTTGGAAGAGCGAATCCGGTGTCTTAGCATCCTGCTCTCTTTCTTCAGAGAATGCATGACTTCGTCATGGAAAAACTGTGTTTCATCTCGACTACTGTGATTTTCGAAATAGTAGGTACTTCGTAAACTAGAAATCACATGGAGTCTGTTCCAGAACAATCAACGATCTGGAAATATGTAAAAGAACAGTTGGAACACAAAGGTTACAAGAGTTTTTACGCTGTAAATTTTAAGCAGCCTACTTGAGTTGAATCATCAAATTCACAAATCCATGAGCATAATAAAACAGATAAAGTCAATTAATTGAATTGTACTATCTTTCAAATGGTTTTAATTAATATGCTTGAATGTAGTATCAATTAAGATAATAAAATTATTCCCCAATTTTTGTAATAAATTATAAGTATTATCTCGAAATAACGTATTTCATATAAGGAAAAATAAACGTAGCCTTGAGTTGTGCGAAGTTACACAATCGTTCTTGTAGTATTAAAAACCATTTCTTGGCAACTGGTTTACAAAGGAATATTTTTTTTAAAAGTAGACGATTTTTATTTTCTGTGTACGTTTCTGCCATTGCGGCTAAAACTTTTGCGACGTTTTGTGACTCAATATTTTTTCAATTGCTTATATTAGAGTGTAAAAAGAAGGTTTCTCAAGAATAAACCAAGTAAATTTCGCAAAACTGATTTAGAAGAAATCGCCAAGTAGAACATGGCATAATGGAAAAAAATGCTAAGCAAGGCTTGATGTAAGCTTTTGGACATACGCCATTTCTAAGCACATGTATGTCTGTAGAAGAAAACTACAAAAAACACAAATGAAAAAAACACAAATAAAGCAAAATATTGCTGTTGTCA
This sequence comes from Bacillus rossius redtenbacheri, assembly GCF_032445375.1. Taxonomy (NCBI): domain Eukaryota; kingdom Metazoa; phylum Arthropoda; class Insecta; order Phasmatodea; family Bacillidae; genus Bacillus; species Bacillus rossius. Next base: position 335,797,806 of record NC_086330.1, on the reverse strand, counting down.
GGATATAAACACCACACAATACTCCACAATAGGAATAGGGTCAACAAAAAAAGAAAAAACAAAGAAAAATTGACTAACAGAACGAAAAAACCCCCACAAATGATGACCGCACAAAAATACCGAAACCAAAAAATTCAGCACAACAGTCAAAACGAGACAAAAACACGTCAAAAACTAAAAGACGAAACAAACACGACAGTTTTCTAAAACAGAAACAAGCGACGTTTCGGAAACTGCTATCTGCTCCCGTCCTCAGGCAGAGACGCACATGGTACGAAAACACAGGTGCGACTGCATAACAGCAACAACAATTTTTTACTTTATTTGTGTTTTTGTCATCTGTGTTTTTTGTAGTTTTCTTCTACAGACATACATGTGCTTAGCAATGGCGTATGTCCAAAAGCTTGCATCAAGTTATGCACTCCCATTTCACAAATCTTTCAAAGATAATATGCTAAGCAAGATTACCAAATCTTACACCACCCAGTTCGAGTTTAAATATACATATATTTAAAGATCCTACTTTAGAAGAGAGAGTAATGGGAGTGTAAACAAAAAAAATTATGTACTTTAACAAAAGATTTCTTTGCAAAACAAAACCAGTTGTCACGAAATTGTAAAACTTCAAGAAAAATATTGTAGCTTTGTACAAAACATGGAAATGGTTATTTTTTCGAGATAACACTGAGTATTTCTTACAAAAATTGGCTCATAATTTTATATTTTAACTAGCGGACCTAACAGACGTTGTTCTGTTCAAAAGTTTTAAATTCGAAAATTTACAGGAAATTTCCCTTAATTTAATCGCCGGGTCGAACTGAAAAAAAAATTTAAAAAAATTGAATATTCGATAACGCGATCACGGCGCTCCCTACCGGATTCAATGTAAAACATACAAAGATCCACAACAGCATTATTAAATTAATTAATAAAAAACATTATTTATAAAATAGAATTGTGAATCTAAACCATTCTTTAATCCACCTGAACCAGACGTTCTGTTCAAACCGTGTAAATCCAAAAATTATATATTTATTTAAATAATATATACAGTAAAAATATATAACTTTAATTTACATATATACTATAAACTATAATTGTTATAAGTAATTGTTATTTTATAAATGTTATGATTTATTTTACAAACTTATATTTTTATTTTCAAAGAGGCGTTCAAAACGTCATATGTTGCATAGAATAAAAGGAGAACTGATAATTTAAAATTGTAGGTTAAGTTGTTTGTTACTGAATGCACGTTTATACATAATTAAAAGTCATGAATAATCGTGTAAAATACTCCCTTCAATACTGCACCTTACATATTTTGCACAATGTATATTTATTAATTACACTTTAAAACGTAGAATCAAATAAGAACTGACAATTAAAATTTGTAGGTTAAGTTGATTGGTATTGAATGCACGTGTATACATCATTAACATCATTAAAATTTACGAAAAATCATGTAAAATACTTTAATACTGCATCTCACAAACTTGCACAATGCATATTTTAAATTAAACTTTAAAACGTTATTTCAACAAATAAAAATATAATATTCTCAATAAGCGCTCAATTATATTTTAATTCTAATGTAATAACAAAACTGAGCTACGACGCAAGCAACTGATATGCAAAAATGCAACAAAGTAAAAAAATTCCTAGAATCTGATCGCAGCACCAACTATCGGGTCAGACTGATATGCCAAAAATTTAAAAAAATTCTAACACGCGATTGCAGCGCTGCATAGCAAAATCCAATTGTGAACCTAAACCATCCAAAGATTAACAACACATAAATAAATACACAACACACACACACGTATATATATATATACATATTTATTTATATATATATATATATATATACTGTGAACCTAAACCATCCAAAGATCAACAACAAAACATAAATAAATAAATAAACTAAAAATACCTTTAAAATTGGACCAAATTGTGAATCTAAACCATTCTCGAACCAACTTAATCACCCACACAAAATTTCATCAAAATCGGTTCAGCCGTTTAGGAGGAATTCAGTGACATACACACGTACGGAAGAATTGTATATATATAAATTCATTGAAGAATTTTATTTTTTAACGATTGAAAAGATAATTGAGTATCCAACAACTAGACTATATTCTATTATATAATTATTATTATTTGTGCAATTAATAATTGTAAGAGCTATTCAGGTAATGGTTTACAAATAAATTGAACTATTGTACGTACTGAGACAAAACAGTGCGAAAATTCCAGGAACCCAGAATTACTGCGAATAATATTTTGTAATGCTACATTTGTTTTCATGTAAATGTACAAATATTTGTAATTTTAAATTAATATTTATGTTCCATTTGCGAAGAATATATACGTATATTCAGTGTATGTAGGGTTTTATAAAACTAATGTTTTTATAGCTGAAGAGGCTTCCCAAATATTTAATTTTCTTTGTGGTGTTTCATTCCGAGTACATTTCTTTATAACCCCCCCCCCCCCCCCTAGTTTTCCCTCGAGATGGTTTTCTGAGAAGTAACGTTACAATGGGAAACTGTCTTTTATGCTCGACGTTGTTAGCCAAATTACAAACTTTTATTCGGTCCTCGGCGCTAGGCCATTTATGAGAGTGGTTCATTAGCCTCTTCACAAAACAGCGACTGTGAACACTTCGCTGCGCTTTTCACGTTTTCTCATTTCGGGCTCTCTGAAATAACGAGGGCGCATTAGACGCGTTGTCCCCCCCCCCCCCTCCCCAAAACAACGCGGAAATCGCTCGGAGATACTCGTGTTCGATAAAGGGCGGCCCTGGACTTTGGTGTAGTACTGTGTGATGGCAAGGGACAAGATTATACACTTTAAATTTCTTTGAATGGAACGGAAATATTTTTGTAAACTTACAGATTTTGTAAATTTTTACAGTTACATGAAAACAACTGTATCACTGCAAAATAATGTTCGCAGTAATATTGAGCTCGTATTCTTACTCGGGCATTTATGCTTTGTGTTGTTCCAGTACCCCCAATAGTTATAGTTGTTTGTAAGTTCTTCCTTGAATAGCTTTCCAGTATTAACTGTTTACATTAATAAGTAAAATAATACAAAATAAAGTCAAATTATGAAATATTCCATTATCTGTTCATTTTAAAATAACTAATGAATCATTAATTAAAAAAATAATTTGTGCTAAATATGGAAATAAATTCTTAGCATTATCTGGAAAAATGTATTAAATACATGCAAAATTAACTATATAGCCACGTGTTGTACAAATTAACAATAAGATTATTATATTATTGGAAACTATTACTTGGCTTACCGGTATAAATTATTATTTTTAAAAGTACAGAAATATTTTCTGTGTATTGTGATTTGCGATAAAACTGAAATAACACAGAAAAGCGTCTCAATATAACAAATAATACCGTACTCTAAGTTAATACACCCTCAAGCACCAAAATAAAAATGAAATTGGAAATTAACTAGAATTTTTATTGAAAAAATTACTGAAAACACAAAAACGCATTCTGATACTGTAGCAAATTCAATTAACGTATGTTTTTAAAAGGAAGTTTGTATTAAAAAGTATGTACTAAATATAATGGAAAATGTTTATCTTTTTTTAAATTTTTAGATTAAAACTGTTGTTGGTAACTAATTTTTTACATTACTGCGTTGGTACATATATCACACACATACTTGCCAATTTATATTTATTTTTCCTAGTAGTTAGACATGCTTTTTACAATTTATTATGTTGTTAAAGTGTTTCATGTGTGTCAGTCGAAATTAAACCGTTTTGACAAATTAAGTATGATTTAAAAATGTCATTGTAACGTTTGGTTTATTATATGCTTTATTTATGAATAAACAGAATTATTAAATAAATAAATGTAAAAGCAATAACTCCGAAATATCCTTTTTTAAAACGAAAAATTGTCTAAAAATAAAACTAAATCTTGTCTCTAATGATGGGTTATGGACATGTTTGAAGGATTCATCCTAGTGGGAGACAGTCATATTGGTAGTCGTTGTACACTGTTAGAAATCAAACAAAATTTACGGCATTTTCACCAAATAAATATAACTAAAATAAACGAATATTTGCTCATGATTTCAAACTAAAGTATCTTCGTAGAAACTATGCCATATTTTTGATTTCCCTTTGTATATTTCGTTATAAACGAAGGTCAACATAAAATTGGACAAAAGAAAATTGTTCTTGCTGTATACATTACCTGTTTTTAAATGTTTTGGATTCATGTTAAAAGTAAGCGAACTCAGTTTCCATACATTTTAGAAGATAGCCGTAAATTTATGAAGATCGTTGGATAATTCGTAACCAGCGTTCTTCGTAAATTGAAGGTGAAAATTTTGAACTGTATACAGAGTGGACTGGTGCGTGTTAATTCCAAAGGAACTGGATGTTCACATTATAAAACTATAATAACATGGTTTTTCGTTATGGTATAATTAAGTTACTATAAGATACGTAAAGAATCTCAAGAAATAGATTAACATAAAAACCCATTTAAAAACATTTAAACAGAAACCTTTAAACCTTTAAAAAGAATTACGATTTTTTGACGTAATCGTCTAAATAACAATCATAAAAAATTGCATACATGTAATTTTGTAATGCATTTCACTAGAAATATACAGCTATGAAATATCTTTACGAATTATGTAACATAAACTCTCAACTGCCATACATCTCCATGTGGGTATATTAAATGAGCATGGCATTAAGGGAAAAACCTGCACAAAACAAGTACATTTTCTCATATTACGAAATTTTTCACTCCCTATTCTTACATTAAAATCGTTTCATGATCAATTTGACTAAATTGCTGCCGTGAATTCCTACAAAAATCTAAAATATAGAAGGAAGAGCTATTATCAACATAAATATTATAATTTAAAAAATTCGGATCCAATTAAACAATTAAAACTTAGATAACAATAAAATAAATACATGTAACGGGATCTTACGCTAGTGTCACATATTCCTATTTTGTTTTGAATTTTAACTTAACCATTTAAAAATAATTGATTTCCTAGTAAGTGCGAAAGCTTTCTACCACTACCTTTATAGCTACCATTTTATCAAAAAAGTTGTTTTTCGGTCATACAAAACTACTTTTCGAGCTATACTGCAGAGTTTTAACATATGCGTTGGACGTGTTTTCCATATTTAGCCATAAATTATCCTAATCCAACAAAAGTCTTGCTAATGAAAGGAAATTTTTAATTTTTCAATATAAATATTTTTGTCTGGCATTTTCAATGGTGGCTACAATTAAGTTTCGTGATATTACATAAAGTATCTAGTAATAATATCATGAAATAAGGGAGGGAAAACGCGGCCCCTATTTTAGGAGCACGCATTGATGTGTTTGTGTTAGGCGGGATAAGTTCGACGCTCGCTGGTGCTTCTAGCGCGGTATCGACTCTAAGCGCAAGGCTGTGTACTGGCGCGCAGTCTTCTCGTCGTGCATAAGACAACTATTGTATTTGAGTGGTAACCGTTACATTATAAGGCGGAGAAATTAAGATAAAGGTGTAATGCAAGTCCCGTGAGTGCTTTCAACAATCTGTACCGGGTGTTTCACGATTAAGTTAGCTTTCGGTAGGCCCATGTGGTATTTGGTAGGAGTAATTTCGTGAACGGAACGGAAATGTGTAATCACGGTGCTGCCAAATGTGGCGGATGGCGAGAAAAAAAAATTTCACAAAGCCAAAGGGAATCTTATAGTATTAACTGTTTAACGAATGTTAACAAGATGGGCAGTTATTTTTTAAATTTCCTTGAAAATCAAACCGAAAGCCACAGTTAAGTTGTTTTTTTTTTGTTTTTTTAATTAATCCTCGCTTTTATCGGATCCATTTCATTATATAGCTTAAAATTTATGCTAATGATTCAATAGCCGACGTAGTTGCTCCGACAGCGAATTATAACAACGGGTGCGGAAATTACGAGTGATTCGCGTCAAAGATATGTAGTTGGGAATAAAATTTTCGTATATTTTTCATCCTCAGCGTTTTTTAAAAGAATTTTTGTATAAATTTATTTTCCATGTTTCGTATTATAAGTGTGTTTGCAACATGAGTTTTCTCGTTACCGAAGTTAGTTTCTGGCGAGTACTGAAGGACTCGCTCAATTATTATTATTTTTTCCGTTAGCAGATTTCACTAGGATATCATGCGCAGTTTTCAAATAGAGAGGTTTTTTTTTGTAACTGAAGCACACCGCATGTGTACCCGTGCAGACAGGGGGACTTTCCTTCGCCGAAGGATACGAGTGCTGAGCGCGGTAGCATCCGTGCAGCAGCCAGGCGGGCTTTGTTGTGTTTGAGAAGTTTATTAAGTTCGTATAGCTACCTTCCTACAGTCACGTTACCCTTTCTCCGAAATCTTCCTTTCCTACCCCCCCCCCCCCCCCCTCTTTTTCCCCCCACACACCCTCATTCGCCCTCACTCGACCTCCCTACAAAGGTAACAGCGTTACTCCCGTTTCCTCAGACAAACTTGGTTAACTGCTCAGGGCTCTTCCTGTGTGAGCGCTTCGCATTTTGTTTTCCGTTTTTTTTTTTACGTCCTGTCCTTGTCCTCTGTCTTTACGAAATTACGTTTGTCGCGATACAAAAAAAACACTGTATTTTCAATGTGGTGGATTTTTAAAGCCCGGGTGTAACAAAACACCGTTGAAATCTTTTTTTGTAAACTGTATTAGTTTAATTCCTGTGCCGCAAAAAGCAAAAGTAAGAAACTTTGATGTCTTATGTTGGAAATTGACTTTATTTTAATGAGAAAATACATGTTTCTATTTCTCTTTATTTAATGTTCTTTGAATATTTATTATATTTATTTAAATACAAAAAATTTTAACTGTCCTTTGGTTGTGCATTTTTAATTATTCTACCACTCCATAGCTATCGCCGTAAAAACAACAGGCAAACGTGATGACAAGGCTGTTTCGTGGCTTGGAAACAATAGTATTCCTGGTAAAAGAATTTTAACTTAGACTTACAATATTGATGCAGTATTTTTTTTTGGTATGAACTAAATTTAAATAGCTGACGATATTTAAGTTAAATAGTATCCCAAATATAACTTTGGCATTTGAATATAAATTCTGGACAAAAATAATTCAAATTAAATATTTTTTTAATTAAATTTTTATTTTTCACAGATTTACCTTAAATATTTTTTTTTATTTCACATCACAAAAAAAAAATATTCTAACCTTATTTTAACTATCGTTTTACTGCCACCTTTATGTCATCAACCTTTAACCTTAGTAAATTCATACTTTATTATATGTACTCCTACGTTAATGCTTTTCCTAACACCACATTTTTAGTTTACATTCTCACACTTTTATATACGTTTTATAAATTCGTCGTGGTAAACTATGCACTTCCTTATTCAGCCTTTGTCTTTTCAAATTAATGATCTTTTTCTTGATTTTGAAATATTATTAATAAATGGGTTTCAAGTGTAAGAATTATTCAATACAAATAAGCAAAATTACAAACTAACTAATCTACAGAGAAACTAAGCGAAACATCTACATATAGGTAACTATTGGCATATAAATGTTATATGATTTTCAGATAAACATTTGTGTAGCTTTTCCTTAGAATTAATGAAAACGTTTACATTACGTTTTCATTTATTGGTTGTTTAATGGTCTTATTTAATGGTAATATAAATAAGATTTTATAATTTTAATGATTTAGTATATTCGTTTGCACGCAAGCAACTTATTGGCTGACATATTATTGATTTCGAGCAGACATTTAATTAATAAATGTGGATAAAAATTTAGGCTCGCTAATTAAAAGTATTCTTCAAAATAGTAACTGTTCTAACTTTAAACAGAAATTCGCAAGTATAGCTAATCAAATTTAGACTGCAACCAACGTTGTATAGCCAGAAAAGTTTTTATCATTTATAAACACCAATGAATTTGATTTTAATGAAAATATGCACCAGTTTAGAATACTTTTATGTTCTTAAATAATTAATTAAAAACCTTACCGTACTGTTATTATTTTGCATTAAAATTTAGCTCGTTATTTTGAAACGCTTTGTAAACCGCAGACGCTAGGTGTAGGCCTATATCAAATAAAGTTGAAAAAATCAAACCAGGAAACCGGTAAAGAACAGTGTTCAGCCCAATTAAAATCAGCGTTTAATAACTGATCTCATAAACATGAACAAGAGAAGTTAAAGTATCTTCTATTAGGATTGGGGGACTGAAGTCGTCTATGGCTACAGGAAAATTCGAAACGAAATTCATTACAAATTTTAATGTTAACGCTCTTATTTATTTAATAAATATAACGATGGTATTTGTTCAACAGAAAATTACATAAACTTTAGAGTACATATTCAAAACATATAAGTATACCACAGGAGTATAATAGGAACTAAATTACGAAATAATACATGTCTTAAGTAGCAAAAAAGTTCAAAAGTATCTAAAAACATAATTCTTATTATAGAAAATCATTTCTACACATACAATTTGAAATTCTTTTCCACCTTGAAATAAAAATTAAAACAAAATTTGTTGATAACTTAAATATCATTCTTATTTTATTTACCAATAATTTGAAATGCTCCCTAATAAACATTTACCTACCACCGTGAACTAGCCTTGAACTACGTGTAGAATAAACACTTCACTTAAAATAACTGCTTAACGCTCGTACGACCGTAACCACATTCAAAATGGTGTTCTACGTAAGTCGTATTGAGTTATCAACCTGTGATTTACTAGCGAGGAAGGAAGCCGATTTTTTTTTCCTTGACCTAACCAGAACTAGGTGTTTTTTTTTTAGGAAGCGTCTGATATATTAAAGGATCTAGGTGCCGAAGCCTATACACCTAGTAATGCTAGGGATTATTCATGCAGGGAGATGGTCGCATACAACGCGTGCTTTGTGCGAGGATTGGCCAGCTGTGGTAGTAGATGGTGTCATGATTGACTAACCTATATTTAATCTAGTTTAAATCCATGTTAAGTTGGGCTCAGGTAAAACCTGCATAGCCACCGGGGAAAACCTGCTTCGGACATAAGGAGTGCATTAGGCAGGCATTAATAGTACTTATAGGAAAATACAGGCTATAGTGAATGGCACGGATGATCAGTTGGTCAGAGCATAAATAAAGTCTGCCATGCGGGTTGCGCATTTGAAAGCGAGGTCAGATTTTATATTTTAGTCGCATCTGGATTTTGATAACCAGAGACGCAAGCGCTCTCGATTCACTGCCCGCCGATCAGTCCCGAACATACCCGAACTTCGCCTCTCGCTCAAGCAAGTTTGCCTAACCAACCTTTATTTTCAGTTAAGATTTCCTGCACGTACGAAAACATATCCTACAGGAAAAAAATAAAAATATTATATTTGACATGATGTTAGTTATTTAATATACCTTCAGTATATTTTTTTTTTATTTTTCTCAAGGAACATCTTTATAAATTCATTTGCCAACCACGTTACTTGTAAATATTCAAGTCAGAGTTATGTAAATTTGCATTTGGCTACAAAGCTCTGCCTTGCAGTTTTACAAGTTTGGCAACTGAATTTCTAATGACTATCCTCGTAAAAGTATAATTTTTTTTATATACAGTGTCAATATTCCCAATCAACGAGATAGCGAACACAAAAGTATTTTCAAAACTGCCTCAACATCCGCATTCTATGGCGTTTATTGAGCAGAAAAAAAAAACATCCAAGGTTCATTTAAGGTAATTTTCCCGGGGGGAAAAAAATTATTTTCATGGGCGTCGTGTTCTAGTAAAAAAAAATTTTTCGTGGGTATCACGGAGTGTATTTTAACTAAGTAAACGGCTTCATAAAGTCAACAAAATGACACCCTCGCTCTCAACAGCTCCGCTTTAAGGCTCCGCAAACTTCACACAGACCCGTAAGACGTTCGTCGCCGAGGCAGGGGAATCGTGGTTGATGGGAAACTCTCCACAATGGGCCACGCGGCGCGCTGCCTTCCGTTGCCCGAGTCACTAACATGCCCGGCTTCCACCGCGCTCCGCTAATTGTAATTAAAACCCCCACTGCTCGGCTAATTACTTTCCGTCCTTCGTTGCGGGGAAAATGCGGCAGGTTTGCGGACCCTGGCTAGTGTTGCGCCGAGAAGAGGGAGACCGCAATCGATGATGAATCATTTTATTGTACAGGAAGGTTTAAATGACAACATTTTTTAAAATTATATCTATACAGGAAACATTATCTGTTAAAATTTGCTATTTTCTGCCCGTGAATACTCTTTTTGATAGCTTAACACTTAAAGAAAGTTTAGAAAGAACGCGTTCGTTAACAAGAGAAAAAATATCTGTTGCAGGATAGTTTTTGATACTTCTTTAGGCACGTTGTGAAAAAAAATATTATGAGAGTGATTTTTTTTACAATGCGCGCGCAACACGCAACGATATTTTCAAAGAATGAAAAAAAAAGATACATATACAAATAACAATTATAATTTTGTTAATAATAATGAATACTGGTCTACATAATTAAAAACATTTTTTTTTATTGTGAATATTAGTTTAGGTTAGGTTGTACTTATTTAGGCAAGTTATGAAAAAACAATTATGAGGATTAATTTTTACGATGCACGCACACCATGCAAAAAATTTATAAGATGAAAAAGGGCTACATACAAATAAAAAATTTATATTATGTGCTTTCAAAGCATATACTTCAGTGGATTGTTATTGAATACGGGCCCATACTTTTAAAGACCTTTTTTTTTTTTTTGTGGAAATTAGTAATATAAATTGTGTTTATAAAAGTTTTCAAATGTATTTTCAAATGTATTTCTGTAAGTGAGGTTATGTGTCCATATGTATAACGATTTCAGGTTTCTTGTAAGCGTCCATTGACAGTGGTATCTGTGGAAGGTTTAGTAGTCTCCTGAACGTTTGTATGGTAGTATTTGATCAGGTTATGTTCCCGTATGTATAATTTACTTGCAATAGTATTAGAAAATATTGTGTAATTAATTAATAAATAATTAATATTATTAAATTATAATAAATATGCATTATAATTATTCTTTTATTTATTATATTTTAAATTCATTATTTACTGAATTAAATAATTACTTTTATACACATGTTAAAATTAATATTGAATACTGAGTATTAATTTAATTTTTATTTTGATTAAATCTAAACTTCAACAACCTATTTATTATATCACTCTAGTGATTTTATTATTTTGTTTAGATTAATTATTTTAATAAAAATAAAATTTAGCATTTATTACGCCGAGTGAGTATAACTTCTGACGCGCGTACATATTTAAACGCACCCTTTTTTTTAAGTATACAAACTTTACCATTTTGAGAGAGCCAATAATTATCGTAATTATCTTATCAAAATATACTAGGAACTATGTACTAATCGTTTAATAACTTATTATTCAAAAAAAAAAATTGTGGCAATTTTACCGACTCAGATAGTAGTACTAAGATTATTATTTCTTTTAGTTAGTGCATATTGGTTAGACTTAATGTTTCAAACTTATCTGGTTGCGATTTTTTTTTCAGTGGAAAATTTAAGGTAGTCCCCGGCTGCAACTGGAAATAAACTGGTATTATGTGCCGCAGATGACGTTCATTTTCATGAACTCCAAACACTAATTAAACAATGTAAAAGTAATAATTTTGAAACGAAAGAAAATTATCGCTGCTTAGTTTACGAAAAGTCAGTCATTTAAAATTAATTAACTTTACTTATTGCCAATGAGTTTATTTTTTTTTTACTTGCGTAAAGTTGATAATGCCCCATTAAAAAACTATTGGTATGATATCCGTTTACCACGTGGAATTCTTTGTATTGGATGCATAAAAGATCTACCATGGATAAATTATTTTATTTGCGGAAACGTGGGCTTCATGGCGAAAAGCATAAGAACCCCGTGTTGTAAAACCTACCCCACCAAGCGTGTTTGCTGTTGAGAATTTTGGTAATGAAAGAAAATCACACAAAAGGGAGTAATCGATATGAATTTGTTGCCCAATAGCTCTATGTACGTTTTGTTCATATCTACCTACAAATCTACACGAAGTTCATAGATATCATAAGTTTCATCGATATCACTTTATCACGATAAAGAAAAGCAAATATATTTCTATATATAATATTTACCTACATATATAGAAATATATATATAAATATATAATATATCTAACGGAATTTCGAAAGCTAGAGAATTAAGAAACATGCAACAAATTTAAAATATTTCAATTATTGTTTCAAATGCCAAACTCAAAACGTGTTCATAGGCAAGTTAAGATCATTATAAGAAAGCAGCTTAACAAGTAAACAAAACAAAAAATTAAAATAAAAAGAATGCTTTTCAGACATTTTTGAGGTTATGATTTCGTTCGGCCGTCCGTCGAAAGTTAAAGCTTGGCAATGTTTTGACGGACGGAAAGATGGAATTTTTTCGGCTGAATGTCACGTGATTGACGGATGGATGAAACAGGATGATGGTGGGAAGGATGAAAGGGAATATATATATATATATATATATATATATATATATATATATATATATATATTACTCCAACCAACAAAAGGAAAGGTGTTGAAAGCAAACAGTTATATTCTCTCCTCCCCTTCCTTCCACCCCAAGTGAAATTCTGAATATGGTTTTAGAACTAACCATATAGTATTCGATAAAATAGCCTAATCCCCCCCCACTTTTGCGGGTAGTCACAAGCAAACTGAAAATGCCAAACGGGTGTGGCAGCAATATTTTTATTTCTTTTTCACTGGGTGGCAGCAGCTGATTTCATTAGTTATTTTTTCACTTGAATCTAAGATGTGTCTTGTTTCAATTAATATTTTTAATTTGTATGTATTCATTTAAGACATTAATTTTTCGGACTTGGATTCAGACAGTAGTAAGCTGTGCCATAATTTTCTACGATATTCCAGCTACCACTTCATTTAAATAATGGTTGTATACCAATGTTGAGAGTTCATCAATTTATCCGTATATATTTTCCTGAAGTATTATCGACAGTTAAAATTTAGTCACAAACTATTGATCAATATCTTTGTTATGTAGTATTTTAGAAATTTTCGAGAAAAAAATATTTATAGGCACATGAATTTTATTCCTACAAATAATATTTCTGAAAGACCCCTACGTTTTCAATCAGGAAGATCATCTTTAACACACACACGTATTATATATATATATATGTGTGTGTGTTTTAATTATCTTACAAATATATGCCTTTAAAAACATTAAATAAAAATTATTTAATTAGTTCTTTGTTTATTAAAGAGGAAACTATTTAAAGTGTCCTTTTGAAGAAGAAACTGAATAGTTTTGCTATCGTATTTCCAAGCGTGTCAAATGGTTATTACTGGTACCCAGGAGTTCCGCTCCTCTTTGACGTTTTATTTGGAAAAATTATGAATAATTAAATATTATATATGTGCGTGCCTAGATAATGTTAACATTTTTACCAAAACCGCACAAAAATAGCTTAATATTAATTGATTATTCTTTTCGGTTTGCTTGTAATATTTTGTGAAAACTCGCACGGCAAAAAATAAATAAATTTGTATTTGGGTGATTATATGTTTCTTTTAGTGCAGACATTATTAACTCCTTACAACGTTACATAAAGAAGAATACAGAAGTCCGTACATTTCATTATAGAGTGAATGATTGATTGTTTCAAGTGTGTGTTTACTCTCCGATTTCCACCCCAGATACCAATTTGGGCAACTATCCCCGCTTCTGTGTTTACTCGAGTTCTCGTGCGCAAGTAACTTGGTTTTTCTCCACAAAAAAATACAAAATGGGATCTGATCTACACTGTTGAAAACTGAAGTAAATTTATGGACTTTCCGACAAAGAATTCACATAAAAAAAATCTTCTTGGAAATTACGACATTTGGCGACGCCTTATTTCTGTGCTTTGATGTTTAAAGGGTAAACTTGGACGTGTAAAGGAAGAAGGATATTAATGCTGAAGACTTAACAAGGTTTTGAAAGTATTTATTAAACTCTTAAAATGATTATTGTAATTTTCAATTTTGTCATACGAATACTTATATAATTACCTACATTTACTTAAATCACTGCATAATTGGTAAACAGCGTTTTTTGTTATTTCGAAGGGAAATTTTTTGCGATCAAGGGATAGGGTGATCTTTGAAAAAAAAAACATTTTGTGCCATAAAGCCCAAATATTCGTGTGTGGCATGCATAGTAAATGAAGAGGCTACTCGTCTAACTATCCAAGTAGCAGCTACATAGTGAGAAAATATAAGTCATCTGAAACCATTCGCACGAGATGAAAACAGGGAACTAAATAGTGTCCTTGGTCAAAAGCATCAGTCTCTTGCCCCACGTTAAAATTCTAATGAATGAAAAGTATGTTTTTAATCTTTTGCAAATGTTATATGACAAACGTGAACCTCATTTATAATTTATTTGCGCCATTATTATTTGTGTGGTTAGAATGTCTAGACAATCACGACATTAAAACATTAGTAGAAATGTCACGTGGTGATCCCTCTTTTCTGTCATTTAGTTCATTATTTTTTTTTTTTGCTTTCGTAAAGGAATAAAGGAGAGGTAGCGAACGTATAATATAGTTCATTTCCGAGGAAAGAAATGGCTATGTTCTAAGTTGGCAACCGTTCCGGACTGTTGTTGCCCATTTTCCGTGCTTACGACCTGAAAGGTTGCCGATATGCAGTGGAGTTATTTTGTCGTAAAGACTACCGTTTCCCGAAATGATGTGCACTTCGAAATTGATGCATGGAACGGCTTTTCGTGGCAAGACTTTCAGACGTACATTCAGAGCGAGTTCTTTCCAGCGATATACCGCAGATAGGTGGAGTGTATATATAGTATCGAAACATTTTCTTAAAGGAAAATAGGAAATTGTACCACATACGTATGCTGAAAGTTTAACTTATTAACAACACAATACGAAAATACATTGTAAGCAACATGGAAGTTCATTTTTTTCCTCTTAATATTTCATAAATAAAACGTACCTTAATTATTAAGAATCACCAGCCATAAGTAGCACAATATGTTTATTTTTTGCTTTACAAAAAACAACGTGAGCATAAATTTGGCATCAAAAGAAAAATATAGTGCATCATTTGTCATTTTTAAATGAGAACCAACAAAGTGGTACATATAATTGACACCATGTATGTTCCACAATAGTTTCCTCGTCTAACATAATTGCAAGTTAACTTGAAGAGAACAAAATCTTCGAAACGTGTTAACCAGTATCAGAATTTAAAAAAAAAAAAAATTGTAGCTATAAGTTGAAAAAATATATATTTTTTCTGTATTATGTTTTTAGTTTATTTGTAACATTAAATTTATTTCATTCGTTTGTAAATAAACATCGTGTACATCGTACATCGTACATTGTTGTACATCTTTCGTTTCAACACCAGTGAACGAAACGTGAATGCATAATGGACTTCTTGTTAAACTTCCGTAGCGATGAGCACACATTTTGTTTGAAACTAAAAATTTTACTATCAATGTGCCTAAAGAAGTTACATCAAAAAAAATAATGATCTGTACACTGTTAGAAATTACAGTACATTAACGGACTTTTCAAAGTAGAGTTCCCCTTAAACAAACGAACAGTTCATCGTAATCTCAGATAGCTGAATCTTCGTAGAACCTACACCGTATTCCAATTTCCCAGTTCTGATTTTATTTGAAAACAAGGTAAACAATAAAGTGGAAAAAAAAAAGTTTTTGCTCTGGACTCAAAAAGATTTTTAATGTTTTGTTACTACGTTTGGATTATTAATTTTTGATTCATTTTCGAAGTAAGTGAACTCAAGACCCTTATAATTAAGAAGATACCCGTTCATTATCGTAGGTTCCTGGATTATTTGTAATCAGCGTTCATAATAAAATTTAAAGTGAAAAATTCTAACAGTGTAAATAATACAGATTTCAGGCTTTCGAAACAAATTGTCCAAACAAGTAGGAACTCTAGTTTATAGTTGGTCCACCCGCCTTCCACCAAAACTATCTGGGTGTAATGCACGGCAGAGATCAAAACGGTACATTTCGCAAGTGGGCAATGTTACGGACGTTACCGTGAGCAGGTGGGTTTACTCGGGGTGCTTCTGTTAACTCCAACTTTCCATTTCGTCAACGCTGAACCATCGTCCCATTTACCTACATCGTATAATTACCCTGATTAATACAAAACGATAAACACAATACATAGAGACCCGAAAAATTCGCGTGTTCAATGACCTCCAGGATGGACTCCATTCTCTTGTGCACACTCGGGGAAACATCGCCTGTTCGTTGGCTGCAGAATGGTGAGGCTCTACCTGGGTAAATTGCTACTGGATACTTCTTTTCTTGAGAGTCTTGAGAGTTGGCATAGGGTCCTCCAGATTAACATTAGAGCAGTAGCAAAATCAACACAAAGGTATAATTATTTGAATTCAAGCATGTTACGTAATGAATCCGCGAAATTTTCCTGTCTCTAACAATACATTAATCCACTCGACATCAATCTCGGTAAATATAAGCCTGATACGTTGTTCTCGCTGAATTTTCCAGCTGGACTCTCTGAAATTTGTTAACAAGTATTACAGTTCTTACACGCCCACTCTCACCTTTAACAAATAATTTTCCCGCGGGGTAAAAAAAAAAATGCACTTTATATTTACAAAGAACACTTGTTACAAATTATCCAACTTATTTTGTCCAATTTTCCGATATGTTCGTCAATTAACGAGCTATTTGTAGACTGAAAATAATCTCACAACAATCAGCTTAGACTGCCAACTAAATATTTAGAACTCGAGATTTGAAAGTCGGAATCCTTGCTAGTTCTTACGAAGATTCAGCTGTAGGAAACTTAATATAAGCACTCCTTGGTTTATTTTAAGTACATGCTTCATTTAAATATCCGTAAATTTAATGATATCTCTAAATTTTGGTTTTTATGTATTCCACATTTTATTTATAGTTCAGTTTACACCGTTATACTTGTAGACATACCAAAAAAATTTTTCTCAACATTGCTTACTTTTCGCTTTTAAATTATCTAACGTAAATATAATCCAGGAATATTCATAAACTTATGAATATTATTTTTAATTTACGGTGCTAAATAAATTTATTCTAAAATAAATTTACAACATTAATTTTAAAGTAGTTAATAACACCTGAGCAGGCGGGGGTATATTCCGTCAGGCAGACAGTGTTATTTTCTTGGAGTCAGGAAATGTTCCTCTGATGTTCAAAAAAATGTCAGGAATTTTACTGATAGAATTTAGTTGTAAACCCTGTTGTCTCTCTTTCTACTGGTTACCCATGCTCTCTGGATGCATGCTAATCTGTTTCAGAACACAACTCGCTCAGAGTGTGTTGGTTGAATTTTGGTTGTACATTTTTTTCGTAAAGTGTATTATTGAAAGAAAAAATAAATAATCCATTGATGTTTAACTCTTACCATGGTAAGTTAAGCTTTTTCCGTAAGCTGATGGAGTTGTCTAAAACTTTGCTGTAATAGAATATTGCGAAATTAATTATTGTTCAAATATATTTAAGTTAGAATTAACTGGAGAATAGTTCGATACATAGTATAGATAATATTTTAACTCAGGAACATACAACTAGAGAAATTTAAATAGGGAGTTGTTTGTGGAACTACGAACAATCATCGTTTATTTAATTTTTGATGCATTCTTTGTTGGGAAGGCAGTTATTTTACTGTGAACATCAATCGTTTACTTTCCAAAGGATTGATTTTTGAATTTTTTTCCTTCAAATGCTGTACTACAAGAACACACTTCATGGATGCACACGGATCGAGCGGGCTGGTAATCCTAAGATCCAGTGACGCCCACTTTCTCCTAAGATATCTGCAGTTCGAGGAACTTCGTGGTCAGAATGAAACACTATTTTTAGAGAACTCAGGTATTTTCACTATTGCGGCGCTTTTTACACGTTGTTGACCTAAACCAAACAATCTTTTATATCAGTTAAGATCACTAAGATGCGAGGAAACCTAAGCTCCGGTAAAAAAGCCCATAGATACACTAACACGGATTATCCCGGGCTTTGATTCGGTTTCTATGAATAGTAAGTTTACCGCACGTGCTGTCTTGGCCAGCACCACTGCACTGTAAATTTTATTTTTACTTTCCAAGGATAGTCCTTGGAATCACAGTTTCCAACGACATCACTTTCAAAATTGCGAGTCAGTGCTTTGTACAATTTGCCAAAATTTACAAAGTCTTGCCTTGCAGTTTGCCGAGTGATATCGTTGGCAACTGGGTTTCCAATGATTTTCCTTGTTAAAAGAACGAAAAAGGTTTTACAGTGTATGAAGTGTCGTGTGACGTCACGTCGAGCTTGGTCGTTCAATATTTTCAACTCGCGAGTCACCTCGAAGCGCCGAGGCTGGAATTAGACTCGGAGAAATTTCTTATCAAACAAAATCCTCCAGATGTTGAATCCATAGTTGGTATGTGTACCAAGACCATCGTATGAGAAGCATTAAAAAAAGACTATTCTCAGGTACATTCAAGTATGTCGAAGCGTTGCTCCAAATATTATTTAATTTGAAAATTTTTTAAAGACTTATACATTTAGTCTGTAAAATTTAAAACAATATTCGTCTATGAAAGAACAGAAAATTAACTTTTGGTGCTTGATCACACTGTGAAAAAAGTTTTTGTATTTGATTTACAAGGAAAATTCTTGGTAACCCAGTTTCCAAAAGATGTCACTTGTAAAACTTTGTAAAATTACCAATGGTGTACAAAGCTCTGTCTTACAGTGTTACAAGATATATCACTGGAATCTGAGTTTCCAAGGACTTTCCTTGTAAAAGTACAAACAATTTTTTTAATTCCATGGCCAATAGTGTATCTGGGAAGAGGGACAGGACTATGGGAGGTGACAGCTGTTCCTCTTCCAACGTGAAAAACTGGTGTTCTTCTGTTTGTTATAGTGTATTAAAATATGTTTGAGTATCACTTTAGAGAAAACATTTTTTTGTTAGTAAATGATCTTCCTTTTGTTATTGTTCATTACTGGGTGGCATCATAGACACAGCTCCTCCTTGAAAATGGTTGAATTAAGAAACTATCATCCCTCCCCTCACCCACACAAACTCTTTATTTTCCTTCTTGTTTTCAGCTTGATAATATCTTGATCATGACACTGTTATTGAAGGAGGGGGGGAATATTTACAGTTGTTGTGTACATCTTTACAAACGGCAGATACCTTGTAGAACATGGTTTCCAAACCAAGGGTTATTTACCCCTGCAGGGATAAAACAGCTATTATGGGGTAATAATGCTGGTAATGTTTATTATGTAGATAATAGAAAGACAGATCAGCGCCACGTGGATCTCTCAAGCTTAATGTACACAAATAAAAAGTATGACGATGTGTGTGTAGGCAGGTATATAGGTAGAGTGGTTTCTGAACTTTAGTGACAGGAAAACCAAGCCACCAATTTGGAACATGAATTGAGATGCACGGCAAGTGAAACAAAACTAATCATGAAAAAAACTTGTAAATGCAAAACAATTCCAACCTTTCACATTAACTGCCATTAATAAACTAAGACACTACATTGAAATTGTAAAAAACTAAGTTTTTGTGCAATTTCATGATTAATAAAGTCTATGTGTATGCATGTGTCTTTTTTTCGATAACATTTTAAAGTGGTTGAAATCAGTTTCCTTGATACGTCATAGGATTAGTAACACTGAAAATGTTAGGATATTTATATAGTGAAATATTCCGTAAAAGTTTCGTTAACCAAAAATGATGAATTTAAAAAACCATGACCCAACTTGGTGGACGAAGCCAAGTCTTTAATGGCTATTTTGCAATTTCATCTATCCGTTTGAAAAAAAAACTTACATTATGTTAAAAAGATGTTATATTACCGGGTTTAATTAAAAGATATTAACAAAGGAAGATTCGCAAACTTATAACTTCTAAATGAAAAGAACTTTTCAGGTAAACATATAGGGCCTACAAAAATAAATCATGCACGATTTAAAAAAAATGAAATAACACTCTGAAAAGTGCATGTCACCATAGATAAAAAAAATTCACGTTAAAGGCAAAGTTTTTGACCATACCATATTAAATGACAATTTTTTTTTTATTTTAAGTAGGTATTTTAATTATAAAACATTACCTTTTTTGCGTTTACACTACCCGACCTGACGATAATAAACCTTGCGAAAGGCAACTTTTGACTTAACTTACCAAACGGATGTAACTTGGCCTTGAAACATGAAAAAAAAGTGCAATACATACCACTCATTAAAGTGTCTTACCTCAAAATCCTTGATCGAATTATTTGTCATTACAGTGACACGTGATAAGACTCGAAAGCACTTTATATATCGTATTATTATGCGCCTGAAGGTAAGTAATAGTTGAGAGGGAAAAATAAAGCAATGCCGTGGAACACTGGAACCATGGCTGTTGCATGCAAGCACATATACTCAAGCAGGTAGAAATGTTTCCCTGTGCAGTGTGTCACGAAATGCTGATGCCAATCTGTGAACTTGGTCGTGCACGGAGCATGCCGAGTGGAGAAACTGACGTTTCTCTGAAGCCGAACACTGTATTTTACTGTATTTCCAAGTGATGCATTTGGCGCATTGCGAAACGTGTTTAGAATTGACGCCAAATCGTTGTAAAATCAGTCAGTGAGGTAGTTTTAATTTTTTTTCTACATTTAAGTAACATTAATCCAAAAGCTGTACACAAATTAACAACACATTTGATGTGTAAACGTCTTAGCTCTCGGTATAGGGAATTTGGTAGGAGTAATTACATGAAAGGAACGGAAGTCACATGGAACGGATATGTGTAACCACGGTTTTGCCATTTGTGGCGAAAAGCGCTAAACAAAGTTCATGGAGACAAACGGAAACGTTATAGAATTGAATGTTTGGTGAATTTTAAGAATATGAGCAGTATTTTACTAAAAATTCCTTGTAGAAAATGAGGTCCAAAGTCAATGTTTAGTATTTTTTAAAGTCTTTTTTTCGCTTTCGACGAAGCCGTTTCATTGTAAAGTATAACCTTTCGCTATGGAAATCGAAAGATTCAATAGTCAACGCAGCTGCTCCGGCAGTGAGTTCTAGCGGCGGGTGAGGAAACTATGTGTGATTCACGTGTATAACTTTAGTTGAAAGCACAATTGAAATATATTTTTTTAATAAACGGCACAATATTTCTGTGAAAAGTGAATTGCCAACATTATGTAAAGAACACTACATAACGCAGATATTTTTAATAGCTGATGATTTAAAAAAAAAAATTTGACTGATGTGAGAAGACGCAGTAAAAACGGAAGATCCAGTTTTACAGTTGGTTCTCCTTATTTGTACAGCCCAAAACCATTAAATGAGCCACTTTGACAATTAATCAAGCAAAAAGTATGCGATGTACATGTTCTTAATTTCGTGAAAGTTAAACCATTTAAAAGTCAGCAAGTTGATCTGTGGTTACTGCAAAATTTAAAATCACGACCTGAAAGGGAAGGCACCCACTCATAACTGGGCGTGCGAGACATAAAAGATTTGTGTCATGCACCCCAGTGGCGCATGCATCTCGATGCTTATCTGAGCTGCGCGCACGTTACTTCACGGTGCGGCGCGATTCAAACAACGTTTTATTGTTCTCTTCGCAAAACCGCTGTCCGCGATCGTCCTTTTATGTCGCGTGAAGAACGAGCTCTAAAAATTGTTTCTGTGGTGCGCGTGAGTTCGGAGCACGATCGTTTATCACTTTTTTCAACTTGTTCAGCCGTCGCGAGTGTTATCAATGCCTCTCCATGCATTTTTTTTTTTTGTTACGCTCGGGGAGTGAGAACGACGTCACGCTGAATCATCCCCCCTCCTCACTCCCGAATAAATGCGGTTCCGTACGTGTGAACGTGGTTTGACGCTGCAGATATCGCCAATGGTTAAACTGCGTTTCAGGCCACATAAAAACATGAAATGCATAATGATACCCGCTTCTCTAAAAATTCAGAATCATTTGTCTCAGCATGGCCTGACTGTGTACAAATATAAATTTTTTGGTGACAGTGTAGACTGCAAAGGTTTGTACGCTTGTTACATTGTCGATATATATTTTTTTTGTAAATGGAACAGATGTATACACGTAAAATTTCAGATACTATTAAATTTGTACATTTACATGAAAACAACTGTATCACTACAGTATAGTGTTCGCAGTGTTTCAGATTCTTAGCTGGGCATTTTTTGCTTTGTATTGTCCCAAAACCTCCACTAGTTAGAGTTATTTATAAACCGTTCCCTGAATAGTTTTCCAGTATTAACTACGCACATTAATAAACTTAATAAAACAAATTAAGTCAATTAAAGGAATATTCTTTTTTTCCTTTTACGTGGTTTAAAAAAATATGCTTGAATGAAAAATTTATCAAAATATTAATTTTGCGCCAATTTTCGTAAAATAAACTCAATATTATCTTGAATAAAAAGTATTTCGTACATGAAAAAATAACCACAGTCATGTATTGAACAAAGTAACGATATCGCTCTTGTAGTATTTCAAACAGTTTCTTGGCGACCGGTTTCCAATGGAATCTTTTGTAAAAGTACAGAAGATTATTTTTATGTAGTAATGAGATATTGTAAAGATGACAGGTGGTAGTCCTAAACTAAATTCACACTTTTTACGACGTATTAAATTAAACTGTGAATAATGAAGTTTTATTTACCGATATAAATGTACCTATATATAATAAATAAGAAATGTTTATTATTTTTAGAGCAAATATCTGTACGCTAATTAAACCACAATAACGTATAACTACACCAGCGGTTTAGTACTTGTAATTGGCTGCCGTCTGTAAGAGAAGCAATTGCCTTATTTGAGGGCGCCATTCACGACGTTGTTTGCTTCTACATTGCTTCTGCTTTGATTCGTGTACCAACAGTGAACATGTTCCTGAAAGTAGCTCAACCAATCATGAAACACATACTATGCTACAGTTAGTCTCAAAATCTTTCGGTGAAAAATACATGCCCCTACCAATGTGATGTTGTCAAGAAGAGGCGGTAGTGCAAAACAAGTGTAGAAAATTTTTACAACTTATGAAATTAAACAGAAAAAAAAACACACATATTTCTAACAAAATTTTTTTAAAAAAATTTTAAATACTTAAAATATTGATGTAATTAATTTACTATATACATAAATTAGAATAAAATTCGTTCGTTAAGCGCTGTTTCACGCCCGAGAAATGAAGATAAACTATCATATACGATTTTCTAAATAATGTATATTGTAGTAATAAATATGATAATTAAAATTATTACTGGCCGTCAGTATTAATTCGTCCTACACACGCAACTGTCACTTTTTAGATAATGTGTCAGAGAGAAAGAGAGGGAAAGAAGGAGAAACCGTTGATGTATCTACGGTACATGCGGTTGTAGCTGCATCCTTGCAAAGTAAAAAAAAAAAAATCATGGTGATAACAAACAGAATCAATTTTTTTTCTTTGTGAACTAACAATGTTTTCCTGGGGTAAATGTATGGCCCAATGAAAAAGGTGTGATGCCGGCAAACATCTCCCTCCCCCCTTTTTTTATTTCTTTGCCTATTTTTTAAGCTGGATATTGGAAGAAACCTTCTAGGCATTAAATTTCCTAAGAAGTTCGCACGTAAGAGTCGTCGGTCTATTGTGATCGATCGGAATGCAACCGTAGTACGTGCAGATGTGAGACATTGCATGTTCCTGGAAGTGAATATTTTACGAATGCAGAAGTCGACAGAAGTGACTCTGCGGTGTACGTTAAATTTTGATGGCGTGGCCGTCCCGTATATTCCGCAGTACAAGAGAAATAGACACCAGTCTCAGAGCGGCCTCTTTAAGATACACGTTCTAAGCGCAAAAAATATGTTAATTTCTAGACATCATTTATTTTCTGGTAAATAATGACTAGGTTCGCGAGTTTAAGATGATCGCCAGACACTCCACGTAAAATTTAAACGTATTAGTATAATCACCTGTATTTCACGTAAAATGTTTTGTGTTAATGTATTTCAAAATACAGCGTAGCTTATTCTTAACGTTGTGGCTAGAGCAACGATAATTACACGAATATATTTCCCTCCAGGCTAGACTAAACATACCTATACATAACCAAGCCTTTAAATTTGTGTAAACATCTTAGCTCTCGGTATACGGCATTTGGTATGAGTAGAGACCTGCAAAATTCGCGGATTCAATGACCTCCAGGATAGACTCTACTACACTCTACACACTCGGGCAAAAGCCACCTGTTCATTGGCTGCTGACTTTTGAGTCGTCTCGACCGAGTATCTGTGATTCGACACTTCTTTGTGCTAGGGTCTCTAATTGGCCCTCATTACTCCAGATTAACAGTGAACCAATTTCAGAAGCAGCGCTAAGGTATAATTATTTGAATTGTAGCATATCATGAAATGAATCCGCGAATTTTGCAGGTCTCTAGGTATGAGTAATTTCGTGAATGGAAGGAAGGCGAATGAACAGATATGTATATCCACGTGCTGAAGTCGTTAATATCGGTGTATATGTGCATCAAATCTACTTTGCCATCTAATGAGTCCATGAAATAACCACGGCATCAGCTGTGGCGGATCATGGAGCAGTACATAACAACACATTCGTTAGTCCAACAGAGTGCAGGAGAAAATACTGCTCATAATCGACACCCAATATCAAAACATTAAACAAAACTTTCTAAAGCGCTAATTGAGAAACTTCATTAAAAAATATTTTCATTTTATACTCATCTATTTAATGTTTAATCTGGCTAAATGAACTGCCATAATATACCCATACATAAGCTGCCATTTGGTAAAATGTATGTGTATATATATAGGTATATATATCTATATATATATAGGTGTATATATATATATATATATATATATATATATATTGAAATTGATGCAATGAACTGTATTGAACAAACGTCAGTTTTTTATGTGATGGACATTAAGAGGAAGTTTACATTTCAGCGGTCAATGGTCGTAAAGAGAGGATCACCTAAAAATACGTAAGTAACTCAGTAACTTTACAGGAATAATTTAAATTAATTAAACCTCGCACATTCTTTTAAACGAGCCTAACTAAGTTTATTATCTATATTATAAATGTATGTTGGTATATATGACGTTAATAATCTACAACACAGTTTGACCGATCACCATGAAAGTTGCTACCAATGAGTAGGGACACCTGTATTTCGCGAATACATTTCGTGTCAAGGTATGTCACAAAACACTGTAGCTTTTTCTTAGCGTAATGGTTAGAGCCACGGAATTTTCGCGGATTCATTTAGTCACAAGCTATAATGCAAACCTCCACACTGTCACACTGTGTTCATGATTGGACCGCAGTTATCTGGACACGCCCAGCTAGGAGAAAACACCTCTCGCCGACCACAGCCAATAACTACAAGAAAAAAACTACGGTGTTTTGCGATGTATCTAGACACGAAATGTATTCGCGAAATACAGGTGTCCTTTCCTATTAGTGTTTTTTTTAAATGAAGACGGTTTTTATGCGATCCATTTTGGTATAACTCGCCACTATAAGGCGCTGCTGCACATCAGCATCTACACCGTTTAACCGATCACTATGAAAATTGGTATACATAGATATTGACGCGTAGAATATTTTCCAAAAATATTGTTTATCCACTTGAGTTATTGTAGATATTAGTATTAGTTTAAATTATTTTAATTTGTTTCAGTTATATAGTGATTGGAATAGTAAAAAGTATTGTTCATTCACGTAAATTAATTTAAATATGTATGTAATATATTATCATTTTAAACACTATAAATAACAGAACCTTATCAATATGAGCCATCTTTAATTGTTTCAAAATTTTCTAAAACGCTTTATAGTTTCATCCATTTTAGATATATGTATATAAGTAAGAATACACTGGCAGAAAAACGTCTGCCGGGTTTTGCTAGTAAACTGAAAATTTTAAATTTTATTTGGTATTTTTATAAGTACGTATTAAAGTAATTTTATGAACGTTTTATTAAAAACTAATAATATATACAAAATAGTAATTTTTTATTTCAGTAAGTTTCATAACAATTATATCACTTTTTCTGACCTGTATTAAAATCTAAGCCGGTTGTGGTTTTCATCACAAGACTTTCTTCATTAATAGCAACATTAGATAAAATATATTTCAGAATTTACTTCTTTGTTCTCTGTTATTATTATTTTTTGCTTAAAACATCATCTCGAAAAAAATTGAAAAATAATTACCTAAAGAAAATGGACCAGCAAATCCTGTGGTATTAGAAATAAATTAATAATTTCAATTATTTTTACACTTGGTTGGGTAGATGTGCTTGAATCAACGTTACTGAATTTATTTCTGTAAACATGAATAAGATATAAAAATGGTTTTACGTCGTGATGGCATTCTAGAGAAAACTTCTTTTTGACAAGAAAGGCAAAAATAAAATTTTGTACTGAAAACCACTGACGTAATGTAATTAACCAAAGCGAAAGATATTACTCTGAAACATATATAGGCCTATATAGGATAATTCACGTGGATATGTTTTGCCACTCACATGGCTTATACTTCATATCATTTGGAGGAACATATACTTCATAAATGTGCTTCATATTCCCCATATTTACATAGTAATTCATAATACCACAAAAATGACGAATACAATAATTTCCCATTCAGGGATAAAAACAGCGATATATTATACGACCATGTTGTAAACAGCTTAGGGTAAAAAATTCGTTCAAAATTCTTACAAAAATATTTGTCTTATTCACTTGGCCTCAACATTATGTACCTCACGTATTGCACACGACTGTCTTTGATTATAGTAGCGGCATTGAAGATACTTTTTTTTTTTGCAGTTTTTGGCAAGAATTTGATAATACCCATTAATTTGTTAACTCAAAGTTATGTAGGGGAGGACGGGGCAAGTTGACGAGCGGAGCAAGATGACGAATGACTTATTTCCACGTCATGGCACTAGATAGCACCACCTAACAGACACTACTAGCGCTCCACACTGGTGGGCACTAAAGAATCGCACAGTGAAGCCGCTGCCACCATTTAGTTGTTTGTTAGATGATGTTCGTACATTTGGTCTGACGTATTGTAATTTTCAAGAACTTCGAAGTAATATCTCATGGACAAACAGGTAAGATATTTGGATATTCAATGCCACACATTATTACCTTAGACTATATACTTTTCTTAACCACTATATATTGTTAACCTTTTATTATTTTTCTTAGCGAAAAAATCCAATACTAATAACATTGCTGATCGGGGCAAGTTGACTGGGGCAAGATGACGACTCGTCATCTTGCCCCAAGTGCTTTATACGGTTTTTGTGGTATCCACATACAACTCTTTTATAACTTTTGTTTGATTTTCTGAGCTTTATAATCTCATAAGCAAAATGCAAGTGTCATCACAAGCTCACCCATGAAAGCGATTCTGGTTCAGAGGAGAGCTCAGAGGATAGAACAAGAACGTTTGAAGCAACAAAGACAAGAGTCTAGAGAAGCCAAAAAAGGAACTGTTACTAAGAAACTGAAGCTCGATTCTCGAGAAAAATCCAAGAAGCTCCAACTTTCGACAGGCATGACTTCAGCTCAAATATCCGAAGTGCAGTGTCCAGTGTGTGATGAGATTTATGTCAATCCTCCATCAGAAGACTGGATCGAGTGTTGCAAATGCCACACATGGTGGCACGAGGACTGCTCGAACTTTGAAGGAGGAAAATTTGTGTGCGATTATTGTTTATAAAACACCAACTCTGAATTAGTTATGTAAGTTAACTATTAATTGTAATTTTCAACAAACCAAGCCTTTAATAACATGCCTTATATGTAAAAACGCATGTAACAATGTTTAATTAGTTAGTTTACAGTAGTTTGCATTCTAAGAATAAATATGTTTAAACTTGTGTCAAAAATGTCATCTTACCCCGTAGTCAAAGTCATCTTGCCCCGGTAACGGGGAAAGATGGCACATTTGCATTATATTTTTAAAAGGGCAGAATTTTTGAGATAATATAGAAATATAGATTTTTTTTATGTAGTTACACCACGACAAAAGACTATTCTAATAGTGTCTGGAAAGAAGGAAATCGTATTTCCAAAATTAAAATTATAAAAAATGGTGAACTCTTAACATCGCCAACTTGCCCCGTCCTCCCCTACAGTTTGTTGAATTTCCTGGTAATATTTGGGAAAGTACCCCACATTTATACTACTTATATTTTATCCAAAAGATGTAAATAATAAGCACTGTGAGTTAAAGTGTCACATCCAAAATCATAAATTCACAATGGTATTCAAACATTTATTTTTTTTAAAACTAAACCTATATTGTTTTAATGTTTACTATAATATAGAACTTTACTTATTTCACTATTGACTTCCAGCAAGCCCCATTGGTTTAACTGTCAGCGTTATCTAAATAAAACTCTACGTTTGCAAGATTGAGTATTGCTTCATGCGTGATTGTTATAAAAATTATCCGTTCTCGACTAGGTAGTCTATCTTTGTGGTAAAGTTGGGACGTTAATATCCCCTGAAATAAAATTAACCTAATTGTATTATGATATATTCACGGAATTTTTTAAGATTGTTTTCTAATTAATTTAAGGCTTTTAGATTGGGTCTCTTAACTGAGACCAATCATAGTTTATACCAAATACATTTACAAATACAAATAGGCCTAAATACAAATAGCAAATAGAAAATGCACATACACAATTCTAAATACAAGTACATGCACAAATTTACAGCTTGAAGTGAAATCATCTGACTACATACATATGAATGGTTATACTGATTCTTAAGGCTAAGATCCTTAGTTTTGCAGCCTCCAAGAAAATTATTTCTCCCATGAATATCGTAGTAGATAAAAAAATTAATAAACAGTAGAATTGTAAATAAAACTTTGAATTTTGTAAATATGATGATGAAAATTTTCTCAAAAAATTCTTTCTTATTTAATTTTAATTTAGAAATTTTCAAAACTAAATATTAGGTATATATTTAAACTGTACACGGCTGTTACTTTGCACACAACTTAAAGGAGGTACAATGAACAATTCTTCGGTTTAATTTTTTTAATACAACGTACAGAATTTAAATAATCTGAGTACAAAATATTGTGATTTAACTGTCACTTGCCGCTGATGAAAGGAACGAGTTCAACAGTTTGCCGCTAGAGCTCCGGTTGGTTCCGAGTTTACTCACTAGATGCCTCGAATATCGCAGGAGTTCAGGCGGGAATATTATCGCTTCGAAACGGTCAAAACACAACACTAGTATCAGCAATAGTAAGTGGACGTGTATTTAAAATGAAGCACAGCAGGAAATGGAAAGAAGCCCATCGACGCCAACTTGAGTAAGTATTTTTATGTACTTGTTCTACATTGTAATCACATATTGTATTTTTTTTTCCCCGGAAAAGTAATTCCAGTCCATTCATATGTATATATTTATGTTATATATATTTATATTATTAGCCGTTTTATTGGTTTAGAGTTTAAAGAATTTATTAATTTATAACTAGCGGTAATTTTTTTTTTAAATAATTACATTACCCTTTTCTTGTACATACTGTGTTGGTGTTAAAATCAATGGCATTATATTAAAAATCCCTTTCGCCCGTATATTTTGTAGTATTTATTTATTTGATAAAGGTTTGAGATAGTATTTAGAATTTTTATAAAAAATTAAGACGTATATATTATATAGCGTAGTTACTCAAACAATGATTTTTTTTTTTGTTATTTCACCCATTGCAGTGATGCTTGGTTATATAAAAATTTAAAAATATGAATATTCTTTTAATGTGATACATGTTTCCTAGTAACTGCAACACCTCAAATTAAATAACAAATTGATATAGCAATGAAAGAGATTGTGTTTATTCAATATTTCCCCATAGTTTTTTGCTATAGCGAAAATTAAGGATAACTCTGCAATGATTGGGTGTATCTAAAATTGTTTCAGACAAAATTTTTTGATAACGTTTATAAGATTTACAAACAGTTAGAACATATTCGATGGTGTGCCTACTAAGGGAGCAATGATTTTTTTTTTGTCAATTCCTGTTTAACCCCTGCAAAAATGGTTCGTCTAATCAAAAATTGTTTCCGACAAAAGATTTAGTTAAAAAATTACAAGGTTTTTGAAGAATTATAACGGATTCGATAGTATGCATAATAAGAGAGTTACGATTTTTTTGGTCCGAAACACTTAAATTTTTACACCCCTTGCAGTTATGGTTGGTCGTATCAAAAACTTATTCAGACAAAAGTTCTTCCTATTTTTTCCTTTAAGCTTTATGTTCACACGGATGCGATATGCATCATATTATGGAAGTTGTTGCGATTTTTCTGTTAAAAAAAACCTTCCCCATTTCTACCCCTATGGACTGATTTTGTCCATTGACGAACTCGATCGAGATTTTCCATTACTTGATTTTATGTATCAGTTTGGAATTGATGTGCGAAAAATTACGGCAGTTATCGTGTTCATAAAATTGTGATATATATATATATACATACATATACATATAACTTTAGAACTGATGATGGTTATGGGTTTCTTGGACTATGAAACGTAAAACTACATAAAATCTTTCAGGAAGTCGCACCGCTGCGCTGGTACGTTGAAAATTCTATATTTTTTTTAATGATTTTTCCTTACGTATTTGAAATTTTCTAAAGAAAGTAATGTAAGGAATAAGAATTAGATACAAAATGCACGTTTTATATGCCATAAAAAAACATTGGTGTGCTAAAACAAAATGAATGCAAACAAAACAAATATCGTAGCAGGACTGTATTTGATACGGGGGAGTTTAGACTAGGAAATCAAATTTGTATAAATGAGTGCATACGTATTAGTCCGCGGCAATTATTATATAGTTATCGATGGTTTTCATGCATTCTACGCGGCAAAAACATATTATGAATTTTTAAACTTAAGTACTTACTTAAAAATTCCATTTGAGTTGTAACTGTTCGTTCTAACCTGGGAAATACAACCTAAATGGCAAGACAAATCATATTACATGTCGTACATCGTTCCATTAAGTCAAAGTTTATAGTATATTCCTATAACAAATGCGTATATAAAATACAGTATATAATGCACTAAAAACAAGCAGGCCATTTAGAAAAATTTTATTTTCTGTTGACAGTTTACGTGCACAAAAACATAACATTTAATCGTCTCTGGCACGTTATGAGATTAAGTTTATTTTAGATACTTCCTCTTTCGAAAAAAAACAAACAAACAATTTCGTCACATACTGTTTTTTTCTTCTGATTCCAGCAATCCTTCAACTCATTGTCTTACAGAATACCAACATTTCATTACAAGTTTTTCGCTGAAATGGCCCATTATTAAATTAAATCTTGACTAATTTTATAAAAAAAATATTTAACCATAATCACGATGATATCCGTGTATGTAAACAGTTACGTAACACTACAAATGTGAAAATGTACCCACACACAAACGAAATTTCGTTTTGTAGCATAAAGATTAATACAGTAGATAAATATTTTTCAAGTTTAGTTTTGTAATATTTACTTTTTATTTCCGAAGGTACAACTACTGTTTGCAAAAATAATGGAAAAAAATTAAGTACTATTAAAGAGCATCTACAGGTTTAAAATTTGCCAAATGTAATACTATATGAATTCTGAGCAACATATTAAGTTATTGACAACATCTTTTATAGTTACGTAAAATTCAGTAACATGCTAAAGGTGGTTCAGAATAGAATTCAAAATTCCAAAGACAGTTTAAGCATTTTTAAATACAAATGCGTAATTAATCACATAAAAAACATGTTAGACATTTTACCGTGCCACCTATTGGTCGAAACTTATGCTATAATGTGTAGTAAATAAATCAAAATTTCCGCAAAAATTGCTATAAGTGCACCCAGAAAAAACCTTAAACAATTCGAGAGTAAAATCAACAAACAAAAACCACTTAACTCAGAAATATTTTAAAAAATATTACAGATGAAAATAGACAACAGAGAGATTAATGATTAATGGACTAAATCTAGGCAAACAGCAGATGAATCACAAAAAAAAGAAGGGGGGGGGACAGGCTATTTTTAATTAAATAGTTTCCTTTAAATAAATTTTTAATAAATCTTAAACTAGCAAACTTAATGAATATTAAAGCAAAGGCAAATTAAAATTCTTTAACTACTCTAATGAATTATATTATTTCACTTAGGCTTGCAACATTAGCGAGAAAAAAGAAGAAGCTGGGGTTGACACAAAACCCTCTGCCTGCTGGTGATGGTCCTGCAACACCAACCTTGCCAGAGAGCCCAGGCGGTGAAAGTTCGGTCCCCACAGTGCCAGATGTAACCACCATGGCGTCTTCAGTGGCGGCGTGTACATCACGCAACACTGATGACAGTACACATACTCTGTCCGATGACTATCAAGGGTAAGCTTTACACTTACATATCTTGTTTGTGATATGACAGGTAAATTTAGAATTCATGTGATAATACTCATATGAATAAAAATTATTGTATGGGCTATGTTTCTTAAAAGGGAATAACTCTTCTAGGAATGATGACCTTCCTCCGCTGATAGTGGTTTACGAGCCTCCATTGCCACAGACAGATCCGGGACTCAGTATGTTAGAGGGTCGAATGATGGTTGACGTTCGTCACTTCATGGTGCAATGCCGTCTTCTGGAGAGACACAGGTAAAAATTGTTTTATGTAAAATTGAGTTATTTAGATTTTTTTCCACTACTGTTTACCGCCTTCTGAACGTTTAACCGGCTGGAAGGTTGAAAATTCTTCTACAAACTTATTGACTTCATTAGTTAGTAAGTAAATAGGATAGATATGTAACAATACCGATTTAAATTAATAAATGTTGAAAATAAAAGGAAAATATATTTGAGCCATATTGACGAGGAGAGATAAATAGCCAATGTAATCACAGCTAACGCATATATCGAGTGAACTGTGGTGGAGCTACTTACTAACGTAGTAAGCCTTTATTCGATAAGAGGTTAAACACTATAGTGGAAAAAAAATTGCACACCATATAAAATTTTCATCGGGGAAAGATGGACTTTTGCCCCAACAAACAAAAAAAATAATTACTATGCTAAAAAATTACAGGGTTCCATTTTTATCGTATAGTTTTACACTAAGCAATGCAAAGTTGAATTGCAGTACGAACAATATTATGTTTTTCTTTTAATTTCATACTTTTGGCAGCCGCGCAAAGGAACCCCCCTGCGCGCCGAGCGGACCAGCCGCCTACGGCCACTTCCTCCCGTAATTATTTAGTTATGTATATAACGATACAAAAATAAGGGCCAATCTCTCGATGCTGTCGTTCAACAATGGATTTTTCACTACCCAAGCATTTATTGTATCACTAACCCCTAGCAGTTACACATTTTCGTTAGTTATACAAGTTCGTTAGAAACACAATTACAAGGCAGTGGCGATTCTTTTTTTTTTTTTTTTGCTTTTGGGGTCTGTAAAATTTTGTTTGTAAACAAATATTGGCCAGAAAGAATTATATATTTTTCAATTTAACTTCCGCTACATTATTTGCAACTATAAATGATCATAGAAACATAAGTTCCACGTGCGCGCACACACAACAAGTGAAATGAGGAGTTTTAGCAAATAAACATTGAGGTAATTTTCCAAAATACAATTTTAAAGACCTTTATACTGTGTTCTTACATTTGCAGTTAGATTTATTTAAATTCTTTGGCAAATGTTACAATTTAAAAACTTTGTTTAAGTATGTCCAGTTATTTTTTTAGGTAATTTTATTTGTTACAAGAAACCGAAGACCTTGCTGAAGTAAAATTATTATGTATAGAAATTGTGTTTAAATGGGTGTGTAATACTTAGATGAAATTGATACAGAATTATATGAAATAAAATTCTATTGTTTTACCAGCCTTTGAGCTTTCTGGCTGACGTGAAATTGTTATAATTAAACTTAGGGCCTAAATTTAGAATTGCTCGAATATGCAAAAAGTAATTCACTCGCTCACACAATGGCCTATACAAATTCCAACCCACTGTCAAAAGGGCTGGAAACTTTAAATTTGGGTCGCAGCCTCAATGATGAAAGTGGGAAAAGTACCAATTTTTATTTTCTAATTACTAAAAAAATAAAATTAAAAAGTAGGCACGCACCTTTAAAATCGGTGTATACCTTCTTTCGGAAGAACGTTGTTGCAGAAATTTTTTAAGAAACATAGTAAAAGGAACAAGATAAATATATTTTTTAATAATTTAAAAACGTAATATTCTAATTGTGCATATTCTTGTTACTTATAAGAAGATAGCATCATAACATTTGCACGCTTGGCTTACGACAGTTGGACGTGCCAACGTGTCTGCCGATATGGCGATAGTACCTATCTGTTCTACGAGTAAGTAACATTTTAATACCTCAACGTAAATATCCAATTTATTTTTTATTAATTTTTTATTATTAATTTTTTGGAGGTGAAGACGATGACGATCGAAATAGTGTTTTACTATACCATGATGTGTAAGAGGGCAAATGCGCGAATAAATGTGGCCATGGCCACATGGCTTCTTGCAGCACAGTGAAATGCAAATGAAAATTGTATCCTTTTCTTGAACAACATTTCAGACTTACATTAAAATAGCATAATTTTTAAGCATGTAAAATGTATATCTGTTCGAGCCATGTCACAATTATTTTTTTATTTAATTGTGACATGCACATCAACAGTTTGGGAAAACTGTAGTGGTGTGCATGTTATTATATTGATAAGTACAAAGATAAAGAAGCTTCTGTTCATATTCAAAAATTAGCGAACCTACTGGCATGTAAGTTTATCTCTTTCATTTTATTCTGTTCACATGTCACTCGACAGAGCTCAGGAGCTGCTAAGATTATTGTGTATGGTGAAACGAGGTAACACCCGTACTGATAACTTGACCACCTTACCTCAGTGCACTTCAACGTACATTTACGTATATATAGAATAATCTTTTATCACAAAGAGTCGGGCAGATCTTTCAGGATTCACTGCAAGCTATTTATGTTCGATTTTAACGACAGTAGTTTGGATGTATGCAATATTATGCTGTTAGAGCAGTTGTATGAAATTAATAAAATCACAACCTAACAGCTTGAGTACCAATGTATAGCAATAGTTATAGCTAAATTGCCGATGCTAGTAAAAAATTGTCTTGTTTATTGTGTGAAAGCCAAACGGGTAACAAATGTTTTTGGGAGATGTTACCAGAAATTATTATTATGTTGGTTTTACAGGTGTCCCATTTCATCTTCAGGAACATATTTTCTGGAAAGTGTCAACAGGTACGGTCTGCTGACAAATTTTAAATTTAAGTGCACTCACTGCAATCAAGAGCAGCAGTTCAAATCTGAGCCTGTGGAATGCCTTCCAGTGGGAAGAAAAAGAAAATGCAAAATCGATACCAACTTAGATATCAACGATAAGATTGTTTGGGGCGCAATTTCGGTTGGTCTAGGCTACGGACCATTGTATGAACTATTGTCACTAATTGATATGCATCCTATGAGCCCGGGTTGCTTTTCTTATCACGAGAACAGAATCGGAGAGCACTGGAAGGCAATGTTGCAGAAGGAAATGGAAGATGCTGCACTGGAAGAGTTCTCTATGGCGAAAGATGATGGACGCATCTGTATGGTTGGAAATGAGGAATATGCTTGGACCATAGGAATTTTGGATGGAGGTTGGAGCCAAAGATCCTATGGTCATAGGTATTCTGCTAAGTCTGGATGTGCTATAATAATTGGCTTCTACACTAAGAAATTGTTATTCCTTGGTGTGAGAAACAAATATTGTACCGCATGCATTCGGAGCGAACGGATGGAAAAGGAACCCACGCCTCACCTGTGTTTCCGGAACTGGACTGATTCTTCCACTGCAATGGAGGCAGACATTATAGTGGAAGGTTTCCGGTTCTGTGAAGCCAAGTACAAACTTCAATTTAAGAAGTTTGTTGGTGATGGGGATTCAAGTGTGCATGCAGCCATAGTTGCAAATGTTTCGTACGGAAGAGATGTTGAAAAGATTGAATGTGCTAACCATGTCGTGAAGAATCTCAAAAAGAATCTTTATGCCATAGCCAAGGGCATCCATATGCGGCATCTCAGCCAGTCGAAAATCAAAGCCCTCTGTCGCTGTGCAAGAGGTTGTATCAGCAACTGTGGGGGTGATGCTATGCTACTTCAATCAACACTTCTAAATGTGCCCAACCATGTGTTTGGAGACCATAAGTTATGCAATTTAGATGTGTGTGAGAGAGCTGGTAAAACAGCAAATCCCTGCAGTTATGACGCATTGCCTCGTGAATTGATTGTGGGAATCAAACAAGCTTTTGACCGAGTGAGAGCAAAGTCACAAGCACTTGTAATGGATCTCACAACCAACCAAGCAGAAATGTACATGTCATTAGTTGCAAGGATGGCTGGCGGTAAGCAGATAAACCGTTCACAGCAGGGGTCTTACAGCCGTAGGGCTACTGCTGCTGGTTTGTCTTTCCAACTTCGCTACAAATGGCATGGACAAACTATGAAGGCGATCACAGGTCACAGCCCTGGAGTGACTGTGAAGCGATTAATGGCAAAAAGACAGAAACAGCAGGCGAACTGTAGGCGAAGGTTGGATATGAATCCGCATGTACCACGGAAATCGGAATCATTTAAACCACAGGGTGATAAGAGCTATGGTCCTCATGCAACTCAGCCTCCAGCTTCTGGTCTTGAACTAGAAATTCTGACTGAGTCTGTGATGAGAAGCATAGAGCTTACAGTGCAAGAAAGGAATGATCTGGAGGTGCAGACACGAGATCAAGGAAGCAGTCAGTTGTGGATGAAGGAGCGGAGAAAACGAGTCACTGCT
Organism: Bacillus rossius redtenbacheri; assembly: GCF_032445375.1. Classification (NCBI taxonomy): domain Eukaryota; kingdom Metazoa; phylum Arthropoda; class Insecta; order Phasmatodea; family Bacillidae; genus Bacillus; species Bacillus rossius. The sequence goes on along the minus strand of NC_086330.1, from coordinate 335,760,752 downwards.
TCCTTTTTCGGACGTGTCTGTAAAATGAGGGAAAATACTTCGTGTAAAGTGACAGTGGAAGCGATTGTGTACAGTCGTGTATTGGAGAATGCTGCCACAATACATGGTCTAGCAAACGAGCGCATAGCTGTCGCTTTATACGAAGAACAAACAGGCCATACTGTTAAACAATGTGGTCTCTTCGTTGACCTTCAGCATTGCTTTCTTGCAGCTTCTCCTGATGGTTTAGTTGATGAAGATGGTTTGGTGGAGGTGAAATGTCCATACTCTGCAAGGGAACTTAACCCTTTAGATGCAGCAATGCAGCTGAAAACGTTCTTTTGCAGAGTTGTCGACGGCGAGCTTTGCTTGAATCGCTCTCACAATTACTACTATCAAGTGCAAGGGCAATTACACATCACACGAAGAAAGTGGTGTGATTTTGTCGTTCGGACAACGAAAGGCATTTCAATAGAAAGAATTGTGAGAGATGATTGTTTCTGGCTTGAGAAAATGGAGTCAAAATTGTTGCGATTTTTTAACAACTGCTTGTTGCCAGAGCTTGCTGATCCATGTCGTCCCAGGGGACAACCGATTCGTGAGCCAGAATATATTATACAGGCACAAGAAAGTCGTTCAAAGAAACGCAAAATTTCAGATGTGTGAATTTTGAGAGACAGAAATTGTGTGGCTGACGAGAACTCTTTTTTTTTAATTTGATACAGTGATGCTTTATATCTGATAAAAAAATTCTAATTATTGTTTACTTCTCATGCTTGTACAAATTGAACAGTACTGTAAATGTATTTGATGACATAAGCAATAGTAAGTTATTAGCTGATATTGAATACAAACATTTTTTTTTCATGACTACAAAAAATAAGGTTCTCTGGTTGGCGAGTGATTATTTTATACTAATGTCAAAAAGATGTTATCGGGAAAAAATAAATGAAGTTATTTTATACCACTGATTCACTACCCATAAAATCAAACTGTAACGTCTTTGCAACTAGTATCTCATACAATAAATATATAACATATTCGTGCTTCATTTTGTATAAAAATAAAACACATATATAATATCGGGAGACAGCCTTGAAAATCGTGCATATCACCAACATGGCCAATCAGACTCACAGTCATGTTTACGATAGCAAGATAGCTAGCAAACCAGTTCAGTTTATATGCAGTTTAACTGAAAAATTTATTCAATATTTTCGGGGTGGTTTTACGCTCAAAATTAATACAAAACCAAATCAGCAATCCTTGTATTATCATTTATAATACTACAAAATATCTTCCATTTCCTTCGAATTGTATTGAGCACTAAAATATTGATTTACTTTTGGCCCAGATTTTATTCGACGATACTCTGTAGAGTTTAGCTTGTTTGCATTCTTTATTTATTAGGTTTAAATCATGGCCAAATTTATTGAAGTGTAACACAAATTATATATTTGTGTGTGCCTGGTTAGGAATTTGTATGATGTACTTACTAGAAAAACTATGTCATATCAGTGTAATAGTTGTACCCTTACAAGCGTTGAATATTTATGAAACATTTTATTTCTTTTGTTTTTAAAGCCGCAGACTTGTATTTTATTTATTGCATTTAGACAACAACATGCGTCCGTGTTTTCTACATTGCACGCTCTGTAATATTTTGAATGTTATAGTAATTTTTGCTTTTTAAAATCTGTGATTTATGTGCAGTAGAATGATTTGTAATTTATGATTATTTCTTTTCATATTTTTAATGAGCCATTTGCTAATATTATATACACTTCTCCATTTATTATAATAAACACATATTCCATTATTGGAATTATTTCAGAATGGGAATCACAAGACTACAAAAACTATTCTCCTGCATAAGAAAGGTGATAATACCAGTAAAGAAAATTATCGTCCGAGAGCAATTACGTCTTATATTTAGGGACACCTGTATTTCGCTAATACATTTCGTGTCAAGGTATTTAACAAAACACTGTAGATTTTTCTTGTAATTATTGGCTGTGGTCGGTGAAGGCTGTTTTCCCGCACTTGACGGGGCCAATGAGGACGTAGTTACCGTACTGCTGCACGCCCGCAATTCGCCAAACCTCTAAGAAAAAAAAGCTACAGTTATGTGTGAAATAGCCTGACACGAGATGTATTCACGAAATACAGGTGTCCTTAATTATATCGAAAAATATTTGAACATTGTATGATAATTTTAAGTATGAAAAGTACAAAATACTTTCAAATTTAATACATGGTTTTACATCAACTCTAAGCACTAAAACCCATACTGCTTATTATCTACAAAATAAATCTATACACGGCAACTGATTATGAATCAGATGAGTTTTTTTTATAAAGCATCTAAGGCCTTGATTGTATAAATATATTGTTGGATAAATTAACTAAACTAGGAATACTATAAAATGCACAAAAATAGAAGAGTTTGATCTCAATGACATAAAGCATAATTTATCTATTTAGCACAGCCTGTATAATTGCTTCCCCATTGTCAAGACTAAAATTAAAAAAACTGCGAAAGAAGCAGTATAAAATATCTATCTCATTATCTTTGCGGGTGACTCAAATATCATACAAACAAAACGAAACGCAAGAAAGCATATTTTAAACACTGTAAATAACTTAGATTTTAAATAAAAGGATAATAATCAGTATGTAAAATTTAGTTTTAACGATGAGTTGTAAACAGAACATCAAACATATATCATAGGTGTTACTGCGAACAGAGAACTCTCACAAACAATACAATTCCTTTCTGCGCAACCTGCAAGCTCCGGTACCTTCTGTAAAAAAAATATATAAATGTAAAACTTTTCCGGAAGTCGTACCATGCTAATGACTAAAATATGTAGCCTTACTTCTAAATCTAATTATCTAGAGAACAAATTGTATTACATTATTTTCATGATTTAAACGGTAGCAAAATTAACACCTACATACGAACAGAAGTTTGCTCTTTTATTCATTTTTTTAGTTACGTGATAATTTTTTTGAGTTATAAAGAAATCCAACTTAAACAGTAAAAAAGAAAGGCTTTTAATGAAAAAACCTACTCAGTCATTATAGATAACTGTTCAAACCATTTAAGATTCATCCTGTTACATAAATTTTTATATTCATATACATCTAATGTATACACATATCAGAAAAAAGGCAATAAATTCATATTAACTTCATTATCAAACTATAATAAAACACAAAATACACTTGCAGAGAACCACCAAATATATTGCGTAAGTGTTTCTGCAATGAGTTAAACTTTAAAATTGACTTTATTATTTCAAAAAAATAATTTAAAACTCCAAGCAAATGTAAGAACACGTCTTCTAGATATAATGTAAGATTATAATGCCGTGTCCGAATTCGCCTGAAGAATATACTTGTAGATACTTTGGAAGTGACTTTGCAAGACTGTCAGAAATGGACGTGAAGTATGTATGCTATGCAATACGCAAGTAAATGAGTCTGTGTAATTCTCGCGTACTTGAAGTTGAAAATACTTCTTCATTTGAAATATTTTTGGTCATATTTTATATATCATTTAAATAATTTAAGAGGACGTAAAATAAATATAATTTATTTTGTATTTTACTGGTATCTATAAATAAATTGACAAAATTAATTTATGTATATGGATGTTTAAAACGAAGTTTCAACAAACACATGTACATATTTAGCCTACAGATCGTTACTACAAAACAAAAGTACAATAATAATGTATGTTGCCGTAAATTCACGTGACAGCGATGAAGTGTTAAAAAAAAAGGACTAATTTCACATGCGTTTAAAAATAAAATCTAAACATCCTTTTCGGCTGGCTAAACATTGAACTTATCCGGATTCGTTAAAGGCAAGTGAAGTACGTAAGGTTGCAAACATGTAACTGCATTACTTTCTGATTAATTTTAATAAAATTATGCATATATCCAAAAAATGTTCAGTTAAAATTAGTATTGTATTGTATTGTATTTTATTTTATTGTATTGGTGTTTGTATCTGGGTATATTTTATTGTGTGTTTAAGATTTATTGACTTTTGTGCCTCATGTACTTTTGGTGAAAAATGAAAATGTAATTATGTATTATTATCAGGGCCCAAAGCAAAACTATTTGTTCGTTGGCCGAAAATGAAATGTAGTTATACTTGTATATCTAAGAAAAATATTTGTATTTTGTATGAATGTAAGTATTTTATTATGTAAATTTTTATTACTTACAAATATTTCGTACTCATAATATCTAGTTTCCATTTGTCTTAAGACATAATAAAATGATATACTAAGCAAAAAATGTTTATTGGTTCGCAATTTTTCATTGTTACAATATTTTAAAATGAAAAATTTGCTATTCAGCAATATCAACTTCTAAAACGTGAGTAAAAATTATCATTAAATTATATCAATGGAATATTAATTGCATTAGTATTCCTTGCTCCTAATCACTTACTCTGGTTGATTACCTTCCTTATAACCTCAGTGATCTCGTAATTTATGTACACCTTTTTCCCACTAAGACGATTCAGGTGCAGATTCTGGAGCAGTGTTTTTTTTTTATGTACGGATGTGCCAATAAATCCATCAGTTTGGTGGTGGTGTTGGGGGGGGGGGGGATAATACTACTCTTAAAATATCACTTTATCTGTATGCACGATAAAATATCCTTGGTTAGCTCCCTCCGAAATATTCTTATACAACCTATGACGTGTAGCCTACTCCTTAGATATTTTAAAACACGTTTGATTGCGTAGAGAAGGCGATTCTTCGAGTATGTGACCCTTTCATAATTAAATTATTATTATTATTATTAGTTACAACTGATGTTTATTTCGAGCCTCTTTGACATCCAGTTCATACATAAAAAACGAACTACCAGTGATGCTTGACGTCACCAGTAGGGATAGCGTGAAGGAGCTCCTCATTTCGCCAGACGCGACTGGCATACACAAGTATTTATATTGCAATAATAAATTACTAAATGATAGTTTAATTTTCGAAAATATGATTATATTTTTTACAAGAAGTACGAATGCCAGGACATTTACTAATAACGTTTTTAAACATCACATATAAAAAAAAAGTGTAATCAAAAGCCACAGGTCAGCTAAAAAAGCAAACAAAAACTTTTTTCTAGCTCTAGCCTCATGTATACATACATAAAAACATAATACATTTAAAACACTAAAATTAATGCAATAACCTGCAATATTTTGAAGACAGATATTCAGCTACAAAAAATTATCCGATAGTATAAAAAGTTCGCCTGTATATATATATATATATATATATATATATATATATATATAGTTGCACAGAAAAATACAGTTCTAATCAGATATCAATATAGCAAATAATACCGTTTTGCAACATAAAGTCATGCTATTAGATGGTCAACGTTCAACTGTTTGTATAATACACATACGCACACACCTGTGACAAAATGTGGAAAAAAAAAAAAAATTTTGTAGAAGCGCAAAACCTTTGTAGTACTCAGTTAAAAATTATTATTTTTTTTTACAGGGGCAGGAAAACTACATTACTGGCCAGTTTATTTGAATGTAGTGGTTAGCTGTGAACGTGCGTTCTTGCAAAAGAGACCAAATCTGACAGTTTTGGCCACATAATCACCGCAGTAAAACATACAATTTGTATATCGTATATGTGTAGTGCACCAAATTAATATTTATTATAATTACCTTGGGTTGCACTCGGTTACGTACAGGTTTCTAACTGAAATGTACCAAAAATAGTAATATTTATTCTGTATTCCCTTGCGCTTTGTTGAGGATCGAGTAGTCTTGAGTGGGTGTGGTGGAAAGGGACAGAATGGCAAAGGGATTGGAAATCTAAATGCTCGCCGAGGCAGAGTACACTCTTCCCCCACCCCCCTCTTCCAGACCTGTCGTAAACATGACACCCCGCTGGGAGATAAGAATTCTGAGAACAGCGTCCTCTTTCCCCCCCCCCCCCAATCCTTTTTCAGCGCGTCACTACATCGTTCAGCCGTACTACTAGTGCGCTCTGTTGAGGACAAAGATAACTACGCGTGTCTTTGCCAGCTCGCGAGAAACTCAGGATCTTAGCCTTAACGCAGAAGTTGCAATTTGACCGGACATTTTTACAGATTCAATGATCCTTTTGAATGATTCCCCTTTTTAATCTGTTGGTTTACAGGCTTACTAAGAGTTCAACTCACATGAATGAAAACTTGAGAGTACAAGGTTGTAAAACTTGTACCTAAGTTTATTTAAACAATTTCCACATTATAATAATAATAATAATAATAATTTCTCCATAATTTTTCCATCAAAAACCTGTTAACTCCAACTTCAAAGGCCAGTGGCAGATGGGAGATTTTTTAAAAATTTATTCGAAAATTATAATAAACATACTTATTTAGAAAATGTGCATTTAAAATAATACTTCGGAGGAAAAAAAAAAGGTTTTGGACTGTTACAACGTAATTCTGAACACGAGTCTCTTCCTTGTGTAGCTTGTAGTTCCAGTTAAAAACTGCTGGGTTGGGGAAAGGACATTTCCCCCTTATTTTCCCCCTCACCGCTTGTGGACGAAACAGCCTAGGGAAGCACTTTAGACAGTATTTTGTTCCGACGTGACGAACCTTCAGCCGAAGATTGTCTGTCGTGGTTCTGACAAACACACACACACACACACATTGTAGAAGATTGTCAACACACGAAAACATCTTCTAAAAAGTTAGAAATTCTTACTACACCCCGCTGAAGAAAAAGAGGGAGGTGTATTACATTAAAAAAAAACACGCATCCACACGTGGTGGGGATTTTCCTTTGTTTCACGAGCCCCACTCCTTGTGCCGACAAACGCAATTAGATAGCGCGGGCTGCTTCGCAACAGAGCATCGCTGGGGCACCCCCTCCCCTACTTTTCCTTCATTCCCCGTCATGGGAAGCTATCTAGTTTGCATGGTGATCTAATTACCTTTCTGTGTGCTCCAATTTAGACAAGCGTTGGACGCGGAGCATTGCAATGGCGAGATTCACTCCCGCCCCTGCCGAACCTAGGCTGTAATATATATATATATATATATATATATATATATATATATATATATATATATATATATATATATATATTAAATGAAACAGTAATAATTAAGATTTTTACATTTGAAAGAAAACAACTGTATCACTATAAAATATTGTTCGCAGTAGTACTGGGTTCTGATTCCTACGCGAGATAGATTTATGATGCTGTTGTCCCAGTACGTCCAATAGATACAAGTTATTTGTAAACCGTTCCCTGAATTGCTTTCCAGTTTTAACTGCGCACATTACTAAGCGTAATACAATCAAATAAGGTCAAAATATTTAATACTCAAATATATTTTCTATGTTTCAAAAAAATTATGCTTGAATGGGACATAAATAAAAATATAAAATTATGCACCAATTTTCGAAATAATTACTCAGTATTATCTCAAAAAAACGTAAATATATATACAAAAATTAATTGCCGCACGTGTGAAAGACCGTCACTTGAGAAATGCTCGACCTATATGGTTATTTTTTGTGTGTGTTAGTAATTGTCAATTGAAAATTAACAGGAAAAATAATCTGAAAAATTCGTTCAGTTTGAGAGTTTTGCTGTCACAGGTTTTCATAACAACAAATTTCACTTTAAATATTTCAATGCTTAATCAGAGGTTATTATGTCTTTAGTGCATTCAAAACCGTCACATGTTATCAAAGCATAAAATATCCGTTGAAATTATAAAATTGGTACATTCAATTGATTTCAGTTCAAAATTACATATATCATATAAATGCTACCATGAGGCATCGAAATATCGGTCGGTGAACGCGCAACGCAAGCCAACTACATGCTCGTCGAGTAAATGAGACTGACGAAGAGTGTAGACACGGTTTGGAAGAAAATCGAATAAGATTTTCTCAAGTGCTATCCATTATGACTCCACAACAACGGATACAGTCGAGTTCGACTCAGTCGGAGCCTACACACAAAATAATTTGGAACGGCAACAAAACCGACTGCCAAGCGTGACATTACGACCTAATCGTTTGGCGTTCAGATATGATACAACAGTCAGTTACGCCGCGGATGTATCGGTCGACTTCGGAACAATGAGCACTGTTTCTCAACATTGCGATGCTTTGAGATTTCCACATAAACCACCAGGATTATGTTGTGCGAGCGGAAAAGTCAAATTACAATTAACACCACCACCATAGCCACTCGCATCATCGCTTTCCGGCCAATAACCTCTATTGAAGCATTTATTGCAGAATATACAAAAGTACAACAATTCCTTTCAAATAACATCGTCTAGGGCGAATATTATCGAAGAACGAGGCTTCAACCCAACTTTTAAGGTTAATTCTTTTTCGACTGCATCACACATCACATAGGCTAAACAAATACACGACACAACGTTTGACCGAAGCTCATAAATCAAGTATTTGTTTTCTATTTTACAGATTCAAGAACAAATTCACCATCGTGCAGGAGCATTGTTGACGTCACTGAATTGCGGTTACAAATTTCTTTAGATTTATTTCCTTGGAAGTTCTGATAATGAAATCAATCAGCGTTGTGCAATAAGTCGTGCCCTAAATCTAGAGATTACTGTGCAACTGCAACAACTCTTGCATCAACACAATATATTGGTCAAATTATTCAATTGACATATTCTATAATCACAAAATTTTGTATAAAGCAGATAAAAGATCAGCAGGCAAACATGAAAGACGCTTCAATGCAGTGGTTTTTGGCGATAATTTGGTGTCTCGCGACGACATTGTGATTCGACGGCGTGATGGTGATAACCTTCAGCGCTGCGAAATTTACTGTTTACAAATTACAAGGCCATGAAATTTATTTAATTTAGTTTAGTTAATACATCGTTTCTCTTTTTAATTTTTTACTCTGGCATCAAGCAGAATTTTTTTACAATACCTACCAATGCGTTTCAAATAAAATTCTATCTGAGGAACATAAAACCACTCCCAACCGAGGTTGCTTGGTTTATGGGTTTTTCGCGGCATAAAAAGTTGTGGTTTCACGACGTTTTGGTTAACACTGCAGTCGCCATCATCAGGGTAGCAGGCTCTTGATGATGTTTTTGTGTTGGTGTTAACAGCTGCAGAAACCCGCATGGCATGAAACCTTATGCAACGACCGCGAAACTTTGCTGTCCTTAAATGAACCTTAATAGGATTGGTTTTCAGTGCTGTTACTTTAATCTTGTGTTAACAATAATAAGCATTAAATGCCTTACTCTAAAACTTAAACGTGGATGTTTCGTGCTTGTTTTCTACCACGTACTTGGCCAATTTTGCGTTGATGAAACAGAAATTTTAATCTCTTTCCCTTCCTCCACCGACGAATCATAATTGTGTTCGCTGCAACAATGCTTAATTAATTCATATGAACAGTAACGTTCCATGAATATGATCTTGCGTGTTTTGAAGTCGTTACATTTAATTGCAAAACTATTCTCGACTGAAAACAAAACACTTCAGTTTGAAGTAAGGAAAGCTCATCTTTGGGAATCATACGAAAGTTGCAATCCTGCGCTCCTGGTGAAAACTAATTTTAAAATTAGCGAACTACAACCAGTCTGCCCAAAATATGGTTAGCAATATAGTGGTAGAATGTATGAAAAATAAGATCATAATTTGACATGACATCGATTTAAACGAACGTATATATTATGTAGTAGAGCCGTATCTTGCATTAATAAATAATGTATTTTATACTGACTAGGAAGGTTCCATTTTTGCATTACAGAAACACGTTAAACTAACTTATTTTCTGTATTTTTTTATTACGTACTCAATGACAATGTTTTAATACTGTTCTGTATTTCCAGTATCTCTAGGCAAAGGAAAAAATTGATGTCTTATGTTTAAACGTTTATATGTTATTGTGCTCTTTTGTTTTGGGAATGATTAATTTGAGTAGTAGTTCATATTTAAGACAAGTGAAATTTAAAATGAAGCAACAGCTACTATAAGAAAAGATGACTAATGGTGACAACTCACCTATCTTGGCTTGAGCAGCAGAGACGAACAGGAGTCCCAAGAGGAGTTGGTAAATCCCCATGTTGGCTATCGATGAGCTGAAATGAAATACAAACCACAATTCACCTAACTGAAACTTTAGATGTAGTTAAATTTAGTCTGCGTTATATAAACATCTAAGGAGTAAAGCTTAAATACAGATTTTCTCTAATTATATATTGTTACTTCACCAATTGTTTTCACGAATTAAATTATATTTAAAGCTACTTTAAACAATAAGTTTAGTTTATTAATTTTTTTAGCCTTTTCATTAAAAATATTAGTGCAAATATTTTAATTTTTCCCTAACACTTATGCATAAATAAAAAATTTTTAATGCTGCTTTATATTATTTAGTTAAATAAACTCTATACATAATATTTCTTGGTGAAAACATAATATTTTGTTGTTCAAGCAAAAACATTTATTAGTAGACAAAACTTTGGTAGGATCTATGTTGAAAAATATATTTTTGTTATGGGTACAATTTTTTTTTCATTTAAATATAAGGGTTAAAAAAATTTCTTAATAAATATAATCTGGAAAATTTCGCGTGTTCAATGAAAGATCTTCCGGGTGGACTTGACAATTCTCTATGTACCCAGGTAAATGTCACCTGGCTGCTCAGTTTAAAGATGCACATATTTTCTGGTTTGAGCGTAAGATATGATCCTTCGGTTAATCCATTCTCATTGACTTTTTTTTTTTTTTTTTTGCAATAAATCGAAAAAGTAAACCGAAGATTTAAAGTGATTGAATTTTAAAATTCGCAAAACTTAATCGGTGAATTTTTCTGATCTCAAATTATATATGATACAAATTAAATATAAAAAAATATCTTATAACACTTCCAGGGCTTTGCAGGTAAGTAGTATTTTTTTTGTCCACATCCAAACAACGTCACTGAACGAAAGGCTGCAAGGACGGTTTTATCCTGTCCCCCTCCCCCTTCAAACCCCCCAGACTCTTAACCATATGACAACGAGAATGTGCATCCCCGCGGGTAGCTACCTCGCGTCTGAGGATCGAGAGATAGCGGTGGTTATTGCGATCTACTGGGCCGGAAAATACCAAAGTGGCAGCTCGTTAATGAAACCCGTCGACTTTCGTTCTCTCCTCTCTTTATCATACATATTTCTCTCTATTTATACAACTCTATATAATACCTAGTATCCGTTGTAATTCCAAAAAAAAATATTTTTTGTATTTTTTTTTTGTAGTAGGTACACAAATACAAAGCATCTCTCTCTTATTCTCTATCTCTCTGTATATCTCTCTGTATTTATATATATTTATATATCTCTATATCTCACTATCTTACTCCTCTATATACCAATATCTAAATATCTATATATGTCACTCTATAGCAATGAAAATTTTAAAAATTAATGTTTTTACCTATCTATTTTTTTACATGTCACAGGTGTGATATATGTATACAAAAAACCACCCACGTATTGTAATGTAACTTGTGACAAATTTTAAAAGCAATTGGTGAATAACTGTGAGAGATTATCTATTTGGAACGAATGACAATTTACACACACACACATACATAGGTATATATACATATATATATATATATATATATATATATATATATATATATATATATATATAATGTTGTACTGACACGAAGGTTGTTAGGCCCATCTACGTTCAGTGAGCAAAAAATAAGTTCGTGGTGTTTAATGCGCGACAATTATGGGCATATATTTTTCAAGAAAAAAAATATTTATAGACTAGCTGAAAATTAATACACAGTAACATAGTCTGTGTTTTGTGAATGGTTGATTTTTTGTTTAGGTACATATTCACTGTTGGTTCACTATTAATATACATTCAGTTTGGAAGCAAACGCGTACTGAATGGCCTAGTCAGATAAGGCAAATGCTTCTCCAATTAAAAGGAAAAAACCGTGAGCGCAGGCATACCATATTGCAGTCTAATAAGCGTTAAGATTTTTTTGCAAAAAGCCTCCGTTTGGGTTCTGCAAATCAGACCAAAAAATAAAAATGTTGCAGTTCTGTAGTAATTATAATGACAGTTATTGCTCGTTAGCTCGAAACGGTCTATTCAAACTGAGGGCAAATCGCAGAAGCACCAAGTTTTGAATTTTAGTTCTTTGTGTTATAATTCCGCTTGATATTCGTATGGAAATCTTCGCGCTAACAGCAAAACCTACCACTGAAAAAATTAATCTGACCGTTTAAAAGCAACATACTCGAAACTATCACAAAATTAACACGAATACGTACCAACGACATCGATAGTCAAGTATTCATAGAATGATGCAATCTATCCTGTATGTCGTTGAACCCGCAAAATATTTCCGTCCCTACGTAGTACACCTGTGTAGTCATTTATCATTTCGCGAATATTTTTTTTTCGCTACAGGCTAGTGTCAACTATCCCATTCGTGATCAGCAAATTTCATAAATCTATTGGCCTATACCAAGGTCATGGGGTTTACTTCCTTGGTGATGATTCTCCCTGGCTCTTACTGGCTCAGAGTCCTCCAGGGCGTGTTTAAGACACAAGTGGGAGCTAATCAACCACTTGTGTGCTACAAGTATATCTTGCTACCGGATAAACCAACATAAATGTTAATGTCAGGTTGGTTTTATTTATTATGTGGAAACATGTTAGCTCTCGGTATAGGGAATTTAGAAGGAGAAGTTCGTGAATGCAACGGAAGTCGACTGGAACGGAAATTGGTAAACACGGTGCCGCCATCGGTGGAAGTTTCAAAAATTCTCGAAAAGATGGCGTTCCCGCGTGCTTCATCCGTATATGTTCGCTTTCGAAAACATGGGGGATATACTAGGCGTATTTGTGTGTCAAACTAATCTTTACAATACTTAGAACAACTATCTTTAATATTTTATGTTATAATTTATTTTAACAAAAATAAATAATGACAACTTAAAAAAACACCCATAACAATTTTGACAATCATTAGTTAACATTGAAATGTAGAGATGGGGCAGTGTTTGTCATTCTGTAAAGAGACAGTAATTTGTTAGCCTAAATATATTCGACGCTATGAAAAATAAAAGATTTTTGCTATGGAATTTTTAATGTTAAATCTTAAATGTTCAATCATTACAATGATGTTAAGGTTTGTTTGCAGGAAGTCTCTACAGACTGATTACAGTTGTTTAAGAGATAACAAATATACTAACATATTCTTAGTGTTGTAATATGTGTTTTAAAATGTTTCAGGTAAATTGTATCTTATGATGGGGAATATTAATTTGAAAAATAATTAAAGATAGTGCTGCGTTCGTAATGCTTTAAAACCCAACCCAATGTTTAATATCTTTTACGCCATTATTGTTCTAAAACATATTTCTTTGCTGTTAAATGATAGGTTAAATTATACTCTTGAAATTGAGATTATATTTTGTTATGATTATTTAAATATACCAAATGTATGTCAGGATAGTTTCTTCGCCATAAAGTTTACTTTGGCACACCAATACACCGAGTACATAACCCGATGTTCGCGAAAGTTAGTATATACGGGTGCACGTTGCCACACTTGCGTCCGCCATCTTGACGCTTTCGGCTTGTGGCTATGGCAGTTCTGCATGAATGCGTATTGGCTTTTCAGCCTGTTTAATTTCCGTTGCGTGATGCGCGCTCATTTCATTGCGTTTCTGGTGCACACTAAAATTTCACCCTCAACGCTCCTAAAGGAGTAACACTTCTAAAACACAGGCAATGATAATTCCTGTCTAGGGGTGAAATGTCACAGGTTCATTTTTAACGAATTTACTTACGATGCGTTCGGTACTCCAGTTGTTCGGATTAACCCTTGGAAATCAACAGTACCATATTGGCAAACAAAAAGATTTGGATAAGGGTAAAAAAAATTTTATCGTTTTTTTTTCAATGAAATTTAATTTCTTATCGTATATTTTTCACGCTCGTCACAATTTTTTTTTTTTTTTAAGAATTGACGTTAAATTTTGTGTCAATGTTTCTTATTATAGTTTTATTTGCAACATGAGAACACACGAATTTGCTCTTTAATGACGTTAGATGTTTACTCATCACTAGCGAGTTCTAAAAGATTCTCTCAAATATTTTTTTTACGTCGAATCGTTACGCACAGAGAATGAAGTTGACGGCACATCGAATGTTACATCATGTGGGTTTCGAACCACTTCGGATATACCGAATCAGCGCTCACAAAGTCTATTCGTGATGGTCGTTGGGATCGAACCCACGACCCCGGTCAATGGTAGACTTCCTCCCCTCCCCCCTCCATCAGAATTTGTGTTAAATATTTTCAAAATATCAATGAAGACAGTATATTATTTTGGGTTATGCAACGTGGGCTGTTATAGCTCTTGCAATTTTAACCTTTTGAGAAGCAATGTCGCCTACGACCACGAGGTACTGTAGGCCCGTATGTCAGTGTATTAGTGTCAATATAAATGTAAGTTTTTTTTTAATTTTTATTTCGTAAACCTACCAAATCCCTCGGGCAGTTAAAGGAACTCGAAAATCTTCCCTGAAATGTGTGGCAAAGGGGAAAAATTTTTTTAAATAAATCAAACCAACACTGTTGGAACGAATCACAACGGCGAGTGACGGAAAAAAAATAAAAATAACCGTACCTTGAAGCTTTAACCTTGAAAATAGAGGTCACGTTATCGCAAATTTTGTCCCTGAGCCAAACATTTCATAAATCTCTCCCCCCCCCCCCCCCCCCCCCCCCCCCCCGCCGGCCTAAACATAATCCTTTTCCTAGCTCCGCTTTCCAGTAAATAATAAAAAAAAAACTATAGGGAACTAAGACGTGGGGAAAGAAAGAGTATCGTGCCTAGCAAGGTGGTGGAATAGCGACAGGACACGCAAGAGACAGTGGGAGAGGGGTTTTTTTTACGAGAGAGAGATAAAGATAGAGAGAGAAAGAGAGAACTGTGAAGTGGCTGGAAATTTCTCCGCGGGTTCGAAGCAGGATATTGTAGGGAAGGAGGGAGGGGGTGTAAGTGGTGGTTCGCAGAGAAATAAATCTGCCGCGACCGACACACACACACGAGGAATTCATGGCCACTGCCGAAGCAGTCGCCTGCCATCTGAGGTCCCGCACTGTCGAATGCACCAGTTGCGGGTAATGTTTCCCTCTCCTTGGCACCGCGATTTTCTTTCCTGACCTACTAACTAAAACTAACTGAAATGGATTGGGAATGGTCTGGGTTCAGGAAGATTTATACATATACATATTTTTTTTAGTATATTTACCAGAGATATCCATATAAAATTACAGACATTTGTAAATTTGAACATTTACATTACAACACCTGTATCACTACAAAATAGTGTGTTCGCATGGTTAAAGTTATTTGTAAGCTGTTCCCTGAATAGCGTTCAAGTATTAACTGCGCACATAACAAGCATAATAAAACAAATTAAAGTCCAATGATGAGATGTTCTAATATCTTTCTCATGGTTAAGAAAAATTGATACTAGTATAAAACATCAGTTAAATAATAAAATTATGCGCTTAGTTTTCGTAAGAGCTACTCAGTGTTATATCGAAAATCGTATTTCTTATAATTATGCAAAATTAACCATAGCCATGTGTTGAACAAATTTACAATATCTGTCTTGAAGTATTACAAGCTATATCTTGGCAACTGGTTTCCATAGGAACCTTTCGTTGAAGTACGGAAATTATTTTTTGTGCGAGGTTTCAACCTTGCAGGAAGGGAAGAAATCTTGAAATACTTTAACCAGGGGTTGACGAGCTATAGAAGCTATTGAATCGGCGTTGAAGCTTCACCTTCATAGCTGTACCTACACTGGTGACCCGTTGCACGATTGAATTTTAACATAGTTCGCTCATACACCTATTTAGAAGTATTTCGCGAAAGAACTCTTGTAAGGTTTTCGGAATGACAAGTGAATTTTAAAAAATTGTTTAAAATTTATTAACTTGTAGACTACTAAAAATAACCTGGGTTGTGCTCGTTATAGAATGACACGTAAGCGTAGATGGATCACGCAAACGTAGACGGAGTAACTACAACGACACGCATGCGGACACGGAACCATAGGTATTAACTCGACAATGCCCAACTCTTCCGTTTACGTTACTCCGTGAGACCAATCGAAGCCTAGTATTTGACAACAGTGATAGCCATGTTTTTTTTACCTTTTTAAAATGCGTTAACAATTGTTTAATCACAGGCATGTCTAGTGTCCTGGCATTACTTCGTAGTTTCTGTTTGATTTGATTTTTGAATCCTGACAGTGGTATGTTTTTTTTTACAGCGGTGATTTTACGCTTTTTACAACTGAGGAAAAAAATTCATGGTTGTGATTTATTACGTTTCTGTGCTTTGAGGAGGCAGCAGATGTGATAGTGAGATGTTCCGAGATATCTGTCTCCTTTAACGTGGTCCGTCTCCGTTTCCGTGACATTGTAGATCGAGTCTTAACTGACACGATATTGTATGTAACTTACAAACTTGTAGCTGATATTGTTTACTACTAAAACTCTACTTAGCTCATTTCTTAGTTAGGTTACATTTACAATTTTAAAATGAACTCTCCTGGATAGATGTTGCTGTCTTCTTCCATAACTTAATTAATATGTTTAGCATAATAGTATTATAATAAAGAAAATAAATACTGTTACCAGTAATTCATTCAACGATATGCTGCCAAATCTTGTTGGTTGAATTTTTCGATATGTTGCCAATTCTTGTTTGTTATAATTTGGTTTTTACAAATGTACCTACCAACAAGACTTACATACATAAAAAACTTAGCTTTGTTGGAGTAAATTAAAGTAAATCCATGTCAAATGCTTGTTAGTAATAACTTGTAACTACAAGATATTTATTTTTGTTTAATTTGTTTATAACAAGCGATTTACCTTTGAGAAAAGAGCCTCTGATATTTTTCGAAAATAACTATTCGTGTCGAGATAAATCTCAAAATTCTGCAGCATGTTTTACTATTATGGTTGTTAGAACAATGATCTGATACTGGTATAATTTTTGGGGCTATCTCTCCCCTTCTAGGATATATAGGATATCTAGGATATCTTCTACAATCCTCTAGTTACAGATTTTTGAGACGTCTCCTCTGGGCAGTTTGTTTTTGATGTTTCAGTTGTTCATAGTCTCTCATTGGCCTACAGTAATCCAGGCAATCTATGAACTAACACCAGAATCACTACAGAGGCAGAAAATTTTTTCTTTCTGCCTATTGAGTAATGTATTCGCCAATTTTCAGTTTTCTAAGGCCAGTATTCCAAGACACAAAAATAAGGGTTTAGGTGTTGAATATGCATGATAGGACATGGCCAGTCCTTATGTTTAGGGAACGGATTTAGATATCCTTTCCGTGACCTTTCTGTTGTCCAAATTCCGCGCATGCGCAGAGCTCTCTTTTTTGCTGATTTCGTCCAGATCCTAGAATACATTTTTTACACTTTAATGGTCATAACAAGAAATAACCTCATTTTAAAATGTACTTGGGGAAATTTATAAAGGCGGTTCTTTGCGATGGTACTGCTATCTCTAGTATTTTTGCCGTCATTATTATTTTATCGATAGTTACGAAACGCCCGCTGGAATGCGTTGGAACCAGTTTCTAGCGTTTATTAGAAAAATAAAAAAATTATTTTTTCACTTACTGGGATTCGGTTTGGACACGTTCTGGAATACGGCCCCCAAGTTAGGTTGCGGTTGTGTCCCGACCAGACAGTGCTTATTCACTACCTAGTCGAACATCTTGGAATACCACCTTATCAATATTAAACATGACTAATAGAAAGAGAAACACAAAATTTGCAAAATTGGGTACTGTTTAGATAATCATGCTTCAAAAAGATGTGCGCAAAACAAGTCCATGCCAGATATCAGTTGTTTGCTGTAATATGTTATGTTTTTTTTTAGGATCTCATATGGTTTAGTCAGAAGTTTTCTTTTATATTTTTTTTTAATATGTTTGTCATTGGTTTCTAATCCTTCGAGGTGTGCCAGATATTTCGGCGTACGTACATTGATGACGCCAGCGCGGCGCCTAACCGCGCGCTGGATGCAACATGTTCAACACAAGTTGTCGCGCGCTGGATGCAACATGTTCAACACAAGTTGTCGCGCGCTGCGCGGAAAGCGTCGGAGCCGCTCGGAAATGCTCGGCGAACCTCGTTGGGCGGGCTTTGTTCCGGACATCGGCCGTGCGGCGTGTTCCGGTCATGTAGTCCCAGAAAAATCTCTGATGTTTTTTACCTCGAGTTCCAGAGTATATAAGGTCCCCTATCTTGCCCTGGGGGAGAGACAGCTCCGAGACGACAACCGAGGCGGGGAGCTGCTGCCCGCGACTGCTACACCGTCAGAAATCTCGCCTGCCTGCCGTCACGCTGCCCGAGCAACTTCGGACCATTTGGTAAGACACTTCTACGCAAAACTGTTTGCCCAGCTAAGAGCAACAGCGTTAATACAGCGATACCAGTTGGATTAATATTTATAAATTCAGAAGAGGGTAGCGTTGACGGAAGCATGGTTTGGAGATGGCGTTTGAGCTTAAAACCACCCAGAAGATACATTTTCTTTGATTCGACAAATAACAGTAACTCCCGGATCAACAGTAACTATAACGTAACTGGAAGTGCAGTATTTGTGAGAAATGCTTGGTTCGCTTGTGCTGGCAACGTGAGATTTAAAGATATGTATTTGTATTTACCAAACCACCACCTGCACTATGAACATCAGTAGCCACACCACGGCACTATACAAGTTAGTGTCAGAACTACGTGTTTTTCAGTTATAAATAAACTAACCCGTAAATGGAAATACAGGAAGAATTCTGAACATTGAGGACCGCAAACGTTGATCAACTTAGCAGTCACTCCCTCGCTTGGTCTAGTAATTTTTAATAATTATTTTCCTAATAATTAATATCATACTTAAGAGGAATAACGTAAATGATAAGAGTTTTAGATTGGTGTGTGTGAAAATCATAAAACTTGTTTAATATTATTTTTTCAAGGAACTGTAGATATCCTTATTCTTGTAATATATTTTTTTAACACGCATAAATGTTCTGCCTTCAGCATTCAAGTATGGTTTTTCTTGCTTCATTTTATTTGACAGTGTAACCCACGCATTGCCGCGGGCGTTATGTACTAGTTGAGTAGCCCCAAACGCAGTGTTTTGTTAAGGCGCTTTCACTTAAGTAAGGGCTGTCCTAATCATTTTTGTATTTTCTGTTCACAGAGACTTTGCAGCTGTGTAACAAGTGAAAGCTCTGAAAATAAATGTGATTTGTTGATATCTTGAAGTTATTATTTGTTTGTGAAGAAGGGTATGTGTATTTGAAGAATAAAAAAGTTGATTTCTAACACTTAGCACACCTCTGTCTACCATCTTACCCCTTGTTCCTCTTGCGTTTGACACGAGAGGTTACACATTAGCTGCGAGAGATCGACACTTTTTTCTGTTGAATGATGTCCTTCACGCCTAACTCATAGGTACTAGTAACCAAGAAAAATTCGCGGTTTTCAATGCGCTGTAGGATAGGCTCTTCCTTTGTGTGTGCTTTCCAGCAGATATAATCATCTCGCTGCCTGCTGAATTTGAGAACGTCTCGTGTGTGTTGGTCGTGATTCGGCCCTTCTTTAGTGGAAGGTTTCCTACTGGCGCAGAAAAACTTTTTTTTTTCAAAATATAATAATACACGAATTTTTGTAAACAAGTTATAAAAATATTTTTTCTTGTAACATCACAAGTAGCACATAAGGAAAAACATCTGTTTTATATATTTCCAAGAAAACAATAATAAAACATATATATAACTCCTTATACTATTAAAAAAAAAAAAAAATTGGTAACCAGTAGTTCTGTGAACATATGTGTAAATACGCTTCATTTATCTTAAAAACAAGCCTAATTATATTTCAATCACGTTTGTTGCAAACCAGCAAATTGGTGTGACGTATGCGATCGTAACTTCATATGGCTTTACGTTCTAACCCTCCAGTTTTGACGAGCGAGCATATATGATTTTTTTTAACATTTTTATCTAATTTTTTAGGTAAATAATTACATATTTTTAATATGGCCGCCAATATGGCCGATAATATGTTGGATGCTACCACATTCTGGCGGGTAAAATTTAAACCAATTATGTCGCGCAGCGAACTCTAGAAGACGAAAACCAACTAGCGTATCCAATATGACCGCCATGACGTCATACTGGTCGGTGTTATATATATTCATTGATAGTAGGGTATGTGTGTGGTGGGGAGAGAGTTATTGACTGCGCGCTTAAATCGTCGCGACCATTTCATAAATCCCTGTCGGGCCTTTAGTGCACCCAGGGTGCGCGAGTGCGGTTTCCTCAGGGAAGGGGGTTGAAAGAGGGAGGGAGGGAGAGTTCGTCGTTTTCCAGCTCGGCGATTAATTGCCGCTTCGTCTCTTTCCGGAGCGCGGGCCCCTCGCTCGTCCGCGCATGCGCACTTGCGCGCTGACGGAGCGCGCGCCATCCCCTTACCGCGTGGGCACTCCCTGGTCGACACACGCACTCAGAAACAACATTTCTGTACTCTTATAAAACATTCCTTTAAGGGACCAGTAGTTGCCAAGAAATAGAGTACCTACTTCGTGAAAGTTTTAGCAACATAAGGCTATAGTTATTTTTTGCGTGTGTGAAACGCGTTTTTCGAGGTAATGCTGAGTATTTCTTGCGAAAAAAATTGTGCATTTCTTTATCTTTTAATTGATGTTTCATTCATGCAATTTTTTTTTAACCACGGGAAAGATAATAAAACAAAATTAAGCCCAGTTATTGAAAATGCGATTATCTTTTTAATGGTTTTAAAGATTGAAATATATTATTATGTGTCAATTTTTGCAAGAAAAACTAGTATCATCTCGCAAAAGATTTATTACATATGTGAAAAATAACCGTAGTCATGCTGTGCACAAAGTTAAGACCTCTTTATTTTAATATTACAAACTATTTATTGGCAACTGGTTGACAAAAGAATCTTTTGTAAACGTGTAGAAAATTTTTGTTCTGTGCAGTGGCCACAAGAATGTATTTTTTTTTAAATTTATTTATTTCATATCCTTTAACTCCATTTCTGGGGTATGATACATGTCAAGTACATATAAAAAATATATATATATATAAAGTTTCACAAAAAAAAACACAAAATATACAATTTCACAAAAAACAAAAACATAAAAAAATCAATTACATTTTACTTTTAAGTTATTAATTACATCATATGAAACTACTAAAAGTATAATTAAAAATGAAACAGAACATATAACACATAATTAGTATGTAATAAAGATAGTAATAGCATAATTTACAAGTGGGTTTGAAATCACCCTATATAATCTTTATTATTATTTTTTTTATAAAGTCTTCAACATCTTTGAAGGAATATAAAAAAAAAGTTTTTCTGCTATTTTTTTTAACTATATTGCAATTTTTTTATAATTGATATTTTTAACATGTTGAGATAGACTATTATACTAGCAGATGCCCACATAATTGCAGTTTTCGGCATATTGGCTGGTGGAGTGAGATTGTATTCTGAGGTCGAGTGTAGTTCTTGTTTTCCCAGGGGAAGGAAGAGTCGTCGATATTGTTGCTGAGGTTGTCCTCACCTCGCCGACGACAGCGTTCCCTGCCAGCGGAAAGCGAGGACACGGACAGAACCTTGGGAAGAGTCGCCACTTCCAAACATGCTGATTCAAGTCGATGATTGGTGCAGTGCGCTTGACACGCCCTTGAGGAGTTGTTACCCAGTAAAGTGTGGCCGCCTAAGAATGTTGCGTTGTTATCGACCATTGATAGAGACCTGTAAAATTCGCGGATACATTTCGCGATAGGATAGAGTCCAAATACTGTTGACATTATTTTGCTTCAGTGATTGGGCCACAGTTTATCTGAAGGACTCTGGGCCAATGAAAAATCTTTATCAGACGAATTAGTGAATCACGATCATTCCAGTTAACAGGTGTTACGAGTCGGTAACCGATCAGCAGATGTAATTTGCACGAGTGCATAGAGGATCATGGAGTTTACCCTTTAGGGATTTGAAATCGCGACTTTTTCCGGGCTCTAACCATTGATGACTCAAAAAGGCTTGATTATGCATAATATGAGTCTGATTTCATCCTACAAAATTCAGCTACAGGTTCATCACGGCAAAATAAGTCGAAAACATGTAATACGGCGTACAGTCTAAAGTGCTTCCCAAAGCCGGTAAACGAACCTGCAGCTGAATTTCGTTGGTCCAATTCGCACTCACTTTGTATAGGCAGGTTGAGTCTAGCCTGGAGTGGAATTTGTCGGAAAAATAATCGTGCCTCTGGCAGTTCTGCTCAGAGTTCACAGTTTCAGTAACATTGTGTTAGACACAATGATTTTTTTTAAAACTATTTTCACGAGGCGTTGCGTTCATTATTTTTCAATCTGAAATTAAATACACCGGGTAGTATTTTATTTTATAAACAATTTTGCCCCCTCCCCCCCCCCCCCTATTCCGTTTGTCCTTCCAGGACCAACGCTTTTAGAACGAAAGCCTTTTGTTCGTGGGTAATAACACAGCCGCTGAGCGTTGCGCTAAACTCGAGCCCAATCCCCACTATGCCTATTCCCGTTCACGCGATTAACGTAATTGTAAAAATAATAATAATTCCCACGGAATCGGCTGTGTAAATGTGAAGTACCACGCTAATGCTATGGTCTTCCTTTTGTCGAAGGGATAATTTGCCGCAAACGTTGGCTGAATTGGCCTTCAGCAAAAAAAAAAAAAAAAGTTTGGCAGGGCGAGAGTAAGCGATGTTGACACAGCTGAGCTGTTTCCGGGGCTGCAAAATCCTGATGCACGCATAGGCTTAGAGAGCAATAACACACATACATATATGTTTATACATTCATCATTCCTATTCATATTTCATTGAAATTCAAACGGATATAAATTATATGCCCAGGAAATTTCAGATTTCCGTATTTAACGTGTATTTTTTTTACCAGCTTTGCAGTTCCTCTCACTCACTCTTTCCAGCGTGAATGTCCTGTAGTTTCCGGTCCACCATATTCCGGACTGGAACATTTCCCAGCGGTGAACTACATAAAACAGAGCCACGTGCTGTTCGCCCCCGATTGCATTATCGGCGTTGGGGGCGAAAAAAATCAACTGCTCACAAACGCCCGTACGGTTCATTATTTTTTTTAACACGCCTCCCTCTCGTTCCCAAACGACGAGCCATTCAAAATGTTAATGCGCGAGTGACAATTGATCATTTGCATGGAAATTTTCCCACTGGAAAAGAGCGCAAATTATTTCTGTCGATTGGTTTTTCCAAGCGGAACGAGCGGAGAATATGATTGAAATAAAATTACATCTTTTTTACACTTGAAACGTAAAAAAAAATTACGAATCAAAATTGTTTTCACTTATGTGAAAGGTAAAAAATGAAAAAAAATTATAGCTCATTACATTTTTTAATTGTATGTTTTTTAATACTATGTTGTGACTACAATCATTTGTGGCCAATATAATATTTTAATTAGGTCTAATGCTTTTTTTTAGACTTGAAGTTTAAAGAACACGATAAATACTCGAACCACTTAAACAACAAATATTAAATTGGAAACAATGTCATAACACTTATTTCGGTTTTATATACTAAATGTATCTAAATGAAATTACTTCAAAACAGACTATGGATTTATTTAGTCGTATTATTTTTAAAATTAGGTTGTTGAATTTGTGGGGACAGGAAATAAAATTCCTGCAAAGTAGAATCGATTCACAAGCAGCCCAATTAGCAAGTTTCACACCAGCCAATGACTAATGAGCGAATATTGCAGAATTGTAGAGTCTATTGTTGAGTCTATTCTTAAATGGCTGATGCCGTGAATTCTTCCATTACGT
The DNA here is from genome assembly GCF_032445375.1 of Bacillus rossius redtenbacheri. Classification (NCBI taxonomy): domain Eukaryota; kingdom Metazoa; phylum Arthropoda; class Insecta; order Phasmatodea; family Bacillidae; genus Bacillus; species Bacillus rossius. The sequence continues at coordinate 335,736,769 of NC_086330.1, read as the reverse complement.
ACTGTTTGGAAAGAATAATTTAATTTTCTCTTTTTCTTGCATACCTACTAGCTACCAAATTTTTAGCTTGCGAGTCGATTTAAGTATAGGAAAAAAAAATCAAGATAACAAAAGAAAATTATCTTAAACATGTAACTGAAATAATAAATATTAGTTAAAAAATAGAGTGTTTATAACCATGCTAATATCTTGAGAAAAGTCCTGATTAATTTTATGTAACTAACAGTGCTTCTCACAGTGTTACAGAAAAAAAGGACTTTGGCTGCCACAAATATTTTATTTAAATGAAAACAATTAAAAACTTGTTTCGATCTACATTGAGAAAAAGAAAATAATTTTGACAAGAAATAATAATGCAATCTCCACTAATTATCTTAATAGGGACAACAAATATTTGGCACAATTAAATTTAAATTATTTTGTGGAAGTTTCAAAACTTTTTTTAGTGAAATACCAAACAGGAAGTACAAAAAAAAACAGAGAATTGAGAAAAAAATTGATTGTTAATTTCTTTATGTTCATCATGGGGGATAAAAATTAATTTATAAAATAAATTCATACATTTTATTAGAGTTTCGTCCTTTCGCGCAATTATAAGTTTAGGCTTAGAGCCACGATTCTTCTCATATTCTTTCGGTAGCAAAGTAGACAGTATAATTGAAGCACTTATAAATCTTTTCATAATGCTAAATGAACTACAGTGCTCTTGACACGTCTTTAACGTTCATGTACCAGTTATAAACAAGAAGAAGTGTTTACCCAATCACGTATAAGCCGTCAAAAGATGTGACCTTGTAATCAAAACAATGAGCACTTTAAAAAAATGCCTGATAATGCTGTGGCATGTTGAGTGTAGGCCGGAGTGAAATAAACCTGGAATGCATTTCACGGTATTATTTCTCTCCAGGCTAGAATCAACTTGCTTATAGCCTTTTTTTTTCGAGTTTTCGTTGGTCCATCATAAGGTCAGGTCTTTTAAGCCGTATTGCTCAGTCTTTGGATTAGGCAAATTAACGTATTTCTCAATTTGATTAATTTGCTAAGTTTTAGCTAAGATTTTACTTTCCTATCTCTGCAAGTGGCTCTTGGTGTCCAGCTGTGGGTTGTGCAAAGCTTCAGTGGAAACCAAGTGATTTGAAAACTGCCCGAGATATCTGAGTAGTGTCTGTTCAAGAAAAAAAAAACATTTTAGGATGTGTCCTGGAGAGGATTGGTAGTTCTATTTCTGTATTTTTAAAATGCTGAAAACACCTCTATCTTCATATCTCCACCTCCACGTAGGTGTCAAATCTCATGGCTGGCCTATGCGCGACGAGAAGACTGCGCGCCAGTCCAGAGCCCTGTACCGTGATAGAAGAACTACCGAGCTTCTCACTCATCTTCACGTATTACTAACACAAACACACCTCTGACTCGGCGGGCGTCTTGTATGTATGTGCAATGATAAACACGGGTTTCCGACTTCGCTTGCAATCCGCACCATGCACCCTTAAATCAGACGACATTCGATCGGCTCGGTCACCAAAGAGGTCCAGTGTGCGTTTACGCCCATAGGCGTGAAAACGCTTCCTGGTAATCGTGCCCTTTTTTGGTAAAAGGGGGGGGGGGGGGGGAACATGACCTGAAAAAAAAACACACACACCGCGCTAACGATGAATCACGTCGCACATGACGAATGTGTGGCAGTCGAGGACATTTTCATGTAAAGCGAGTCTTGCGCACAGCAATTACTTTAATTTATCGCGGTCCCGTTTTACTAATGGCCTCCGCTTGTGTCCAGTACGTCATCAGTAACGACTGCTTATTTGACCACACTTCACAACCCCACGCCGTTGCTAGTAAGTAAAAACGTCAATATTTCTGATGTCAGACTTGTCTGAACTTTATAATGTTAACCAACACAATTGCCCTTTTTTTTTGTTATGTTTCTGTATCCGAAGAAAAAAAAATACTGTAGTGCTAACTATAAATTTCTGCCTGTTCAAACGACAGAGGCTTTCAGCTTGTAAAAAAGAGACGTAAAAATGTTAATGTTTCCGTTTCACCAACCACTCAAATTCCTGTTAAAAAATTTTGAAAAATGGGTGTGAGGACGAGGTAGAGAAGTAATTATTTTTATGTTTAGTATATTGTAAAGAGCGTTAAATATAATATAACTACAAGTATAAAACTGTTGAATTTTAAACATGAGAGTTTTGATTGTTGAATAATTTAGTCTTTTTGTTTTTGTTTCTCTAAATGGAAAAAAAAATAGCGAAAGGTATGTGATTAAATTTTAAGTTTACTAAAAGAAATATCCTTTATAATCAATAAAAAATAATAATAAATTGCATATTATGACCATGAATTTAACGGTTACAAGTTACAGGTACCAGATCAATGCTGCTGCTCTTGGCAGCTCATTATCTATACTCCTCTACCAATGAAGGCCACCCATGTGAACCAATCTTCAGAGCTGTCTTTAACCAATCACAAATATAAGCGCCAAAACCCCAGGTTGTTGAAAATGTCTGCGACAAGGCATACGGTAAGACTTGAAAATCAACTGCGACAAGGCATACGGTAAGACTTGAAAATCAACTGCCACAAGGCCAAAACCCAGAAGCCAAGAAACGTGGAGAAAAAAAGTTGACCAATAACGACAGTAGATTATACTTTAAAATTTCCTAGGACAAACTTAACTGCATCAGAACATGCAAACTTATCTACCTGCAAAATAAGCCAAATACTTTAATTACTTACAATGTATAGGAGTGACAATGGTTCTTTAAATTTTATGAGGCAACTTATTAAATGTTTCTTAGTTTTTATTCTAAAACATATTAACAATATATTTTACGCACGATAAACCACGGATGCATCCTAAAAAAACATTAAAAAAATTAATAACGTTTAGAGTCCTCTGATTCTCTGAAATACGCCGAACATTACTTCACAACTATATCCAGCAATTAGCACATACTAATACCAATAAAAACATAGTTGTTTTAAGTAAAAAAAAACCAATAATTACTAGAGTTGTCAGAAACATTTTCCTCGATAAACCGCTCGAAACCGTAAAAATTTGCCGATTATTATAGTAATATGGTAGAATCCAAATACAATTACCTTCGCAGTGCAACTGCCAATGGTTACAGTGTATCTGGAGGACTCTGAGCCAATGAAAAACCTCAGAAGAAGAAGTTTCGTATAACCGGTATTTCGTTAGTACGTATCACAACATTCGCAAGAGTACGTATAGGGTTAAACCTGTGAATATGTTTAGTCCCTGTAAATCACCAACTCCATAGAATATAGTCTTTGAAAAAAATACAGCTTTTATTACTTCTAAGTGAAGACACGATTATTTTGTAGTTTCATTTAAACCAAGGCTAAACTCGTCCTAAATATATACATACGATTAGTTCATGGTTTGTACCCTCTTGTACAGCAAAATTCAGAAGATTTTAAGGATTACTTTTCTTCGTCGCCTTTACTAATCTCACAAAATACCTTAATAGATTGTTAAATAGTCAGTGCCCATTTTGTCCAGAATTACATTTGGTACACATCTTCCCCAAGCATAGTGTTTATCTGAAATTTATATCCCTAATATTTTATTTGATAACTAATTACGTTTACTTTTATAAGTTAAAAGTAAGACAGTTAACACAACTTTTAAGTTTAAAGATGAGGTGGTAGTTATTAAAAAGGAATTTAAAAAGTTTCATAATACATGAAATATTATCACGTGATCCGAAATTTGCCAGTTATGCTGCGCATGAGCACAGCGTTGTTTGCCGCCAAGTTGGAAATAAAAGAACATTGAAGTACCACCCTTTATCAAATTACTTGCACGCTTTCAGTCTTTAGTTAGCAGCTTTAAAGGAATATTAGTAATATTAAGAGACTTTTAGGGGTCCAAGTTAAGGACCTTTGATGGATATTATGGAGGCGTCTGAACCCTGCATCACGCTATTTTAGAATGCCCATTGATCGATAAAAATAATCACTTCCTTTGGCGACTTACACGAGATTGGGTAACCACTTCTTTTCCTTGTTTATAACTGGCGCTGAGTCGTCAAAAGCGTGACAAGAGAAATGCAAGCCAATCATCCACGTGAAGCAGATAGATATGTGCTTCAAGTCTACTCGGGGAATCGTCGTGGCTCTACCTATAGTCTATGATGGACTCTACGGCCTCGACATAATAAGACAAATGACAATTTTTGACATGACAACATCTAATAAATCGATGAACGCCAGCTGAACGCACAAAAATGTGTCCCGTTACGCCTATTGTTCCGTTACGCTGTGTACCGTTACGCCCATTGTTTCGTTACTCTGTGTCTAGTTACGCTCATTGTACGCTTGCGCCGCATCTATCTCTCTTCCACTCGATTGGCCTATGCGTCCGAGGAGAAGAAAGACAGCGGCAGCACACAACTTACATCTACACGTGAACTGTTTCGTCGACTGTTTATAAAGTGAAGTGAAAAGTTAATGTGGTTTTCATTGCTTATTACAACAACAATTTCAGCAATAAAGTTTAATTATCTTGCATTTTAAAAATCTGATTACTAGCATAATTTCAAGTATTTATTCTTTTATTATAAAAATAAAAATAATTTAATTTGATTCATAAAAGTATGCAGTCAATTCATCCATGTTTTGTTATGACGTCACGTTAAACTATCGTCCGTAAACCGACTTTACAGACAACCAATTTTTTTGCTGCTACTTACAATATCTCTTAAGGGTGTGTGTGTATATATATTTGTCCTATTCTAGGTAATTAATTTATATTTAAGTTACACGAGGTTAAACATGCATCTTTTTGAGTGGCTGAATTTTCACAAAATGTTTTATATATATACCGCATACTTTTTGCATAATTACCTGGCAAAGTTGCATTTTTATGTTTGTTTTTTTCAGATTGGGTAAGGAGAATGAAATTGAGTATAAAACTGGAAATGTTTGGGTTTAAAATCAGTTACCAAGCATCAGCCACCAGTTTTGCCTTGGAATCTTAAGTTCTTTTTAACATTTGATTCTCCTTATGCACACTGCATAAGAATGTCCAAAAATCAAATTTTCCAGATAAGTATGCAAAAAATATGCACTATATATATCATTCTGTCGAAGATTTGGCCATTAGAAAATTCCACAAGTTTGAAATCGTTACAGTTTAAAATAAAATAATGATATGAAACAGTACATACACACTTAAATCGGGTTTCATATAGGTGGTTTTGTTAAGCTATAAAATATATCAATACCAACATTACAAAAAAATATAATTATTCAATTACATGCAATTCAACAGGAAGGTTAAAATATTAATTCTGTCACTGGACAATAAAATAACAAATTATTTGCGTGGAAGGTCTAAAGAACAAACTAGTAGGGGAGGACGGGGCAAGTTGGCGATGTTAAGAGTTCACCATTTTTTATAATTTTAATTTTGGAAATACGATTTCCTTCTTTACAGACACTATTAGAATAGTCTTTTGTCGTGGTGTAACTACATGAAAAAAATCTATATTTCTATATTATCTCAAAAATTCTGCCCTTTTAAAAATATAATGCAAATGTGCCATCTTGCCCCGTTACCGGGGCAAGATGACTTTGACTACGGGGTAAGATGACATTTTTGACACAAGTTTAAACATATTTATTCTTAGAATGCAAACTACTGTAAACTAACTAATTAAACATTGTTACATGCGTTTTTACATATAAGGCATGTTATTAAAGGCTTGGTTTGTTGAAAATTACAATTAATAGTTAACTTACATAACTAATTCAGAGTTGGTGTTTTATAAACAATAATCGCACACAAATTTTCCTCCTTCAAAGTTCGAGCAGTCCTCGTGCCACCATGTGTGGCATTTGCAACACTCGATCCAGTCTTCTGATGGAGGATTGACATAAATCTCATCACACACTGGACACTGCACTTCGGATATTTGAGCTGAAGTCATGCCTGTCGAAAGTTGGAGCTTCTTGGATTTTTCTCGAGAATCGAGCTTCAGTTTCTTAGTAACAGTTCCTTTTTTGGCTTCTCTAGACTCTTGTCTTTGTTGCTTCAAACGTTCTTGTTCTATCCTCTGAGCTCTCCTCTGAACCAGAATCGCTTTCATGGGTGAGCTTGTGATGACACTTGCATTTTGCTTATGAGATTATAAAGCTCAGAAAATCAAACAAAAGTTATAAAAGAGTTGTATGTGGATACCACAAAAACCGTATAAAGCACTTGGGGCAAGATGACGAGTCGTCATCTTGCCCCAGTCAACTTGCCCCGATCAGCAATGTTATTAGTATTGGATTTTTTCGCTAGGAAAAAAATAAAAGGTTAACAATATATAGTGGTTAAGAAAAGTATATAGTCTAAGGTAATAATGTGTGGCATTGAATATCCAAATATCTTACCTGTTTGTCCATGAGATATTACTTCGAAGTTCTTGAAAATTACAATACGTCAGACCAAATGTACGAACATCATCTAACAAACATCTAAATGGTGGCAGCGGCTTCACTGTGCGATTCTTTAGTGCCCACCAGTGTGGAGCGCTAGTAGTGTCTGTTAGGTGGTGCTATCTAGTGCCATGACGTGGAAATAAGTCATTCGTCATCTTGCCCCGTTGTTCCAATCGTGTGGAAGAGATATGCCACGCATGCGTACAATGAGCATGAAGAGAGATGCCACGCATGCGTACAATGAGCAAACAGAACACATCCGTAGTGGGACATCCGTAGTGGGACACTTTTTCGTGCGTGCAGCCGGCGTTCATCGATTTATTAGACGTTGTCACGTCAAAAACAAGTTTGAAATTTGACCTTTCAAAAAGCATCTTCAAGTTAATTTTTTTCTTGCTTCTAGTCCTAGTGGAAGATAGCAATTTAAAAAATCGTCAGAAAATTTAAATTAACTTTACGATTTTTTTGTGTTAGACTCCGTTGTGTCGCTTGGTAGTCGAATAAATTGCTGGATTTTAGGGCCTGTTCAAACAGCACGGTGCAACCAGAATATATTTTCATAATCTAAGTTTTAAAAATTACAAAATACTCCAAAAATATACCATATGAACTATTTTTATCTATATTATAAAATATTATAAGATTGGCATGTATGTGTGAATGTATGACGTTTGTAAACTCCGACACCGTTTGACCGATCGCCATGAAAGTTGGCGCATAGAAGTGTTTTTTTCATGGAAAAAATTTTTATGCTCACCATTTATTTTGAAACTCGCCGTTAGATGGCGCTGCAACGCATCAACTTGTAAACAGTTCAACCGATCTTCATGGGTAGTCATAAAACCATAGATCTTAGACATACAAACAGCAATTGTGTGTCATTTCTCTATGTTTATAGCGCTATCCAATTTGATTTAACTCGCTGACAGTATATCACCCTGTGTTCAGCCAGGGCAACGCCGGGTACTGCAACTAGTTAAATATATAAGTAAAACTTTCTTACAATATGAAAGACAAGGTCATGACGTTATTAGAGCGTAACGAATGTGTAACGTTCAGATGAAAACGCAAAGTGAAACGATAAGGAAAGGTGCGCTCTATGACGGAAAATGGCAAAAATCTCAGGAGTAGGACGCTCTATGGTATGTTAGCATTATAGAACTTGCATATTTGCACACTTCCGTGCTTGCGAAATTGCATAAATGCGAACTTGCGGAGTTGTATGTTTGCACGTTGGTACACTTGCACACTTGCATAATTCCATTTTGTGCGCTCTCAAACTTTTGCACTTGTATATTTGGGCCATCACATACATACATACACACATTTTCATACATTCTTATAACTCCATCTGTGAAGTTTCACTTGTGTGTGATTTTTTTAAAGCAACTTTATGCACATTTTGAAAATTTTACATTAAGAAATTATTATTAAGGCGAGGATATAATTTAATTTTTTCTTTAATAATAAAGTAATCCTCACACGTACGAGCAAATGTCAACCACTCATTAACTGCTGTCTTGTGAGACGTCCCAACATGCCAACCTGTGATTCGTTACAGATTTGGTTGAGTGTTTCTTACTGGCTCCGAGTCCTCCAGATGAGTGGTGAGCCAATGGCAGAAGCAGTATTGAAGTAAAACTATTTGAATTTTAGCCTATGGCGAATAGAATCCGCGAATTTTTCTTGTGTCTAATAATGGGTGTAAAAAGGCTCGCAAGTGTTTGAAATTGTTATCAATTTGCGCAACTTTATACAGTAATTTTAATACACTTAATAAATTGAAAATATTTTTTGACAGAACTAGAAATTAAAGAGAGTTCATAGATTAAAAATTACATAAACAGCCCTTATCTAACAGTAATGACGATAAATTGAAAAATAAAAATCCATGTGACGTGTGGGACCCCACATTAATTGCCCTGCATGTTCGACTACATATCCCTCTATGCACGTGAGCCAATGACATTTGTTCATTGACTGCATATTTCTGATAGTCACATGTTGATTGCTCGTGATTTAGGCAAATATTCAGCGACAGTTTCGCTAATATGCAGAGATCTCCCGACGAACTGTGGGCTTATCTTTGATTAATCCAACATATGAAAATGTTTCTATTAAAGCCTACAGTTAATCGAATCTGCAAATATTTCCGGTCTCTAAAACATAAACCTATAACTAGGGGAATGCATATTTCGCGAAAAGATTCCAAACTAGCTGAAAGTTAAAACACTATACAATTGTCTATGTTTTGTTATTATTAGAGACCGGAAAAATTCGCGGGTTCAATGACCTGTATGATGAACTCCATAGCTCTACGTACACTCGGTCAAATGTCACCCACTCATTGGCTGCTGTCTTGTGAGACGTCCCAACGTAGCAGCCTGTGATTCGATAAAGCTATGGTTGGGTGTTTCTCATTGGCCCAGAGTCATCCAGGTGAGTTGTGAGCCAAATAGCAGAGGCAGCACTGAGGTATAAGTATTTGTATTTTAGCCTGTCGCGAAATGAATTCGCGAATTTTTCCGGTCTCTAGTTATTATGTGAGTGTATTTCAGGTTTTTGGGCACTATTCACAGTAATTCATTGCGAAAGCAAACGTGGCCTGAGTGGTTCGGTCAAATAAGGCAACGGCTTATTTCGCAGACAGCCGCCAATCACATGTAGGAAACAGCCGGTGAGTGTTTACCTTGTTGCAGTCTAATAGGCATTCAGATTTCTTTCGCGAAAAATTCCTGCCCCTACCTATAACTTCAAAATGCTAAAAATCAGTCAAATTTTAAAGAAAAAAAATATAGGTTTAACTAGTTAGTTCAAATCAAAGGGTTCACAGTTATTAAACTAGTCAAACCTTTATTTTTTTTAAACCTTACTCACCTCCCATAACACTAAAAAATGTATCATGTCGTATTTAATGTAAAAAATAAATCTTTTTGGTCACCCTTTCAATAATTTTAATTGGATATTTTCAAATGAGTTCTTATTAAGCCATTGGCTGTGGAATTCTCCATTTGTGTTGATATTTTACACTTGAACACTGTTTTGATCCGTTAGTGGTGAACATGACGATATTTACGATAATTTATTTGTGACGTGTTACGTACGGGTAATGCACCAACTATTAGAAAGAAAGGAAAATTTTTGGTGAAACCCTTCTGAATATGGAGGATATTATCTAAGTTGTCACAACACTGTTCATTTGGTAAAGTAAATATATTCAGCTTACTTTTATAATTAAACTTATCTACAATTATATATTATATTCATTTTACATGTTATCACTGTGGCAATCATAGTTTTAGTTTTAAAACTAAAAAAAAATATATTTGATGTATGTTGACAGTCATAAATTAGTTTTTTATGCTTTCGTACAAAATCTCGACAGTATAAGGGCTTAAAACATGCAATTTTTTTTACATTTATATTTACTTGAATATAAAATATGTATATTGTAATTTCTATTTGATACCATAAAAATAATACATGTTGTCAGTATTAACAATGAATAAAAATAAATAACTATACCCTGAAGCTATGTTATTGCGTGTAAAAATATCAAAGAGAAAATGCCTCAAATTGAACAGAAGCCATTCGTGTCAAGTTGCGAATATCTCTACGAGACGAATATTTTAGTTCCTCAGCTGTTTTCATTTAAAAGTTTTGCGCGAAAGAGTTATTAGCGTGCAAAGGAATGAGGACTTCTACTTGACGAGCGGAGTTGACTGAAAACTTCTTAGGTTCGTTTTTTTGTAAACTTAGCAGGGTGCTTTTAAGTGGAAAACTAAGTTTGTAAAATGTTTTAACAAAGTTCCGGTTATCATTTCTTTGCGTTCCCGTCAAATGATGTTTCCTTCGCAAGACCTTTTTAAATGGCTTTGAATTTTAAAATAAACTTGGTTTTTCACTTTTATCCAGGTTAATACTGCAGACTTAATGGACAGATTAGTTTGACAGTAAATTATTCTTCCAACATTTAATTTAAGTTTTAAGTGTTTAATGGGATACAGACCATTCGTTGTTACTCGAAAATATGTTAAAGATGTTGGTGAGAATACCAATTAAAAAATTACGATTCATTTACATCCATTTAAAGTTTTTTTTATTACTTGCCTGATCTATATTTTTGAGCCCTACATCATCTCTTAGTTATCTTAATCTCAACACCATAATTATTTACTATTAATTTAAAAGAAGACAAAAATTATTTTTGTAAGTTGTGTCATAGTTACATGATTATTTTATTACTCGGAAATGCAATATAACGACAACGATTTAAATACATATAATTCTGTTATTTTCTCAGCTGAATTTGACATGTGCTCATTTTATATTAAATTATTTTTTTGATAAAAAGTGTAACTGCAATCATCTAACAATGACTATAACAAAAGAGATCCACCAGCAGAAGTCAGCATATCATTTCTGGTTTTATATACTTGCCAATCTTTTTTTTAATTCTCAAGTGATACTTATTAACAGCTGGTAGGTTTATTCAAGATCACAGCGTAACGAAAAACTAAAAGTAGTAAAACGCTCAGTAGTATGACTTTCGATATAGAAGGGGTGTGGGGAGTGTTAATGAAGAATGAAATATATTGCCAGAAATTTTTGCATCTTTTTTTTTGCAATGTTTGTTACATTTTTTAACCTCCAATGTGAACAGAATATGTGTATTTTATCGAAGATGATTTATATGTATTATATTTATTTGGAAAAATTTAACTCTTACGTACTACTTTCCGAAAACACAGTTGGAAAGGGAAGTGATTTATGGCATGTTAGTATTATAGAACAATTGCATGCTTGTACATTTGCATACTTGCGTACTTGCATACTTCAGAACTTTTTTTATTAACACACTAGTAAAAGTGTACACAATTGTATACTTCCACAATTTAATACTTGCGCACTTGCAAACTTGCTCACTCGCAGACTTCTGTTCTTGGATACTTGCACACATTCTTCCTATAACCACCCACCTGTGCATTCGCATGTATCGCATGTACGCTTGTATATTTGCACAATTGTACCCGGTATTTTCAAATATTCGTATTCTCTTCGATTTCAATATTCCTCTATCTGCGAAATTTCCCTTATAATGACTAAACGCGCAGTCTATTTGAATATTGTTTGGTGAGAAACTTAGCGCAAAGCTGGTATAAGTGCGATTTTGATCATCCGAACAAATGTTACAATTTTTTTTACCATTTATTTTTTAAGGGTTACCTTAAAGGGATGGCAATTAATGCAGGTGTTCGCAGAACAGTTTTCAACTTGGAAATGACTTATAGCAAATATCTGGAGACATAATTCGCGACACAACAAACAATTCAACAGCGCAATTATTATTTTTATTTTTCAAGCAACTTCAGGTACGAATGTGTAGGACTATATGTGTGTGGTTTGCCTATATATTTTACTAGCTGCAGTACACGGCATTTCTCAGGCTGAACACAAGGGGATATACTGTCCAAGAGTTAAAGATAAATGGCTAGCGCTATATGACAGTACGTAGACATAGAGAAATTACACACAATTTCTGTTTGTATGTCAATGACCTATGATATTCTGTTTACCTACGGTGATCTGTTGAACTGTTTAGAAGTTTATACGTTGCAGCGCTATCTGGTGAAGAGTTGTAACAAAATGGATATCACGAAAATATTCCCCGTGCTCAAATATACATGCATATAAATTTTTGAGGTGATTGGTGAAACTATTTAGAAGTTGATACACTGTAGCGCGATCTAGCGACGAGATACAAAAAAAAATGGATGGTATGAAAACATCCTCGATGAAATACACTACGATGTTCCAACTTTCATGGCAATTGGTCAAACAATGTCAGATTTTATCGACGTCATACACACATACATACATACATACCAACATCCTATTATATATATATATATATATATATAGATATAGGTATGATAATTTAATTGGATTAGTATGTACGGTTGAAAGGTTTTTAGTTTTTAAAAGTAGTACTCTGTAGTTAACATAAGTTACAGATATTTTATGTAAATTATAGTTTTTGTTCCTGTTTCTATAAATTATTTTAGTTTTTAAATATTTATATTGTATATATCTTCTCTATAAGAAATTCAACCTCTATATAAGAGCACACATTAAAAAAAATTAATAAATTTAGCATTAGCATTAGTTTAGGTGTATGCTAGTTTCTTAGTTTAATATTTTTTAAGATATCGCGTATTTTTCTTTCTATTTAATGTTTATTTTTATTTGTAAAAGTAATATAGTGTTTTTAATTTGTGCCTAAGTACAAGGCGGTGTCCGCGCTTTGACTTTGCCACATGTAAATATACAGATAAGACGAATAAATAAATATATTTACACGAATAGCTGTTATAATATAGTAGCCACAAGGAAAAGAAATAACCAACATGGAATGTCATATCAAGCCTTGAGATGTTATTTTCTACTCAATGATTTGGAAATTTCGTAAAACGTTGGCTGGGACAACAAGGGGAAGAAAATATAATTAATAAAGTTTAACAAGTAACCCATTTTGTTCCTGCCTGACTTCGAGCATGCAGTGCAAAGTTTTCGAACTCTTTACCCCAAAATATTGTTAAGTATTCATGGAACAAAACCACTCATGAAACAAAGTTAGCCTTTCGCGGACTATGTGTTCATTAAAGTTGAAATGGAAATTAGTGCCACGCGAAACTGGCGGTGAAATTCTTGCTGTGGTTGCGTTGCAAACTTTTTCAATGATGTATGGTCTCAAACACGGTCGTATCTTCGTTTGGCTTATCGTTCACTTCAGTTAACGAACTCACCTGAAAGTATAAATTATGTGTGAAATTTTTATGGACACTTTAATTCCTCCCTGTGGTTTGACACCAACAGCGCGAATTTTACTTCCTTTGAAATAATCTTAAAGCCACGGGCGATCTCTGCACAGCTAGTTGGCACACAGATTTACGAACGTTGTGAGTTATATTTTGAAATCTACATCTATATGGTTTAGTTCAGAACAAAATATAAAACATCACTTTTTTTTACAATATTTGAACATGGTTTTACTGGAAAAGACACTACAAAGCTTTATTTTTTAAAACTTTATTTTGAATTTAAAAAAAAAAGCGAATGAAGCCTGAGCTTTCCCACTCCAGCGTATCATAAATTTTAAATTATTACCGAAGTTCGATGCACCGTACGTTGCAATTAGTCGTCTTTCTCGTATTTTTCAGTTTTACCATTTTGTGTAGAAGCGCGTAGAAGTTTTACTCCGGGCATATATTTAAATGAAATTGATTAATGATTATTATTTTTGGTAGTTGTGGAGCTTTGAAGTATGTCTTCTTCTATTTCTTTTATTTTAATTTTTTTTTCAGTTCAGATGTTGTTAACTATTATGTGACGAAAGGGTATGGGATTTTGTTTCATAATAACATAATGTTTTGTCAGTGCTGCAACATGCAGTTCACTGATACGTAACGCAGACTTAAAGATACAACGCGTGCCTATTTTCATGCTTAAGGTAGGGTTTCACCCAACGTGATGATTCATTCGCATAGCCATGCCATTGTATTATATATATAACCGTTTCTACGGATATTCTAGAACACAAGCATTGCATTTTGTTTTTTGCCACCGGACACATTGCCAAGTGTTTTCTTGGAATTTGAAATTAGTCACGCAGGTATGAATATTTCTCCCCGTGATTTTTGATCAAGAACACAAAGTTTACATCCGTAAACTTATTATCAAACCAAACCGATATCTCTGCAAAACTCACATCTAGTTGGCACACAGATTTACGAAAAAAATGTAAAAACAATTCCTACATTGAGAGTTATTTGTTTTTAGGAGACGCACTGAAATATTAACACGCTTTGACAACTAGAGTTTTTCTTTTGATATTTCTGTTTGTTTCCAGTGGCTACTTGACCGCTGTCTAGAAGTGTTTTTTTTTCAGAGATGCCAAGGTTGGAAAATTCCTACAAGTTTACTTCCGTACTAACATTTCCCAAAACATTTCTTCATAAAAAAGTTGGAATCAAAAAAAAAAGGAAAGAGCTAAAAACTCGACATGCCGAAGCATGATCGCCGTCGCAGCTTGCCGGACGTGTCTGGAGAATGCGGTGGGAGGGAAGTCGACGACCCTTTTCTCACCCCCCCCCCCCCCCCCCCCCCCGCCTTTTACCCGACGGTTCCCCTGACGACAGCCGCGAAACCCGCAGCGCGACAATGCTCCGAACCCCGGGGCCCGTAAACATTTACAGCTTATGGGGGGCAGTAAATTTTTACACCCTCCCTTTCACTGCCTTCCCCCTTTTTCTTCAGCCTGGAACTTTCAACTTTCGACTGTCTCCCTCCTTTTCTAACCCATGCAATCTTCGCCCAACGAACTCTAGCCTCTGACCGTTCACTCGTGACGTCGATAAGTCATGCAGTGGGCTGATTACGAACACCTATTTTTTTTGCGATACAAGGCTCGATGAATGACGTCGCAAGTCATGGAGGACAACGCAGTAAAAAAAAATATCTACGTGAGTACGAACAATATTTCCTGATGTGTAACATCTCAGGTCTCGGTATACGTAATTTGATGGGAGTAATTTCGTGAATGGAACGGAAGTCGCATCGGAAAGAAAATGCGTAACCACCAAAGTTCACAAAGCCAAAGGGAAACTTTACAGTGCTAACTGTTTAGTGAATTTAAACAAGATGGGCAGTATAAATCAAATTCATTGTAAAATATCAGGTTCTAAGCCAGCGTTTAGTAATTTTTCAAGTCTTTTTCGCTTTTGTTGGAGACGTTTCATTATACAGTTGAAAATTTCGGTTTGCAAATGGAATGATTCGATAGCCGACGTAGCTACTCCGGCAGCGAATTCTAGCAGTGGGTACGGAAACTACGTGTTATTCGCGTCCAGAAACGTATATGAAAACACAATATGCGTATATTTATCACGCTCGGCATGATTTTAAATAATTCTACGTTAAATTTCGTGTTAGAGTTTCGTATTATAAGAGTATTTGCAACATGAGAACACATTATTTTGTCCGTTACCGAGGTTAGATGTTACATATCACTGGCGAGTACTGAATACTCTATCACTATTTTTTTTGTTAAACTCTGACTATTGATAAAGTTAAAACGGATCAAGACGCAAATTTGAGTTCGAGAACGCATTTCCAATAATAGGCCTATATTCCAGTAGTGTATCAGTTGGCAACACGAAGCGAATTAAAGTTATTCTATTTGATTTATCTAAGAAGAATATAAAATAGAGTGAAAAATTAGTGACCCAAATTTCTTTAAAAAGTAGTTAGGAACGTAGTAATAAAACTCTAAATATAGTATTATTTGTCACGTCTTCTAGACATTCAAAGGAATATAAAAATTTGTTTATTTATTCCTTTGTTATTGATAGAGATGGTCGATTGTTGACATTCTACATGCATTCCTAGGGATTTGGGTTTAAAAAAGCTTATGCCATCGTGTTTTTTTCGTTGTCTTTTATAGTCGCTACAGAAAATCGCTGGGATTCTTTCCATACAATAAGCCTTGGCCGATTGATTCTCTACTCTGTCTATAGTTGTGAGTTACCATATAAAAACAACTCTTTGTCGAACTAAAAATAAAGTTTAAATTAAATAAATATCTATATAAATTAAAAATTTGGTGGGTTGAGCTTCTTCTGACTGAAATCATTCTTTGAATATTTTTTTTTCCTGGAAATATAAATGCGTGGTGAACATTTTAGGTTGTATGGCTTTACTACATGCTCCGCTTGTAAATAATTTTTTTGAAAATATTTTGTCGGTGCGAATACATTTAATAATTTTAGTTGTGTAGAAAATTGTTTTTTTTTTACTGAAATTTAAACTGCAAAATAAATTGTAAACCATAACTGTGTGGAAAACAATTATTTATGTTTATATTATAAAATATACTATTGTATTGGAAAGTCTAATTTTGTTAACGTACCTACGGCTGTTATTTATATATCTGCGTATATCTGATCATTTGTCCAAGCTTTCTTACTTCGTTGGACAAATGACCAGCTGAAAAATCTCTTGCAAAATTTATGTGTTCCGAACTATCTGATTATTTAAAAAACATAGCGCCAAAACAGCTCCAGACACACTCGATCTTTCTTTGTGATTCGAGCTGTCGGTGGGGGAAAAAGAAGGAGTAGAACTACATTTCTCAGCCGTCCCAAAGTTAATAAACTCACTGAATAGCCCAGGATAAGAAGGAGCTGTCAGAATAATGTATAAATATTATTTAATGGAATAATTAGCAGCTTCTTAAATATATTTAAATAAGAAATAGGTTTTTACATGATGAATTATATAAAAATACACTAATATTGAATCAATTTGGTTCCATTAGAAGTGGTGGATTTTTTTGGCATTTTCTTTATAATTTTAAGAAATTTTAGCACATATGTTGTGAAGAACATTATCTGTACTTATTTGATAATTTAAAAAACACTGAAAAATTATAAATATATTTAAGTAACTATTGATAAAACCACTCTTTTATTTCAGTTTTATAGCCGCTGTTTGTTTCTCACACTGTGTTGATTTAGCATTCAGAAGCCCTTTCTTCCACAGCAGTAAAGGAAGCAGTTGTTAATCAATAACTTTAAATTTATCAAAGAAACACCAACTTTATTGATATCTGTGCTACATCAAATTTGGTATACGGTCGTTTAGGATCAAGTGACTTAGTGACTTAGTTCGTTGACAACTTATACCGACTCTAAAGTCTTCCACGTACTCCAAATGTCGCTTGCGCTCATTGGCTACTAACTTGTAAAAGGTGATAATTGGAATTCCTGTGAATCGATACTTCTGCTATTGAGCGTATTTTAATGGCTTAGAGTCTTCCAGAATAGCTGTAACCGAGTGGTTGAAGCAGCAAGATGGTTAACGAATGCGAGTTCTAGGCTATTTCGAAATGAATTCGCGAATATTTCCGATCTCTAGACGTAGGTAGATGATGTCAACGAAAGCGATAGTTTAATGTAAAGATGAACACGTAGTGTCTTTCATCGCGTGATAATGAATTCATACTTTGTTAGACAAGTGAATTTACTAGTTGCAGCATTGAAGGGTTGAATTTTCCCAATCAAAACCAAGGTTTTTTTTTCAATATCCCGTTTCTGTTCCAACAAAAAAAGTATTTTCAAAGGGTTTTTGTAAGATTAAAATTAGTTTATTTATGTTTCAATTTTATTCTGACAAAAATGGCCAAAAGTGAAATTTTAATTTCATAGAAAATTAGTATGAAAATGAACTCTGAAATATTCAACCCTTCTTCACTTTGTTGCTGTAAAATTTTGCAATAAAAACTCCATCAAGATAACTTTTTAAAAAATATTATTACGTGAAAGCAAAAAATCTGCGCATGCCAGTCACAGGCAATAAAATGCCCTGGGAATGTGTCTGGGTCGACCTTGAAGTGAAAAGACGCGAAGGATTCCCCTTAACTCTTAAGATGTCGTGTTACAGCAAACCTGACTCAATGTCTGGCTCTCTTATGATAGCGCTTCTCGTCACGACAGATGGAATAAAGGGGTCACAGTCAAGTCAAGAGCCTTCCTTCGTGTGCTTGCGAAAATGCTACGAACTCATACAATACACAGAATTTACCTGTTCCTATACTTCAAAAATCAATTCCAACAAAATGTTTTGAAATTTTCTTCCCAAAAAAAACTCCAATAAAAATAATTTTCAAAAAAGAAAAAAAATGTTACAATCTATGACTGAAGAATTTTAACTCATGATGAGATTTCTTTAATATTTATGTAGTGATATTTTTTGTTACAGCTTATGTAGATTGCTTTTATATTAATAATGTTTAGTATACTTGTATTTTAACTAACATTTAACTTCAAATAACATACAATTAATTACATTTTTCATATATATGTATCATTTTTAATAATGAGATATTAAATTTTTTAAGATACATTTGATGGTATGTACCTATACTTATGTAAGTGTTCTGTTTTCTGTAAAACAGTTTTAATTGTATAAATAATGCAGAAAAAGGAAAATAATAATACCAAATAAATATGAACAGTGATTTTGCACTACACTAATTAGTCATGATGAACCAGTGACTACCCCCTCTATGCCCTTGTGGGCACGAGAGGTCATGGCCTTAATTTACACTAACGTTTTTTTCGTGAATGGAACAGAAATATTCATGTAAAATTATAGATATTTGTAAATTTTACATTGACATGAAAACGACAGCAATGCTAATTCGCAGTAATACTGGGTTCGGAATCTTAACCGGGCATATATGCTTTGTGTTGGTTATCCCAGTACCTCTAATAGCAAAAGTTAATTGTAAACCATTCCCTGAATAGCTTTCCAGTATTAACTGCACACATAATGAACATGATACCACTAAAAAACGACAAATTGTTTCCAATAACGAAATCGAGGCAAAGTACCACGAACTCAAACAAACACAAAATAAATAAAAACTAATTTAACATAAAATATAAATGAGAAAAAAATATCACAACCTCTTATAATATTTTCAATGGCTTTAAAAATTATGTTTGAATGAAACATGATATAAAATATAAAATTGTGCAAACATTTTCTTAAGAAATACTCGGTATTATCTCTAAAAACGTATTTATTATATGCGAAAATAGTCATAGAAATGTCTTGAACAAAGTTACAATATGTTTGTTTAGTTGTACAAACTATTTCTTGGCCACTGGTTTTCAAAGGAATCTTTTGTAAAAGTAGAGACATTTTTTTTTTTCTGTGCGGCCTCCAAGTACTTGTGGACGGGAGAACGCAGTTCGATGTTAGCAGCGATGGAGTTATCGTCCCCTTACTTTTTCCGAGCTGTTGCCATGATTGACCGAATGCCTGTCTCTCTCTCTCTCTCTCTCTCTCTCTCTCTAGGCCTTTTTAAAATTTGGTTGGTTAACACCACGCCTTCACTGATTTTTCTCACTCATTTCGATGTCATTTATTCGGCGGTGATAGTGTTTGTTGCTTCATATTTTAAACTCTCATTTTCAAACACAGTCATGAAACATTTTTCTCGTTGTAAAAATGCATGCAACATGAAAGTGATACTGAAAAAAAAAATTTTTTTGTTCGCAAACAATGTAATATTTTACTTCCCATTCCAGAGAACTTTTTTTTTGCATCCACTGGGAATATTTTTTTTATACTTCCCGTTAAAAAAAACATTAGCCAGACATTTGAGACCTCAAATCCCAACTAGGGTTATTTTTATGTATTTTTTTTTATCCTCCTCTTCGTCGAGGGTGATGTATAGATCGTTTTAACACGCGGCCTTTGACGCCCGTGCTGTTACACGCTTTACCAGTCACACAAGAACAGGAGGGGGGGTGGGGTGGTGAAATAAAACAAACAATGTCGGACACTCGCGCGCGCTGAAAAATCCCTCCCTGTCCCTCTATTGCCCGCGAGAGAAGCTGAGCGCCACCCCAATCCCCCCCCCACCCCTTTTGCAACACCTTTCGTTCCATAAACCACCCTCGTCCCGCGCGGAACCGCCAAATAGGTCATGTCCTCTCTCCGGCGGCCAGCCTTCCTCCCCGGTGGCCGCAGCGGCCGGCGCGCCCCGCCCGTAAACCAAAGAGCGCAAACACACAGAGAAGGGGTGCGTATTCACGCTCTGCCGAACAGATCCCTGCGCCCTCCCTCTCCCCTTACCCCCTCGTCTTACCCCCTTTTGATCCGCGGGGGACAGACACTCCATCAGCAAACACCGCAGCGTCGGGGTCGTAGCCGGCGAGAGTTACACACACCCCGCCCGTCAACCCGACCAGCAATCCTCTTCACACCACCACGTTAACACCGCGTTACAGCGCTGCTGTGCACGCCCGCAAACAAAACAAAATAATAATTATAAAGAAGTACTTACTTTCCTCTTGATGAAATTTTAATGCTTGAGCGTGATAAGAGAATCGCCTAATCCACTTTTTTTTTTTCGATGCGACCCTCAAGGGTCCAAATGCAAGATACGTTATTCCCGAGGAAAGAGTTTCTCAAACCCTGATAATCTCTCGGTAAAGTGTTATGTTTTTATACACCTTATAAGCAGAACGTGCTAAAGTACGGCGTAAAAAATAATATATATATATAACTGTTCACGTAGGTAAAATTTGGTTTTATATTCGGATCGATGTTAAACTTTCAAAAAAAAAAATGTAACTTATGATAACTGTATATTCGATTTACATCTCTGTGGCAGCATATAGTTACTTTTGTGTGGTTTGTTCATTATCGTATATTATTTATTTATTTTATTTAAGAACACATGAATGGGTGTTAAATATGTCCTTTTTACGCCACAGGGTGCCCCTACCGCCCCCGCTTTCTGACTTCACTGGTCATCGCTACGTGGATTCTTTGTAGTCAGGTTCACTCAGCTCATTTTGATTGTTGGTTCCACACCCCATATATAAATTTATTTTCGTAGTGACCTCTTTGACATTTAAAATCTAATTTATGTCCTGGAAAAGACAATCATAAGTGTTTTTTTTTGTTTTTTATTATGTGGAAAAGAAATAACTAATATGTCCTTTGAGTAGTTCATAAAAGTTTACTATGATGCGTGGGTTCCAAAAATCTTTTGAATGAATTCAGCTACTTATTATGTTAAATTATGTGTTATTATTGTTAATAAAAAGTTATATTCGGAAAATATTTTTTTTTATACTGGTCATTCCCCATACGAAACAAGGATGTTTGTGTCATATTGCTGAAAATCTACACCCAACAATTCTCAACCATTTATTTCATGTTTGTGAAGTAGCTACTTTTGTTTAAGAGCTATTCCTATATAACATCAACCAAACCTCCTCTTCTTAGCGAGTTCCCTCTGGCTCATTAAAGTTCTCTTCCTACTTAAGTCAACAAGTCTTCTAAGTACGCATTTTTTCTTTTTTCGTCGACGGCACCATGACACGACACTTAGCTTTTGTATCTTGTGGAATTTTGTCAAAACTCTGATTTCGACAGCCGATTTTAAATTATGTTTGACAGCAGTTTTTTACGACTTTATTTCATTACATGCCTTTTTCTACTCATTCTAGAGGTTTTACACGTCATTATTAGTCCGCTGGACTATGTCTGCGCGAGGGGCCACTTGTAAAATCACTTGTCTTTTTTTTTTTACTTTTGGGTAGAGATTGTGAATATTTTCTTTCGCCTCCACGAGATATAGGCATACTTCATTAAATCGTCTAATATTTCCCGGCTTGGACCACGACTTTTTGAAGTGAAACTTCTTTGGGCGCGATGGGAGTAAAATTTTCAAGGCCACATACTAATGCAACGATTTCGTGAAACATAGTTGTGAAACGTTTTTGACTCAAAAAGTACAGAGAAAATTACCTGTTTCTAATCAGTGAGCAAAATTTAATTTCAATTTTTTAAATAGTTTACCAATAATTAACAGATTAATGATTTGGTTAGGTTAGGTAAGTGGCCTTTAAAATACTATAGATTTGTGTAAACACTCGGTTAGGTTATGTTAGCTCCGTTAAAAATATTGTAAACAATGTGTGAACTATTGCTTACGTACGTTTCATATTGTAGCTACCATAAAGCTATAACAACAAAATACACATATTCAAATAAATTCAAATATTTAACTCAAATTTTGGCTATAATGTTTTCACTTTTATTCTATGAATACTTTCTTTAAATCCAATTAATAACACAATTGTTTTATTATTGCCTTATTTCTTTATCTCTGCCGTTGTACTCGTTGCAATATACTTACGAGTCGAGGATTTAATTGCCAATATATTTTCCCCTTTTTTCACGTGTACCGAAATACACGCGCTCTTTATTTTTTAACACGGTGTGCTTGATATTTCTGTATCTTCTTGTATTCATTTTGGCCGTTTATTTTTACTGAATTTCGCTCTTGCTTGGTCTCAGGCACTCCTGAACGTTTGATTGTTGATGAATTTTATGGTTTTAATAATTTGTCTACTCTACCGCTGTAAATGTCCAAAAGTGTGTAGGGCAGTGCCGCGGCAGTAGACCGAAACATTTTAGGTAATAATTTGTTCAGCCTAAAGTGATTCAACCGACTGTCAGTCGACCAACAGGTAGCACATACACCGAAATTAATTCAAACGAAGTCATTTTCAACCGAAAACCCGAAAATGTTTCTCACTGGGAACATGATATGACTCCAACAACATGCATTTTGCCGACAAAACAACGTCAAGGAATGAATGTGCGACATGTGTGCACGTTTTGATGAACGCGCCTTAATTGACGAGGGGTTTTAAGTACTGCTCAGAAGTTTGCCCATTCTCAGTTGTTGTAAATTTTGTAGTGACTACTCTATTGATTAAACTTATATAAAAAAAAATTTATAGCTGGGGCATTTGCTAATTTTCAACTAAGAGAAGAGTCCTCACGCGTAATCTTTATTGTAATTAGCACGCGTTTCTTTGCAATAAATAACCATTCTAACCTTACGAGTACTTGTGTCATTTTTGCATGAATGTATTATATCATGGCTCACGAGTCTTTCACGTTTCCTTTCGGTTTTTATGCGGTATTTTGCCGCTTCCCTCGGTGCCCTAGCTAGAAAGGTCGTAAACCTGTTAACAGGGGTCATATCTCACCCCTTTTTCAATCCCTAGGCGTGGTAACCGAAGTTTAAATAGAACCACACCTGTTTTTGTAGGTTTCAAGCCTCTTACTCATAGTAAAAACACTCGCACATTTAGAGCACACAAAACTGTTAGTAGCTTTAACATAAAATTAAGGGAATCAAGGGAAAAAAATTAGTCGAATTCTCGTATAATGTTCTTTTATCCGTCATCTGGTGGGACTGTAGAGACGTATATGTGGATCGTGTGCATGTTGGGTTTAGAATATTTCGTTTCTTGTATGCTATGAAAAACTGTGCTCCAAAAGCATATTATGAATAAGAACATTTGATTGTCAGTCTCAATACTCAAATCAGTTTTAACAGTGATCCCACTGTTTTTTTTTGTGAAATAGTGTATTTATAAAAAAAGGACCGAATTTTATCACGTAAAATTTCACAAAGATAAAAAAAAGAAAGTAACGATAGGACGCAATCTTGTTTTTAATTTGTTCATCACCTTTAAAAAGGTTCACCTTAAATTTCCGAATAAAGTTGTTTAAAATATTATCCAGAGAACTCCGTAAATGCATCGTAATATTCGTAAATTTGCTTTGTACATGAATCTACAAGAATAATCTTAGTGGACAAGCAAACTAGTTTAGATTACTGCAGAAAGAATGTTATTTTTTCCACGAGTATGTCCACCATGTTTATTCCAAGGAAAAAAAAACACAACTTGGACTTTGGAATACGAAGATGCAATTATCTGAAATTACGAAGAACTCTCGTTTAATTCAGGTGAAATATTCGTTGAAAATAACGTAAATTTACTGTAATTTCCAACAGAGATACCAATATCCGTGTTCATCGTTTAGTTTTGCAAAATTTTCCATCGTTAAAGGAAAATTCACATACGCCTACCAACAAAAAAATTCCTATGCTATAAAATAGGGTTGATTGCCAGTTGTAGAGTTTTAGTCAATCCCAAACATAAATTCGGGAACGCCAATGACTTTACAGGGAAAACTATATGTATCAACCAGTCACTTTAAACTTTAGGCTTGCCATTAAAGTTTAAAAAGACAAAACATTTCTCATAGTAAACAATACATTTATAATACCTAAAAACTGTTGATTTAATGGAGTAATTTTTGGACGTACGCCATTGCAGTTGTGCACTGTTTGTAATGAAAATTTCGGGGAAAAAAAATAAGAAGATAAATATTTACAGAAAACAAGACTGAATCAGTTGATGTCGGATAAATGGAACCAACGATGAAACTAAACACGTATTATGGACAAAACAACGACAATAGCACTGACGAAAACAGAAGGCTTCCAATAACAACATTTGCGTCGTTTCGGGAACTGATATCTGTTCGTCATCAGGCACAAACAGTCTGATATTGGACACTGGAGAACTATGGGTTTATATATGTTAGAGCTCCTCTACTTGCACAGCCAGTGGCAGGTGAGGGCTATCCTGATTGGTCGCCCATAAAGGGAGTGCCATTATTGGCTGATGTATTTCTATGAGGGTTTTTGGTTTGCAACTGAGTTCTGTAGTCAATTGGTTTCTTTTTAAATTTAAAGTATCCATATATTTATTTAATTCAATGCTTTGTTGACTCAATATCAGAACTGTGTGTATCAGATCCGCTGGAATGTGGTTTCATGAACATAGGAGAAACTGGCCGGGCCCTTTAAACACGCATTAAGGAGCACAAGAATAACATAAAGAAGGACGAAATTCAAAAATCTAGACTTGCCGAATATGCCTGGGACAATAGCCATAGAATACTCTGGAACAATGCTGCAACACTAATACAGGAAGAACACCCAATTAAAAGTAAACTTAAGGAATCAGCCTTTATTGTCAGCAACAACAATATTATCAGTCAACAAGTTCCTTCGACGAAATTCTTGTGCTGTCTGATATTTAAAGGTAGAACACTTTTTTGTCCGTGTGGTCGTCTTTGTGTTGTTTTTGTTTAGTTTAATCGTTGGTTCCGTTTGTCCGACATCAGCTGATTCAGTATTGTTTTCTGTGAATATTTATATTCATTATTTTTTTATCTTCCGAAATTTTCCATGACAAACAGTGCACAACTGCAATGGCGTATGTCCAAAAATAACTGCTTTAAATCAAAATTCCCCACTGTATGAATCATTTAAAGAACTTAAAAACTCTTGATACATTTTCCATTGAGTATGTTTTTTCCCACTGTAAAAAAACTTAAATTTTTTATTTCATCTTTAACAGTATGCAATTTCGTTGGAAACAGCTTTAAAAGTTTGCCGCATATTATTTCGTGGGAAACTTGTAGCCTCATTGTGTTGACGTTGTGCATGTACAAACAGTAACTGATAAAAGTTCTATAATTTATGCGTCACGTAAACCATAGCATCAAGTGGAACCAGTGAATAAACAAACACTACTGCAGGCTTCACATCTAGTCCCCCTCCCCTCTCCTTTGTGGTTAGTGTGGCACATTATTGCGGTCCTGCGGGAATCCCATTCGCTTCCCTTGATACCGTCCAATAAACAAAATCCTTAATGAACAGGATAATGTGGAAAAGCTATTCGCTTCGCTGCAAAACAATATCATGTCCTACGCGTAATCTGGCTCAAATAAATTAAAGATCACCTATAGCTGAATTATGAATATGTTTGTGTTTGAAAACAAACGTTAAGAAAAATAATTTGACTTCAAAAATTGAAAATTATGCCAAACAAATATAAGTCATAAACCAAATTACAAGGACTTTGGACGCATTCTCAAGTCTTTCCAAGTTTGGCACGAATACTGGCTGTTTCAAAATTCGTGAAACGTAAGTTAGGGGGTTATAAAACACAGCTAGACAAGCACATGTCACAACACAGTATATGCTCAGCGTTAGAGGGCGGTTCTTATTGTGTAATAAAACGATAGGGGGAAAAAAAGAGAAATAGTCGGAATTAATAGAAACTGATTTAAACAACAAAATCCCCACTCTACAACAACTGATCCAAATTAAAGCCGCCAACAACGACCCAGGCTTCATACGCGTCTAATTGGGTGGCATTTCAAGACGTTCGACTAGGTAGTGAATAGGCACTGTCTTGTTGGGACACAACCGTAACCTAACTCGCGGGCCGTATTCCAGAACGTGTCCAAACCGAATCCCAGCAAGGAAACAAATCAGAAACCGTTATAATACACGGTGCCCTGCGCGACGCTAGAAAGTGATTCCAACGCATTCTAGCGGACGTTTTGCAACCATCGATAAAATTGTTACGGTATAAATCCTAGAGATAGCAGCACCATTGATTAAACTGGGAGCCGCCTTTATTATGATCATCGGAAGTACTTTTTAAGTTGCGATGTTTTCTTGTTATGACCCTTAAGGTACGCCCCCGATGATCACAAAAGTGGCTATATGCGCCATTTAGACGAAATTAACGAAAAAGTGAGCTCTGCGCATGCGCGGAAGTTTGGGCAAAGGACAGGTCACGGATAGGAGACCAAAATCCGTTCCCTAAAAATAACAGCAGAAATGACAACGGTTGCTGTGAACTAAGCGTTTACATTATATATTATTATGTATATACATACACATGTATATCCATATATATGGAAATCATCCTCTAATGTTTCTATGGTTGAGTTACTTGCGTATATTCATAGAGAGTGACTTGTATACTTGTTTTGTTGTTTTCTATGGACCCGTAACACGTGTACCAGGAATTATGAAAAAATCTGTATGTGTTAGAGAGTAGGTAAGTAAGTTCATTACTCAACAGATTACTCTTGTCATCAATGTAATTATCAAAGAATTATTTACATTTTTTTGCAATCAATCAACTTAAATCTCAAGAGTTTCAACTCAATTTAACAAAAACTTACATTATTCTCTCACATAGTTTTGGGTGATAGATATGGAATGGAAATATTTGCGGTTAAAATTACCTCCAGGACATACTCTAGGATCCTCTGAATGCTCGGGCAAACGTTAATTGGTTGCTGACTCGTGAGGCGTTTCAACTGGGTAACTTGTGATTCTATATTTCTTCCATTGATGGGTCTTTATTGGCCCAAGAGTCCTCGAGATGAACAGTGAACCAATAGCAGAAAGCAGCACAAAATGTATCATTACTTGAATTTTATAATACCTCGAAATGAATCTGCGAATTGTATTGGTCTCTTGTTATGGCTTCGTTTAAATGGAATACATTATATGTCTGCATAGTATAGTATGCGTACTTTACTCTTGTACGCTTGATGCTTTACGGTCGTCATTTACAATCAATCAGCGCAGTGTTGTTTTATTTTACACCCTTTAAACCTGTCCATAATGTAACAACTAATACATTTTGTTTCTAAATGTAGTAAATTACAAGTAAGTAGGTAATTTTCAGTAGGACATATTTGAATATTACTCCAAAACACGTATTAATATTTTGATATGAATGCCGCTCTAAGTGGTGAAGCGGATTACCAGCTTGAAATAGACACTAGTTAGGGTTGGTAATGATAGGGATAATTTGCCTCAATTGTCGATTTGGAAGTTATGCATTACACAATCTGTACAATTTCAAAATCGTAGTTAACTTATTTATATATTCGATTTCCGTGACAAGTGCAATTTCAATCCGGTTGACCACGAATTCCATGACACTAAGAATACTTCGAAATACCTTGACTCAATTGTAGAGCATTTTTTATTCTCTAGACTGGTAGGTTAGTTAAATACATTAACCTGTTACCCCTTACACGTTATTGTTGAATAAATAAATTATAATATTTGATGTATGTCGTGTAACGTCTTTAAGTTTTAATTGAACAATACTAATAATAATAATAGTTAACTTTTTGTGTCGACATTACGGCTGCAAATTCTAAGGAACTGTATCACCGAATCAAACACAATATATTTTAAATGATACTTAAAATATTGAACCACTGACAAAAAAAAAAAGTCATGAGCATCAATTAAAAACTACAGAATGTTTCGGCATATATTTAGGTTGATTTTATTTTTAACTAAATGATATAAACAAACCTAACTTAATTGTTTGAGTTAGGCAGAATAAAACATTTTTGTATTATGTAGTTTGTATTTTTAAATCAAAATTTTGTCTTTATTTCCAGTATTTGAAGAAAACTTAGCCTATTGGTTGTATTGTCAAATTTAACTGTATGACCAGTAGTAACATTTTTTAACTTAAAAATTACAGCCTTCAGAAATGAAAAGTTGGACTTTTGATTTTAAAATGTAGCTGAATTTCAGAAATGTTGACCACAAAATATTGTGTAGCATAAAAGAATAAAAATTAGTATTCTGTTACTTCCTATCCTTGTTTGTAACTGTATCAGTGTCGTCAAACGCGTGTCAGGACCACTGAAGTCCAATCATCAAAGTTAAGCAGATTTATATGTGTTTCAAGGCTATTTTGCTTTCCAAGTAATCTGACAAATCCTAGTGCCCACAAAAATTCTATATCAAACAATGCTCTACCGAGCTGTGCAAAAATAAACCTCACTTTTTATATTTGTTTATATATATTCATAAAACCTTTATTCACAAGGTATCGTTATTATTCTGATTAGAGCATCTTCTTCGGTCGTCAGCTAATTTCCTGTTAAAGTCTTTTTACCTAACTTGCGAGTAAAAGCTTTAATTACTTTCGTCTAGTGCCGTTACTATATATATATATATATATATATATATATATATATATATATTCACACGCCTGAATTCAGCGCTCTGTTCAAGGGAAAATATTTAACGTCCTCGTCAAAGGAATAGTTGAATAATGAGCCAGTTAACAGGATACTCTTTAATTGCGCATTAAAAGTGAAGTTCAAGCAAAGCACGATAAGATAAAGAATATCTGTAGGGTTATACGTCGGAGACGAATTTACTCAATTGTAAAGTATCAACCATTTTTTTAGCTGTAAATAATAAGTGCAACTTATAATCGAAGGCATTCTACAATCGCTCACAGAATCACATATATTTTTTAGATGCAGGACTTTCCAATATTAAATGGACTGATGTATAAAAGTGGGCTCATTACTTTAATTTGACTGAGTTGGGCTTAGGGGTCGAACTCACAACCCTTGGCACTTATGTGCGACTTGGTAATGCTATCACGACCACAAGGTTAAATGTTTAACAGGCAAAAAATTCCCGGGATATTAATTCATACACTGTAAAACAAATTTTATTGAACAGAAATATTCACTTAAAAATACAGATATTTCTAAATTTGTACATTTGGATGTATCACTACAATAAAGCGTTCGCAGTGATATTGGATATGGATTATAACCTGACAATTATGCTTTTAGTGGTCCCAGTACCAACTTCAGTTCATTTTTGAAATACTTTTCATAATTAGCTGCGCACATTAATAAGCATAACAAAACAAAATGAAGTGCAATTATTGAATATTCGATTATCTTTTCAATGTTTTTTTTTAAATATTCTTGTATGAAACATCAACCAAAATATAAAATTACATGGACAATCTTCGTAAGAAATACTCAGTATAATCTCGTAAAACCTATTAATATATGCAAAAATAACCATAACCATGTGTTGTAAAAAGTTAAAACATATTTCTTGTTTTTAACCGACTTCAAAAAAAAGAGGAGGTTATCAATTCGACTGTATGTTTTTTTTTTATGTTTGTTACCTCAGTACGTTCGACTGGGTGAACCGATTTTGATGATTCTTTTTTCATTTGAAAGCTGGTGCTTCCCGTGTGGTCCCATTTAAATTTGGTCCAGTTCTGACAATGGCATCCATGAGAAAACCATATAAGTCTTAAATTTTCATTAAATGTGTGCGCGACAAAAGGACGAATAACTCAATATCAAGCCAACCGATTTCGATAAATTTTTTTTATTGGAAAAGACGTACTTCAAGGGTATTTTAATGAGAGTTTGGTAAGGTTCTGTTCATGGGATCCATGACAAAGTAACGGAACTCTTCAATTCTTAGGAGCCTGCCATGGCGCTAATTAGCAATAGCAACATTTTTTTTTAAGTTTGTTATTTTAATTTCATTTAATTTGGTTAAACGTGACTTCAAGAGGTAGTTTAAAAAACATTTCATACCTGTATTTATATTTACGAACTTAAATTAAAAAGTATAAAATAAATAATACTTCAGAGTCCCTAAAAATGAAAAAAATAAACAAACATTTTAACAAAAAAAAACCGACTTCAAAATAAACAATTCCAACACGAAATAATATGCACTAAAAAGTAAAAAAATAATTGTGTATTTTTCTACAACTTAATAATCAAATTACTTTTTCTACTCATCAATATGTATGTACGATCTATGTGTTTACCACGCAAGAAGGTAGGTAGGTACCAACCCACTTCAAATATAACTCAACACATACCTATGAATAACAAACAATGATCAAAATGTTTTATAGAGTTCTCCTAAGTAAAATGAAATGAAAAATATTAGACTACTTAAAAGTCAATCAAATTATTACGATAATATAATGTAGTTACAACTATTGTTATTTTTGGAGTCGGTGTCAGCCAAGGAAACAAATAAACTAGCATACTTGGCTGACACCGACTCCAAAAATAACAATAATTGTAACTACATTATATTATCGTAATAATTTGATTGACTTTTAAGTAGTCTAATATTTTTCATTTCATTTTACTTAGGAGAACTCTATAAAACATTTTGATCATTGTTTGTTATTCATAGGTATGTGTTGAGTTATATTTGAAGTGGGTTGGTACCTACCTACCTTCTTGCGTGGTAAACACATAGATCGTACATACATATTGATGAGTAGAAAAAGTAATTTGATTATTAAGTTGTAGAAAAATACACAATTATTTTTTTACTTTTTAGTGCATATTATTTTGTGTTGGAATTGTTTATTTTGAAGTCGGTTTTTTTTTTGTTAAAATGTTTGTTTATATTCCAAACTATTTCTTGGCAACTGTTTTCCCAAATGAATATTTTGTAAACTAACCGAAATTTTTTTTTTTTGTGTTTCGGAAGTTTAAAACCCGTTTAAAGTAGGGTCGTCTCATTTTCTTCTCATTACTGTAATTTGAGGGGTTTTCCTCAAAACTTGTAGCGATATATCTCTTGTATTTTATATTTAATCACAAATTATGTCTCTAAATATTAACTTAGTGTTATAGAATAGTGGTGAAAAGTCGTGCACAAGGTTCCCAAGGTTTCGTAAGTACTATTACTTGCGTGACATTTTAGAGCTCACAACTAACGTTTATTATGTTTACTTAGTTAATTTGCGTTTAAATGACTTATAAAAGAGCGGTCAATGTAATGAATTTTAAAGCGAAATTACTTCAAAATAATTAAGCCATTTACATGGCGTTTGAGACTTAGACGTGGCTACAGTATGAACACCCGATCTGAGCAACATGGAAAGTAACTTTTCAACCAGAAATATCTTTGGCCCCAGCAGGGTTTCTTTTGTTTAAATCTGCTGTCAGGCTGTCTGCTGTTAGGCTGTCTGCTATTAGGCTGTCTGCTGTTAGGCTGTCTGCTGTTAGGCTGTCTGCTGTCAGACTGTCAGGCCTTTAACTCTGAAATCACAACAGCGCGACTGGATTAACACGCTGGACGTGACGTGAACAATATAATTTTCTAGTCAATCACGTTCTATAAATCTGTGACGTCGGTGTGATTAAAATTCGCGGGCACGATAGACGTTCCGATTCTAAAGGTTTTTCTATACCCATCGAATCGCGGCGTGAAGTTTTTGAAATGAGTGTCTTAATTTTTTTTACACTGTAAAATTTGTTTGTGTTTTTAACAAGGAAAAACCTTTAAAATCCAGTTGCCAACGATATCACTTGTAAATCTGCAAGACAGAGCTTTGTAAAATTGCCAACGGTACAAATATCTGCCTTGAAATTTTACAAGTGATATCATTGGCAACTGAGTTCCTAAGGACTATCCTTGTAAAAGCACAAAAAAATAATTAAATTACAGTGTATAAAGATGCATTGTTAAAGGTTTTATAGTTCTTATAATTTTTTAAAGATTTTTATAATAAGTTTATGTGTAAAATATTTGAAATATGTTAAAGCACAGTGATTCTTCCCAAAAAAATATATTAACTTTTAATCAAATATATTTCTCTAAAACATATCGATTGGTAGCTGTCGCAAGTTTTTAATTTTAAATGTTCAATAAAATGCATGATACAAATTATGGTTATCTTTATTTAATGTACTTACACTTCCTTTATATTATCCCCACGATTGAAATGAAGAGTGTAAGACTGTACCAAAATTCAGTGTCATGATAAAGTGAATTAAGTGTCACGTGTGTATGAAACGAGT
The DNA here is from genome assembly GCF_032445375.1 of Bacillus rossius redtenbacheri. NCBI lineage: Eukaryota > Metazoa > Arthropoda > Insecta > Phasmatodea > Bacillidae > Bacillus > Bacillus rossius. The sequence continues at coordinate 335,704,354 of NC_086330.1, read as the reverse complement.
GAAATGAGTGTCATGAATGAGTGAAATTTATGTGGTGAGTGAGTGCCATGAGTAAATTGAGTGTCATAAGTGAGTTAATTAAGTGTTGCTAGTGTGTAAAATTAGTAAATTCGGTGTATTGAGTGAGTTAATTTAGTGTAGTGTGAATGTATGTGATGGCCAGAAATATGTTATAAATTTTCGTATAATTTTTTTTGTCATGAGAGTGGAATATGTACTTTCACAACAACGCGATATTACGCTGTCGCATCGCGTCCTATGTTTCGCGCCTACCGCTCGAGTGTTATTCCATCATAAGACCGGCGGTTAAAAAGTTAAGATGATAAAACACACAAATTTCGTTAGCATGGGCAGAAACTGAAGTGTTGATAGTACACCTGAAAGAGCACAGTGTCCACATAAACACATTTTTTTGACGGTGAAATGTTTTCCAGTTTTCAGGCCTGCCTGTGTTGGCAGTAGGCTGTGTGCGAATGCCCTTGTTTGTAAACAAACAGAGGGAAGATATTAGGTTTAAGTGTTTGTTGTCGATGCACGTTTGACGCATTCCTCCGGTGGGACTAAAGTGTGACCACTTGGACTTGTTACAACTGACGCCAAATGCCGGACGAACATATCAATCACCTGAGACCGTAGCGGGGTGATAACATTGATGAAAGAGATCTACCACGGCAGATCCTGTCACGATAACGAAGCTTATATCGAGAGAATATATCTTGGGTTTCTGAAAAAAAAATTGGTTTCTAATATAAACATATACTAATATTTTGCTGTCAACGATGATAAAATATATGTGACCAATTCTCTCAGTACTCGCCAGTGATGTGAACATATTACCTCGGTAACGAGCAAATTCACGTGCTCTCACTTTGCAAATACATTTATATTAGGAAATTTGGACATTAAATTATAAATTTGAGTGCTTTAAAATAATGCCGATAGTGATAAACATACGCAAATTGTGTTTTCAAATACATTTTTTAACACGAATCACACGTAGTTTCCACACGCGTCCCTAGATTACGTTGCTGAAGCAACTAAGTTGACTACTGAATGATTTGATCAGCAGACCGACAATTTAAAACTATACAATAAAACGGTTTCTATAAAAGTGAAAAAAAAAACTTAAAAAATACTAAAACCTCGGGTTTAGACCTTATTTTCGACATGTAATTTTATTAAAGTACTAATAACCTTGTTAAAATTCGTTAAACATATAATACCATAAAGTTTCTCTTTCGACTTTGTGAACCCTGGTTCTCGCCATCCGCCACAGATGGCAGCACCGTGGTTGTTACCCATTTCTGTTCCTTTACTTCAGTCGCATTCACGATATTACTTTCACCAAATGCCTTATACCGAGACCTAAGACGTTACACATCAAAAATTGTATATTGCCGAAGATTTTTAATGTCTTGTAACATAAATTAGAAGTTTGTTTGCTCTTCCTGACTTTATCTTGACACATAAACCTCTTTATTGAACTCTGATACTACAAAAAATTATAAATTGCATTTAAATGAGTTTTTCAAATCATCTTAAGATATGTTTAACGAATGCGGAAAAAAAAAAGTGTTATTCAACTGTTCTCTACGAAATTGCCAGAGACATGGTAAAAATTGCGTCCGTAAAATGTACTAAAAAAATTGTGTAAAATAAACGGTATAGGAAATATATTAGTGAGGATAACAATTTTTATGAAAAAAAAAGTTTATCGAAAGCAAATAAATACTTCGAATATTTTTAAGGTGTGTCTGCGCTAGCGATTGTTCCCTTGCAATTGGCGACCGCCTGCAAGAGAAGCTTCAATCGGGCCTGACGCCCGGTACGTCTTTTCCCAGCTCGCCGAGCGAGTCGTGGCCTGTCTGCGAGTCTGCGAACATGCCGCTGGAGCGAGTATGCTGATGCAGACCCGAGCTGAGAGAACTACTAGTTGGGGTGTCCTGGAATATCCTCGGTCGCTTCAACCGTGATCGCTGGAGCGGCATGCAAGGTCGCCAAGAAGGCTCGCTGGGGCAGCTGTGATTGTACTCGACGGCGGTTCGTGGACCAGCTTGACGGTGCGGCGACACCTTCGGGGCGTTCTGGCGGTGAAAGGCAGCCCGGATAAAGATCGGCCCGCAGCGGGAAGCAGTTCCGTCAGTGAATGTGCGCGAAGGTACGAAGTGCTGGGGGCTGGACCTTGCGGACTGTGGAGTGCCGCGTGCGCAGCGGAACTGGACAGCGTACATCTCTGAGGTGGAAGGCGGCAGAGAACTCCGGCCGAAGGCCACCGCAGTAAAGAGGTGGTAGCTGCGAGCGGTGCGCTTTTAAAATCCGTCTCGCAAGCTTTTTGACGAGGAAGTTGTGACCACTCCTCTACTGTCGTTGACTGCGAAGAAGGAAGACGACGATGGGGAAACTCCAGGCTGCCTGGAACGCCATGCACCCGCAAGTCCGAGCCGGACTATTCGCCCCCTTCCTGCTGCTGTGAACATTGTCGCGTTGGCGATCGGACAAGCCAACTATGTTCGCACCGTGGACGCCAAGGGGAGCTCGCGCCTCTGGTACAGCAACCACGCTGTCACCCCATTGGCTGTGGCCACTACAGGCGAATGGGACCACAGATCACCGCTCATTCACCTACCCACATGCTTCCCGCGCGAAAAATTAACAACTTACTACTTTATCCCTGCCCTCACCTGTAATTTATTCCAGTTTTAATCCTTGTACGCTCTGTCGCACGGCTTTTCCCGGTACTGGTATTTCCGTGCTCTTCCACGAGACTCTTCAATTTCGGGGCGTGCCCATAGCTTAAATCGCAGCCATCGCACCAGACCGGCCTTCTAGCAGCCGCGATGCATGCGACCTCCTGACAACCCACCCGCTACCTAGAGAGCATATAGGGCTTTCTTTCACTGCGACGCACTCAAACCCCTAACCGAACCTAGCTACTAACGAGAATGCCGGAGCGCCCACAGAACTGTGAAGGGGCTCACGGGATTTCGGGAGCTTGCCGACGAAAGAGAAACTGCCTGGCACTCAGAACATCAGGAGTCACGAACCGAGGTGGAGCGACGCGCGACTACGGATGTCTTCCACCACCCACGAGGAGTTAACTCGCTGGGCGAGCAATGCTCAGAGACGGCATCAGAGTTGCCGCCACTCGAGCACGAGTGCAATGAGTGCGACCCGCCTGCTCGCCGAACGAGCAATTGCGAGTCCGTGGTGGGACGTCGAGGGGGATACACGGACGAGCGGAGTGCCCCCGTTCACGTAAGCCCTTTACACAATAAAGTCTAGCACTTGACTGTTGCTGACACCAACTGCTTTTACCTGGGTTATCAGCAAGTCTGAAATTCCTAAATGCTTGTCTCTGGTGTACGTGTCGCCGTCTACCGGCACGTGCCGAGCCGCGAGTCTGCTGGAAGGGTCAGCCCCGGGCCGCAGACGAGCTCGCCTCCTGAGCTGGGAGACGGCGAGCGAGCCGGCTAGAAGCGGCGCCGGATCCTGGCAGTCCCGACGGTGCGCTAGTGAAGGCGCCTACCAAACCTGGGTACAGCCGCACTGTTCATGAGCGGCGAGTAATGAGTAGCATTAGTTTTGAGACGCCAGACATTAACGTTACTTCCAGTGTAAAACTCGCGATGGAAATAAAGGGTGTGGCTGTGTCCTGGACACGGCCGTGTGTTGTACGTGAATACGTGAACGTAACAGGTAATATTTTCTATACCAAATATTAAATATGCTATTTTTTATTTTAACACTATATATATATTCACTGTAACTATTTTACACTAATGTTTTATAAATGCAATCGATAGATTTTTGACGAGAGCTGACGATTGAGACAAAAGTTATACCAAATGGAAATATCGAAACGCAGCAAAATGACCTCAAAATGGCGGCGATTCCCCCTCCACCACACCCAATGCTTCACAATCCTCACTTAGCGTAACGAATTCTTTGATCTTTTTGCTATTCCGTGGTGTAGTTAAATTTTAGTTGGAGATGATCGATGTATAGCTACAACACCAAACTGTATACCCCGAATTTGTTATCATTCGTTTCTTGAATTGCCTCCCACTATGGAAGTAATTTTTAAAGACGTATTCACGTCAAATCAATGATAATATGCTTTTAAGTATTTTTGAGAATTTCCGAAGTAGTGTGCAAATGTAAGGCGATTCGATACGCCAAGACACAGTCGCTTGCTTAACTTCAAATGTATAATTTTGCTAACCCTGGAAAAAAGGTTTAATAAGGACCACTGTTCATGAAGATGAAACTTATTTCTTTTAATTAAAGCAGGTCAATTTTGTTTTCAGGATCATTCTATGCGAACTACCAACGCTTCCGAAACTCCTGAAATAAATTTGTGTTTTATTTGCAGTATGGTTTGTATGTCAATACGTGTTCGTTTATAATCGTATAACAAACGCATTGAAAATACCTACTGTTGCTACTTACTTACGACCTCCTCCCTTCCCAAATCGCTTAAATTTACTTGTTATAACTATGTACCAAAAAAACATTGCCCTGTTTAACAGGGCCATTCAGAATGCGTTTACTTCCGTATTAAATGGATGTAATTGGTGTGCTGGCAGCAGATACGTATCTGAAATAAACCCAGCCAACAACGAAACACAGACCATGGTTCAAAGTTTTTAACATACAGATGGTCTGGAAATCATTTTGCTAAAAATGCATGGCCCCACTAGTTGCCCAAGTTAAATGCGAAACAAGCTTCTCTGGCCAATAAGAAAATACTGGTTCAAAAAATACTCAAAACGTATTGAAACCAACCTTAAATATAAATTTTACCACTAAAAATCATAATTTAATAACCGTTTAATACAGCCTTGCCTGTCACTTACATGGTGTGGCTAACATTTCCCATACCCCACGATGATGGTTACGCAAATTATGTAAAAATTGTTGTTTATAACAAGCGAGTTTTTATGTATCCCACCTGACGTTGATATGAATTATTTTAATCGTCTATTGGTATTGTCAGTGTTTATCTCAATTTTTTTATTTTTAATTTATGTATATAAAATTTATGTATTTAAAATTTATTATATAAAATTTAGGTATAATAATTTAATTCCAGTATCATTTTAAGTCTCCAATAAGCCTCTGCTCCCTTTTAATATCGTAAAAATTAAACAAACATTCGAAAAAATCATAAAACTATATTTTGAGAAACAATTTTGTGTGTCAATGTCGTTTCAATGTTATTTAATATTATTAGTTAATTATTCCGCAGTGATCTTGAACAAATATAAATATAAGATGCTTATATTTTCTTTGCAACGTTAATTACTAACGGTAGGGAATCATCGAGATGTAGTTTAAGCTTTGACGTTTATACTATATTTAATAATTTTCCATCATATGTTTGGTTTGATTATTACAGAAAATTTACCCATTTCTTAAATGTGGGTTCAATAAGTGCTGGAAGTATATTAAATAGTTATTAAAAATAAACGAGAGTTAACTTAAGATGTCTCTTAAAGCGAATGATTCCATTACAGCACTTTGCTACGAAATTGAAATTATTCTCGCCAACGTCGTGTTACATAAAAGTAGGCTACAACGGGTAGTAAATAAAATTGTACTAAAATAAAGATTTCCGGCTTTTTTCCTTTTTTCTTGGAAAGTAAGCGTAAATTACTGGAACGAACCAGTTTAAGCAATTTTTCCTTTGCATTTTAATAAATGACAGGTGAATAAAACACTTGTCAATTTTTTTATCGGGCTGTCAATCTCATAATAATTTAAATATATTTGCAAATATATGTACAGGCACCTTCTCCTCGCGGTAAATATTGGCATTTCGTAGAATCGTGGCACCTAACATTAAATTCAATTTAGCTTTAAAAGATTTTACACCCGAAGTAAAATGTTTCTACTTCATTTTTAAAATAATATTAGGAACATTCACATCGACATTTTTTATAAAGCTCCATTTCCTTTCCGTTAACTGTCGTAATATTATTCTTCACGTAGGTTTAAGTATTTATATTAAGTGTTATCGATTGATACATAATACCATTTACAAGTTAAAAAAAATTAAAATATAATTGTTTATGAGACTGTCTTTAAAACGCTGGGTAAGATTTTCACTGACTGTAAATGACAAGTACAAAGTATCCTGTCAAAAAAAAAACTCTTATTTCTTTTAGCTTGTAGCTGGAGAATAAATTATGAAACCACGCAGAGATTAAAAGTAGAACATATAAGTCCAAATTATATTATATATGGCTATAATTTGAACGGAAATTGCGTCTTTAATTTGTTTTCTTGCTAACTTAAAAAAACTAGGTAATGGGGGGAAGGAAAGTAAAAGAATCTGAGTGAATTTTTATTGCATTTGACGAGACGTGACTTCATGTATTTTAACTTTCCGTATGATGATGTATGAATGTATATAGTAACGCGATATATAAATACAATTTAAAACATAAAGACACAATTTATTGTAAATAATGTTATACTTTTAGTTCTATTTGTGGATTATTTGGTAAACCGTTTTCGAATTGTTGAAATTGCATTAAATCAACTAAAAATATATACATTACGTTTCGTTATGTTAAGTTAAATGAAAAATATTTATCATTAATTTTAATTTGAGAAAAAATATTTTAATTGTGGAAATAATCCTGGATAGTAGTCTGGCAATACAGGCATTCCCCCCACTGTAAAAAAAGAATAATGATAATCTCTCTCTGTAGGGTGGGTTAATATCATGTGCGTTAGAAATAAAGTCTGCCGTAACCGGGTGGAGTCGCACACAATAGCTTCCAGATACCGCTCTCCCCGATCCACCTCCCCACATCCTCCCACCCCGCAAAATAAAAAGTACATGCCCATTCCGGCCTTCCGCCCGAGGCAGAGTTCATTCCAACAAAAGAATTCCCTTCCGGATTCCGCATAACCGAATATCCCCACGTTTTTGTTCGCCTCAAGCCAGCTGAGGGACGATAAACAAAAATGCAGGCTTTAAAGGAAGACACTTCTCGTATGAAGCATGGACCGAAAGAGGTATCGGAAAGAAAATATTAAAAAAGAAGAAGAAGTGAGCGAGTCCAGAACTCGCCAGTGATGTGTAACAACTAACCTCTGGGTATCGAGCGAATTCACGGGTTCACATGTTGCCAACACACTTATAATACGAAACACAGAAAACTTAATTTAAAGTAAAATTATTAAAAAAAAAAAAAACATTACCAAGCATGATAGATATACGCAAACTGCGTTTTCAACTAAATTTCTGGACGCGAATAACACGTCGTTTCCACACCCGCCACTACAATTCGCTGCCGGAGCAACTATGACGTCTATAGAATCATTCGATTTGCCAAGCAAAATTTTAAAATATATAATGAAACATTTCCGATAAAAGCAAAAAAAAAAATGCTTGAAAAAATAACAAACCCGGCTTCGTACCTAATTTTCGATTAGGAATTATAATAAAAGCTGCCGATTATGTTAAAATTCATCAAATATTTGATACTACAATGTTTCCTTTTATATTTGTGAGCTTTGGTTTGCAAATTTCACAGATGGGCAGCACCGTGGTTGCTACACATTTTCGTTCCTTGACTTCAGTCGTATTCATGAAATTACTTCAACCAGTAGTATATAAATGGCGATACTGGCGCTGATTAATTGTTGTGGTGCCTGTGGTGCCGACCGCCATCTTGTATTCTGTCGTCACGGCGGCCATCTTGGAAAGCCTTGAACTGTGACCTTGACCTTCAAAATTTGTCAAAATTTGCCAAAAATGTTTTTTTCTTCAAAATTTGCCCAAATTTGTCAAAAATTTGCAAATTTCGCCAAAAAGTCCAGTTATGGATGTGGTTTGGATAACTACTTGACATGCGTTCCTGGCCACTGAGTATACGAGCCTGGCTGCCGTCTGGGCGTACCTTGCCATCAAATTGACGTGTTACTCTGACCTACCAACTAGTCGTGCGTGTCTGGCCAACCGACTGACATGTATGGTCATCGACTGGACCTACCTTGCCACCGACTGGATGTACCTGGCCACCGAATGGACGTGGCCGGTTAATCCGGTCATGTGGAGATGTCCTGAAAACACATGTCAAGGCATGCAAAGAACTCGCTTCGCCTTCTAAGAAGACTAGACATATATAAACGCTTGTAATTTGTATGTTTTTTGTTTTGTTTTTTGTACTTGTAGAATTTTTGTTATATTTTATTTGTAATTTTGTTGTTTTTATCTCTAAGCTTGTCATTTATTTTGGTAATTTGAATTAAATTATATTTCATTGCATCAAGCAAGGATCGAACCAAGGATGGATATCGATTGAATCGATCATTATTTTAACAAAATATATTTTTAATGAATTATTTAACTTCAAATTCATAGAATTTTAAGATGGCGGCCAATATGACTGACAATATGGCGGAAGCCACGGTAATAAATACTACTACACTCTACCAGGCCAAAATTAAACTAATATGGCGATGTGGGGACAGTGCCTTCTTGCAAACGAAAATGAGAAGGTGATATCCACCAGACTTCAACAAGATGAGGACCCAAGATGGCTGCTATGACGTCATACTGGCTTATGTTGTATCTGCCTTGGCATTAGTGGTAGGTGGTCAGTCTGCCGGTGGCTTCCGTGGAGGAAGTATCCGGAGGCATTTTTAATCGAATAACCACATCGGTTTCGAACCCAGGACTCCATGACGCAAGTACCTACTTTTTTTTATTAAAATTTAATCAAATGAATTTTTTATTGTGGCCGTAAGGAAAATTGCAACGTTTCTAAAATCAAATATGGCAACCCTAACGGAAAGTCCAACGATGAAGGAAACACATCCAAGATGGCGTGCGTAACGAAAAGTGTAGTATTCTAGAATCAAAGATGGTGGGCTTAACGAAAAGTGTAACGTTATATAATCGGAGATAGTGGGTGTAACGAAAAGTGCAATGTTTAAAGTACAAAAAATATTTTTTTTTCATATTTTTTGGGCAAAAATATAGAATTTAAATTTTACAAGTTCAAGTTCATTACCATGCTAAGGGCGGCTTTTTTTAGGAGTCTTAAATCGCTTTTAGGAATTTTCGTTTTTTTAAGGCAAAAGTATTTTTAAACATCCCAAAAAATTTTTTTTTTTAATTTTTGAGGAATAAAATTGAAAATTTACCCTCAAAATATAATTTTTCCTTTAAAATATGAAATATTAATATTTTCAGATTTTTTTAAAGATTAATAACGGATTTTTTTTTCTTTCGAAAATCTGGAAATTTTGGCGAAGTTTGGACTGATTTTGCAAATGTTTTGTAATTTTGGCCCATTTTGACAAATTTTCAAGGTCAAAAGTTAATCTAATCCAAGATGGTCACCGTGACGTCACAATCCAAGATAGCCATAACCAGGAAATAGCGCCAGTATCGCTATTTATATACTACTCCTATCAAATGTCGCATACAAAGAGTTAAGATTTTACACATAAAAAAATATCCACGTGAAGTTTCAACAGGGCTGGGGCAACAGGAATTATGGGTAAGTACCTACACTTGCTACCACTAGAAAATAATTCAAAGATATCAGTACTTGTGCTCAAAAGTTCCTACCCCTCCCCCCCTTCCTTCCAACCCAAAACACTACCGGCAAATCAGAAATGTTTGTATATCCCTGAGTTAAACAAATGTTACATATTCAAACTTTTTGTACATTACTAATATTAAAATAAATATTGAACGTATGTGTACCTAGTATTTGGACTATTTCGTATACAAAAAAGGAATCCAAGGTACTTCGGTACACACGTTAGAAGTTATACTTCTATTGAATTACTAAAATATTTTCTGAAACATTTTTAAACTCACATTATAACACTAAGTATATGTTTGTATATTTTTGTTACCTAAACAACTGAAATCAGACTGTAAATACATCCTACAAACACACTTTTACCTTATTAAGCTTAATTTACATTTAAGATTTAACAGAAAAAATTTTAACATGAAAGAATTTTGTTTTGAATGATGTAGAATATATGTATGCTATCTTTTTGTTGTATTTTTACGGTATTATGAACGCTGCGCTATAACTACGTTTATTCGTTAAAAGGTTGTCAAAATCGTAATGCCAGGATTGTAACGTTTTTTTTTAATTTTTATTATTTATTATATGATTTTAAATAATAACATAAAGTATGAAAGGATAGTTGTACTATTATAAATAATTTTAATACATATGTGTGGTGTAAATTCTGCGGTGTTCACGAAAGCAATATATACGGATAAATCACGCGCGTCCACCATGTTTTCGAGATTCCCGAGTCTTCCAACGATGGCAGCACCGTTACAATCGACCCGCTCCATCCACGAAATTACTCCTAACAAATGCCATATACTGAGAGCATTAAAAAAAACTATATTATTACAGTACGAGAAAAACGCATTTACTAAGTGTTAGAAAAAAAATTAAAGCATAATTACTATTAGTTGACGTATGTATTTCACCCTAGGCAGTTTTAAAGTGCTCAATGGCGGATAACAAGTCACACGTGTCAAGGTTACACGTGATTGAGTAATCATTTATTCTCTATTTTTGTAACTTGTTCGGGGGTGTCGAGGCCGAGTTAAAAAAAGCTGTTGTATTTGTGCTCCAAGCTATATTTGCTACCAAATGAATAAGTGACGAAACGTGAATATTTATTTGTATTTTTTTTGCGAAATTCATGTTACTTTCTGTTGCCAGGTTAGGCCCTACCAACGTATGTATAATAAATTAGGTGTCATATGTTCACTGGCTTCTGCTACATTTATTTTTTTTCCGTGCTTTTTAAAGTAGTTTATTCATTGACTTTCAGTACAACGGGCGTGTCCTAATAACAAGTTAGGTATTTTTAAAAAAAAAAATAAAAATAATTTTACAAATATTTGCAATCCAGGCTGACCCCAAAAAATGAGTGTTTCGTAGTGGATCTCTGTTCTACATACTAGAGTTACTGGTTTCTCTTGGTTTTGAATTTCGCGTTCCAAATGGGGTTTGTATCTCAATAAAGGCTATTTATATAACTTGAAGACCTAATAACAACAATGTAGTTAAAAGTAAATTGACATAAATTTCGTTTTACAAATAGTTTGCTAATAAATGTATTGTGACAACTGTTATTTCATCTGGCAGCCAAAGTAAAGTTTTTGGTAATTTGGCGTAATACCACTACAGTATATGATAAAATAATTTTGGGTCAGTTAATAAATCATTGCAGTTTACAGACTTCTGTCGTCCATTGCCAGCAAGCTGTAGTCTTTTCCACTTTACCCGTGACGTTAAGTAGCTCATTGACGAGGTTTCAGCGCACATTGCATACGCCATCTTCTAGGTTTAAATAGTTCATGAAACAGTAAACTGTCTCTCATGACTGAAAACCTTTTTTTTATCACTAGTACCTTTACACGGTTGCCCACTAGTAGTTTAATTTAAGTGTTCCCAGAGCTAGAAAATTAGTAGATCTCACATAAAATATGGCTCGACCTCGTTTGCCATATTGTAGGTATTATTTTTTTTCGGAACCTCGACTTTTATTAAGAAACATTTCGAAAATGTTGCATTCTTTCCCCCAGCTGCGAAAAAAGAAACACGTGAACGAACTTCTCGTGCGTGACCACGGTGCAAGTAGTGAAGAAAAAAGAAGAGTTCTAATAAGACTTTCATGATTATTATTTTTTTAAGTTGCTCGGTTATTGTTTCGGTTGAGATTGCAGTCGATATCTTCAGGGCAGCAGTTGTTTACTCACGGTTTAAATGTTGGATAGTTGGCATGACCTTTTGCAAACAGAGGCATGCGTTTTATTTCCGCAAAATAATCGGATTGCTCGTTAGACTGCAACAAGTTATGCCACGCGCTAGTTAGAGTGTATACTTGTAAATGGCGGCCGTCTGCAACATAAGCCGTTGCCCCAATTTTGCCCGGTGCCATTCAGGATGCGTTTGCTTCTGCACTGGATGGCTGTCATTGGTAGCTGAGAGTAGACGTGCACCTGAAATAAACCCAGCCAACCACGAAACACGGACGATGCTACACATTTTTTAAACACAGCTGATCTGGAAATCTTTCCGTGAAAAAGGTACATGGCCCAGTAGTTACGTACGCCATGGGCTCTGACGACCGAATTTGCTGTGAAACATAGCAAAATATGCACACGCAGTCAAATATTCATACCAAAAGATTCTGAAACTAAAAATAATAACAAGGAAATGGAATAGTTAAAGAGGTGCGTGCGGTATAGTGTTACTTTATCATACCATTAATTTTTACACTACTTTATAAACAGCAACTTCAAGAGTTTTGACCGCCCTAGGCTAATTAATTATGAGGACGCGCCCCCGCCAGGTGTGTGTGCTACGGTGGGCCTAAAAAGTAGTATATTAGTTTTGACTTTGTTTACTAGTGTGAAAATTTTAACATGATCCATACTACCTATAAAAGTTAAAATCAGGGAGTCCCAATTTTTTCAGTTCACAGCGCATTTAGTTTTAGTGTTTTGTCTCGGTCTAGTTGAAATATGTGGGGTAGATGCAATGATGCTAGATTCATAGTGCATGCGAAGACACGATTTCAGCGCGCGGCGCCCCCCCCCCCCCCCTTCGAATACCACGCGCTCTAGGCTGCAGCCTAACTAACCTAAGGGTTAATCAGGCCCTGTTTATAAAATAAATATGAGAAGAACACCAACCAGGAATCAGACACAACAGTTAAATATACACCTTCTTCACGTTGATGATTGGACTACAGTGATTCTGACACGCCCTTGGAGACCCTGCGTCAGTTATGAACAAGTTAACCCAAACACATATAACTCGCCCAATTTTATGACTTTCCTATCGCCCAATCAGCACTTTAAAAAGAATTTAATGTACGAAAGAAATTTCGATTTAACCTTTGAATACGCTCAACGAACGTGGTTCTATAGCTATAGAAAAGTAATCTTCATCATGTACCGCTTTGAAAATTAAACTGAAAGTATTTTGATTGACCTGTTTGACGTGCTAAATAGTTATTCCTACAAAAATACTTTATCTGACATAAATTTTAGGTTTAAAACACTTTTGTTGAGCGAGGTATGAAAATATAGATATGTCATGTGGTTATTCGTGCTTTAGAGATAGCTCAGATTATTTAATGTTTCAGAAAAACTAACATTTCTTAATATATCCACCCTAAAAACAAATACTGCAAGTATGGCCTCTCAGCGGTATTATTCACGATGGAGTTCAGTTCATAAGCACAAAGCAGACTTTAAGTAAGTTTGGAAACTACTTATTAGTTCAAGGTAAGTTAAAGCCTAGGCAGAGAAGAGATTATACGGACGGTAAATGGATGGGTATAGTTTGGTTGGATACATATTACTCGTTGATCACTAACTCATTATATTTGCCTGCGGCTAGGATCGCAATATCGGCCGAACTTACCCTCCCGGACTTGTTATCCAGGCCTGTGATAACTAACTTAAAATTTTTTTTAAAATCCAGGTATCATTTTAGAAAATAATCTGGGGGCCAAACACGCGTAAACTAATAAAGGAAAGTTTTTAATATTTTTATGTTCTATATTTTATTTGGTGTATTATGCCTTCTGATAAAAAACACAGAAAAAATTAGATTGTTTTAATAGTACTTACAAAATTATACAAAAATTATTATTTAATAATATATAGATTACCTAAAAATGAATAATGTTTATGATCAATTCTGTTAAAATACTGAAGCTTCTAAACCACAATTGTCAGCTGACACTGACCGTGGTGAGTAATGGGGCATGCTTAATCAAGGTCATTATACTGTGGTTTCCCGCTGCTTATTGCAGCGTTTTGGTGAGCGGGTATAACACAACACCCAATACCAAATCCTAGCAAGGCGATTTTCTAAAAGTATGTCTTCAATTTTTCTGGTAGACAATTCGTTCGTGTTGAAAGTACGAATATATAAATGAACTAATGAACGTATGAAAAAATAATTAATTAGTGCTTACCATCTCATGAATATCGATTGTTTGGGAGTGTAGTATTAGGTAATACTGCTTTAAAAAAGGATCAGAATGCTTGGGTTAAGGTCAGTAGCGTACGCAGTATTTCCTTTTCCCTATGTTAGCTTTAGAATTCTTTATATTTTTATGGTGGCAATAATATATTATTTAGGATTTAGGTGGGGATTTAGGGATGGATGTACATATCCCTTGACGAAGGTGAATATACGTACTCTGATTAAAACAACGGGCTCACAATCACGTTCTACACATTACGAATAATTCAAATGTTTGATGATTTCGTTAAAACACACCTTATTAAACACACGAATTACACGCGTCAAATTATAACGAAATATATGCTTACAGTATCAACATGTGTGAAAACTAGCACTAAATACAGTCTGCTTAGAAATACAAAAATTCCAGCCGCATGTCCAACTTTAATGGGGAGAGAAAAAAAAACAGCATTATAGCCCACTATGGATTACAGTAATATTCTTTTAAAATAAATCTCTCTGTAATCTCGTTTAGCTAAGTTGCTGTAGTTTTGTCATTGTGTCTTCGCTCGTTAGTTTTTTTTTTTTCAAATCCTGGAAGGTGGGGGTCCGGAAACCCTACGGAACTACTCCCCCCCCCCCCCCCCTCCAGGCTACGGACATGTTTCGAGGGCGCGAGGTGATACACTTGCGTGCTAGGGCTCCATAACTTGTCTCCTGGAGCCGGAGTACACACCGCCCGTGGCCCGGGGCGAACAGGCCGGCGTTGCCTTGTTCTCAGCACCGAAATAACCTTCAATTTATCGGCGGTGCTAGAACAAGTCGCGCTCTCAAGGGAAAAAAAAAATACACCCCGTTCCGGGAGTCGACCCCGATTTATGGGATCCCCCCTGCCACCCCAAGAGCTGGTTTCCTGAGAGCCAGTGTGCACGATCGGGGATGCAAACTGTACATACGTGCCTCGCGATGTATGGTGCGTGCTTCCTCGCCGGTGTGAAATGTGGTGGACGTTGCCACTATCCAGTAGGAATTTGCTTGCAATTAATTAAACTGTAAGAAAAAATGGTGTACTTTACACATATAAATGTGGTAGTAGACTTTGCTGTTGAAAATTTTAAACTACACTAGTTTATGTACATGTATTCCTGCATTTAAGTGTGTATATATGTATGCTATCGGAATTGTAAATACATTATTCCAAACATATGGAAAATACGCTTTACATGTTGGTGTGTATTTAATCCGTTTACCGTAACTTCACATCTGCATTCAAAAGTCAATTTACCAAATCAGTTGTATGTTATTAAAACCAAATATAAACATTCGTGTATTTAATACGAATCATGCAAAACACTTTGGTTCCTTGAAACATTAGCGTAAAATTACATCTAATTGTACTTTAAATTACTCGATGGAAAAAATTAAAATCACTAATACTTTGTACATGTAATTCTAAGAATTATTTTTACAACGTACACCACCTCCCCTTCTCAAAACAATAATTTCATTCACTTCTCCGTCTCTTTGTTTTACGCAGAGCAATAAAAGTGTATTAAGCGCGAACAGCTTTTAGTATGACTGACAGATGTTACTAAGCCCGAATTCTTTGACAATAAAATCCACGAGAGTAAACAGGACTGTATGACTTAAACATTAAATAAAATTAGGAGTAAGTAGAGACCTGAATATTTAGCGTTTCAAAGAGAGACTGTAGTGCAAATACCACCATAATACACACGAACTGCGTTCTCACTGAACCACAGACATTTTTGACAAGTCTCGAAGGAAAATAAACCAATGAAAATGTTACAGAACCTTCTACATTATAAATACGCTTTTCACTGACTCACTGACTGACTCTGGAACGGTGTATGAATTCTGTTTTCATGCGCTTAAAGTGTAACGTTTAAATTGCTCTTTGATAACCTGTTCCTCCTAGCATTGCTGCCGAGTCAGTGGCGCAAAGATAATATGCGTGGTGGGCATAGAGTCATATTTTGACGAGGCCGATAGTTTCAGCATTTTGTTAGTGATAAAGCAACAATCCGTTGCTTGGTTTTCCACGTTTTGGCCGCGTTTATCTGTTGAATATAAATCAAGTTGTTGGCCTCCACTTGCAAACGTGAATCTACCAATCACTGTTGTGTCAATTTTCCAGCGTTAATGGTATGATTAAATTGATTGTGGATAGATGTTAATGTACAATTTAATTGTATCATGCTAATGCTGTTTCGAACTCTATTCAGTTGAGCACCTTCATATTAATCGCACTGCCATTACAGATGCCATCCTGGGGTATAGTGAGTGAATGTATTCCACAGCAAGGAAGATTATTGAATTACCAGAGACAATATAAACGCAATGTAGTTTTTCATGAGGTTCTTAATTAAAAACAAATTTTTGTAAAATATAATTTCCATCATTTCATATAGATATAATAATTTTCTTTGAACAAAATGATAAGAAATTTATTTTTTAGTAAATATTTCGCGTAAATTAAATTAGTCTATTATGTTCATCATTTTAGGTGCCCTACAACTGACTAGTAACCATATAACATACAATCCGACTGCAAGGCAAAATTTGGGAGCAACTAATGGAATTTATACTTCAACTTTTATGCGTTGAATGTGTGGAGTTAATTATTAGAGACCGGAAAAATTCGCGAATTCATTTCGCGATAGGCTAAAATGCAAATGATTATACCTCAGTGCTGCCTCTGCCATTGGCTCACAACTCACCTGGATGACTCTGTGCCAATGAGAAACACCCGACCAAAGCTTTATCGAATCACAGGCTGCTACGTTGGGACGTCTCACAAGATAGCAGCCAATGAGTGGGTGGCATTTTACCGAGTGTACGTAGAACGATGGAGTTCATCCTACAGGTCATTGAACCCGCGAATTTTTCCTGTCCCTTTTAATTATTGTAACAGAAAATAACGCGGATTTCGGAATAATAAATTTACAAGCTAATATGTCGATGAATATGAGAATTTAATTTTATCCAACCCTTTACACAGATGATGATGATTACTTTATAAGTAAGGGCAGGCATTTTTGCGAATAAATCTGAACGCCTATTAGTCTGCAACAATGTACTTATACCAGCGGTTTCTTCCATGTGATTGGCGGCCGTCTGCGAGAGAGACTTATTTGACCGAGCCACTCAGACGCGTTTGCTTTCGCAATGAATAGAGACCTGAAAAATTCACGGGTTCATTTCGCGATAGGCTAGAATCCAAGTGCATTTGCCTTTCTTGCTGCTTCAGTGATTGGGCCACAGTTTATCAGAAGGACTCTGGACCAATGAAAAACGTTAGACAGAAGAAGTATCGAATCACAAGCTTCCCAGTTAACATGTGTCACGAGTTAGTAGCCAATCAGCAAGTGTAATCTGCACAAGTACATAGAAGAACATGGAGTCTATCATAGAGGTCATTGAAAACGCGAATTTTTCCGGTCCCTAGCAATGAATTACTGCGATTGGAGTTGTAAAAATCGTCATTTACCTGAAAGAAAGATACCCAATCATGAAACACAGACGATGTTACAGTGTTTTTTAACTTTCAGCTAATCGAGGAATCTTTTCGTGAATTATGCATGCCCCTATTTTTAAGTTTTCTCGAGTTCGAGTTGTATTTCCCGTCATTTTGCGTAACATCACTGTCATCATTCATAACGCCTGTTTGTAAAAAGTTTTTAATATTTTTTCACTCCCATCAGTTAAAACAATCCCATTGCTATATCCAGTTAAACACAACAGCGGCTCAGGTATTTAACTAATTAATTCATGCATATAAAATCCGCAAAAACACCCCTCATCTAGGCAGAAATTAAATGTGGAAATACCAAGATACAGATTCTTTGAAGAATGGAACAGGAATAACAAGTGTAGGATAGTGCTCTCGGTATATATATATATATATATATATATATATATATATATGTATATATATACATGTATGTATATAATCCTTCTTTTACTTTTACATCCGACTAATGAATGCCAGATTAATATTTTTTCTTACAGGTACTCGTGCTTAAATGAAATTTGCATTGAAATTTATTTTTAACATTTTTCCAACTACCCGTGATTCCTTGTGGTTGAGTTGATGTAATGATATCCCAGAAATATGAACCACGAAAATTACGAAATGATGCCGTATTTTCGATATGGCTTTATGCCATTACACGAAGTGCAAACACAGAATTTTATTAGAGATAAAATATATTTAATTGTGTATTGTTTTCAGTTTATTAAAATGAATTATTAATGTAAACGATATCTGGCACCAGCACACTTGTTTAATTTGAGTTTTTTTTTTTTTTTTTAATTTTTGTTTGCTGCCCATTTGGTATCCATATGACATCATACGTGTTTTTAACCAAGGTATATATGTTCCTATCTTAGTTTCCAGTGCAAAACTTATGTTTTTAATTTTTATTCCAGTGATTTTAAGCATCCTATGTTCTTTTAAAATATCCTCGCCTTAATATATTTACTTTTCAGACAACCTCTGAGCGTCTTTTAATCGGAACAAAATCGTTTCTATGTTTTAAAAAAATAGTTCTACGGTAAAAAAAAATAATTTAACAGTTTTTCTAACACAAGTGTAATTTGTTTAAAATTTAAATAGGATTCCCTAGAACGAGAAACGATTGAAATATTGAAATAACTTAATTAATTTCATTGTCACACATCTTTTCTGTACATAAGCAACAGCAGAGTAATGTAACTGCCGAAAAAATAATTGTTTGACATGTAAATTAACATGAAAAACAAGTGTGAATATTTTTTTAACTAAAATTAGAATTTAAATTTTTAATAAATTTTAATATGAAAAAATAATAAACTAACTCTTTTTATATAATGGCCACCATTAAATATTTTTAAAAAATTATAAATAGTATACCACACTTTAGTACATTAACACACCCAACGGAGATGAAAGGATTGAACTTGACGTATCATAAAATCTTCTACTTCTAATTATTTATAAAAGAAAAATGGCACTTTAAATAGTTATGTAAGATAAAAACATTTATTTTCTCCATTGGCTTCAAATACAAACACAAACTAAAGCTATAACAAAATTGCACATAGTATAGGTAGAACTAAAAAAAAAACATTGGGTACAATGATCTCCAGGATAGCTTGCATAATACCTACTCTGCTTACTCGGCCAAATGTCACCTGTTGATTGGCTGCTGACTTGTCAGGCGTCTCGACTGGGTTTCCTGTAACGGATGCTTTTTTGGTTGATAACTCTCATTGGCCCAAATTATTATTACAGATAAACTGCGAGTCAGTAGCATTGTCGGCTCCAAATGTTGAACTGCATGCTTATGCTAAACTCACTGTCATACTTGGTACATACTTTATATTTTGTTAATAGGTAGAACATTAAAGAATTTAAATATTCTGTTGGTCCAAAACTTCACATGCTCAAGAGCTTAAACTTAAGTGTTCAAAATTCTATTACATTTTTCAATATAATCAAGTCTTGCAAAAATCTTAATGGTAAAATGCTTGACTAAGTTCTTTAACCAGTAGAAATATATGAAACTTTATTTTTTAACATTTTGAATAGCCGATATATTAAAAGTAATAATCGCATTTAATAATTATTCGAGCGTTGATAGAAACGTGATTCCAGAGAGTCTCTTGAAACGTTTTTGATGGTTTTTCGATACATCTCTCCCATCTTCGAGGAAATCGGGAACATTTTCCCGATAATTGTCTTGCGATGTAAGGAAAAAAAAATTCACTTTCCGTGATGGATGAATGGACGAGAAATTCGATAATTACGAAGACGATGAAACATCGTGCCAGTTCAACAAATTGAAATCATAATTTTCTTTTTTCCTGAAGTTTTAATAAATATTTCGAAGCGTAATCTTTTCGCAAAACGTTTGTGCTCTCTTTTTGTGCGTTCCGATGCGTAAAAGTATTTGATTGTCAAAGAAATTTTTCCCTTCGCAAATTTCGTACCAGGGAATTTCTCAGTTTGTTAAATAGAAACTAAGGCGCATTCATTCCTATTAATTTTTTTTTCTTTCAGAAGCGTGAATTTTTTCTCTCTCTTATCTGTAATCCATTCATTTTCATGTTTGAAAACCAAAAGTTTTTTTTGAAGGTTTAAACTAATATACAAAAAGGTAAAAGCCTATCATAAGCCTTAACATTTCCACTTCATGTAGCCTCAATTACATCTGAAAGATACACTGTTATAAATAACAATAAATTTCATGATTATTTTTATCTAAAAAAGAAAAAATTTCGAATTTTTTAAGATAATTTTTTTTTTTTTTTAATAAACGAAGGATTCTTCGTATTTCCGGAAACTGAAAGACTTCGAGTTATATGTTCTGTTGAAAACAGAACATTCATGTGCGTGAAAGGAGGAGTGCTATATTTTTCTGTAGGAGTAACAAAAATTTTATAGGTTTTGGATAGTTAATGCTTCCACATAATTCTTAGGAGTTAATGATCAAAGTATATAAATTCACTTCATGTAATTTTACGAAACTTATAAAGATCTGTAACGGCTGTTCTTCCACGCCGTTGTCACGTTCTGGTCACTGTGCCTCAACACAATGCTACCGCCCCTGGCTTGCCGCCCGCCCCCAACTTCACTGTGGAAAGGGAAGGGGGTGTACTAGTTATCGGGAGCTACCGAGACGAACGAAATCATAGATGCACGGCGCGTTTCCAACCCCTTTATTCACTTCACTACCGTACAGTGAGCATCGCGTGTGTCGTACCACTGTGGGTACACCGCGCGTTCTCCTCTCTCGGCTCTCTCCTCCACACTCTCCTCCACACTCTCTCCACAAGGACCCACCTCCCCCGCCACTTCGCCGACGCCACAGTTCTGCGTCGCCAGCCAATGGCGTGCAGGGACCTACCGGACGGGGCTTCACAAACGAACCACTAGGTCCACACAAGACCTTACAGATCCTTGGATTATTTTTTTTTTAAATTGAAGGCCAACATTATTATTTAACAGAGACCTTGTTAAGACTCCGTACGCTTATAGGTAATGTACATGATTGCGTGGCTTAAGTCGATCGGAAATGTGCAGAATTTAACTTACTAATTGTAAGTTATATTTTGGACTCCAAATTGAGGCAATAGTTACGCCTATATAACAGCAAATTACCAGAAAGGAAATTTTGCACAAAAGATAAGTGATTTTAATGTTCACTTAATAATTCTGGAACGACGAGTTTACAGCAACAAATATAAAAGTATAACAACCATTTGTTTTCAGCCATCTAGACCAACAAACATTAGTTAAACAAATCAATGCCCTTTTTGTATAATTTTATGAAATTCGTGCTATGTTTTGTTCTTGTAATTAACAGCTTGATTAAAGATGTTATTTTAGATAAAAGTCTTGTAGGTTACACTGTTGTCATAAGAAACCTCAATAACGAACAAAAAATAAATATACAAAAAATATGATCATACAAACACATAGAAAACAAGCCAAAATCAGCCGATGTAAAAAAATTAAAAACATAAACCGCAAAGAAAATATCCTTGAAAGGAATTATTTAAAAAATTATAACTTAACTTTCGGACACAGTTGGCTAACAACGATGAGGCAGTAACAACAAGGACAGTACATAAAGACCACACTGGACAAAAGCGACAAACAGAGAACCCAACGATGATATTAAATAGATCATGTGGGCAGCAAAAGGACAGCAAAGACAGTTTGTGCCTGAGGACAGGAAAAGATCTCATTTCCCGAAACTGTTGTCTTAGGACGCCTACTGTGTTCATCTGTGCTGTCACCGTTGCTGTCTCCGTAATATTTGTTTTGTCACATCAATAGGTTCGCCTGTGCTTTCTATGTGCTCTAATGCATTAAGGTTGCAAATAAAAAAAAATTAAGATTAACTCAAACGTTCAACTAAAGTCCCACCTGGGCTAGTGCAGATTTACTTTATTTTGCATTTCAAAGTCAACGATAGCAGAGTTTAATTTACGGGCATGCCAAATGTATAAATACATTTTTGTTAATGTTTCACAAGTTCAATTGATATTATACATTACCCGGTATGTATAGTAATTTTCCTAAGACTAACTTTTCCCTTAAATAAATATTTAAAAGATAATACATGTCTATGAAGAAAATATCTTAACAATTTTAAATTTTTATTACTCTCAATTCAACAATTTCTTGATGTCACTGCTGCACACTGTGAAAGGTAATTTGTAAATAGTATATTATAATTGTTAGCACCAACTCATATATAAATGGATATCAGCAAAAAAAAATTAAAAAAATCATGAAACACAATTAATTAAGTTTATTTTAAAAGTTGGAAGTGAAATTCTGCATCGTAAACAGTATTTGTGACCAAGGATACTTTACATCATTAGCGTCCAACGATGTGCCTGAAGTGCCTAACAAAAACAAACACCTAATTAATAATTATTGTAATTACGTCAACGTTGCAAAAATAATATCGCACGTGCGTGCTGCATTACTAGTTGAAGTATACTTTAAAAAGTTTAATTTTAGAAAGATTTCTCAATACAGTTTAAATGTTTCTCTGGTTAAAGATTTTTGTTCCTGCGATAATTTTATTTCGTGGCGTCTCCCTTGGGTATTAGCGGATCATTCAGTTGATTTCACTTTGTTTGGCAGGCAATTTAAACTCCAATACCGTAAGTAACTGAAAAGAAGGGGGATAAAAACCAACCAACTTCATTATTTTTTAAGTGCTAACATTACATTTTTTTAAACCAGAAATTGTAAACAAGCTGTCTCATATTGCACAGTAGCAGAAAATTGTCTTGTAATTTTTTTCCCAGTATACTTTTAACGTAAAAATTTATATTTTCATTAGCACGAAAATTAAGATGAAATTTAAATTTAGTATTAGGAGTGAGTTGGCGCACGTGTTACACTAGACATGCATTATTGAGGTCACGGGTTTCAATTCCGTTTCAAGTATGTCGATTTCGGTTTTTCAAATGTTTGCCCGGAAGTAACTCCACGTGTACGCATAAATGTGGTTATTTACTTTAACTCAGGCCATAGCCGGTTCCTAACATTTAGGGACTTGGAAATTTCGCGGATACGTTCGGTCACCAGTTAAAACTGCAAACGTCTTTTTTACCTTAGCATTGCTTTGCTCATTGGCTCATAATTGTTGAGCCTCTCCCCTACGTAACTGTGGGCCAGTCAGCTACCAGTAGCTAGCAGTAGTGAGAACGAATCACACCGACACACGAAAAATAAGTATGGGTTCAGCATAAGAAACCATCTAATAGGGTATCATATGACGTTACACTATATATATATATATATGTGTGTGTGAAAATTTAGCCTGACACCAAAATGAATCCGCGAAATTTGCAAGTCTCTAATAATATCACTGTTCTGTGTCGTGTATCATCGTCCCTGCTGACTTCGCTGTCGTTAAAAAAATTAACATAAAATTAATATTTCTACAAATTATTTTTATTAATTAAAATTTCATTTAATAATCTTGTTGGTGAACAGTTAAAAACTAAGCCTGCACGAAATATTGTTTTCTTTAAATGAATAAATCAATGTCCATTTATGCATATTTTAACGAAATTGTAAAACGAATAAGTGAAATTATTTTTAATTACTAAATATTATAAAAATACATACTCAAAATTTTAAAATTTTTAAACGTTTAAATTTAAACACGTTCTTTAAATTTACAAAAAACTGCATTAATTAATAATTAAATAATTTTACCTATTGGTTGAATCATGATTGTCTCAAAATTTATTTCTATGCCACTGACTTAATGAGAACCTCTCAATTGAAAAATTATCTTATCTTGCAGACCAAGACAAGACATGTCTCAAGTGAGAAGCCAATGAGCTGATGCCATTCTCCGAACACGCAGAGAAATTAAGAAATTATCTTAGAAGTAGCCGAATCAGAAACAATTTCCATCCCTTACGTACAAACTTCAAAACAGAGAAAAAAATCCCTTTGAAAATACTTAAGGTTAGGAACTTGCATTATAATTCTTTCAAACTTTTCCGGAATTGTCGGAAGAAATATCTAATAATTTTGCATTCAAATTACTTCGTGGGGAATGAACCCGTCTGAATGTTTGATACGCTCCTTTATTTGCAAGATTGATTTTGTTGCTCCAAGCGAGGGCTCCAACCAGATTACCTAGTTGGTACTTAGAAATAAGCCTCAAATAAATACATTCGGTTGTAAAACCAAAATGTCAATACTGTCTACGTTAGAATTTACGAGTTGCTCTGTAGTTTAAGAAGAAGAAAGAGCGATCTTTACCAAAACTGTGTTGCTACAGTCACAGTTATTTTGAGGATTAATAAATTGGTTAGTAAATTAGACTTAAACATATGTTTGCCTTGCGTTAATGATTGGACCACAGTGCTCTAGATGACCCCAAGGGTAAGTGGTTGCCCAAACACGTGTAATCCACCAAAGTACGTGACATCTTTATAGACGAATGAGCACTTTAAAATTGATTTTTAACACGTACGCAAGTTGAGTCTAACCTGGAGTGGAATGAAGTCACCAACCAGCGTAACTTTGCGTATGGCTATGGTTTGAGGGGGGGGGGGGGGATGTGAGCGATTCTTTCAGCACTCGCCAGAGATGTGTAACATATAGCCTTGGTAACGAGTAAATTCATGTGTTTTCATGTTGCAAATACAATAATTATGATACGAGACTCGGGCACGCAATCTAATACAGAATAAATTTAAGATAATGCCAAGCAAGATACATGAACGCAAATTGCGTTTTAAAATACATTTCTTAACGGGAATCAAACGTAGTTACACCACCCGCCACTATATATTTTGTTGCCGGAGCAGCTACGTCGAATACAGAATTATTTGAATAGCAGAGATAAATTTTTAAATATGTAAACAAATGGCTCCGATAAAAGTGAAAATAACTTTAAAAGATAATAATAAACCCTGGATTTGTACCCTTTTTATTAAATTACTTCCCCTCTTGTTAACATTCGTTAAACGGTTATCACTATAAAAGTTTCCATCTGTATTTGTGAACTTTTGGTTCGAGCATTACACCACAGATGGCGAAATTACTCCCACAAAATAAGAAATAAAATTCCACACATGGTTCAATGACCTCTAGGTTAGCCTACTTGGACAAATGACACCAGTTCGTAGGCTGCTGACTTGTGAAACGTCTCTTCTGGGCAACCAGTTAATAGATGCGTCTTTGGTCGATGGGTTTTCATTGGCCCACAGTGCCTGGTAAATGTGAACCAATGGCATAGATACAATAATTCTAACTCCAGCATATCATGAACTGAATCCGCAAATTTTCCCGTGCATATCAAAGCATGAATATATTTGTACGAACGAATTAATAAAAAAGCTAGAGCCAACATCTGGTAAGTATACAATGGGATACGGCAATAGGTGATGATCTGGGGTGTACATAAAAAATATCCCAGTTTCAGTAGTATATTATAATACTGTTACGATTTACCGCGGGTTCGTAAAGGATAGCCCAATTAAAGATTTTACTACACTGCGCAGTTTTATTGATGGCCACTACTTATGTCACTTAAAATTAATCTTATAAAATTGCCAAATAATCAATTGCACTGAAAAAAAATTTTGCTTCACCAGTCACTCGTTTCTAACAATCCACACACCTCGCTGGGCTGCACCTCTGACTCAACTTTCGCCGCAGCGCCCCTCGTGGATCTCAGCCGCGGGACTCCGTCACCGCACTCCGCCGCCGCCGACGCACTTGCCTTCGCCGAGGATCCACTCGATGCCTCACTCGGAACTTCGCTCGGGACTCCGCCGCGCCCGCGACATTATCGCCCGGAAAATTCGCCGTGGGAAAACTTCCGACTCCACTCACTCACTCACTCCCTGCCCTGGAACCTTCGTCCAAGGACTTCGCCACTCTGCCGCACCCGCGGCACTATCGCCCCGGAAGCTCCGCCGCGGGAGATCTCGCGCCTGAACTCTGAACTGACTCTCTTTTCTGAGGCCGACGTCCTCTTTTTATGTATCAGCCGCCATTTCTGTAACTCACGAGCGCGGCTGGGGCCAGTCGCGTCATTGCGCGCCGACACGACGGCAGAAATCTCTCGAAACACATGTCATTGGCTCGCGTAGCAAGTCATTAAGTAGCGGATGAACGTAGACACGATCTTATGTAAAACATAAAAGAAAAAAAATTCGCATGGTGTTGTGAGGTGAACGTGCAGGCTAGCGGAAAAGAGCTCTGTCGTCTCGACCATCGGCGTATGATTTTGCCACACGGGGTATCACAATTAAACTTTACGAAACGCACGTTGAACTGAAATTACAGATTATATCTTAGCAAATTGCAAGAATACAAAAAAAACTTGACGTTCAGGGTTCGCAATTTTGCGTAGGTGGCGCTGCAAGCGAAAAAAAGAAGCAACAAAGCAGTAATCACGCATGCGTTTAAAAAATCTGTTTGAGTTACTCTTTCATTGTGATCTTTAACCAACACTCAACAACACATAGAGATGATACTATTAAAATGTATAACTGATACATTTTTATGGACGCGATTTGAAAAACTGCTCAATACATCAGAGTCGCATCTGTTTACAAAAGTAATTTGAGAGAGGAATAAATAGTTCTGATACAGTCTTTCATTTTTAAACTGTAATTTTATGAAGAGTGAAAATGGATAAATCGCTTGTTTTCAGAAGAATTTTTAGGAATAAAATACCCCCGTTGACTCTTGAAAGCACTCAAGAGACTTGCATTAAACATTAATATTCATTTCTACGCCATATAATGTTATGGTTACCGCTCAGTTCTCATAGTTGCTTAATGCACGAGAAGACTGCGCGCCAGTTCAGAGGCGACGCCGCGCTAGAAGCACCAGCGAGCGTCGCTTTTATCATCCCGCTTCACTAACACAGATGCAGCCATAACATGGCGGGAAACTAAAATCACTTGGCATTCATGTGAGTTGAGTGTGCAGGAAAGTGCACTCAATACTAAAACCGTATTACTTGGGTGTTACTTTGCCGCTTTTTTTGCGGGAAAAACGCATCCTAAAGTCTTCTCTCGCCAGAATAAAATATGTTAGTCTAATATATATGGCTTTAAGCCGCATGGTCATGCATAAAGGCTTAAAGACAACGGGTCCTTTGAGATTATAAGAATATATTGGGCTCCTAGTTACCTTTGTAGCAAATCAGTGCTCTGGCCACATGAACCGAGGAGCTTACATATAATATTGTATATTATATGGC
Organism: Bacillus rossius redtenbacheri; assembly: GCF_032445375.1. Classification (NCBI taxonomy): domain Eukaryota; kingdom Metazoa; phylum Arthropoda; class Insecta; order Phasmatodea; family Bacillidae; genus Bacillus; species Bacillus rossius. The sequence goes on along the minus strand of NC_086330.1, from coordinate 335,677,089 downwards.
AACTTATGTTAAATTACGTAAATAAAAATTACCATTATATTGCCTACTTATCATCCCTAGATTTATTTTGCATTATAGTCTGTTTTTTTAGTTCAAAACAGTTCTAATGTTAATCTATAGTAGTAGGCATACGTGGCACATACATTCTTTAGTTTTTTACAGGAATTATTATTTTTGACGGAAACTGGTTATTTTTATCTATAGAGTATAATTCAAACCAATGATCTTACGTAATATTTAATTGGCTTTCATGGACGAATCATTAAGAGCACAGGTAAGTATTGAACTATAAATAAAGAGAAATATGTTTTTATTTAGCTTATTTAGCCATATATATATATATATATATATATATATATATATATATATATATATTGGAAAATATAACGACCAAGTTCTGTAGCAAGTGAATGTAAGAAAATATCGCAAAGTTTTCCTCGAATAGTAGGTATCAGAAATATCTCGGAAAACCAAGATTAGAAAGGCTTTATCCGGCTGCGAATAAGGAACTACATTTCTTGACAATCTGCTAAGGTAACCGTGCAAGTTTTGTACCAGTTATAAAGAGTAACTTTTCTCTCTTGTCTTGGTTCTGCTTTGTAAGTGGCATTAGTAAAACTCTAAAGAGGCATTTCCTTTAGCGCTATTCTTTAAGAATTTTAGCTATCACTGCAGTCCGTGTATAAATTTAGTGATAAATTTATAACTGTTTACTTCGTGTTTACTTATTGCCAAACAAATAAACTATATTGATTATTTTTTTAAAAAAAACCCTGCGCATTAATAAATAAATTTTCAGAATTTTATTCAGGCAATTTAAAAGCACCAAATAATCGCTGATCAAAAATAACTAGTAGCTATTTTTTTTTTAAATTTAGTTAAGTTTCATAAATACATTTTGGTTCTATGTCTCATTAATAAGAAAATTAGTAGTGGACAAACAGTTTACAAGTCAAGGATATTAGGACATAAACAGATCATAACCTATTCAGAGAAACATTTTGATGGGAAAAAATTAAACAGTTCAAATAAAGACTGATAACGTGTGTTTAGAACCATGGTTCTCTCAAATGCGTGTCTAATATTTAACTGTTGTGTCAATTACTAAGATATTTATTTCTAAAATTCTCCGTAGATGCCGACATGTCATTATCGAAAAAAAATAAATGTATATGGAAAGTTAAGTGAGGTTTAGCGTACATGCTATTTTACAAAATTTTGCTCAATGTGCTAAATTTGACCAGCTTTAGGTAAGTGCTCCAAAAGGCAATTTCCATATTCATGCAACAAAAATTATAATAAAATGAATGTAATTAGAAGTTATACTAATTTAGTTGATATTATATATATTCTACCTGATCTGGCGTAGCGTTTCTACGGATTGAAATAAAATCAATTAAAACACAGATGTAGTAATACTCTGCACGGCCGAGAAATTTGCGGCTTTCTGCTCAACGCGTGGAAATTTCGCATCGCTAACCAGAAACAATCCCAGGTTCAAAATGAAACAGCTGCAATCCCATCCATTACGTGTAATGGGTTTTTAATTGCTGATAACCCCGTGAACGCAATTTGCAGTGCAAATATTCCAGGCTGTGTAATTCGTGATTTAAAATATCAACGCAACACTCATTTTACTGTTTCTAGAATTTAAAAGGATTATTATTTCAATTTTTTAAAATAAATAACCACTTAAAAGCTCGAGATGTGCAATTTAAAAACTATACGTTAAAATATTTGCATTCTGCATGAAATATAAAAGTGAATGTCAAAAAGATAACAAAAAATTAGTCGCTTAAATATGTAGCCTATGTAAATACGTCTCGCCATATTTATTGCAACTCGCATACATTTGTTTAAGTTGCACATTAAATTATTCCTTGTTCGATAAGCACAGAGACGTATTCTCTCTCTCTCCCTCTCTCTGGCTCTCATTGCACAACGGCAACAAATTACATTTGACATAATATTGGTAGAAACTTAAAAACTATGTATGGCACTTAATTCACTAGAGACAAACATTCAATTTTGAAAAATACGGCAGCATTGTATAAATATATATCTAACTCTATGGATGTTTAAAAATAGAAACCTTCAGCCTAAAATACTCTTCGAAAGTGAAACTTTAAGGGTGCCAGAAATGTTTCGTTGACCATCCAAATGGTTTCAAAGATCCACTTTCGTGAAAGAACGAGTCGCTCATATCCTTTAATGCCTCTTTGTAGCCTATTAAGGGTTGCGGCACTACCTTTTAGAAAAAATGTAACGCTAGCCATTTGCTTAGCCAGGCATGTTTATTTTTTAGTCTCACGTGATTTAACTTGAACGTGCGATATTAAAAATCAACTGATAAAAGATTGTGAATGTAAACCGAACCATAGTGGTGGACAAAAACATTGTTTCTTTGCTAACACACTAGGACGTGTTTTCGTCGAAAAAAAGTATGATCCCTTGACGGATAGTTTCTTCCTGAATGCAGCCTTGAAACTAAAGGAGCCAATTCTTTTATGGCTGCGTCTATTCGGGACAAGTCGATATATGTGCTTGTTAACGCTTTACATTGTAAAGACGTAAACGCTTTTGAAAAGAAACAAATTCGGTTACTATTTAATGACAATGGATATGGACATGGAAACACGTACGATAAAATATTTTCTAACCTTGAATTAAATTCATTTTACAAAGCAAACATTTTTAGCAACTTACAGAATATTTTTTTTTTACTTCATGAATAGAATGCATCTTAAGGATGCATTCACAGAGGATTTGCTGTGTTAGTTTTCATGATCTGGGACATTACCAAGTCCAGGTATCACATTTCGGAGAAAATTTTAAGTTTTTGAACGCTGCAATTTAAATACCTGCTGATGACAACTAGCCATATATTATAAATTAGTTGCGGTACTCACTTTTGCAGGCGAAGATAGATTTTTTAACAAAGCTAGGTGTGGTACCTACTTGTTTTTGATTATTTAGTTTTACTGTAAACATTTTCCTGCATTCTACTTGGTATATGACTTCTTTATCTCAATGGGAACTTATTTAATAGATTTTTATCTTTTTATGCATCGTGGCATAGTAAGTTGGTCAATTTGGTAGTTTTTATTCGTTTATAGTTACAAGTGTTGCTAAATCTTAAGGAACCATACATTTTTTGAAAATTAAACATAAACAATTTCAATCTAAAAAGACGTAACTTTATAGCATCAAAATAATTTTGGAAATCAACTTGATTTTTCAAGTTTATCTGTTACAAACATAAAAAAAAAACAATTTATCTCTTTTTAGAATTTAAGTATTAATTTATGAGACTTTTTAGAATACATCCATACTAAAATTTAAAAATTCCATAGAACATAGAAGTGAATGTGTACCGAAACAAGTTTAACATTGACTTATAATGTAAAAACGTACTATGGAAAATTACTTTTAAAAAGTAAATACATAAGCGTGAAACGACGTTGAAACAATAATGTTTTAATTGGGTTTGTTCAACGTACTTAAATAAAATATCAAAAAATTACCACACAACATAACGATTATAAAAAACAGCGTAGTTTTGATAGGTTCGGGATGTTTTTGTGTACAATAAATATTTGATGGTCTTGATAGCTCGTGTTAATGCTCGATAATTCTAACGTAAACATTGATGTATGAGAAGAAAGTTTGGAACCCAAGTGTTTTTAAGCCAACACAAACATTTATAATACAGTTTCTTTAAAGCCTTTCTTTAAGTAACCTTGAGACATGATAGCTTATTAAATTTGCATATAGTGTACACTTTTATATATATACAAATAACCCCCCGATGTACAGTTCTTACAAAGAGCATTAACAAACTTATTTAAATTATATTTTTGATAAAATATGTATGGATACAAAATAAAAAATCAAAGTCTTTCAAATATTTTCTTCCAATTCCCGGAGAATGTTGGATTATGATACTATCATGCTAGCTTGTACGGAGATAAAAAACCATTTGGTAATGTTATACATTTATGGTATATATTTAAATAGTAAATATGTTTAAGTAAATGGTTCGTTTTTGATACATCTGACATATAAAACGTATCTTTTTTAAATGGTAGGAATTTACGTAGCTATATGATACATGACAGGTCACAAGATGCATGAAGGGGCATAACCAGTACCTATTTCATTTCGGAAGTAAATATATTTGGGAATTGTCTGCCAAAGATTTATAATAGCTATTTATGATACGTTAAGACCACTTTTTTTATATACATAGCAGTCTAAAAAAAAGGTATTTTAGTTGCAGTGTGAGAAAAATAACGTAAATTACGAAAACAAAGTATTTTAAAATGTGGCTACAAATGCAAGCAAAATTTCTTCAACAGGATGACATATCGTGATATGTTCACTTTTTACGAATTCCCAGCAATGGTTATGGGGTCGTGGGTTCGATTCAAAAACCTCACCGTTATTTAAATTTGTGAGGGCCACTTCAATGCTGGTATGTTCGCTGAGCTATATTTTCGGTTGCTTTAAATTGCCTGGACCAAATTAAAATAGAAACATTATATTTGTATGTAGTGATTTTTTTTTTCAAAATCATTTATGGTTTCTTTGAAAGGTGTATAGAACAGGCATTAAAAACATTTTTATGGATATACGTCATAGCTGGTTTCCACTGTCTGTCATACATAAAAATAATGTTTAAGAAAGAGACAGAGACGTTAAATTGTGATATGGGAATGTGTTCCCGTGTTCATATAACTTGTCCATTATAGCAGTTATTTTATGTTGCCGTGAATACCAGCAAATAAAGTTTGTCACTAACCATGTTTTAAATCAAACTTCCCCATTGCAAGAATCATTCAAAGAACGTATTGTTACGATTTACCGCGGTTTCGTAAAGGATAGCCCAATTAAAGATTTTTATCACATACAGTTTTATTTATTGCCACTATTTACATTACTAGCTAATAATCTAAAAATGTCAATTAATCAATTGTACTTAAAAAATGTTGCTTCCTCCAGTCACTCGTTTCTCACAATCCACACACCTCGCTGGGCCGCAACTCTGGCGCAACTCTCACCGCAGCACCCCTCGTGGATCTCCGCCGCGGGACTTCGTCGCTGCACTCCGCCACCGCCGACGCACTTGCCTTCACCGAGATCCCACTCGACGCCTCGCTCGCAACTTCGCCCGGGACTCCGCCATGCCCGCGAAATATCGCCCGAAAACTCCACCGCGGGAAAACTCCCGACTTCACTCACTCACTCACTGCCCTGGAACCTTCGTTCAAGGACTTCGCCACTCTGCCGCACCCGCGGCACTATCGCCCTGTAAGCTCCGCTGCGGGAAGGCTCCTGCCTGAACTCTCTCTCTCTCTGAACTCCGACTCACTCCCTGCCCTGACGTGCTGGGGCATATATATAGGCCCCGGCGAAATTCCAGAACTCACGAGAGCGGCCGGGGCCAGTCGCGTCATTCCGAGCCGTCCCGACAGCAGAAATCTCTCAAAAAACACGTGTCGGAGGCTCGCGTAACTCCGCAGCTGGCAGGTTTCGGATTTCAAACTAACAGTTGGGCGCGGGGGGAGCGGAGGGCTGGAGGAAGATAAATCGGCGACCCAGGTGCACACAGCACATCTCATGTTACGGCGGCATGTGATGCAGCCCAGAAAGCACTGCACCTGCGCGTGACGTGGCCTTGCTAACGTTCGTAACAGTATTATAATGTTTTAAAGAATAGCGCTGAAGAAAATTATCTTTCTAGAGCTTCATTGCGTGGAGTTCCCAGTCGAGTTTAAACCTAGTTCACAACCGTGCGACCTTAAATCATACATTGGTGAAAATCACAGCATTTACACAGAATTTTCTGTCATCATAGTCTCAAAACAACTGAACTTCTGAGAAATTACGCTATTAGTACGACTTCCGAGTGGCGTGATCCGTTATAAACAAGTTAACAAGCACGTTGAAAAGATTATAATGTTTTCACTGTCTTACTATCTTATCACCATTTCAACATATTTAGTTTAAGTTCAATTAATCTTAGATAATAATATTTTCAAATTTACAAATATCTCTTTTTAATTAAAAGCCAGGGTTCTTCGTGAATTTAAGGAGGTTTTGGGTCTCACCATCGTGCTTTTTCAAATATCCCGATACTGTTTGCAATAAAGCTACCGTGTTGAGTTTTTTTTTTTCCTTTGGGTCAACATGGAAAAGGAATTAGCTTTGGCTTCTTGTCGCACTTGCGAACTTGTGTTATTATCATGATAGTTGTGGTCGCTCGCGTGAAATAATAAGTTATTTCCTCGCGGCGCTTACAGACTAGAGCTTGTTAGTAAACACGTAGTTCAAAAAAGATGTACAAGATCTGGGAGATGTTATTTACGCCTTCAAATATTAAAACAATTGGTTAATAGTTAAAAATTAGAAATCTAGCAAAACATCCAAAATTCCAAGATGGAAAGGGCGTAATTCCCCTTAAGGAGATCAGTGTTATCAAATTAAAAACTTTTGCTCTGGCTACGTCACTGGGCAATGTACTTCCAAAGTAGCGAAGGGCACGGAGACCCCTTGGATACCTACCGAGTGCTCGTAATTTAGAAAAAAAAACAAAGTTCCGATTTTTTATAACCCTAACCACTGGTCCTAGACTCTCCTCCCGTCCGCTGATGTCCCTACGCAACCGGAAGTCGCAGTAAATTTTCATCAGTTCAAAAGTTCTCAGAGATAGAACTTTCGGTTTACCTATCATTTTTCCACTTCTGTTCTGTCAACAGTAAACAACTTTAAGTTGCTTTGACAGTGTTATTTGGAAAATGGATACCACTGGTTGGCTACTTTTGAGAAAAGACGTATTTGAAGTAATTGACATGGCCCTTCTTTACAGTGGTATATTAACCAGTTTTGTAGCTTTCAGCGTTTAGTGATTGTTCATGAATTTAATACTGTCATTTTTTAAATTTTCTCTCTTTTATGTCTACTTAACAAAACTTACTGTTCTAGAAGAAAACCATATACTTAAGTCTACTGGTTAATGAAAATTTTAAGACGTCATTCATAGTGAATCACTTAATTTCCTCTAACCGACTTTATTCATTAAGGATTTTTTAAGCTCTTAAGAGTACTGTGACAACAATCGACCTCATGATGAAATAAATAATAATAAACCTGGGTTTTTAATGAAACTTTGTTATTTAAATTTTTAATAACTTTAATTTTTGTTTAATAATTTTAATTTTTAATAACATAGAAACGCGTTAAAGTATGTGTCCTATCATAAAGAATAATAAGAAACAATTTTATAAACAGTGTTATGTACACATATATAATGTTGGGGGGGGGGGGATGTTTCACTTAGTTTGGGTTAAAATAACATACTAAACTGTTTTTCTTTGTGTCTTCACCTGCACCTTCTTTTTTTGGGACAGATTCTCTAGGGAAGGTATTTTTGCTGTTTCAATGAAATTATAAGTAAATATTTAGTTAGTTAATAGCCACAGCAGCAATTTCATTAAATTACTCAAATGTACAAGAATTTTGGCAGTTCAAGGCTATCCCCAACTCCTACCGACCGATGAAGCCAGGAGAGACCAGGGTTCGAACCTTGATCCGGACATCCGGATTTCAGCCACTCCACGAAAACGCTGGGATTTGTTACTGTAGGCAACGGCCTACTTCTGTGTCGATATAACTGGTTTGTGTGTTCGTGTGCTACCGTCTGCCATGACCTCATCGACAAGACTTTAACGAACAGTTTTCCCAAACATTTTTACTTGTCAAACTCTGGGAAAGATGTGTCATTAAAACATGTATATAATCCTACGTATTAGCTGGCGTAAAAGTATAGTAATTAAACAATCTGTATTTATTAACCATTTACAACAACGTTTTCTGAGTAAGTTGAAATTTGAACGGACAATTTACAAAAAAAAAGAAAATTGTTATGTTTAAACCAGTAAACCATAGAGCAAATGAAAACATTTTGACTACACTCTTCATCAACATTGTAAAGCGGTTCATATTACAATTTTCAAAAATTCACTGTTAGAAAATTTAGCGTGCGTAACACGTTTCAGAGTTTCAGAAAGACTGGCTCAAACGAAACGGTAGCATAAGCATAGGTTTTTGACGTGACAACGTCTAATAAATCGATGAACGTCGGCTGCACGCACGAAAAAATGTCCCGTTACGCACATTGTCCCGTTACTCTGTGTCCCGTTACGCTCATTGTACGTTTGCGCCGCATCTATCTCTCTTCTATTCGATTGTAACAGCCATCGATTTGACTTTTTCCAGACACATTAAACTTGAAACACTCCCATTCGTTTCCTACTTTTCCTTTCATCATCCTATCCTTAACAGAATAACACAGATTGGAAGAAGTTAAATAGGAAACATGTATAAAAGTTATAGTTAAAATAATCTCTTCGTTAAAGTTATAAAACTTTCTTTGTATCCATACAAAATAGTGATATTTCAATAAAAATTATTAAATTTTATTCATAAAAGTATGCAATCATTTCATCAATGTTTTGTTATGACGTTGTCACGTTAAACTATCGTCCGTAAACCGACTTTACAGACAAACAATTTTTTTTAAAGTCCAAATTAAATGTGATAAATATATTCACTGAACGCGTGGACCCTTTTGGATTCACTACTCACCTGTCTTCCCCGCTGAGACTGATGACCGCATGAAACGGGAGCCCCCGGATGACACCTTCCTTTCTCTTGCTGCTGTTTGATCGACGGTGTCACAGCGACACGGGTGACACGAGATCCGCGATTTTCGCGTCGCCTCGCGCTAGGCGCGGCTTCTAAAGAAAAAAAATTATATATACCGTTCCCCGAAGACAACCTCAATCGATGCCACAACCCGGTGGAAGTTAGGGGGACGGGAGAGAGGAACCGCCTTTCGGGGAAAACTTCAACTTCCCCCCTCGGAAAGCGAAACTCAACCCCCTCGCTTCATTACGCCGGGTTTCTCGGGAAAACTTTTCCTCGCGGTCTCGCGAATTTCCCTTCGCCGGCGTTCCTCCGGCATGGCAGCTCACGGGACGACCATCGGTACCACGATCTCGCGAACAGCGCGTAGTTTCACTTCCTTCGTGCACCGAACCGATGGAAAAAAAAAAAATTGTCTTCACACTCAGTGACCGTTCAAATGATTAGAATGTTTGTTTCTACGTTCTTGTCTTTATTATCGCTATGCGTCTTGTACACACGTATGCTATTGTTCCTAATTCTACGTCCCTACTTTGCTAGCTTGCCTACGTTTGTTTTAAGTTGAAGTTCGGACGTTCCGAACGGAACCGCTAGGTTCGCGAAGAGCGCGGTTCGCTTCTGAAGGAAGCGTTAAGAGCACACCCCACACGGCGGCGAACTCGCGCCGATGGCTCGCCGGGACGGTATACCCCTCCAGGCGCCGCGAGCCCAACTCTCCCTCTCCCGAAGTAACCCGAGCGCCGAGGAGCCGAACGCGGCCGAAGGCGGGCGAGGCGAGCGACTGGACTGGATGCCGCCCGTCCGCGCGTCGCGAGCCCGGGGAACTCGGCGGCTCTGCGCGTGCGCGCGCCTTCCCACCACCCCTGCCGAGGAAGCCTGCGTTTCATTGACCCCTGGTCAGTCCTCCGAAATCTCCGGAGTTTTCCGCCTCGCTCGCGCAACTTCGCGGTAGAGTCATATTCCGAGAGCTTATACATTTTCTTGATTTTTTTTTATATTTTTTAATTGCTGTAATAACATATGACGCAATAACGTAAGCCGCAACGCGACAGAAAAAAAAAATATCGCGTTATTGTGAACACGTGGTTCTCATCCACGCGACGAATAGAAATATCTGACTAACGATAAAATGTTTCTTGCATTTACACAAATTATATTTTTTTTGCACATGCAGCAACATTTAATATCCTTAAAATCTTGTAGTTTTTTTTTTCATCGGCTTGTTTGAGGAAATAAAATGGTTAACTAAAATTTTACATTCAAATGGAATAATCATAATTCCTGAACACATTTCAGCGATTACGAAAGTAAATTTAGTAAACGAAACATTAAAAGTTGGGAAAAAAAGCCTTAAACAAAGCATCAGTTTAACCGACTCTAAAAAAAAAAATTAAAAAATAAAAAATTCTGACGTTCATGTCAGTAACGTCTCGCCCACAAACGCGATGGAAATAGAAAATATTTCTAATGGGGAAGTTTGTCACGTCTGCCAGTTATGTCGTGCTGACGTCATGGATATGTCGAACGTTATTGGTTTGAAAAATATTCACATCCAACAAATCACGACCATTTCGGTATTGTGACTCCAGCATTAACCTAGCAAACCTTTATTTTTTTTCTTTACGATGACATAGATGACCAAAAATACCCAACCGAGAAAAAAAAAATTCCTGCGTCGGGACACAGCGGCAAGTTTTAAACGGGAGTACGTCCATGGATCCATCACTAGAACTCATATCACTGTCAGTCATTTCTACACTAGTACTATGCCGCGGCCGAAAATTTTCAGTGATGCCTGCAACCAAACTAACTAGGCCGGACGACGTCCGCCATCTTAGCTTTCTTTCTCTCCCTGAAGAGTCCGGACCGTTAACTATTTTCTGCCAAAATTGTATAGTGCGTATGTCCAACATCTGCTCTTAAAGTAGATGAGTCACCCGGAACCGAATGTTCGAGAAATTTGCCTATTATTAATGGTAACCTGTTAGTATTCAAAAACTTTTCATTATGTCACATGCGTAAACCGTTACACTATATATGCGCAACTCCAATATACTAAACCCAGTTTATATTTTATAACGTTTCAAAATATACCATCTTTTCTCTACACTATAGACTTTTAATATGGTATCACGATTTATACGACGTATTCGCTTGAAGAAAAAAAAATTGGGAGAAATTTATTTATCTAAAACACATAACATAGGCAACACTTTTCTTTAACAACAGAATAAATATAATTATACATATTATAAGCTGCATAAACGTAGATTTTTTGGGTGTCTGATTCGGGCTCAATGAATATTTGGCTTTCCTCCAGGATCACGGCGCAGAGGGTTTGCGCACCTATTTACCCCTCATCCCTCCACTATTTACGCCGCGCACGCGATTTGACGGTGAGCGGGAACTTGAGGGATTCAAGGTCACTTCCTTGCACATGAAGTATTTTCTTTTAAATTTTCGAAATTAATTTTTTTGTGTTTACCGAGGTCATTTTAGACGGAAACACAACACACATAAAAAATCAATTGGGGATGAAATTGGCCAAGACATATTGAAAGAAATTTTCCTAGCATTTTCCTGGAATTTATTTAGGGTAACCATTGCAAACCGGAATCAGATCTCTTTCGGTTTATTAAGCCCTAGGTGAGGACATCTTTATTCAAATGTTATTCCTATTAAATGTGATTTATATTTGCCCACAATGGTCGAAAATGAAAAATATTAGACTGCCGTCGGTTCGGTAATCATCCAGTTCATTCAGTCCAGTGAAGGCGTTTATTAAATCATTAAATAGCGATACAGTTAAAATACAGCTTTACAGCACACAATAAGCATGGCACAACAAAATAAAAACCATTTATTGAACATTCGAAAATTTTTCCATGATTTAAAAATGTTATGCTTTAATGTAACATCAATTGAAATATAAAATTTTGCACCAATTTTCATAAGAAATACTCAGCATTATCTTAAAAAAAAGTATTTCATACACGCAAAAACAACCATAGTCATGTGTTTTACAAAATTACAATATATTTCTTGTATTATTACAAACTATTTCTTAGCAATTGGTTTCCCAAGGAATCTTTTGTTAAAGTAAAGAATTTATTTCTTCCTGTGTTCATATCAAGTTGGATAATTTGTGACCTAACTACAAATACAAGAAAGCTATGGGAATAAATTCTCAGGGAACTCACTCAAATGAAAGTAATTTCAAGAAAATGAATTAACCAAATGGGCATTTGAGGCACGAGCCTTAAAACACGTAAGTCATAAACTTACACGCGTTGACAAACAATAACAAAATTTTAAATGGACGTGTGTTGAAAAAGATCGCAGGCTTTCGCGGCCATTGTCTTAAGTTGCTTGGCTTCTGGTTTGTAGCTGCGTCCAAGGCGAATATATTACCGACGTTTCGGTCGAATTTGCAGTCACCATCATCAGGATATAGTTAATGATGGCGACTGCACCGTCGACCGAAACGTCGGTGATATATTCACCTTGGACGCAGTTACAACTTAGAAGCCAAGCAACTTATTTATGTGGTGCACAAATTTATCCAGAAAGACGTGTTTCAATACCTAATTCAATTTTTTTTATTTTATTTATAATTTTAATTTTGCAATTACATGCCTTCTTGCCGGACATTTTTGACGTTAAATATTCATTTCGTGTTATTGTTAGGTAACTGAATATTTCGCGATATAATTGGGCGACAGCATGTAATGAAAATGTTTGTACAGTCGAATGTCCCTTTTCATTGGGTCACAGGTTATTTGACATGCCTTGAGAGGGCTATAAACCAATGACTAGAGACCCGTGAATTTCGCGGATTCAATGACCTCCAGGATAGACTCCAATATCCTCTACAGACTCGGGCAAATGCCAAATGTTCATTGGCTGTTGACTTGTGAGTCGTCTCGACTGGGTGGCCTGTGATTCGACATTTCTATGAGTGAGGGTCTCTAATTGGCCCTCAGCCCTCTAGATTAACAGAGAACCAATGACAGAAGCAGCACTAAGGTATATTTATATGAATTTTAGCATTACACGAAATGAATCCGCGAAATTCACGAGTCTCTACCAATGACTAATACCTAGAGACCTGCAAAATTTGCGATTTCTATGGCCTTCAGGATAGACAGCACATACCCCTGTACACTCGGGCAAATAAAGGAATTTCATTGGCTGCCGACTTGTAAGTCGTCTCATCTGGTTTGTCTGTGATTCGATCCCTTCTTTGGTTGAGGGTTCATAACTGGTTGAGATTCGTCCAGATGAACAGTAAGCCAATAGCAAAATTATCTAAGAGGTATATGTGTTTGAATTCTACCCTATCACCGAATGAATCCGCGAATTTTGCAGGTCTCTACTAATACCTTTAAGAAGTCTGACCGCGAAGTGAAAAGGAAAATAAGAAAATGTGGCAGTGGCCTTAAATATGTACACGTGTGTAGTGTCTAGACTGGCACTAGAAAACAAGGAATATTTTGCAAGTCTTTAATGACTGGTAGTTGATACACGAGGTTATCTTTACAGAAAAATAATATAAAATATTCATATAAAAAGTACTGTACGAATAATATAGTGCAAAACAAAACAAAAAAAGTAACAATACCTAATAACCAATACAACCCCAGGTACTACTCCTGGACTCAATAAGCTATACAAATTCTAAAAAAAAAAAAAAAAAAAAAAAAAAAAAATTAAGCGTGTGTTTTATTACTCGCCAGAGATGTGTAGCATCTAACCTCGGTAACGAGCAAATTCATGTGTTCTCATGCAAATAAACTTATAATACGATACTCGGACACAAAATTTTGCGTAAATTTTTTAAAAATAAAGTCGAGCGTGATAAATATAAGAAAATTGTGTTTTTAACTAGATTTTCTGGACGCGAATCACACGCAGTTTGCGCTCTCGCCGCTAGAATGCGCTGCCAGAGAAACTACGTCGTATATCTAAATTTTAAACTACACAACAAAACGGCTCCGATAAAAATTAAAAAAAAAATAATAAAGGGCTAAAAAAATATTAACCCCCAGCTACGGAAATGACTTTTGAAAAGAAATATTTATTTAATGCTTCCCATCTTAAAATTCACTAAACAGATAATTCTATAAATTTTCCCTTTATATTTTGAACTTTGGATCGTGCCATCCGCCACAGATGGCAGCATCGTGGTTAAACATTTCCGTTCCATTCACGGAATTACTCCTAAGTACAAGAAGTCGTATTCCGAGAGCGAAGATGTCACACATGAAAAATTTAAAATTGCGACTCATATTTTCAGTTGGATGTTTCGCGGCGAAGATACCCACAGAGGACAAATCTTGCGAGGAGTATCCACGTAGCTGCACTTCTGAAGAAAGAATGCCATGTGCGCACTTGGCCGGTTGTTGCACGACCGCGCCCGGGACTGATTGATGCCACGGTTTATCCGCGCGCCTTGTGTACGAACTCTATCAGGCTGAAACCCTCCGCCATCTTGACGCGACGTAAAGCTGCGTGATTTATGCGAGTCCTTCCGCCGTCAAATGCCGAGTACAAAATTTTCTTTTCTTTTCGTCCCGCCATCAGATGGAAATCTTTTATCCCCAGGAAAAAATTTTTTTTTATGTAATATGATGCCTGAATTACTTTCGCAACGCTACGATTTTTATATATACATTTATTTCCCTTCTGTAAAGATAAATTTCAGGGGGAGACATTGGAATCTTAAGATGCCATATTGTTTTTTTGTGCCGTAGTAAATTGTCATCGTTCAATATTATAAATTTGCCTTCATCAAGGTAAATATCCCACATTAAGCCCGTAACATTGATTATATTGACAGTTTTATAATACTTGTCATTTACAATAACGAACTAAAAAAATAAATGCCAATGTCTTGAAAAGCTCGTCACTATTAACTTCAGGTATTCCATAGAATAACATACAAATATCAATTCCGGATGTTAAAAGATATAAATATGTGTAAAGGCAAAAAAAAATCTGCTGTAACCAACATAGCGTCTTTCGTTATGTATCTTTCTTCCATAAGTTAAGTCCCGTCTTCAGCATTTCCGTAAAAATATGAAGACTTGTACTACATGCTAGACAACTGTGAATTATTTCTAGAATAATGTCCCGAAGAAAAAAAATTAAAAATAAATGTTATTGATGTAAACGTATCTGTGGCTAAACTTTATACATGTTTTGTTTTATTTTCTATAGCCGTTATAGTTATTAATTAACATTTGTATGACCGTGCGTGATAGAGTTGCTTCATTAAACCAAACTAAATTGTGTGGGATTTAAGCAAATTAACTAAGAGACAAGAGCAATTTTTGCATTAAAAGGTGACGAAAAAATCAATGTATTGTAATGAGTAATTTATATTATACTCTTATATTGTAATATTTATATACTTTAACATAAAACACAATTTGTTTATTATATTGTGCAAATTACTAGATTAAATTATAAAAAATATCGAAAATATATATTATCGTTTTAAAATAAACATTTACTAAACGCATAAAACTCTTATTAATATAATTAACAAATATTTATACAACTTATACGGACTTTTTTGATTTTTTAAAATGTAATACTTAAAATAATCAACAAGTGTAAAGTCGTGTTTTAAAACTTAAATGTGGTTATCTAGTACCAAGTAATGCGTTTCTACATGGGAGAAGAATAAAATTCATAAGAGAAACGTATGGAAATAGATTAAAAGTTTAGTGTTCGATTGCCAGCTTTATATTTTGGCCACTCTTTGTGAGACTATTTTCAATGACTCTAAATTGATCAATATTTTGATTTTTGTAACAAACGGATTCAAAAAAAAAAATAACTTTCGACATAGCGCACAGGCGCAGGTAGATTTGAAAATACATCATTTCTTTTAGAAATATTGTTTAAACTTCTATAAACTTCTCGAAAATTATAATAACTTAACGTACATAACATCATTATGTTCTCCAATATTACAAACTGATCGATTGCACAGACCATCAATAGTTTTGGTGCCGGAGTGTTTGGAGCTGATTTCATAAGAATTTGGGGCCCTGAATTAAAATATGGCATTAGTTTATGCCTAGGAGGTCAAATTTTTAAGTTATAACGTTTTAGTGAAATGTACGTTTTAGGTTATTTTAGGTTAAATTCAAGATTCAAATCTAAAAATTATACATGAAATTCTTATTATTAAACTATACAAATATTATTATGTTATACAAATATCATTATATTGTACAAATATATTAAGTAAATACTAATATTATTATATCTATATAAAGATAGTACCAAGTCATCGATGGAACCAACTAGTCACTCAACTCTTCGGAAGCTTCTTTTTTGTTTTGTCTCTGCTATCCCAGAGGCACAAGAAACAAGGGTATTTGGTGTGGCCACTTTGCTGTCCGACGAGAAAGTTTAAGTCTACACAAATCACCCATTGATGTTCACGGTACCTTATCTTCTCCAAAACCAAAGCTATGGTGCTATATGTTTCTTTCATTGTCATTGAGTGAGCATTGTATTCAACCATATTTGTTCCCATTGTGTATAAGAACACATTCCAAGCTTCTCATTGAGCTATCATAAATAGGCCTCAATCATCTGGAAAATATTAGGGAGGCTCATTTTTTCCAAGAGTACACTAATATCGTGACAAAATACAAGATTTTCTTCTTGAGAGAAGAATGGTAGCAGACCCTTTTCTCTTGTACGGTAAAAATTAATTTTGGTTCCTTGATTCGGTAATTTTTTTTCCCTTCAACCTGGAAGCCAATAGTTCAGAAGTTTCTTTTGACAGGTTAAGATCACTGACGAGGTCATTTAACTCATCCTGGTTTAAACGTTGAGGAATTGTTGACATTCCCTCATAATCACTGTCCCCTTCATTAGTATCATAAGGGTGGTTATAGGGACAAAACTCGTCCTCAGAAAGCTCTGAAAGCAGGTGAAATTCTTGGATCGGTACTTCCTCTGAGTGAGGGACCGGGAGTCTTGCAGCTACTAAATCAGGATAAGTCCACTTGCTACGGTTGTTTTGAGAGATTCCAGTAATATTTACTGAACAGAAATAAAATTCATCAATGTGGTTTTTGGTTGCTCTCCAAACCATCGGTATGCCGAATTTCAAACATTTTCTTTTCCCGCTAGTCCAAAGGCGTAAATGTTCTGTACAAGTCTAACAAACCTGATGCGGTGCCCAAGATTTATCCTGATAACTGAGCTTAACACCAAAGTATACATGATAAGGTCTCTTGACAAGGCCACTAACATTCTTTCTGTTATCTTTTAATGTGTATATTCCGCATATGTAGCAAATACTGGAACTCATTTTTTATTATCTTCGATCTGTCCTGCATGGCTAAAACTCACAAACTGACCTCAAATTTATTTGAAGCGTTGAAATGAAGGATGGGATTATCATCCTGGAGTATCCCAGCTTGGGATATCCCTTAGACGAAGTGAATTGAGTCAAGCAGGCGGATTTACTTCTTTTTTTCACACTGATCTTAAAAAGTATAGCTGATAGAAAAAAAATTAATTTCATATTTCGATTCAGCGCGGCAAATATAGCTAAAATCAGTTCCAAATTCCTAGGTATAAATTTTTTTCTTGTTTTTCTGTGTACAATTTTATAAATAAGAATGTATTAAATAGTGTACATTGTACGGTAACTATATGAATTTTCTTCTAAAGTCTACCCCTGTGCTTATCAACCTCTTGCAGCAATGGTTCGTACTATCAAAAATGGTTTCGGACAAAAGTTTTAGATAAAAATTATAAGATTTCCAAACAATTTAGATGGATTCGACGGTGTGCATACGAAGGGCGTTATAAATTTGTTTCTCCTTAAATCCTTGTTTTTTTTCACAACTTGCAGTTATTGTTGTTCGTATCAAACATTTATTGATAAAAATATTTTTTGTTATTACTACTACCAGTTATAAAACTTTCAAAAGGATGTAATATTTGTCATATTTTAGGACTTACAGCGATTTTTCCTTCTTTTTATTTCAAAAATAATTTCCCTTTTTTAACCCCTTTAGTAGGATACAGCCCATTAATAAAATCGAACAAGATTTTCCATAAATATATTTTATGTATCAGTTGGGAAGAGATCTATAAAAAATTACGGCAGTTATCGTGTCCATAATAATGTAATACATACATATAAACTTTTGATTTTACAATGGTTTCGGTGTCTATGGACCATGATACGTAAAACTACATTTTCTGGAAGTCGCACCATTGTAAAGGCTACGATAAGTAGTATCTCTTCGAAATTTACCTATAAAAAATTAATAATTTCAAGTCAATACCAAAGATAAAAGGACACTTATGATATATTTTCAATTATGCAATAAAAATAAATGGTTTTCTAACGTTGTATAAAACCCAATCAAATTTCTAGTATAAATCCAATGTGTCAGGGACATCATTTTGTATATATGATTAGGTAACTTTGGTTAGAATTGAAGTTTCAAGCTTTTGATGGATTTATAAATTGACGAATGATAATTTTTTTAAAAATAAATAAAGTGAGCAATACTTTCAGTTCTCGCCGGAGATGCGTAACATCTAACCTCGGTAACGATCAAATTCGTTTGTTCACATGTTACAAATACACTTAAAATACGAAACTCGAACAGCAAATTTAACGTAGAATTCTTTCAAATAACGTTGAGTGCAATAAATATACGAAAGTTGTGTTTTAAACTACACAAGTTGCCTGAGCAGCTACGTGCACTATTTAATAATTTGACTGGAAGACAAAAATTTTAATCTATATAAAGAAACAGCTCCAACAAAAGCGAAAAGACTTGAAAAATTACTAAATCCGGCTTGGGGCCTGATATTCTACAAAGACTTTTTATTACATATGCGACTGCCATTTCATTCATAAATTTACTCTTAACAAACGCCATACACTGAGAGCTAAGATGTTAGGAATAAAAAATCAATCTTACCGATGCTATTGTTTCGAACTTGTCAACAACTACTGTTCATGAAGAAATAAACGTAATTAATCAAGACTTGCGGTGACACAGCGTATCCGAGGAACATGAAGACCCATCCCAGCCTTGAGGGCCAAATTTAATGAAATGATTCTTATACGTCTCGTTGTCCCGAGAGACCGCAGGCACGGTGATAAATGAAGGTCGCCATTGTTGGACAGTATAGCTGAAAGGAGTCCAAGACAACATTGCTCCGCGAGGGATGGTTGCAGTTTTATCTTGGCTGAGGGTCTGCACTTAATCCATCCCCCTGCCCCTTCTCATAATAAATCTCTCGCAGGAACGTCGTCAAGACTACTTCGGCCATTAAGAGCTGGGACATTCTGATATTAGTCTTGCGGAGTTTTCGTGCAGCTAAGTCCGAGTTACGTGTTGCGTTAAACAGGAGAATTTTTTTTTCTTCTCTTGGAAAATTCTTTCTTCACGTTGATGCTCGAAACCATAGCTAATGCCTAGAGGCCTTTGAAATTTGCGATATTTTTTTTTAGGCAAAATGTTGTAATCTTCAAAAATGTTTCGTTATCAAATCGAAATTATATGTTCAAAGGTTGTTGTCAACATTTCTACGTCTCTCCGGAAGGCACATTATTTGGTCAACTAGATGTTTTTCATACTGGCTGCTAGTTCTTTAGCGAGTGACATAAAATTTCCTAAGCAATGACAAGCATCACTTTCACGAAAAAAAAAACTTGCAATATAGAATGTCGCCAAAATTTTTACGCGAATTATTCAGATCTCTATTTCTTCCCCATTATTAATGCAATAATTTCCATACTAATATTCATGTGCGTTCGGAAACAGTTTTATTATGTAAACATAAGTAATATTGATTTTCATGATTTAAAAGTCTAGTTCTGAAAATAATGCAAACTATAAGATTTTAAAACATTTACTTAAAATAATTTTAACAACTTTGAAATTCACGAAAATTTTAATAATTTAATTTTCAAGTGCAAAGAAATGTTAACACCGTTTTTTATAATGTTTTTTTAGCTTTACCTGCTTACTTAAAGCTCACTTCTTGCCAACAATACTATACGTAGTAGGAAAAGGATAATATTTCTACAGAGTCTGTTTCAATTTGACTGACACATTTTGGGGAAGAATTATCAAGTGAAATGAGAGGGACATGATTACATCACTACTTGGCCTAACTCAATTTCAGCACAAGGACAAGGAATCCACGTGTAACCCGTCAAACTATGTGAACTTATCGACCAACTGTGATATCTTCATTCTTTTACAATTCAGGGCAGATACAAAAATCCGAGTCACCTGCTGGGTGTTAACAAAAAAAAATCAAAATTATTATTATTTTATAAATATGAAATCTTCATAAACTCACCATAAACTTCGTATCACCGGTTTCTCTGGAAAAGGCAAACAATAAATCAGTGGTAGCACTAAAAATACCGGAGTTTTGGATACCTATATAAATAAAATTCTTTGCTGCCCGAAACAAATTTACTTCAGAGCAACGCGCGAGAAAACAGTCAACTACTTGGATAAATATTTGCAGAAAAATACAAGCTAGACAATACTCATCATAGCAATCGCGTCACACTATTATAATAATTTCTAACGCAAAAGCAATAATCTTAAAGGTTAGCATAAACGTTTGAAATATTAGAGCTCGGTCCAAGTTAATTTTTTTTAACAAGGCGCTAGCGTATTTAATCTCTGGAATAAAGTACCACGCCTAAAATTAACTATAATATGTATAAATGTATAAAACTATACAAATTTACGGAAATGTTCTTATACGTTGAAAATGTTACTTGCGAATTGCAAAAAAATATATGTATATATATATATATATATATATATATATTCTTATCAATTTTAACAACTGAGAAAAAAAAAATATTAATAATATGAAGTGAGGCGTGCGGTAGACTGCTGCAATAGATTATTCAACCACTGGAATTTCATAAAAAAATATCTTCAAGTCCATACTGCCAACTGCCGAAGTAATTTTTTTAACGTCTCTTAAATTGGCAAACATTGTGCTTCAACATCGAAAAAAAAAAAAGTTACGTGCCAATGCTACCGTGGTTCACACTGGGGTTTAAACCAAATTCACTTTATATTGAAACTTACGCAAAGTCAAACATCCATTCGTGCTTGCCCACAAATTTTTCAAAAATATTTAAATAGTCTTAAAACAAGTCAGCTGTGACTCGCGCAATTTAACAGCGTGTCCACCTGCGGTACAGCTAACGGGCGGGTAGCTTACATAGGACTTAAAGTTTAAACTTCCCAACAACAGACCCACATTGGTACAAAATGGTCTTGATGCTGGTACATTTTCCTCAGCAACATGTGCATCATCTCAAAAGTCTGCACTTACACCTACGCGTATTTCAAACGCTAGAAAATCCTCGCTAACGACTTGCAACTTTTGAAGGACCCTGCAAGATAAGTCAACCTTCGCTTACACTGACTGCCTTGCCACGACTGTGGCGCACTAAAATTTACCGTGTACAGTCGCTTCAGGGTTCTTGGAAAATGACCTAAAGTCGTTATTGGCGGCAACTCAGGTGAAGTTGAATGGCAAAAAAAAAAAAAAAAAAATCGTTTCAAAACAAAAGTTTGCGAGGACAGAAAATTTGTGGCACTCGTCACTGTAACTTCCAGCTGCGGTGAAAGTTCTGCAAAGTTGTTCGTGACTCGTGAAAGGTGGGCGGCACCAGATGAACTCACAGTCGGTCTCGAAGTCGTGGTTGACGATCCATGGTACACGCACAGCGACGGCTAGTATAGTCGGGCTTCCCAACCTGGCGAGCCGCTTTTCTATCGGTTTTTTTTTTTGACGTGACAACGTCTAATAAATCGATGAACGCCGGCTGCACGCACGAAAAAGTGTCCCGTAACGCACATTGTCCCGTTACGCTCATTGTACGCTTGCGCCGCATCTATCTCTCTTCCACTCGATTAGAACAACCATCATTTTGACTTTTTCGAGGCACATTCAACTTGAAACACTCCCATTCGTTTCCTACTTTTCCTATCATGCTCCTATCCTTAACAGAATAACACAGATTGGAAGAAGTTAAATAGCAAACATGTATAAAGTTTTAGTTAAAATAATCTCTTCGTTAAAGTAATAAACATACCTATTTGAATTAATGAGTGCAAATAAAAGTTAATTTATCAATTAAATTGTAGATTTCATTTCACTCCTTCTTTGTATCCATACAAAATAGTGATAATTCATTAAAAGTTATTAAATTTTATTCATAAAAGTATGCAATTATTTCATCAATGTTTTGTTATGACGTTGTCACGTTAAACTATTGTCCGTAAACCGACTTTACAGACAACCAATTTTTTTTCCTAACCTAACTAAAAATTAAGTGTATGTACTCGTAGGAGGGGTCCTGGTTAGGGAGGGACCTAGGTGCGTCTCAGGCCGAAGCCTAGCCTAGTCATACTGGGATTAGCCATGCAGGGAGAGGGTCGCATGCATCGTGTGCTTTGTTCGGGGATTGGCCAGCCATGGCAGTGATTGATGCCATGACTAACTCCCCTGACTTAAAACTAGCTTAAAGCTATGTTATGTTGGACCCAGGTAAAACCTGAATATACGCAAAGAAAGCACTGGGTGCAGACATGCGGGATGCAAGGGCATGCATTAATTGCATAAGAGTATACAAAATACAGAGAATGGTATTGATGAAGTTTTGGACAGTGTATAATAGAGTCTACCATCCGGGAGGTTTGTGGTCTTGGACGCGTAGTCCGCGTTTATGTTTGTATCCATTCCTGGATTTATGACCAGGGGTGCTCGCAACCCTGTTGGTGAGTGTCTACACTGACCACTCTCTCCGCCGCCAGTCAGCACCTAGAACTAGAGAAGAAAGTAAAGTAGACCAACTTACATACTTGACACTTTATTAATTATTTGATACGATATGCACAGCTCACAGCCGAGGCGTGGGTGTACGACCTTGCTTGAAATAAGAAGTAGTAAAATATACTAAAATAAAGTTGATAATTTTTGTATTTTTTTTTCGTGTTTTATCATTTTTTTTGTTGTTTTTAAATGGCTATTACTTAGTGACTAGTACTTGATACTAATATGCACTACTACAATTGCCAATATAATGATAATAGTATTAGAAGAACTGTCGGCGTATTGAAATCACAGGCGAATGGGGAAAAAAAACATTCATATTGAATTTATAAGAGTTTTTGTGATGTGAAATTCGAAATTCCATGTTTTCAGAAACACAACTGGCACTGGATGCTCCCCTTTCGCGCCGACTCAGCCTCTGTCGGTCATTCACGGAGTTCGCCTAGCGCCACCAGCGCTCGCGGTGGCCCTCACATGAAACAAACTTCTCCCACCCCCCATCCCCTCTCCACCAGGCCGGGCAGCACGCACCGAAAGCTTGTTTTAACCATGAAGTGGGTGCTGTTCTGAAGTTGAAGCAAACATTGCAGTAGGGTAATACATGAGAGTCGTCGAAAATCCGCGAGACAAGCGGCATCAGTGATCCTGGTGGCAAGAGCTGTACCTAGCGTTGTGAACAATGTTGTTAACGCAAGGTTTTTCCAAGTTTTTATTTCACTTCTATTGCTATTTATTATGTATAATTTTGAAGCACGATTATATTTTCAGAACTTTAGAATAATACGAAAAATACATAAATAGCTTTATTTTCGGTACAAACCCAGTTTTTTTTATATAATTTAGAGAACAATCGTGCCTAAGTCACTTCTTAGCTCCATGACCTATGTCACCCATTAAAACGTACACAGATTTGAATTTCACGTGTATGCTTACAGATCACGCTGCTAGGATCGCTGCAGTAGTGCGTCTCGAGCTTCCCCCATGATAACATGCCTGAGTTTCCTATTGTCTTCCACAATAACTGGTTGAGGTCAACTGATTAGCAATTGGGTATCAAAACAAATCGTAGCTGAATAAAGGCTGATATGCTATAAATGTGTTTGATATCTTGAAAAGTACTCGCTAGGAATAATCGTTATGATGCCATAATTTAGTGATATTGCTAAACACGTCTGCCAGAAAATAACATTTAACTTCATTAAAAAAAAAAGTGGGATGTGGGGATGTTCTCAGCTTGACTTTAATAATTAACACGGCAAATATTGTACTCACCAACTGCCTTACTTCTTATCTCCATGGTTTTACGAATGAAAAGTTTTACCAAAGCATGTTTATTAAACAAAATTACTTTAAACAAATTAAAAATATAATAAACATTAACAAAACAAAAAATAAGAGAAAATATGAAAAAAAGTCACTAAGTGATATTGCTAATAAAAATAAATAAGCAAAAATCTTAAATGTGGCACTCTAAAAAAGTATTCGTTACATATAAGCAGGCTAAGCCTATCCTGGGGTGAAATGAAACCGCGAAATAACCGTGGCTCTATTCATATTCCATGCTAAAATGTTTAATCAATATAGAACATAAGTGCATATAATTCTATTAAAAGTTTAAATACTGCATCCACGGGTTAAATAAATAAAGCTTCAATAAGTATCACTATGTCACTGTGCTGATACTCTCGACGATCTCAGTGGGTAATTGCACAATGCTGTCGTTGCATGTTGCTTGCGCCACGTCTAAGCTGACAAGGGTTTTACTCTGATGTGTTTTTTTAACGCGCAAAGCACACTATGTTGTACCCGCTACCGTACGCTGTTGGTTCGAATGAAGATACCTAACACCTCGGGTGGGCATCGTGAAAACATCTTCCTCCGTTTAGGTTCTCCGTCATCATCATCGTACTCATCTGTCAGCTGTCTTCTGACTTACCTAACATCCTGCTTCTACTTGCCCCCTCCCCCCTCTCTAAGGAAAACTCTCACCACGCCTCCCAACAAATAAAAAAAAACTGTTTTCGTAACAGAATTTTGCGGCGTCCCAGAACAGGGTTGGGATGCGAGCGAAGGCGTCGGGTGTTGGTGGAGTCTGCGGGGACTCGAGTTTGGAAAGTTTGGGAGGAACACCTTCAGTTGCGCCGTGCCTCGAGTATCGGATTCCTCGTCTCCACAGGCACACACGCGCGCGTGGCGACCCAGGACACCGAGCGAACGTATATGCCAGCTGATTTTTGCAAAGTGCAAACGGAGGAAGAAATAACAGAGGCGAAAATTTTGGTTTACCACAACTATATCAAAACATATGAATAAAATCGAAGTATCCATCAGTGATTTTTTGAAACAACGACACGTTAAAAATAAAATTCCTCGTATATAATTAGATGCCCAAACCATATCTCACGTTCAAATATTTTTAGTCTGTCAGTACGAAATGATTTCATTCAAAAACTACTGTTACTATTTACATTAAATACAGACCAGTTTAAATTATATATACCTATGTGATATCACTAACAGTTACAAACGTATAATTTATCAAAGGAATGATAATTACTTTTAGTTTTATTGCAAAGTTCAAAACAATTATTTGTCCACAGTGACATCCAGAACCAAAGTAAAATGTACCAAGTAAAATTGGAGTGTTACATCACTCGGTTTTGTACAGGGGCTTAACGTGATGGACCTTCATATAACTCGGTGTTCATAAATTTGCAGACTTAAATAAACCATCTCATTTACTGGGCAGGAAAGTTGAAGACGTACGTCAGTAAAAACATATTTTAAGTTTTTTTTTATTTATTTATTTTTATTTATGGAGATGATAAATGGATGTTATTGATTTAACCATTATATGTAAATCTACCATCATATTCCTATTACTTTTGGGTCAAATGGTTTGGTTATGAACTAGTCACATAAATACAATTTTAATTACAAAATTCGTACTATTTTTCAACAAAAATTAATTAAAATTATATGTATTTAGTGATTGAAGTGTCGTTTAGTGTAATATATTGAAAAATGAAGGTCAAGGGTTAGTGACTGGTTTTAAAAGTCTTTCGTTATATGAATGCGACAATGCCGTATAGCTTAGTTGTTATTTTTCCTTTTTATATAAAATTTGGAAATATTGCCTGTATTTCCTTCGAGTTTGTAAGTTTTTTATAACCTGTATTGTTTTCTTATTAGCAAAGAGCGACAGAGAAAATAATGACCACACAATTTATTAATGTACCGTAAATTCGCGGAAACCTGTTCCAAAAAAAAAAAAAAAAAAAAGGTACACGAAGCGCTGCTACGCCGGTGAATGCCGAAAATGCCTTTTTCCATTTCAGAACTTTACCTACGCCTCGAAGTGTAAAAATACTTCGCAAACCACCAGTAATATACGAACACACTTGAATGTTGTCCGTCCACCTAACATACTACAGTTCTCTAAAAAATACAAACTGTTAAAAATTTACTTTATGCGATAGTGTCAGGGTAATGGTTAGAATACCAAGTGAATTTTGGTTCAAGTTTTTGTCCAAAACACTTGGTGTTTTAGTTCGATCTAATTACATTAAACGCACTTGTATAATCAATGACAAAATAAAATTCTTAATTCGGTTCCCTAGAAAACCAAAACCTAAAAATGTTTGGATCAATAACAAAATGTTTATTTAGTAAATAAAAATATTTTTTTATAGTTTCTGATGTTAAGGAAAATGTTTTACCTACACTTTCACGGAATTTTATGAAATTTATTGTATATTTTGTGTAGCTGACTTCTTAGGACTCGTGAAAGTGGCGACCCGACAAAAATGAACTCACGGACATTAATCAGTCAAACCACACGACGCGACGGCGGGAGGACAATCCAAGTTTCGCTAAATCCCGATCAGTTCCGAACATACCCGAAGTTCGCTACTCGCCCGTTAAACTTCACGGTTGGATTTAAAGAAAAAAATATCCATTTTGTGAGGATTAATATAATTTCAGCAGTTAAGAGCATTTTAAAAGTCGCTAACTTAAACAACCTTTCATTTTAGACGTGTGAAGATCTACCATCTAGAGAACAAAATAAAATTCGAACTTTTGCATAATTTTATTTATCTAAGACACCTAACCTAGCCTTTATTTTAATTAAACATAAGAAAAAAATGTGAATATTCCCGAACACGGATTATTCGGTTATCCGATACGGGGTTAATGAAATTGAGGTTTCTAGTGGCGGAGAGTTTTGGCGAGAAAGGATCGTCCATATCGATTCGGGAGTTATTTCAGACAAACACTGGGAGGATACCGGGCAAAGAAAATTTTATCTCTAAAGAGAACCTTGCGTTGAAAAATCACGCAATTTGACGGGGATTTTGCCTTCAGGGCTCCGTGGCCTGTGTACGACACAGCGACCGCGAACCCAACTTCACGCTTCGCTCAGGAATGACGAGCGGGTGTACACCTTCGACTGCCGAGACAGTAAGGCACTGGGCAGTTTCTTCAGGTTGGCCGCATTCCCGCCAGACGAGGTACTACACAGATCCGCAATATTACCTTTTACGATTCATGACCTGTGTAAGAAGTCAACTCTCAAAACGTCGCAAATGTATTGTTTCGAAAAGTCCTCCTGTGTTCGTCAGTGCTCTCATCGTTGTGTTGACCAGATTATCTGCCCAGTATCATCGTTGGGTTTCGTCTGTACGTCGCTGTGATGTCTATGAATTATCAAGACTATTTGTTTAGTATCATATATTTGTTCGTCGGGTTATCCAGATTAACCGTTTAGTATTACCTTCGGGAAAGTCTGTACGTCGTTGTGTTGCCGTTGTTTTGCCCAGATTATCTCAAGAATATTAAAATCGTGTTCGTATGTGTGTCACTATGTCATCGTTGTGACGTTCAGATTATCTCATTAGTATCATCGTTGGGTTCATTTGTGTGTCACTGTGTTTTCGTTGTGTTGTACAGATCATCTGTTTTGTATTAAAATTGTGTTAGACTGTGTGTCTCTGTGTTGTCGCTGTCTTTCCGTTGTGTTGTTCAGATTAATTGTTTAGTTTCATCGTTGAATGCGTCTGTTCGTGTTAGTGTTGTCCAATGTTGCACTGAATTTACTGTACATGTTGCATCTGTATCATTGTTGTCAGCCGATTGTGTTTTTGTCTGTGATGTAAATTTTCTGAATGAATTCATTTGCTGTCTAGGCACGTAACATTTTATATTAGCTTTTATTGGCTTATGTGTGTGTTTATAAATAAAATTTGTTGTCCTTTCGTGAGGTGTTTCTGTGACAACCAGTATAAGCCATAAAAATAGCATGTTCCATTAAATTATTTGAGAATAATATTCCCCTTTGCATATATCTAATGTTCAAAGTTAGTATTGTTCTGTAGTGATTACAAATTTAAATTTTTTATGAAATTTTTTTTTGTTTATGGCATCAACAATCAGTTGAAGAAGCAAGTTTTTCATGATGTGTAATAGTAACGTATTAAAGGATAAGCGGATAAAAATTCATATTACATTTAAATATTTTACAGGTAGAATTTTTTAAAAGTTTTTTTTTTTTTACAAAACCTTTAAAGGTCAATAATTTAAAACAGGGATATAATTCAGGAGAAATTATTGTCAGTAAATTTCTTGAGAACACCCAAAACATATCGTGCTAAAATACGTGGTTCACTTACAACTTCACGGGTTGCAAAAAAATATATATGCAGAACAAATGTGCATGGTTTCATTCACAAAATGGCGATGTGAAACTTTTACACATACTAGTCGTACTGTTTTTAAGCTTAACATGCCCCTGACTAAGCGGCTGATCGCATATTCGCTCGCTAACTGCTGTGTTAAACGAATTAATAGGGTAAACCAGTGGTTCCCAACCTTTTTCAGCTGGCGACCCACCTTTCCTTATCAAAATACCTCCACGGTTCATGGTGGGGTAAAAAATCTTATGTGTATCGTATCCCTTCCTTGTATGCATGCTTTTCTAAGATTCTGATTGATTATTGATAAACAATGTGTGTTCTGGTTTGAAAATGGTTGACAAAATATAAGTACTTTCTATCAAAACAGTTATTTTTTTAACAACAGATATATATATATATATATATATATTGTCACGACTCACTTTCAGAGGGGGGAGAGAATCGTAGCTCTTTACATAGAAACAACTCGCTTGGCATCAACTAGTCTTAACTTCATAAAATACTTTACTGTACCTAGGATCATAGGTTCGTCATCCCGTACAGGATGTCTGGTGAGAGCTGAACTAAGGAGATTTTGCAAAATAACATAATACTAAATTAAAATTATTTTATTCTTAAAGTCAAATAATCAACATCATTTTTAAAGAACATTTACACATCGGGATTAAAATTTAAAACAATACTCTTCTTTACTTCCTTAACGATTGAACGACCTTACAAGAGAGAGAATGAGAGAACTTCACTAAACACTTCCCTAGTCCTTCCGAATACCTCAAATCATAATTAATACTTAAAATTAAAACAAAGATAAGTCCATACTCACATTTTCCGAAAAGCCTTTCTTGATCGATTACTTAAAACTAACGTAGGGGCCTCTCCTGCCCTTAAAATCCGAACGAACATTACATTTTAAAAATTATAACTAAACGACTAGTGACGAGGGCCATTGCCTCCGCCCGAAAGCTTGAAGATGACTACATTATGACCTAACTTAAACTACATTACGAATTAAACGACTCGTGGCCTCTGGCGTCGGCCATAGCTTCCGCCAGAGTGAGCCTGAATTCCTACATCACGAACGAACTAACAACTCGTGGCCACAGGTGAGACGCATAGCCTCCGCCTGAGTGAGCCTGAAACGATTACATGCCGAGCTTAACTCAAACTACTTTTCGACCTAACAACTCGTGGCCACAGGTGAGACGCATAGCCTCCGCCTGAGTGAGCCTGAAACGATTACATGCCGAGCTTAACTCAAACTACTTTTCGACCTAACAACTCGTGACCACAGGTGAGACGCATAGCCTCCGCCTGAGTGAGCCCCGAGTCACCACTCACTTGCGCTTAAATTCGCGCGCCCTGCCGCGCCTACCATAACAAAAGCTCGTTATTGAAGTCAAATTTACTAAACAACTAACTAGAACATCTGGGAAGACTACCCCCCTCTACCCCGATGTGCAGGCCACACCGCGCGGCTTGTTACGACAGCGCGCCCCAGTAACTGCGGCCCGTGGCTGCGCCAGCGCGCAGCCGAACAAACAAACAAACAAAATTCTGCAAGCCCGCAGCGCGCCGCGCCGGCCCCGTGCCCCAATTACATGGTCACGCCACTTGCGCTGACGAGTGAACAGAGCGGCCAGCCCAGAGTCCCGTCAGTTAAGTCCCTAAATTTGATTTCAACAACCCTGCAAAATTTCAACCCGCGACATAACCCTCCCCTCACAGAGCTCGAGCCCCATCGAGCTACCTCAAAATTACAAATTGTCTTTTTCCATTAAACCATAACTATAAATTCCTCATTTCACAAAAATAATAATTTTCTTAGTTCCTTGCTGTCTGAACATACATCTAGATTCTGCATAAGATTTATTTTAAAACAACAAGTATTCATAAAATTAAAATGTAAAACTTTTATCTGGTTTGTTCTCACAGGAACCTTCAGAGGCTCGAGTTCTCAATTCTAAAAAAAATTGTTCTGTTAGTGAAGCTCTCTTTACAAATTAAATTACTGTTCTTAGTTTCTCAGTATTCGTTAAACAATGTGCAAATTCTTGATAATTATTATTATTATTTTTTTTCAGTTTCCGTTTATTACCATACTTCTTTCGTTCTTCAAAAAAAATTAAGTGTCCTTACAGTGTTTCAATTAATTAAACTCTTATCTCGTGAAGGTTGGTGCAACTCCTCGAAGTCAGTGTTGTCGAGAAGAGTAGCTCCCTGGGCTGGCCATCAGCAAACACCACTCAACTCCAACAGCTACTGGACTGGCTTCCAGGGCAGCTCACAACTTCTCCCCACATCTGCTTCGGAGTTGTGCCATCCTCATCACGAACAGATTACAATTCTGAAACATCATCAACAGGCATTACCATCACGCCTGACAAATACAAAACTAACTACTAAATTGCAATCGATGGGCAAGGATGCATACACACAAAAAAAATAAAATTAATTAATTCAACTGCTAACATAAAGTATCCCACCCTTAGCATAATCTCATAAGGAAAATTATTTCATAGGAAAAACTTAAGGAAGGGAAACATGACCTCCAATGATTTTCCCTAACTCTTGACTCTTGATCTTCTCTAGACAGCATCAAATAGTCCCCACAAAGTAACTGGGTTGAAGGTCACTTCACATGACCCACCCATAACCTCTTCTACTCTTCTTTTCTTCTGGGGGCAACCACAATACCCACCAATCTCTCTCCATGGTGCCGAACCAGCTATCCCATGAGAGTAAACAACGTAGTCAATAGAAGCGCAGAGGGGAAACACCAATCTCTGGCTTGTCGAGCAATAAAACAGCTTTATCTTCTTCTTCTTCCAAGTAAAAATATCTGATTACCCTTGCTTCTATTCTTCCCAACAATAAAAAGTTCATCAAGTATCTTCATGAAAAAACATTCTAACTAATAATAATTCTTCTTTTTCTTCTTTTTTCTGTTAGATGTAATAGAAGGCCATGTTAGGGAGGTTATAGGGAAAAAGAGTGGCCAATTCCCACCCCATCACCCACCTAGATCATGACTAATTAACTTTTAAACTTTCTATTTCAAACAAATTAAAAAAAAAAAACATTTTTATTCATACTTTTAAATTATAGCTACTTTTCCTTCATAACCTCAAAAGCAAATCAATAATTCTAACTGAAACTGTGATTTACTGCATCCTTATTCCATCCGATCAGTTTGTTTATAACCTTTCTTGTAAAGTATAAAATTTTCCAACATTACTAATTCAAAAAAAAAATTTTAATTCTGGTGTACTTAAGTTAAAATTAAATTTACTATTTCTTAGCTTGAAATTATTTTATGTTTTCAGAACTATTCCATTGTCTAATCCACAACACTTAAAATCAACAAAAAAACAAATCATCAAAATCAATAAGATCATCTGACCTACCTATCAGTACTGTGAACTTGAACTGTTCGTACACATTTATAATAAGCTATTGTATTTAAATTCCAACCTAAATAAGGTTTTAAAAAAACTACTAATCCCTCTGTAAATTAAGAAAATTAACTTTGAAAATTAAACTTAAGGTATTAGTTCTCTTTGACATTATAACCTAAAAGTTCTATAAAGAATATTTATCACAAAAAAAAACTCCAGTTACTGTCTTCCATCAAAAAATAAAATTTTACATGACCTTATAAATCTTCACTTGTAAGTCCATGGCTGCCAGCTTTCTCTTCTCTTGTATCTTCAGTCTTGGTTCTTGTTTCTGAAATCTTGCATCTTGTCTCTCGAACTCTTGCAATCTTGTATACTGTATTGCTGCTCAGCTCATCTTAAGGAATCTGTAACAGTTTCAAAAATACATGTTAATTTAAGTTACATCATTCATGTTCTTTGGTCCTAAAAAAAATTGTATTATTAGTACACATTACCCTGAAACAACATTATTTATTCATTGTTTATTACTTTAAAAAAAATTTCTTTACCATAAAACCCTCTTTTTTTCTATTTAGGCCTACTTATTTTCCTTCTTCTCAATTAAATTCTGCTTCAAATGTTAATCCTAACTTAAGACCTACCATCTATTTATTATTTATTACCTACCTACATTATTTATGTTACCCTAAAATTCCCATAAGTTTCCACTATTTCCTATCAAAGACATTCTTAAAAAAAAACTTTCTTATGACTCTTAACTTAACACACTTAAAAAAAAACTTTTACACTAGACTTAACTTATTATTCATTCTTAGTTACTAAATTTCTATATGTAAACTTTAGTACTTACAAACAAAAACTGCCTATTTCTCTCTACCTCTTAATCTCTTTCAATTATTACAATAATAATGTTACCTTGCATCTTTAAACTTTCTTCTTTTCAATTAAATTAGACATCTCATAACAATAAAAATTCTGCCTATACTCTTCTTATGGGTGTCCAACCCAACAACAAAATTTCAAATTCTCAAGTTTCCTTATATTTAAATTATGCAATACAAATAACCTCTGTGGTGCCTGTACCCTTTTAGGCCTACCACCTTCTCCTCTCACATCATGACAACTCTTATTCCTCGGGGTCTGTATTCACTGTTACAAATCAAATATCTCAAAAAAATTAAAAACAAATTTATTATTTTAAGAAAACAAAAATTTACATTGAATTTACTATGGAGCCTGGAAATCTTAATGTCTCACAGCAGCTAACATGACTAAATCCCATGGAACCCCAGGTTTACATAACCTGTGCCCAAAAATTTAAGCATACCAGGCTTTCTCTGCACTGGTTTTACAGCATCACACACTATTTAGGGCCCCTGATCTGCCATCAGTCCCAAGGAGTTTTCCCACAACCCCTCTCTACACAAGCGCCTACCGCATTCCTCTCAAATGGCTATCGGTTTTACGGCATTCTTTTGGGATCCGACCATCAAGTTAGGGCTAATCGAACATTAAACCTCCAAACTAATGTAAATCAATTACATTTTCTCTGTAAATTCTTAAAATCAAAAAAAATTATTCCAACATGCCAAAGAAACTTAAAAAAACTTCATAATCTTATCTTCAAACCATTAAAATAAAAATAAATAGATTACTCTGTTTTCTCCTTAATAACTGTAAACTGTCACCAAATATCATGTCATAAATTTAACTCTGCTTACTGACTCTAAATCATAAAATCTCATTCTTCCTAATTAATAAACAACCGATTTCCTTGAAATCTCACTGTATCTCTCACACTCAAACTCCACTGGCTGAATATCTCAATAAATTCAAAAACAAGTATCTAAACTCTTAAAGAAACTCCTCCCCAATTATTCAAACTTACTTCACATTATTTTATTTCATTACTTAAAACACCTTACTCAAAAAAAATTAATTAATTCCCTTCCATTATTATTTGACAGAAAAAAACTTTCTCATAAATTAATTTATTAAAATTCAATTTGAAACTTAGGCAAGTACACTAACTCTCTACAGCAATGTTTCTCATTTCCCTCCTTCCTAACTGAATCCAATCTTACTTAACCTCCAGGGAATTTACCTCACAAAATAACCAAAAATTTCACTGTAGTGCCTATCTGCTATAGGCCCACTACACAACAAGGGATTCTAACCCCACCAACAAACTTCATTGAAATGGTACCCTATCCCATACAGGATAGCCACTTCGGTACTACCTTGGGGAACTCCTGCCCCAAACTACTCACAACTCTCAGGGGTTCTCCTGACCCTTAATTCCGTAGTCAGCCCATCTCCTATGGGTCTGCCCTACAATCCCTACTTCCCAGGGACACAACTCCTCACCTTAGGGTCCCTCGCCCTAATGAAAACATTAATTTTGTCTCTCTGTTCTTTTGGAGTAAATTCCCTCTACACACAAAATCTATCCTTCCCAGTTTTCTCAATGCTTATCGATTTTATAGTGTACCTCCTTATTACTGTTTACAAATCCCAAAAAATATTTTTAAAACCGAGGTAGAATTTAACTAACAAAAACATAAACAACTTACAACGAAACACTTCTAGCCTATACATCATACCCTTCTTAAAATAAATTACTTACATACTGAAAGTTCCTCTTCTCCTAAAACACACTTAAATTTAAATTTATTTAACCAATAGTCTATTTTCTTATCGCTAAGTTACCGTACAGCTGATCAAAACAAGGTCACGGCCGTCCACGTCTCTGTACGTGCTCGTGACGTCACCGAATTCCATCAGGTGCGCCAACCCTCGCTTGCGGTTCCTCCGTTCTCCGCTAGGTCTCAGCACCTCCCCGTCACGTGTTCATTCTGCCACGTCCACTGACGTGTCGTTCTGAAACAACTCTCAACATTTTTCTAATTAAAACAAAACATCACTATAAATTCTATAACTCTCTTTTACATAAACTCTCGTTTTCTCTCTTTAATTCCTTTCTAACGTTTATCTTTTTCCTCGGCTGATTCTATTTTTTTCGTCTCGTCACCTACGCGCAAGACAACTAAACAAACTTCTCTTGAAAATAATTCCTAATTACGAAAAAAAACTTTATTTTAAATTATAATTCTCTTAACCTACAATCTTAAAATTAACTTCAATTAAATTAAACCACTTGCATTATCTCTAATAAGCATTTAAATTATAATGTATTCTCCTCACGTAAAAATCCCTGATAAACTCAACGACTTAAAACAACTTATCACTATAAACTTTATCCTTACAAGTATACTCAAATAAACATCTGTTACGTCAAAAAAAAATCCTCAAAGACTTCCTCCACTTAGATTAAATTCCGTAATCCTCTCCTCAAGTAAACTCTTAATAACCTGCTATCAGAAGCTGAAACTAACTTAATAATAAACATAAAAATCTACCTCTCTCTCTCCAGAAATAGAACCTATCCGGCGAACTCCACCATTTCTGTCACGTGGCACCTACCCGGCGCCTCCACCATTTCTGTCACGACTCACTTTCAGAGGGGGGAGAGAATCGTAGCTCTTTACATAGAAACAACTCGCTTGGCATCAACTAGTCTTAACTTCATAAAATACTTTACTGTACCTAGGATCATAGGTTCGTCATCCCGTACAGGATGTCTGGTGAGAGCTGAACTAAGGAGATTTTGCAAAATAACATAATACTAAATTAAAATTATTTTATTCTTAAAGTCAAATAATCAACATCATTTTTAAAGAACATTTACACATCGGGATTAAAATTTAAAACAATACTCTTCTTTACTTCCTTAACGATTGAACGACCTTACAAGAGAGAGAATGAGAGAACTTCACTAAACACTTCCCTAGTCCTTCCGAATACCTCAAATCATAATTAATACTTAAAATTAAAACAAAGATAAGTCCATACTCACATTTTCCGAAAAGCCTTTCTTGATCGATTACTTAAAACTAACGTAGGGGCCTCTCCTGCCCTTAAAATCCGAACGAACATTACATTTTAAAAATTATAACTAAACGACTAGTGACGAGGGCCATTGCCTCCGCCCGAAAGCTTGAAGATGACTACATTATGACCTAACTTAAACTACATTACGAATTAAACGACTCGTGGCCTCTGGCGTCGGCCATAGCTTCCGCCAGAGTGAGCCTGAATTCCTACATCACGAACGAACTAACAACTCGTGGCCACAGGTGAGACGCATAGCCTCCGCCTGAGTGAGCCTGAAACGATTACATGCCGAGCTTAACTCAAACTACTTTTCGACCTAACAACTCGTGGCCACAGGTGAGACGCATAGCCTCCGCCTGAGTGAGCCTGAAACGATTACATGCCGAGCTTA
The DNA here is from genome assembly GCF_032445375.1 of Bacillus rossius redtenbacheri. Taxonomy (NCBI): domain Eukaryota; kingdom Metazoa; phylum Arthropoda; class Insecta; order Phasmatodea; family Bacillidae; genus Bacillus; species Bacillus rossius. The sequence continues at coordinate 335,641,069 of NC_086330.1, read as the reverse complement.
ACTCAAACTACTTTTCGACCTAACAACTCGTGACCACAGGTGAGACGCATAGCCTCCGCCTGAGTGAGCCCCGAGTCACCACTCACTTGCGCTTAAATTCGCGCGCCCTGCCGCGCCTACCATAACAAAAGCTCGTTATTGAAGTCAAATTTACTAAACAACTAACTAGAACATCTGGGAAGACTACCCCCCTCTACCCCGATGTGCAGGCCACACCGCGCGGCTTGTTACGACAGCGCGCCCCAGTAACTGCGGCCCGTGGCTGCGCCAGCGCGCAGCCGAACAAACAAACAAACAAAATTCTGCAAGCCCGCAGCGCGCCGCGCCGGCCCCGTGCCCCAATTACATGGTCACGCCACTTGCGCTGACGAGTGAACAGAGCGGCCAGCCCAGAGTCCCGTCAGTTAAGTCCCTAAATTTGATTTCAACAACCCTGCAAAATTTCAACCCGCGACAATATAACCAAATATGTAACTCACTGCACGATGTCCACAGTAAGACTGAGTGACTGAGGTTTGTAAACAATAGTGCTCACGTGGCGTGACCTTCAAAAGTGTGGCGGTAGAACTGGAGGGGGAGCGGCGTTGCCAGAGTGTGCACCACCTGTGTGACTGTGTGAGTCATCTGGGAGGGATGTAGTGGTTCTGTTGTCTACCCCAGATGCTAAAAATCAAGAACCAAGAAAACAATAAAAACATAATTTGATTTGTTTCTGATAGTTTTGGGATCGAGTCACGACCCACCTGTTAACCCATCAGCGACCCACTAGTGGGTCGCCACCCACCGGTTGGGAACCGCTGGTCCAAACAAAGTATATAATAATTGTGATATCTTTGTCGTGTTAATACTTAAAAAGAACTACCCCACCACCACTGACTAGATAAACATTTCGGGCTCAAATGCTGATTGATTCTAGAGTCTGGCAGACATAATTATCATATTTGTTAAACAGGTGGTATTTTTACGATTCTCCTTAACGAGTTTATTTCAAACTATTGAGAAAACTTAGGTAGTATTAGCCTTAACGCATCTACAACAGGTTCGCTTACCAATTTGTGTTAGACAACCACTACATTCACTAAAACTTCCTTCTACCTGCAAAATACGTCACATGTGGTGAATGCATATCAGGTATTCGTTTTATTTAAAAAAAAAAGTATTAAATATAGTGTTTGGCGAATAAAACAGCGTCCAATGTTTCGCCCACTTCAGAGCTGAAACAAGCGATATTTTTTCCCTTGGAAAAATTCTCAATATTAGACGACATATTTTATGGCACACAGTAAATAACTATAAGAGGATTACGACAAAAAGTAAAGTTCTGTAAAGTTTTTTTTATTACAAAAGGTTTCTAGCAAAACAAAAAGGTATTTATTGAAAAAAGCATAAGAAATCAAATTTTCCAATAATACTGTTTTTATTTAGTGAGTATTATATTTAATAACAACGGTAAAAATAAATCTTCCTGGGTGATATAACAGAAAGGATTAGTTTTGTACAAACCGTGTTATTGTTTTTTTCTTTTAATAAACATAATCCTTTTTCTGGACATACGTAGACAAGGCTCTCACCTCATTATTTTGGCTCATTTTTTATAAGTATATCATAAGATTTAATTTAAAGTAACCAAAACCAATTTAGTTAACTCAAAAATGTTAATGATATTAAATTATTTAAACTAAGATATTCTTTTTTTCAGAAATTTAGTTCATTACAAATGAAATAAGAAGACATCAAAACTGCTTTGCGTGTCAATTAATGTAATTAAAAATAATCACAAAAATTTATAATAGATGATTTGTTCAACAGCCTTGAATATGTACTTAAATATTAGTGTCAATGTCTGATATACTTAAATGCATGTCATGTCTATGGAACAAATAATTTACTAACTACGAATTCAACTATAATAGGAAAGGATTATAACATTTACTGGGTGCTATGTTTGTCTCATTAATAAATATTGTTTTTTTATGCAGTTTGTCAATCTATTCATATGATAAAAATATATAACTTTTTTTTATCAAACTTTATTCCTACATTGAATTTGAGCAATAAACTAACCAATAATCGTTATTTGTTCAGAATTTTTTTTTTTCGTTACCTGTTCAAGATTTTTAAGATTTTGTGCTAATGCAGCGAAACAGGAAACCCAAAGTGTTGTCTCATTCAAATTGTCATGTGTATAGGAGATTTTTTATTTTTTGGATGCTTGAAGTATAATCCAATGATGAAGACTGTGGCCATAAAAAATTTAAAACCATATGAAAATCCAGAAAATTATTTAATAAAGATGGACTTTGAACAGTTATTCTTTAAAATTCGGATGATTAAATTTATCTTTTCAACCTTATTTGAAGGAATAATTTTGAAACAATGTTTCGTCAGACATTACCTATTGTTCAAATGCTTTTTCTCAAATATAGCGTAAGATGAAAATTTGTCCGTATGTTAGTTACGCTTTTGGTGTGGTGCCATGCCATACCAAGACCGACATGCACGGTGAGAAAAGGAGAATATAGAAGAAAATTTTCTTGCTGGTGAAATGCTGTAAAACTTAATTTTACCTCGAGTCATGGTTGTATAATTAGTTTGATCAGTCGAAAGATCTCGTTACTGCTATTTATGGTTTCATTGGTGACTTGCAGAGCTGTTGTGACTAAATCCACTATTAATTCGAGGATTCGTTGAGAAGAAGAGTAGACTTATAGCACTTATACTTCTGCTTCATGTAGATGATTGGAATGCAGTGCTCTTGACACGACTTTGAATGACCCTGAGCCAGTTATAAACGAGGAGAGGAAATCGTCACCCAATCACGAGTTAAACGTGTTTGCCATTGACCACTGAGCACTTTAAAAAAATTTATTGATTATAAAATAATATGCAAGTTGAGTGTGGCATGGAGTGAAACTGAATCAGTAGAAACAATCGTGGTTAAGTGTTAGTACTAAGTGGTTTTGTAAGGGACTGGAAATACCGAGGACTTGCACAAGTATTCTCGTCTGAAGAATAGAGGGAATAGTTTGGACAATCACCAACGTTGCCAAGTTGACCGACGTGACCAGGCGGGAGAACCCATCGTTGCTCCCACCTACACAGGAAAAATAAATCTGTACATTTACAAAATATTCATTTGGAAACCTGTAATGCTACAAGGAAGATATTGCAACTTTGCACTACATCTGGCTGCGGCCTTTGAAATATAACTTGTGGTTTGAATGTATATTTGGAAAGCCATATCCGTTCGATGACAAAGTGAAGAAGTGTGCATTCAAGACATCGGCTGCAGTAATTTACAGTGCTGACGATGTGAAGCAAACTGTTAAACACAGTATCCAGAAACTCTGTCAGTAAAGGTTCTGGTTGATCTCTGTCTAGTATAAACCGATTGGAGCTAAGAATTAGTCATTTCGCGCCTATGCAGGGCTAAATGTTTATTAGATTACTGGCTTTCGCAAGTGATCCTGTAGTAGAATAGAAATTATGTAATAAATATTATGTTTGTAAAAGAACATGCGGTATTTTATTTCTCGAACCTGACACTTTTCTGGTATTTAAATTGAATTTATTTTAGCATCGTTCATAGATTGAACCAAGTATCGATTCAATATGTAAAGTAATGTAATTTTTTTTCGGTTAATTTGTGGAGTATTATCCGAATTTCTAGGTCAATAAATACAAATATCCAAGATGGTGGTCGTAATGGCTTAAATGATATTGGTTAATTTGGAAACTATGCTTCTTTTAGGACTTTCATCATTATTTATTGAAACTGATATTTTTTACATAAAATTAAGATGTTTTGCATCGCCAGGGATAGAACTAAGGACTGGAATCGATCAAATCAATCAGTATATTTATTGCCATTTTACTTGATGAACTTTGGATTTTTTCCCGAATCCCTAGCTAAATAATTACACAATTTCAAGACGGTGTCCAAATTTAAATATGGCGGGAGCCACAGTAAAAATAATTTATTACTGTTCTCTAGCATGTAAATTTACACTAACATGATGGTGGCACACTCTTAGTAGTTGAAAACAAGATGGTGGCCTCCAGAAGACGAAAACAATATGGCGGACATGACACCATACCATTTGTAGATATATACCTTGGTACTGGTGGAGGGAGGTCAGTCTGTAAGAAGCTTCCGTGGAGGAAGGATCTGTTGTTTTTTTATTTTTTTGGTTTTTACTGGTTTCGAACCAAGGACGGGAATCGATCTTATCAATCATTATTCTAATAATTTATTTTTTTCAATGAATTTTAAATTTTTTCTTTAAAATCGGATTATAAATAAAGATTTTCAAGATGGTGTCCGTAACGATAATTGATACAGTGTTGACAATTAAAAATGTTGGGTGCGGTGTAAGAGATTTTTATTACTTTTGTTTGAGAATTTTTTTAAATATATTAATAAATTACTGGTTTACTCTCGCCGGAAATCGAACCGAGGACCGAAAACAATTAAGTTACTAAATGGTGGAAAAGGCAATGTTTTAATATTTTTTGGAATATTTTCGGAATTTCTATCATTGTAATTACGGATTTTTAAGATGGCTGCTCTAACATAACATGCAACATTTATAGAGTACAATATGGCGGTCGTAATGTAAAGTGTAACGATGACATCGTACTCAACCAAGATGGCAGGCGTAACGAAACATGCAACATTTATAAAATCCAATATGGCGACCGTGACGATAAGTGCAGCAGTGGTTTTTAAGTAATATTTTATTAAATTTTTATTATTTAATTCGATTGATTAGTTTTTTTAATTATTTTTAAAAATGTTCCCGATTTTCTAACATATTAATTACGGTTTTTGAAGATGGCGGACACGACGTCATACTATGTGACAAAATATATACTTTCAAAAAAATGGTGGGTATCAGTCTGCCTGCAGCCACCATGAGGGAAGGATTGGTCGCATTTTTATTTTTTTTTCCCTCCCCGGGTTCGAACCGAGGACTTTGAGCTCCATGTCGAAAAAGTATGTTTTTTTTTAATATTTTTTATTAAATTTTATTAATTTAATTTATTTATAAATTTTTAAATTTTTAATTTAAAGTCGATAATAAATAAATATTTTCAAGATGGCGGCCGTAACGGAAATTGCAATGGTGACGTCATAATCATAGATGACGTGAGAGGCTTATCGGAGGCTGTACACATGGATGCTTAAGCCTCTTTTAGGATTTTGTGTTCTTTCTAAGGCAAAAGACTTCTAAGGTTTTTCGAAATCATAATTTTTGAATTTTTGAGGAAGAAAACGAGAAATTTTTCCTCAAAACGGTAATTTTTTTATCATTTTGAGGAATTTTCGAGTCCAAGATGGCCGCCGTGAGGTCACTAATCCAAGATGGCGGAAAAACACCAGCATCACACCCTGAACCATGTGCCCGGACATACCAAAACATACTACTTGCAACTTTACATGAATATTTATTTTTCCATTTTAAGAAAAAAAAGAAACATAAGTTACTCTGTAATGGAAGCTCCATTGGCTCTGGCCATATTATGGACTCTAGGTTCTCTGAGGGGTCCCAGATGGGAGATAGACTTTATTGTGATATTCTTAGGATGGAGTTTCCCCTCTAAGTCAATCATTGGCTAGCTACAATGGGTTTAAGGGGGAATTGGGTGGGAATGTTTCTGAGATGGGTTACCTTAGCCTCTCACTTTACCTCATCTCCAAACACCTCCAGGTCACGGTCAAAGGCACACATATTTCCCTGCGGCTCTTGGGAGCTCGCGTCGGTGGTATTACAGCACTCAATGGAACTTTTTTTTTCAATAAAAATAGACTCCAAGGACAAAAATTTACGTATAGACGCAAATTAGACTTTAGACATTGGAGATTGGCCCACAGTGCTGTTGACACTCCCTTGGAGACCCCGAGCCGATTATGAAGAAGAATAAAAAAAAGTTGTTGCCCAGTCACTTGACATCTGCGGCAAAAGTTGTGACATTGTTATAGACCAACGAGCTCTCTAAAATAAATAAATTAAATACGGGCAGGTTAAGTCTAGCCTGCAGTGGAATTATTTCTCGTGAAATGGTCGGGCAAGTATCCCAGTCAACATTCAGAAAATAGTTTTCTGTGTTTTCTCAGACGGGTGATGCCTAGCCAGAGCCACGATTATGACGCGGAATAATTTCATTACTTGAACATGTTTAATGAATTCACTTTAGATAACAATGCCACATCTTTTGCTGCGGGTTTCTTGTGATTAAGACACCACTTCTCATCCTTGTTCATAACTAGCTCGAAGTTTTCGAGGGCGTGTCAAGCGCACTGTTGACCAATCATCTGTCTAGTATAAAACTACTATTGCGTCTGTACATAACATTTTTTGATTGCAGTCAAATTGATCAAAAATATTAGTTCATTAAATTTATGGAATTATATGAACCAAAAAAATTAACTAAAATAATATACTTTTTTTGTATAAGTTGAGTGGTTATTCGTGATGCTGATGAGGTTAAGTTGGCGATGGTGTGTGCCTTTTTATGTGTGTGTGTGTGGTACACTTTAGATTTTTTTGTAACTCGAATAGACGTATTCATGTAAAATTACAGATGTTTGTAAATTTTACATTTACATGAAAATAACTGTATCACTAAAAAAAAAAAAAGTATTCGCAGTAATAATGTATTCGGGTTCTTACCCAGGCATTTATGCTTTGTGTTGTACCAGTACCAACAATAGTTTAAAGTTATTTTCAAACCGTTCCTTTGATAGATTTACAATATTAATTGCATACATAATAATCACGATACAACATAATTTAATATTATATTTCCGTTACCGTGGTTTACAAAAAATATTTTTGAATGATACGTCAATTAAAGTATAAAATTTATACGCTAATTTCCGTAAGAAATCCTCAGTATTTCTTACATAAAAAAAAAACCCATAGCCATGTCATGTACAAAGTTACAATATATGTATTGTAGTATTACTAGGGACAGGAAAAATTCGCGGGTTCAATGACCTCTAGGATGAACTCCATAGTTCTACTTACACTCCGTCAAATGCCACCCACTCATTGGCTGCTGTCTTGTGAGACGTCCCAACGTAGCAGCCTGTGATTCGATAAAGCTTTGGTCGAACGTTTCTCATTGGCCCAGACTCATCCAGGTGAGTTGTGAGCCAATAGCAGAGGCAGCACTGAGGTAGGTATAACTATTTGTATTTTAGCCTATCGCAAAATGAATTCGCGAATTTCTCCGGTCTTTAAGTATTACAAATTTGTAGAGACCTGCAAAATTCGCGGTTTCGATGGCCTTCAGGATGGACTGCACATGCCCCTGTACACTCCGGCAAATAACGCAAGTTCATTGGCTGCCGACTTGTAAGTCGTCTCAGCTGGTTTGTCTGTGATTCGATCGTTCTTTTGGTTGAGGGTTTATAACTGGTTGAGATTCGTCCAGATGAACAGTAAGCCAGTAGCAAAATTATCTTAGAGGTATATGTGTTTGAATTATAGCGTATCACCGAATGAATCCGCGAATTTTGCAGGTCTCTACAAATTTGTTTCCAAAGGAATCTTTTTTTTTTTAAGTACAGGGAAAAAAAATTCTGTTTCTCGCTGAAGCAACGCACGTAGTGGACTGCCTCAGCCGCGCGTCTCCGAGAGCGGGGCAGCCACCCCGGATCGTCCGGAAGGAGGTGGGCGGAGCCGTCGATGGGGATATTCCGCGCGAGGCGGGAGTGCGGTTAAGAAAGAGGTGCCACGTTCAATACGCGAGGGGGTTGGCGTCAGAGGGGCGTTTCACACCCTCCTCCCCGTTCCTCCCCCCACCACCCACACGATCCTTTCACACCGACGCTACGTTCGACGGCGCACCGAGTCGCGAGCGACGCCCGAGACAGCGAACAGCACTCAGGCTCCGTTTTCCGCCGTTGGTACCCCTGGTTGAACAACGCCTTTCGAGGTCGTAAGACGAAAGGGCAGCCAACTGGGAGAAAAAAAAATTCTTTGCGAGACACACAAAAAAATATATTCGTTCATCTGAATACGAACTAGGCTCAAAAAGCTTCTCCACCCCCTCCTGTTAGAATCGTAAGAGGTTTGATTTTTTTTTTTACATAAAGAATGAATTTTATTTTTACCGTCCTTAACATATTGTGGTCAGCCTTACAAATATTGGAGGTCATGAATAATAAACATTTTTTTTTTTTACAAAACCATGGGAAAACAAAATAGCCAGAATAGTATTCGAACCACAGGTCAACTGTAATACATGCGAATTTAGTTTCTAAACACTGAGCCACCTCATTCCTTATGTAAAACGTTGTGGTAGGTATATATGATTATTGACGATACGACGCTGTTATTAAATCCATTTAAAATAGTTTCATAAATACAGTCTATAAGTGATTGAAAAAGGATAAAAAAAATTATTTAACGAACTAATAAGACGAAAGTTTCTTTCTTCTTTAAACAGAAGCTGTTAGATATCAAGTTTTTTATTAATGTGATTAAATAGGTTGTATTAAAACAATATTAAATTATAATTTTTGCTACAACACTAACTTATTTGAACGTTTAACAGAATCTGTAAAGAAGTAAACAGATTAATATCATTGAATTCGTAAATTTCTCTTAAAGTGGTTTTATAACTATCTATATCAGAGAAAATTAACTGTGTTTTCGAAGGATGCTATCAATTGAAAATCCCTGGGTCAAAACCAAATCATTATTTTAGTATTTCATTTTTACAGTGTACAATTTTTAATTGTTTTAAGAGGTATTTTATTAGTGAATACGTTTTATTTGTCTTCACTGATATCATGGAAGGGGCTAATTTTAATTATTTGCATCTTAATATACAATAATATTCTTCAATTCAAAAGTAAAATGTCTTAAAAAGCACTCTCACTTTTTTTTTGCTAAATTGTAATTGTAGTAGTGAAATTCGTCCAATAAGTTGACTCCTTTATTACAAAGTAATTTTTTTTACTCCCTTCACGTAGCATTTATGTTAATTCTTACCGTAGTTGCTAATAGTAAGTTAAACATTCGATAATGTTGCACTGCAGGCAGTGTTTCGTCAGCCGTTGTTAATTTACAGCTGACAACCGCTAAGAATCGTTTTCACAATCTCATCTACATTCAGTAAAGTGATTCTGGATGCGATTACCAGACTAAAACAGCAAAAGCTTTCGGCATTTAAAAAAAAACAAGAGTTACTTAAGCCAAAGCGGTAGTAATACTGATTCTTCTTCGTTTGCACGTGTGTGTGAGAGTGTGTGTGTGTGTCCCAGCTGGCAACCGAATCCACAATTTACAGTTATCGTCTGGGTATGTTAATCCTCCGACCCACGAAGCGAGGCATGAAAGATTTATCTTTCCGACTACACGGGCGTGCGTGTTTGCAGTAGAGTTTTATTGTATTTCCAGTTAGCCTGTGTTTTTTTTTCCATTATGATCTATGCTAACCTTTGCAACTGAGCTTCACCGCTACGCATTGCGTCCGCCTTACTAAAAAAATGTACATTTTAACAAATAAAAATAAATCCCGTAGTAAAATATTTACGTTACCGTGCATTACAACTGTCAATTTTATTAAATATTTCATCGTAAAATAGCACATTAATTTTTTTTAACACACCTGTAGATAGAGCCACGAATATTATGCAAATTCGCCTGGTAGCAAAGTAGAATTGACGCACATATACATCCGCTTCGTGTTGATGATTGGACTACAGTGATCACGACGAACAAGAGGTTGTTCAATCATGTGTAACCCACCAAAGGAATGTGACATTATCGACCTATAAGCACTATAAAAAACTTGATCATTTGAGACCGGAAAAATTCTTAGATTCATTTCGCGATACAAGTTAATCAAATACGCGTACATTTGCGTTTATTATGCTATTGGCTGACAGTTTATTTGGAGCATTCTAGGCCATCAACCAAAGAAGTATGGAATCTCAGGCTACCCAGTGGAGACGTTTCACATGCCATCAGCCAATGAACAGGTGGCATTTTCCCGCGTTTATCAGAGAACTATGAATGCTACATTACAGGTCACTGAACATGTGAATTGTTCCAGACCTCATTAATTATACATAGATTCGGTGCTCTACCTATAGAGAAGGATTGAAAAAATCGCTGGTTCAATGAATGACCTCCAGTATAGTATCCAAGATGATCTGCATACTTGGGAAAACTTTGCCTGTTCATTGGCTCCTGGTTTGTGAGGCGTCTGAACTGGGTAACTTGTGATTCGATACGTCTTTGATTGAGGGTCTCTAATTTGCCCACAGTCCTTCACATTAACAGTGAAACAATAGCACAAGCAACACAAAGGTATAATTGTTTGAATTTCAGCATATCACGAAATGAATCCAAGAATATTTCTGGTTTCTAACTACATCTAATTTAAAAAAAAAAGAGCTAGCACTCAAAATTCTAAATAAAAAAAGACAAAAATTTGAGCAAGGCCGTTCATAGCTAAAAATATGGTCATATAATTTTAGCGGAAATTTTTTCCATACCGGCTGTGAGTTAAAACTTGTCTGTGTTTCATGGTTAGTTGCGTTTGCCTGAGGAAGATGTCTACTGTCAGCACACCAATCGCAACCATCCAGTGCGGAACAAACAAGTCCTGAATGGCTCGGAAAAATAGGACAATGGCTTCTACTGCAGACGGCCGCCAATTACAAGGAAATAATTCCTAACATAAGCAAAACCTCATTGCAGTGTAGTGAGTGGTTAAATCGTTTCGCGAAAATGCATGCCGCCTACTTAAAGATTACTATGCTACTGACTTTATAAATTTATAATTGTGACATGGACATTTAAAGAGCGAACTAAACATTTTGGAATTGTTTTTTTGTGAGACATATTTGTTTGTGTGTTATTTAATAATTAAATGAAGGTGTTGATAAACTTTCAGAAATAGAGAACATAAATCACGGAGTGTGGTACAAGCTCCAAGAACCATTAAAACTTTCTAAACGTACAGGTTTTTAATAATTAGTTAGGATACAATTTTCTTACCTGCTGGACGTGTATTTCGCGACAGAGTTTTTTAGTTAAATATTTTCCTAAGGAATTTATGAGAATAATTTTAAAATATTTAGCAGTATGAATTGGCACAGCTCAACAGTAAGTAGTTCTTAAACAAAATTTATGTCAGTTAACGGCTTATTTGGGAAAATAAGTCCAATTTACTCAAAAACATTATTTTAGAAAATTTCATTACTATTTAAATTATTTAAGTTTATTAAAACCAAGGGATCTCACATATCACATAACACATATCACTACTGAATGATTGTTTCGTTTAAATATAACAGAACATTAGTACCTTCAAATAAATCTAAATTGCGAATTACAACTGTTCAAATAAAGTATTTTAACAAAATATGTTACAATTGCAGATCTCTATCAACAAGGAAAGAAAGTACAAACTCTACTGGGTAGCTTGTGATTCGATGCTTCTTTTGTTGATAGTTTTTCACTGGCCCAAAGACATCTAGTGTTAGTTTCAGCCATAGGCGTACCCAGAAATTTTTTCGGGGGGTGTTCTTCCAGATTTTTAAGAAAAACTGCATAAACACCAAAAATTAATTATTTCTTGAGTAAATAAATATAATAGTCTCAAAATTCATTTTTTCACCTGGGCTATTGTTGATATGTAATTTGTACGTAACTTTTCTTTCAATTAACTTAAGTAAGTTTCCATTACAATATTAAAATGCCTACAAAACCCCCCAAAAAGATATATATAATATAAAAATAATTAGTTATTTTAACGAATTTACGTGCGCACTTTACAAACTTATTCCTAATAAGTTGATGGCATGACAATAGAATAATTGCTGTATAATTTGATTGTAAGTGTGTTAGCAACTAAGGCCGTCTGTCAATTACGTGACCTGCACCCAATAAGATGGACTGAAAAATGTTATCCACTTGTCCGTCTAAAGCTTGGTAACTTTATACTTTTGACGGGTGAACGGATGAAACTATAACCTCCTAATGTCTTCTAGTTATTTGCATATAAAATATTATATTAAAATGTATTAAAGTTTGTTTAATTGTTTAGCTGATACCAAAATCATTTCTTAGCTTACGGTTAGACACATTTCGAAAGCTCTTTTTTGAAGAAAAAAAATAGTATAAGTCACGGAAGTATTATAATTACGTATGGTAACTCTGGAAATGTGAAAATACATTCCGAAAAAAAACACTCTGAGTTTAATGAGTTTCAAGTACTTACTTTGCATAATTGTTTAAGTAACATAATTACATATGATAATTGTTTTTCCTCCAAATTGTTAAGTTTTCTCAACAGTTGTCAGCATTGACATGGAGAAATATTATGACGGACGAGCGGAGTGTTGTAAATCGCCAGCCGACCTCCGTAGCGTAGTCGGATGCACACCGGCTTATGGTGGGAGAGGTTCTGGGTTCGAGTCCCGGGTAAGGCATGGGAAGAAAACTGAGACTTATTCAAAATATACACTTGCGATAAAATATGATGAAAAAGAATAATGAAATTGATATTTCTGGCTAAACGGATACCGCTCAAGGCCAAAATCCAAACAGTGAAGTGAAGTGAAGTTGTACATCGCTTGGCGGCTGACGGACGAACGGATGACGGACGGATGCGACGGGCTGTTGTGATTCAGACTTTACAATTCAAGTGTAGCAAAACAGAATTAAATCTTTATATATAAAAATCTCGTGTCACGATGTTTGGCCGGGCTAATTTCTGAAACTACTGCATTGATTTAAATGAAATTTCGCACAAATATTTGTAACTTTGTCCAACATTATATATAGGCTACATTTTATTTAGATTAATGCCAGCATTTTCCGAAAATCAGCTCCCAAGGGTGGTTAAGCACTGTCAACAGTGGGTACTCCATCTCCATGACAACGGGATTTTGTATTGTTTATGCCTTCTGCGTCTTCATGGCAACGGGCATCACTTAGATCGATTTTTTTTCAATTCGAGGCATATTTCTGTATAGATTTAATTATTATTTTATGTAAAATTATTTAAATTATAAATATATTTCTGCGAAATACCACTGACTGACTCATTAAGAATGACTTTAAATCTTTCAACCGATTGAAACTTAGCATAGTTACTCATTTTGTGATGTATGTAGACGCTCACTAAGATATGATTTTCCGAAAATCAGCTCCCAATGGGAGTTTTGGGGGTGTAAAATATCAAAATTCCAGTTTTTGGTAGAAAATCACTATGGCAATGGCAGTTGTTTTGTTGATGCTTCATTCGTCTCTATGGCAACAACTAATTCACTGTTAGTGCAGTCCTCATTACCTTTTAAATTTTACGGGGACTTTAAATATCAAAAATTGCCCTTTTTTTTCAATTTTATATCCTACAGACTTGAACTTGACAGTAATGTTCCTAATGTTATGCAGGATGACTTTTCCGAAAATCAAGTCCCAAGGGTGGTTAAACACGGGCAACAGTGGGACAGCGGGATTGTGCATTGTTTATGCCTTCTGCGTCTCCATGGCAACGAGCATTGCTTTGATTTTTTTTCCATTCGAGGTGCGGCATTGGCGTACCCACAAGGAGGGGCATGTATTATGAGCGGCGCAAGAGTGATCTGCTTGTAGACTGCCGTAGCGAAGTACGGGTACATCAGTTATACGTTGCGTTCTCGAGAATCGGGAAACCATCAGTGCTACTCGTTTTCTCTCCGGTACATTAGAAAGCATTGTAATAAATTTTTGTCGAAATTAATTACATTTTATTTCATTTATTATTACTGTAAATGGGATATTTAGTCTCATTTTTTCCCCATTAGTATAGCCGTGCGAGCTGGGTTGGGCAGCTAGTATAATATATATTAAATTATATTGTTCTATTACAATATTCGCTAAAAACACCTACACATTGAGTTGAGGCCATTAAGCTACTGACTCAAACACAACTACACACCACGTTGCACTCAACGAGGTCCCTTTCATCTGAGGCGAGAAATTTACATTTCAACTTTTCAATGATTGTAACAGTCGTTTAAAATTACGCACCTTGCGATAATCAAACTTTTTTCTTTGTGTTATACGTACAGATGTACAGTATTTAAATGAAAGTACCTGACTTGACAAAACGACCAATAAAGTCCCATCCCCCCCCCCCCCACGTTTTAATAGTTTTATAGAGTTTTGTTTGAAATTAGGTCGCAATCACTACTGTTACTCAATGCCCAATTCTACTAAGCAAATCTAAAACATAATCAAAGTAGAGTTGAACTGATTATTCCATAGACCAATCACCGCAATTTGAGAATTTAGACTGACCTATCATGAACCAACCACTGCAAATCAAATTTTTTTACCTTTGCTTACCAATTGGGCTGCTTGGTGACGTTATTTCTGTCGTAGCTCTGTGTTTAGAAATTGAGCTCGAATGACATGAGTGTTCATAATTTTCTTGCCTCATTTCGGGGGGGGGGGGGGGGGGGGGTTGAACCCCCAAAACACCCCCCCCCCCTGGGTACGCCTATGGTTTCAGCCAATCTTGAAATGAATCCGCGATTTTTTCCGGTCTCTGTACACGACATAGAAATATACACAGGCAGTAGGAAACAATGTTTTTAGAAAACTGCAATTTTTTTTTTAATATTATTTCACGACGCACGGACAAGTTCGTAAAATATGAACGTCTCCTTATTTGATAAACTGCATTCCTGCTCTTTAAAATCTTCACTGAACAAATATATTCCTATTTAATTTACAAACATATTGGTTAAAAAATTGGTTACAAATTATATTGGTTCGTAAATTTACTGACACTTCGTTAGTTCACGGGTACTGAGTTAACTCACAAAATCATTTTGGGTTTTTAACAAGTCCTTTAAAAATGTCTATAGTAAAAATACTCTTATTCCTTCAACGTCAATACTGATCGTTTTAAAAGCAAGAAAATAAAAATTTAAGTTTTAATTGTAAATTTACAACTAATACAATGTTCATTTGGATGCTTTATTTCTATAAACTTTTCGTAAATTTACTGTACTTTCTAAAGCATAGGAAACATTTGCTATAGTAAGTAAACAGCATAAAATTAGAATAGTTATACACGTACAGCACAGAATACGAAGCTTCATTTTCATACTCACAGCAGTTTCAATTATTCCAATAGATTTCCTTTCATATTCTTCTGAATTTATATACTTTTAAACAGTGCAATTCTGTCATTTATTCATAAGCAGTTGATTTCACCATTTTGATTTTAGCATTTAGGAAAAATTAGCTACAAATAATTTCTTAATAAATAAATACGTATTCGAATTATTTCACTCTTCATCTTTGAAATTTCCATGTCGAAAAAAGTGAAAGTTAGTCCATGTCACTGACGTAGCTTAAGCTGATTGGCCGCAAACATAAATCGGCGCACTGCACAGTGAAGAGTTAGAAGTTCGTAAACTTTCCGTGCGCTGTGCGCGTGCTGTTCTGCTGCGCGTGTGCTATTTTCCGATGTGGCTGCAGCTATACAGGAATGTCTGTGTTCGTTGAACTTCCATGCGCCTGCACGTGCTGTGGTGAATGTAGCCCAGACTTTACCAGCGTGGCACGTCGTGCGTATGAAGGTGAGGTTAGGGTGCAGGTGTACTCGTAGTCAGCATTCCAGGGATGAATATATATTTCTCTCTATCTCGTTAGTCGACGTATCTTCTATTGGTTTATCTTCCCGTAAGTACCACCCCTTCCCCCCACCCCCCAGGCCCATCAAACCAGTATATCTAACTAGCCGGTGACAGGATGCAGAGCAGTGTGTGCGTTGTTCATTAAACCAACGCACACTCGTGTAGTATCTTGACGCACATCTCTCTCTGTTTCTCTCTCTTCTCTCCTCTCCCTCCCCTTTCCTAACATATAAATCTTGAGCTAACATCAACCTCCTTCGGCTGCTTGCCAGTGTTGCCAATCTAGTTTGTTTAGAACGCCAAAGCGTAAGGGCATTTTCCTACGGTAAAATATTACAATATATATCGAAAAATTGAATTAATTTTACTGTAACGTGTGAGCTGTCTCTGAAGATTTGATCCAATGCGATCGAAACTAAAAGTGTTTAAGGACAGGCATTCAACACTCTTCAAGTGTTTGAACCGTTGCAGTTAAAACATCTTACGAAATACACGATACTTTTCATTGGGAATGTTGTTTGTTTCTGAAATTAGATTGCAGGCTTTCTTCACTTCCATTATTTGAAAAAACTTTCTTGACGATAGTAATTATGTCACTTCGCAGTGTTGAAGTGAAAAAAATTCTGAAATTTACAAAACTAATAAATGAGTATAATAGAAAATTGCAAATGGTAAAGATATTTGCTACGAATACATGGTACCTATACTATAATTATTAAGACAAAAGTTTTCATGTTTATAAAAGTAACATATTTTTATAGTCAATTTCCGACAAATGCATAATTTAAGAACACCAAGTTAATATTTAGGAACACAACGAAACTTTCCTTTCGTGTACTTTAGCAATTACAGAACCACCGGAACTACTAAAAAATTTTGTGCTGTCATTTTCATAATTAATTATAAGTAGTTTTCAATTACCCGCTGGAACATTTTACCTTCTGTGTTAACCATACCTATGATAAGAGACACGATTATTTCGCGAGTTCATTGGGTCGCAAAATATATTAGAAGCGCGTAGACATCTGAATCAAGCTGATGATCGGACTACTGTGTTCTTGACGACCCTGAGTCAGTTTGTTGGGGAACACTGGGGGGGGGGGGGGGGGGGGGGGGATAAGAGACGGGCCTACAACAATCTTCAGAAAAATCCCTGAGAGGGTGTGCTTTGACAGTAACAACGGCATTTAAACGATATTAATTACAAGGGTCTCGACGTGCAGTGCAAACAGTTACTCTTCTGATGATCTGACAATATTCTGTTACCTCCGCTAAGACAGCTCACTTCTGCCGGAAGTTGCAAACAAACAATATTAAAACTTTAAAGCAATTTAAAGGAAACAATTGCTAACAACAAACTTTAAAAAAAGGAGCCTTTGAAATGCTTGGCTCTCAAAATAATTGAGTACATACCAAACCAACACCCTGGTATACAGTACGTCTAAGTCGTTTGCATTAAAAATTGCTTATAAGATTATAGAGTTTCCATTTACCAAACAATAAACTAACAGTTTGCACATTTTATTTTCTTGAGTCACAAAACAATCACTACTGAATATTTTCTCTATTGCGGCACAATAGTCTTATATTTTCTTTAAGTGCAAACCGCAAATAGACAATAAGAACTAACAGCAAGGTCTTCTAACTGAGACATCAAGTATTTACATTTAAAACATTTTTACAATTCCCTATTCGGGAGGGAATCCCGTCCGGTTTGTGGGCGTGAAATACGTGACTCCACTCGCCTGGTCAGTTTTCGTAGTTCAGCTGGTCGTCCTCTGGTGACACGATCCAGGGCGGCTTGCATTCTCTTGCTCGGCGTCCGTCAGATGAAACAACGACAACTGCGACAGCTCCGACATCTTGACACACCAAGTCCGGCAACGACCGCCCCCTCTTCACGCCGCTGCCCTTTGTTGATGTCCACTCCGGCGGGAAGCTCGGACGGTTCTCTCCCCCCCCCCCCCCCCCCCCCCCCCGCGCAGACTGCAACTGGAGTCTCTCTGACCACTCGACAACAGACAGAATGGCCTCGCCTACTATCTGCTCGGAGCGTTTGCGTAGTTCAAGTCCAATCCGTCCGTCCAACTTCTGGTAATGTCCGCCACACCTTTCCCCGCACCTTCGCTACCTCGCCTCTCAATAACTACCAGCGGTAATACAACATTTAACAATTCATCTTCACTTCCCAGCATAACCAGTCACTCGTACGTCTTACTTGCACACTGCACGAGGAAAGTATTCAAGTGCGGGAGCGCGGTGCTTTACCGCTACATCTTCCTGAGTCCATCCTGGCG
Source organism: Bacillus rossius redtenbacheri (assembly GCF_032445375.1). Taxonomy (NCBI): domain Eukaryota; kingdom Metazoa; phylum Arthropoda; class Insecta; order Phasmatodea; family Bacillidae; genus Bacillus; species Bacillus rossius. Next base: position 335,623,111 of record NC_086330.1, on the reverse strand, counting down.
TGGCTGCTCGCTCCAGCAGCTAGAGGTCCCAGGAAGGCGGCGGTGGGCTATGCGGTGACGGCAGGTCAATCCAGTGACGACCCCAAAAAGTCCTCGGGTGAAGTGAAGGTGTTGACTGTGATCAATGGCGATTTTTTTTATTTATCTAAATTTAAAACTGATTGCGGTCGGAAGGGGTCTGGGTTAGGGAAAGACTCTAAGTGCGTCTCTACTCATGCTGGGTTTAAGCCATGCATGAAGGGTAACATGCATCATGTGCTAGGAGGGGATTGGCCAGCTATGTCAGCAATTGGCGCCATAACTAACTCCCCTCACTTCTTAACTCTAGACTCTAAAAACTAGATAAGTTGTGCCCCGGTAAAACCTGCATAGACACAGAAAAAACCCTGGGCACTTACACGCGGGATGCAAAATTCCATGCATTAATTACAGGCAGGTTGGTTACGGGAAAGAAATGGATGGTCCAGGAGGAAGTGTTGGATAGAGTAGAAAGAGTCAAACATTCGGGGGTTGGGTACGTGGACTTTATGTCCGCATTGGGTTTGGGGGACACTTGTTTTTTTCGATGACGACTTTGGGTCGTTTCCCTGGCGCTGACAGGCCCCCTTATATGCCCGAAAAGAACCACCCAGGGATTCGGTTCGTACTTACAGATTATTATTCTGTCATCCGGTTCTCTTCTGGGCGTTTCGCCGATGATCTCGGCAACGATACTTGGTGACCCGGATTACAGGTCAATTGTTTTGGATCCAGAGACCGGGTCCCGGCGTGTGCCTAGGCGTAGACAAGAGTCACGTGGTTAGGATGATTCGGGTCACGGGTCACGGGTCACGCTTCAGTGAACCGTGTCTTTTCCAGTCGATTTGACTCGCTCTCGCCCTGACCGACTGGGTCACGGGACACTTTTAGCATTTTATACAGAAAACACTGTTTACTTATAATTAAACAACAAACTTTACCGTGTGTTATGACACCGGTAACAAGTTACAAACATGGATAAGTGGTTATCCAATCACGTGTAAACCGCGAAAGGATGTTTCATTCTTATCGACCACTCTTAACGAGCACTCTAAAAAATTCAGATTATATATGAGCAAATGAATTCTAGCCTGAAGTGATTTATATATCCGCGATATAACCCACTGTAAAATCAAATGATGGTTCAAAGAAACGAGGATTTGAAACCTAGCCTGTCGTCAAATCACGAGTTTCCCATGTCCTTACCTGTACTTAAAGACATTAGAAGAGTTTAAAGGCTGCTGATGACCTTTCAGAGTTTTAGCTACGTCCATTCCCCATACACTGTATTTTTTTTGGTAGATGAAATACAAATTTTTATGTAAAATTACAGATATTTGTAAATTTGTACATTTACGTGAAAACAATCGTTTTTTTTGTAAATGAAACACAAATATTTATTTAAAATTACAGATATTTGTAAATTTGTACATTTAAGTGAAATAACCGTATCACAACAAACTTTTGTTCGTAATAATAATAGTTTGGGATTCTTAACGTAGCATTATGCTTTGTCCCAGTACCTAATATTTAAAATTATTTGTTAACCGTTCCCTGAATTGCTACGCACATTAATAAGCGCAATAAAACCAAATAAAATCCACTTGTTTAATTATCCATTGTCTTTTCCATGGTTTTAAAAATAATGCATAACGAAACATCAATTAAAATACAAAAACGTGCACCAACGTTCGTAACAAATACTGAGTATTATCTCGAAAAATGTATTTTATATTTGCAAAAATAACCATTAAAATATGTGTCACAAAGTGAAAATAACTTTCTCGTGGTATAATAAACTATTTCTCGGCAGCTGGTTTCTAAAGGAGTCTTTTTTAAATACAGAATTTTTTTTCTGTGTACTAGATGTGAGAAAAAATACAAATGTGTACGTGTGTATGTATGTATATATATATATATATATATATATATATATATATGTGTGTGTGTGTGTGTGTGTGTGTGTGTGTGTGTGTGTAAGCTTCGTTATTTCAGAGCTCATCTCCGTGTTCTATATTAACGGACTTCGAACGGAAAATCACACACCCTTCTGCACTTCTGATAAAAAAAAATGAGGGGAGAGCGATATGTCCACGCTCCTTTGATGGGAATACGTTCAACGCTGTTTTCGTCAGTAGGCCTACGTCATTGCACAACCTCCCTTTTAGTTTCCCAAACTTTATGCCATTTCGAAAATACACACACAATTTTTCTCATACCGAATGAAAAGTGTTATTTTTTTAGTATTTGGTCGTGATTGCCAATATCAGCTCACCCAACGAACATTTAGTTAAATCTATGCATACAACGCTAGAGAAATAACATTAAAAAATATATTGTAATACGCAATATAAACTAATCGTGTGTTACAACGTAGTTCACTTTCTCAAACTTTACATAATGTTAACCTTCTTCGTTTCTTAACTTAGCCTATTAGTAGAGACCGGAAAAATTCGTGGATACATTTCGTGATGTGCTGAAATTCAAATAATTATAACTTTTTGCTGAATTTGCCATTGGTTCGCTGTTAATGTGGAGGACCCTGGGCCAATTAGACACTCTCAATCAAAGAAGAATTTAATAACGAGTTATCCATGTGAGAGCCTCGACAGTCAGTAGCCAATGAACAGGTGGCATTTGCCCGAGTGTGCAGAGGATTATGGAGGCTATCCTGGAGGTCATTGAACCCGCGGATTTTTCTGGTGTCTACCTGTTAGGATGACATGAATAAAATACCTTAAATTTTGTATGTGATAATGTGGAAAAAAAACACTCAAGTAATGTTCTCATAAAGACATTCATTTAGTGTGTTTGGAAGTTTCTAAGCGGAAAGTGGGTTTATTTTCAAGCCGATATAAATTTTTTTCGTTTGTAAAAGAGTAGCGACAAAAATAAAACATTTTTTTGAAACATTTTCATTTATTCGCTTTCTATTCTGTCTGTTGCTCTTTTCGGTACAAATTTTGTAATCGATTTTTAACTAACTTCCCGATGAGCCAGAGACTTCAAACTTTCAAAATAGCCTATAACTGGATGAAAATGCAATATTAACTCTCTTTATTTGTAGTTTGTTTGTCTGTTCGATATAAATTTATTTATTTTCTTACGCAAAGCCCCTGGATTCATGGCGTAAGGCTACGAGCAGGACAGTATAATAATGTGGGATGCATAACGCAGTACTCGCAGGCGATGCCTATATCACGCATACAGGGCTACGAGAAATGTCCGCCACACGGTCATATAATAAGGTCAGACAACTTCCTATCCTTCTCCTTGGCCAGACCCGTACGCTTAGCAAATCTCACGACGCATAGCTAGAAACCTGCAAAATTCGCGGATTCATTTCGTGATATGCTACAATTCAAATAATTATACCTTAGCGCTGCTTCTACCACAGGTTCAATGTTAATCTGGATTAATGAGGGCCAATTAGAGACCCTCGCTCAAGGAAGTGTCGAATCACAGACACTCAGTCGAGAAGACTCACAAGTCAGCAGCCAATTGAAGGCTTCCATGAGCTTCATGGGACAGTGTAAACAGGTGAAGTACATTCACGTGAACCTTCAACTGCGTGTAACACTATCCTAAAAATACTGAATAAATTATGCTGAATAAAAGGTTTGCGAAGAGGTAATCTAACAATTATAGCCAAGGATGGATGCAAAGGTTGAAGTAGCAAATAGTTACATTAACTTAGTTCGTTTAATCATGGGCAAAGGCCTCACGTGGTTATCATACAAATACATCATTCTTTCACATATAATTAATACTTGCTTAATAGTGCTAGTACACATGCCACGGCAAAATACGTGAACGCATATCTATATTTTCTTTAGGATTAAATGCTTGATTGAATACATAATATTAACTTGATAAATACTTGAAAGAAATTTTACAATTAAGTATTAACGCTTACACACAAGGATAATGAACACTAACATGCCTCATTAGAGAATACAAAAACGTCAAATGAACATGCAGGCGACCGCGGCCTAACCTACACTAGGCGGTATAAGCTTACTGTAAAGCATGATAAGGCATGATATAAAAGGAAAATTCACAAATTAATACATTAAATACATTACGTAAAAAACAAGTCCTAACGAAGACTGTAGACCAGACGGGGAGAGACGTCAAACAAACTATGCATGGTACTAATACAAAAAATGATCAAGGAAAACAATAAATGCCAAATAGAATTTAGACGGTGACGGCCGAAATGGAATTTATAATACAGCTATTACCAAGTACCGTTTACATTACTGTAAGGGTCACCACCTTACAACACTTACGTGCATTCTCCCCGCTGTCACACACTCTCTCTCTAAAGCAAGTATCTGACTACATGCTTAATTCACGACCAGCACCGACTGTGTGCTAACGAACAAGAAAAAAGCCTTCATGGCATTACACCTAGTTTTAATTAAGCAAGAGGGCGCCACGCGCATGCGCGGACACCTCACGAGGGGAAGACAAACACAGCACTGGACGCAGAGAGGGGGGGGGGGAAGGTAGGAAGGGAAGAAGCGCCGAAGCCCGCCGCGCGGCGCGAAGTTCAAGTGACGCGCACCGACCACTTCAACTCCCCCACCCTTGACGAACGCAACCGCGAGCCTCGCCAACCAAGTCACAAGGACACGAGGAACTGCAGGTCCGGTCACAACTCTTGAAGTAACTCAAATGTCAAGTCAACACAATTCTATGTGTGTACAAATACAAACAAATGTTTCTAAATAACAATTTCTTGATATCTAACTGACGATTTCTTGAAGTGAGTTCAACACATTTCTCTGTGTATACGAATACAAACAATGTTTCTTAATAACAATTTCTTGAAGTGAGTTCAACACATGTCTATGTGTATACAAATACAACCAATGTCTCTAGATAACAATTTCTTGAAATGAGTTCATGACTGGCATAATTTTTCGTGTAGGACACCTAGTAAGGATTCTCAGTGTATCCACAGAAATAAAGAGTCTTCAGCGTTTCCACTGAAATAAAGACTCTTCAGCGCTGAAGAGAAAGTTTAGAGTACGGGACGTCCCTAATAATTTCAAATTCGGACAGCATCTTCTTCATCCCAGAGTAGCAGGAACAGCATGCCTTCCCCCAGCGCGACACCAGGGCGAGAACGGCGGGCGTCCCCACCGCCTGCCCACGCTCGGCGCCTGGCAGGCAGGGCCGTCCGAAGCGGCCGCTGCAGGAGAGTCAGTCTCCGCACGCGTCACGGCCCCTCACGGGCAGGAGACGGCGGCGACTCCATGCCACCGCTCCTCATCGGTGACGTGACGGCGACCAACGTCCCAGCAAGCAAGTGGCCTTGCAGACACGACGAACCCGGCGGGCGGCTGCGGTCACGCTATCTCGGGCAGGGCGAGGAGCGTCAGGTGCGCTGCGGCGCGAAGTCCTCTTCCGGGCGTGGCGTGAGCATCGGTGGGAGGAAAGAAAAAAAAAAGAAAGAGAAGGAAACATGAACACCCAAACAACAACAAAAAAAACTAAGTCCAAATAAACGAAAAAAAAAGGTTATTGATGAAATTTCTTTAATTGACCCACATGGGCCTTTTTATATTTTCTAGAACCAGAAGGGTTACGCAATAGGACCGTGTTGTCTCCCAACATTCTATCAATCACGAATGGCCCAACAAAAGCAGAAATCAATTTTGAATTAACATTATCAGCCAGTTTTGGCAATTTAAAATTCTTTAAGAGAACCAAGTCATTAACAGCAAAACCATGTGGTCTCCGCGTAGCATTATAAGAGGCGGCTACGGCCTCGCGGGCCCTCTTAAGATTACAACTCACATCGTCAAGCATGGCCTCCAGGGAATCACTGTCAGAGGCAAGTTCCAGAGGCGGCAGTCCCCAGGAGTTAAGCAAAGGATGGGTCAACTCACGGCCCATGAAGGGGATGGAAGGGGGAAACCCTGTCGCCATATGGACAGCAGAATTAAACGCCACGTTGATGAATTCAAGGTCACTGTCCCACAACGACTGATCATCCCTGTAATAAGCAGTAAGAGTGGCTTTAAGCACCTTGTTTACACGTTCAGACTGATTACCCTGGGGGCAATAGGGACTACTGTAAATGGGTTTAATAGCCCATTCAAAACACATATCCTTAAATAATACAGACCGGAAGTAACGGGCATTATCACAGGTTATCATAGCAGGAGCACCAAAAAATTTCCACACTTGCTCTCTTAAGGCTTTAACAATACTAGTGGCCTTCATATTTTTTAAGGGGAGTAGCAACACAAATTTGGAAAAGATGTCAAGAACAACTAGAATGCAAATATTTCCCTTTTTGGAGCGTGTAAGGGGACCAAAAATATCCATATGCAGAACGTGCCATGGAGCAACCGGGGGATCCGCACAATACAGGCCAACCTTGGCACATTGCGGAGGTTTAGAAACCTGGCAGTCAACACAGGACCTCACGTGGTGACGCACGTCTGCACGTAGTTCGGGCCATGCCAGATGCGCGCTGATGCGGCGGAACGTTTTTTCAATACCCAAGTGAGCACCCAACAATGAGTCATGAAAGTACTTAAGAACCATCGGACGAAGGGAGGCAGGAACCACTGCCTTCCTCTGCTTGCCAGACTTCCCTGTGTAATAAATTACACCTTGTTCCTCTACGTAGGGCGTAACAGTGCCATGATGCAAATCCCTGCGTATGTGAACGCACAGCGGGTCATCCTTCTGACAATCACGGATACTAAGAAAAGACTCTGGGAAGACCTTGCACACCGCGGCACTAATCGGCTCAGAACAAGATACTGGCAAGGCACTGGTGTCAAACTCCTCAGGGGTAAACATCCGTGACAACGTGTCAGCGACCACATTGTCACTACCCTTTAGATGGTGTAGCTTAAAGTTAAAGCGGGACAGCCGTAACACCCAGCGCCCTAATTTCCTTAGCTGGTTAGGGTGGTTAAATAACCAGCTAAGTGCCTGATTGTCAGTGTACAGGTCAAATTCCTGACAGTCCAGGTACGAGGCGAACTTCTCAACGCCGAACAAGCATGCAAGCGCCTCCTTCTCATACACGCCGAGACGCCTTTCTCCGTCTGTCAACGATCGGCTAGCATAAGCTATGGGACGTAATCTATCATTTTCGAGGTGACCTAGGACGGCTCCTAGAGCAATGCTAGACGCATCGACCTGAAGTGCGAACCTACGCTGAAAATCCGGAAGGATCAAAACGGGAGGAGAAGAGACAAGGGCCTTAAGATTATCAAAGGCTTTCTGTTGCGCCTCACCCCATTCAAAGGCTGTGTTTTTCTTGCGCAGCTTATTCAACGGACCACAGACCGCAGCATAGTCCGGTATAAAGCGTGCATAGTAACCTGTCATGCCTAGGAATCTCTGAATTCCCTTGACGTTTTTAGGGGGCGGAAAATTAACAATGGGTAAAACCTTGTCAGGGTCCATAATGAGCTTTCCCTTAGAAATAATGTAACCAAGGAACTTAACATGGTCCTGGGCCAAACGAAGTTTGTCAGGATTAACAGTTAACCCAGCCGCTCGAAGACAGTCAAACACCTGAGTTAGATGTTGTTTGTGCTCTTCTAAGCTAGCGCTATAAACAATAATATCATCAATATAGTTAAAGACAAATTTATACTTTAAATCAGAAAGAATATGGTCCAGCACGCGGCTCATGGCCTGACTACCAAACGAAACTCCCATGGGCACCCTATTGAACTGAAATTGTCCCCAAGGGGTAGAAAATGCGGTGTATTTACGGCAATCGGGATGCAAGAGGATTTGATGGAAACTGGTGTTCAAATCGATGACGGAAAAAATGGCTGCCTCTCCTAGGTGTTGTAGAGCGCTCTCTACCGTCGGTAATTCGTAAGAGTCCTGAATGACCTTATCATTTAGAGATTTGAAGTTGTGAACCAAGCGAAATTCTCCAGCCTCCTTTTTAGGAACTAGAAAAGTAGGCGAGCTAAAATCAGAAATAGATGGGGCAATTACCCCAGCTTCCATGAGGCGATCGACAATAATCTTCATTTTTTGTAGTTTAGGGGGTGATACTCTGTGGCCTTTGGCCTTAACAGGCGTGCGATCCTTTAAATAAAACTTATAGGGCAATACATCACACCTTCCTATACGACTGTTTATTACGTCAGGATAACTACTGAAAACGTCCGAAATCAGAGAGTCTCTGAAGGTCATGTCACTCATGTCAGGACAAGACATGACTTCAGGGGCGGCATTCTGCGGAATCAATTTAATTTTTAATGAAGGGTGAAAGCCAAAAACAAGATGCTGATTAGCCACGTCAATCAAACAACGAGTTTTCCCCAGAAAATCCAGACCAAGGATAAGTGAATGACACAAACCAGGAATAATGTAAAAATGCCAGTTCCAGGAAAATCCGGCAATTTTAATGTGAAGCTCAACTGTCATGTTAGCGCGTACTACTTCTCCATTAGCTACACAAATAATGACGTCAGGGCACGTAGTCACACGGCTCTGCAATGCAGGAAATTTATTACATAAGGAATAAAAAAAATCAGCACTCAACAAAGAACGAGTGGCTCCGGAATCCACTAAAGCCGGGACAATATCACTAAACAAATTAACATGAACAAAATTGTGAAATTTATGAAAGGCGGCTTTTCTCTGACGACGATCGCGGCGACCGCTCATACGCCCTGATCGGGGCCCGTTTCCCGGACACTGATCCCTATAGTGCCCTGCGCGGTTGCACCTAAAGCATCTGCGTAAATCGCGGCTCACAGCGGGCTGCGTGCACTCAGACACCGCGTGACCGAACTTTCCGCAGTTGGCCTTAAGGCCGGGCGCATTAGTGGGAGGGGGGCGCCTGTCGGTAGCGCGGCCGGAGCCGACAAGGGGCTCGGTTACACTAACCGCACAATCAACGAGCTGCGGCGCGCGCGTAGCACGAGCGGACTGAGAATAAACTTTCACAGCAGGCTGAAATTCTAAGTTTTTAGGCTTATAAAACCGCGATGTAGATGAAATGGGGAATTCCTCCTTATATTTTCTAACAGCGAGCAAGCGATTCTCCACTTCAGAGCTCCACTTGCGTAAAGCATTCAAAGTTGTGGGAGGACTAAGCATGGCGCTATGTTGAAGCACAAGCGGAGAGACATTCCCTAATATAGTTTGTACTAACTCCGTTTCTGTGAGGTTTAAATTAAGAACGGCCGCATAATTGGCCACGGAATTAATGAACTGAAGAGTGGGCTCGTTAGGCAATTGAAACCTAAATACTAAGTCTCGTTTACAGCTCTCAAGCACACGTGGAGGACAGGCAAATTGCAAAACTGAGCTCTTGAACTGAGCAAAAGAAAGATTCTGAGTAATTGCGTCGGTAAGTAATTGCAAAAATGCGGCTCCACAGAGACTCAGCAGGGCCTTTAACAATTCTGCCTCACTAACTAATTTCAGCCCTTCAAGACGTGATGCCGCACTTAAAAAATCCAAAACAGCTCGTGGCTCGCAGCTATCAAGCCGAGGAAGAAGCTTAAGGTTAGAAAAAAATATTTTTGTATTAAATTTTGAGTTCAAGGCGGGGCCAGAAGGGGGTGGGAACTGCCGAGACGGTACCTCATCAGCTGATTCCCAGGAGTTACGAACATGCTGGACGAGTAGGCTCCTCAAAACAGCAACAGTAGCGCCCTCCTCGAAGGAAACGCCCTCCTCGGAGAGGATTTGAACCAGCTCGTCACGGCGTAGACGATACACCCATCCCGTGACCGGTGACCCCATGGTGCATGCAAGACAAAAGAGAAAAACAAACACTTTAATGGTCAGCATAACATAGCAGAGTTGCGCAGTTGAAGGCTTCCATGAGCTTCATGGGACAGTGTAAACAGGTGAAGTACATTCACGTGAACCTTCAACTGCGTGTAACACTATTCTAAAAATACTGAATAAATTATGCTGAATAAAAGGTTTGCGAAGAGGTAATCTAACAATTATAGCCAAGGATGGATGCAAAGGTTGAAGTAGCAAATAGTTACATTAACTTAGTTCGTTTAATCATGGGCAAAGGCCTCACGTGGTTATCATACAAATACATCATTCTTTCACATATAATTAATACTTGCTTAATAGTGCTAGTACACATGCCACGGCAAAATACGTGAACGCATATCTATATTTTCTTTAGGATTAAATGCTTGATTGAATACATAATATTAACTTGATAAATACTTGAAAGAAATTTTACAATTAAGTATTAACGCTTACACACAAGGATAATGAACACTAACATGCCTCATTAGAGAATACAAAAACGTCAAATGAACATGCAGGCGACCGCGGCCTAACCTACACTAGGCGGTATAAGCTTACTGTAAAGCATGATAAGGCATGATATAAAAGGAAAATTCACAAATTAATACATTAAATACATTACGTAAAAAACAAGTCCTAACGAAGACTGTAGACCAGACGGGGAGAGACGTCAAACAAACTATGCATGGTACTAATACAAAAAATGATCAAGGAAAACAATAAATGCCAAATAGAATTTAGACGGTGACGGCCGAAATGGAATTTATAATACAGCTATTACCAAGTACCGTTTACATTACTGTAAGGGTCACCACCTTACAACACTTACGTGCATTCTCCCCGCTGTCACACACTCTCTCTCTAAAGCAAGTATCTGACTACATGCTTAATTCACGACCAGCACCGACTGTGTGCTAACGAACAAGAAAAAAGCCTTCATGGCATTACACCTAGTTTTAATTAAGCAAGAGGGCGCCACGCGCATGCGCGGACACCTCACAAGGGGAAGACAAACACAGCACTGGACGCAGAGAGGGGGGGGGGGGAAGGTAGGAAGGGAAGAAGCGCCGAAGCCCGCCGCGCGGCGCGAAGTTCAAGTGACGCGCACCGACCACTTCACAATGAACAGGTGGCATTTTCCCGAGTGTGTAGAGTGTAGTAGAGTCTATCATGGAGGTCATTGAACCCGCAAATTTTGCAGGTCTCTACGCATAGCGCATTAATGTTGCTGATAACCGTTTAGATTTTCGTCAATAGATGGCGTAGCATTAAATTTCGCACGCACTGTCGTTTGGTGCGTCCGTCACGGTTTGTTACCTTACTATTTTATATTGCAGGCGCCCCTCATTTTGAGTTTTAAACCTTACAAGTATTTTTATAGGTATTTAAAGTTAACAATCACATATGTTCTTTAAAACCGTTATGGGGTTAGGAATAAAATCAGAAACTTAATTTGTACTGAAAATTAATTAAATTGTAGGATTTCACACACACAAGAATAAAAAATAGAATAGTAACCAAATAAAAAATTATATTTTTAAAAAAATACTGTTTAAAACGGACTGAAAACATAGAATAGTTTATCCTGGCCCCGTAAAGATTTATAACACCATACATATTCCTAACCCCATATAACTTGTCATAAAGATTTACGATTGTTAATTTTTAACACCTATGAATTTACTTTAAATTTATAAAACGAAAAACGTGCGGCGTATTGATGCATGAATAGTTCATTAACAATTTTATTGCACTGAAAATTATATGATCTGCAATAGATAATTGAAGCATGAATATTAACAATTTCATTTCACTGCATATTTTATTAACTTTTGTGTGAATATTCTCAACAAAAGCTACTCCCTACAATTATTATTATTATCAATCACATGCGCACCACGTTTTTTTATTTTGACGTGACAACGTCTAATAAATCGATGAACGCCGGCTGCAAGCACGAGAAAGTGTCCCGTTACGCACATTGTTCCGTTACGCTGTGTCCCGTTACGCACATTGTTCCGTTACGCTGTGTCCCGTTACGCTCATTGTACGCTTGCGCCGCATCTATCTCTCTTCCACTTGACTGTTTATAAAGAGAAGTGAAAAGTTAATGTGGTTTTCATTGCTTATTACAACAATTTCGGCAATAAAGGTTTATTATTCTTACATTTTAAAAATATGATTACTAGTATAATTTCAAGTATTTGTTCTTTTATTATTAAAATAAAAATGATTCAATTTCATTCATAAAGTATGCAATCATTTCATCAATGTTTTGTTATGACGTTGTCACGTTAAACTATCGTCCGTAAACCGACTTTTCAGACAACCAATTTTTTTTTAACCTTACAAGTTAAATCATAGGTGTTGAAACTTAACAGTCACAAATTTTTAGGACAATCTGTATGGGGTTATAAATTTTTACGGGACAAGGAAAAATTATTTTATACCTTTTAGCCCGTTTTTGAAACGCGTTTTTATATTATCTTTTTACTAAACACGCTGATTTATAATTCACTTAAGACCTAAAATACGTCTTATTTCTTCGACTTTACATCCCTTTAAAGTCCCTAGAGTCTTTTAAACAAACAAAAGATTATATAAATGAACAATAATAATTATCTACGGTCTTTGGCTAGACACCATCGCGTTATTTGTCTAGTACGGTTTAGGAAATCTTTAAAATTCAAATTCAGAATTGCTGAACCAAGATTTAAAACTGGATACTTCAGATTTGTGTTTCTGCTAATTAAGAATGATCAGAGATCGTTTTGAAAATATGCTGTCGGATGATATCAATTTACGCATGATCAAATTTCCCAAAATATATTTAGAATTACCAAAGAGCGAAACTTACAAACTATCAATTTCAAAATAGCTTGAATTCTTTTTAAATAAAAATATATTAAAAATAATTTCCCATTGGAAACTGTAAAATCTTACGATTTAGTCCAGTAACTAAATATCAGTTTTTTTCCCCAGTGATTTTCACAAATGTTGCATTTACTGCCGCCTGTTTTGCGTACACTGGTATTCACCCTAAACCACTTTTATAAAATTCATACAAGCTTGTTAACCGAGTTTCCAGTGGATAGTACTCCACTGACTTACGATCAAATAACAAAATAATTGAGCCATAAATTGATTAAGAAAGACAAACTGTACTATACATACGACATGCTCCACTCCTATACACCCAGTATTTTACTTCCAAGTTTTTTTATTTACCTGTTCTGTAATTTAAAATTTTACAATTGGTATAATAGTTCGTTATATAGGATAAATACTAAACACTGTAAACACGTTTTAGATGACATTCGGGGTAGACTACAGACTACACAGTCCTATGAATTATGGGGAAAACAACGCAGTTCATTGGTTGCTGACTTTGAGTCGTCTAAACTTGTTTGCCTGATATTCGATACTTCTTTGATTTGGATTTCTCTTTGGCCCAGAGCCTTTCATATGAAAAGTAATCTAAAAGCAGCTTTAAGATGGTGCCGCCCACTTCAGGTCCTGATTTTATGTTCACAGTAATCACATATAAACTTGTAGACTTTTTAAATAGTTTAACCTTCACGAAATCAAAAATATACACATCGCATAATTGTTGCATAATTAGCTTCCAAAAGTTACATTCCTGACGTTTTTAAACTATACAAATAAGGAGAATTAAATGGAGTACAGAACTGAGACATTTTAGTTTTGACTGCACTGCTATTGGCTGCCTTTTAATATGGTTTGCATTTCTATCACAAAAGATCACAAAAATTTTAGAATTTTCAAACGCCGGATGAAAATTATAATATTTTCTGAAAGAATTCTAACAATTTTTTGAAGTAGCGAGTAGCATTTCAGGTGAACCTAAATAGTTTTAGTGGGGTTTTCCAGATTGTTCTACTCATGTTTACAGCCTAAAAACGTAAAAATGTAACTTTGGCAGCTAATTATGCAAAGAAGTATAAGATGTGTATTTATATATTTTTTAATTTCGTGAAACTTAAAACATTTAAAAAGTCTACAAGTTGATCTGTGATTACTGTAAGTATAAAATCATTACCTGAAATAGGAAATATCCCCTTAAGATAAATATGTATTTGTATTTTTGCTAATCACGAAAGGAATCCGCTAATTTTTTTCCTGCCTCCATAAATTAAGTAAATCTATGTTGGTATTGGAAAAACAAATCCTGAAAAATACGAATTTAATTTTTTTTTTCCCTTTCAGAAAATGTTTCACTCGTATTTTTAGTTACTTCCCTGCACCTGCACCCTGAACCTCCCCAAATCCCCTCCATCCGTTCCGGCTCTTCGGTGTCTTGCGCAACTTGCGCCATTTCGGCGCTGAAACAGCGCCTACTCCGCGCCGGGAGTCAAGGTCGCGCGCATGCATCATTGATATGCGCGCAGAGGGAGTGATACGTCAGAGTTTCGCGAGTTACCAGCGACGACGACCGTTATCTCACCCCGCCCGGCTGATAAGGACCTGAATAAGTGATCCGACGAGTTTGAAGATCATCCCGAACCCCATCCGCCGGCGTCAGCTGCAGCTTCAGCGAAGCGTGACGGAGCTCGTGAAGACATCCGAGTGGTGGTCTTCCAAACTTTCCTGGTCCACGGGGTCAATTGTGTCCTCGGCTCTGGTGTTGCGAGCAACTCTGCACGTGATATCTCCGTTGTCGATACGATACGATTGATATTTTGAAATGAAACTATGGTAGGTCGAGGCGATGACGTCGTAAAAAGTGTGACGACATGTGAGTAACGAAAAGTGCAGCGATCAGGAGCGGGGAACTCGATGTGCAAAAACGGTGTGTTTTAATTTATACCACACGTGCATACCAGCTCACTTGTTTACTTGTGCACACGTTTACTTACTTGCTCACTTGCATATACTTGCACACTTTTTCATTTCATTTCATTTCATTTATTAGCGTCCTATATTTGACAGTACATATGTCCAGGTTTTGTCAATAACATTATAAATAAAATACAACATCATAATACACTAACAAAACAATATAAAAAAAATACATTATAACACAATAATATATGATACAATAAAAAATGATAATTAAAAAAAAACAATGCAGCAATTTATGTAGATGCACTGAGGAATTCATTAACAGAGTATGGAGCTATTCGTAGTAGGTAATCTTTGAGATGTCGTTTAAATATGGTATGTGATTGGGATGCTGTATTTAACAGGGATATCGGTAGAACATTTATTAGTTTAAGGCCCATGTAAAAAGGGTTCAATTCGTATTTTTTTGTTGAATGAAAAGGAATATGATTCTTATAAATGGATCTGGTAAAGTGATTATGTATTTCATTATTCTTTACATACTTAATATTTTGAATTACATAAATGACAACCGAATATATATAAATGGCTGGAAATGTTAAGAGTTTGTTATTCAGGAAAATAGGCCTACAAGAATCTGTCTTACTAAGATTATAAATAATTCTAATAACCCGTTTTTGAAGCTTAAATATCTTTAGCCAATTTAAGGAATTTCCCCAAAAAATAACACCATATCTCATTATTGAATATATGTTTGCATAATACATAGCCATTACTGCTTTAAGTGAAGTTACAGTATTAATAGTTTTTATGGCAAAACAAAGAGAACTAAGTCTACGACACAGAAAAGATATATGATTAGTCCAATTTAGATTCTCATCAAGATTCAGTCCCAGTAATTTTGCTGTTTTTACAGTATTAAGAATATTATTGCCAATAGTCACTTCAATATTATTTAATCTATTTATTTGAGAGTTAAAATATATAATAGAAGATTTTTGAATATTTAGAATCAGTCTATTATCAGTAAACCAAGTTTGCATTTGGTTGAGGGTTATGGAAATTCTTTTTTGTAGTTCCTGTAAAGTCTGGCCTGTTACTATAATGGAGGTATCATCTGCAAACATGATAGTCCGGCCATAATCTAGAAACAAAGGTAAATCATTAATAAAAAGCAAAAACAAAAGTGGACCGAGAATTGAACCTTGGGGAACACCAATACCAATTTTCAAAATTTTTGACCTAGAAGTAGTGGTAATATTATTATAAGTCACATTAATACTAGTAATTTGTGAACGATTTGATAAGTAAGATTTTATAATATTGTTTGCAACACCTCTTATACCATATTTACTTAATTTTTCTAATAAAATATCATGGCTTACACAATCAAATGCTTTGGTTAAATCTACAAGTATGCAAGCTGTCAAGACTTTATTATCTAAATGAGAATAAATACTATTGAGTAGAGTGAACAATGCTTGTTCCGTTGACTTGCCTTTAACAAAACCATACTGATTACTGGTAATTATATTATAACAATTTAAGAATGAAAGCATCCGTTTTAATATAATCTTTTCAAGAATTTTTGAAAAAATTTGGTAATAAAGCAATTGGTCTATAATTATTAATGCAGGTAGTATCACCCTTTTTATGTAGTGGAATAATTTTCGCTATTTTGAGCCTATCAGGAAATATGCCATTTTCTAAACATTTATTAAATATATAGACAAAGGGCTTATTAATGTGTTCTGCACATGATTTTATTACAGAAATAGGAACATCATCAAGACCAACACATACGAGGTGTGATAAAGAAATACGATGAATGAATTTTCGCAGAAGCAGCTGCTGACGCCACATCTATCTGAAATAACCCCGACAGCCTAATACGTTGACTAATCAGTGTCAAGTTTGTACAAGTTGTGACTTGTCGGTCGGTTGTCAGGGACGGAAGAGTGAAGTCGTGTTCGCCGTGTCTGTCACGCATCACGGACAGAGACCCGGAAATTTCGCGGATTCGTCTGACCACAGGGTAGAACTCAAAGTCATAGGTGTGCTCGACCCAAGTTTTCTTTCCCATTGGTTCATTTCTTGACGAAAAACATTTTTTATCCTTGTTAATTTGCACTACCTGTCTCGCTTACTGCTCTCATAACTGGGCATCGTTGGATCACGGTCGTAGAAGGGCGTGTCCAAATAACTGCGATGCAATCATGAACACAGCGTGAGAGTGTGAATGTTTGCAGTCTAACCTTAAACTATATAAATGCGCGAAATTTTCTGATCTCTAGGGGTATGCATATGTCGCGAAAAGATTCCTCGATCAGCTGAAAGTTAAAACACTGTAACATCGTCTTGTGTTTCGTGATCGGGTGTATTCTTTCATGTAAATGACGATTTTTACAACTGCAATCACAGTAAATAATTGCGAAAGCGAACGCGTATGAGTGTCTCGGTCAAATAAGGCAACGACTTTCTCGCAGACGGCCGCCAATCACATGGAAGAAACCGCTGGTGTGCGTATACCTTGTTGCAGACTAATAGGTGTTCAGTTTTATTCGCGAAAAATGCACACAGATCACACAAATCACAGATTTCGAACAACTCGTTTACATTCTTATTATTATTTTCGGAAACGAGACCATAACAATGGGTCGTACTAAAAGGAAAACGTTTTGACACCATTCCTGGCATTGAGAGGATCACAACGGAGCAGCTGAAGGCTCTTCCAGAAATGCTTCCAAACATGGAATGAACGTTGGGACAGGTGCGCATCGCTTGCCAAGGAAAGAATTTTGATGGAGATTAGTTCAAATTTGATGTAAGCTTATTACTTTGTTAGTTCGTAATAAAATTATTCACTGTATTTTTGTCATTGCGCCACGTAATACAGTAAAAGTATTACATTTGAAATACATTAAAATTCATGTTTTTGATAGCTAAACTATTTTAAAATAAAAGTTTTCAAAAAATATTTCTTTAAATTTTATTTACTCTTTTATGAGTGAAACGAATCTAGGCGAGATTTCGTGCGTCAGTAATGAAATTCGTCCAATCAACAACGAGTAGGCACCCGAAAAATTCGCCGGATTATTTCACGATAGACTAATTACAAATACGTTTTCCTTTATGTTGCTTCATTGACTGGACCACAGTTTATCTGAACGACTCTGGTCCAATTGAAAACCTTCAACAAAAAAATAAGTATCGAATGAGCATATGAATTTTGCCCGATGACATAGAGTATCATGGAGTCTATCCTACAGATCACTGAAATCGCGGATTTTTTTTCCGGTCTCTAACAATGAGTAGAGACCGGAAAAATTCGTGAATTCATTTCGCGAAAGGCTAAAATACAAATAGTTATACCTCAGTTCTGCCTCTGCTATTGGCTCACAACTCACCTGGATGACTCTGGGCCAATGAGAAACACCCAACCAAAGCTTTATCGAATCACAGGCTGCTACGTTGGTACGTCTCACAAGACAGCAGCCAATGAGTGGGTGACATTTTATCGAGTGTACGTAGAACTATGGAGTTCATCCTGCAGGTCATTGAACCCGCGAATTTTTCCGGTCCCTAACAATGAGCAGTCACAAAAATGCTACCAGACGTCTTTATTAAGCAAAGTCAGCCTCGTACTTGTGGAGGTTTCGAGCAAAAAATTACGGTTGCTGAAACATTGTCCGCGGGTCGCAAGAAATAACCCGGAGGGCAACCGGGTTGCTTCAGTTGTGTAAAAAGTGCGAAAACCTTCATGAAGTCACGAGGCCAGATTTAAATGGCCAGGAAATACGTGGAAATAGCATTAGGGACCAGATTAGTTTCGCGATAGGCAAAAATTCAAATACCCGTACCTTAAGGTTAATTTAACTATTGGCTCAGTGTTTAACTAGAGGTCTTTGAGCCATTGAGAGACCACCAACAAATGAAACCTTGAATGACAAAGCTACCCAATCGAGACATATCACAAGTCAGCAGCCAATGATCAGGCAGTATTTGTCCGAGTAAGCAGAGGACTGTGGTAGCAAGCCTACAGGTCATTGAACCCGCGAATTTCTCCTGGCGCTAAATATCAGGAGAAACATGGAAAGGACAATGGAATAAATCACTTAAATGTGTACATTTTAATATTTAACTCAGTGTTAGCTAAACAATTACGTTTGGAACTATACAAATGTGTAACTGCGAACGCGATTAAATAAAATGAGTCATGAAATGTATTTTGTAAAGCCACGAATATATCGCGAATTCATTGGTTAGCAAAATTGACTTTAAGCACGGTTTCACTTTATGATTGGACTACGGTGTTATCGACACGCCCTTGGCGACCTTGAGTCAGTCACAAACAAGGCACAAAGTGGTTACCTAATCACTAGGGGCAGGCATTTTTCGCGAATTAATATGAACGCCTATTAGACGGCAACAAGGTATACACGCACCAGAAGTTTTTTCCTTGTGATTGGCGGCCGTCTGCGAGAGAAGTCGTTGCCTTATTTGACCGAGCCACTCAGACGCGTTTACTTCCGCAATGAATTACTCTGATTGGTGTTGCAACAATAGTCATGTACCTGAAAGTAAGACACCCAATCACGAAAACACAGACGACGCTAAAGTGTTTTAACTTTCAGCTAATCGAGGAATCTTTTCGCGAAATATGCATGCCCCTACCAATCACGTGTAACCCACAGAAGATTGTGTCCTTGATATCGACTAATCAATAGGGGCAGAAAATTTTCGCGAAAAAAAATCTGAACGCCTACTAGACTGCAACAAGGTATACCCACACCAGCGGTTTCTTCCTTGTGATTGGCGGCCGTCTGCGAGAGAAGTCGTTGCCTTGTTTGCACGAGCCAGTAAGGACGAGTTTGCTTCCACACTGAATTAGTGTGATTGGTTGTTGTAAAAATCGAAATGCACCTCAACGTAACTCACCCAATCACGAAACACAGACGATGCTACAGTGTTTTAACTTCCAGCTACTCTCGGGATCTTTTCGCGAAATTTTCATGGCCCTACTAATCAAAATTATAAAATGGTTTGGTTATGTATAGGCAAGTTTAGTGTAGCCTATAGTAATGAATCAGTGAAATAATCGTGGTTCTAGCAATAACTGAATTAAATGCCAACACAATTACCTATAAGATTTCTACAAGTTATTGTGCGTAGTAGATTGCTAATAGGTTATTTAAGTGAGCTGATAAGCTGATCACCAAAAAATATATATTATATTCTTTTTTTTTTCCTAAAAGCAAGAATTCTTATTATAAATTTTTCAATTAGTGATTTACGATAAACGTTTGATTATTTAATAAAACTATTTTACTCAAACAATTCCATTTATATTGTGGGTTTATTTGAATTTGATGATTTGTGTCAAATGCTAGTTTTTTGCACAACGCAAAGATTTTCAAAATACCTCAGAATAAGACAAATGTTGTCAATAAATTGTTAATTTGAAATGACGAAATTGGACAAATAAATAAATTCTTTTAAATTCCTGCTTTTAAAAATCCCGCCTTAACCTGTTTGATATTATAGAAGATTTTCTCGCACGGTGGTTGGCCGGTTCTTAAACGCTCGGCTCAGGCGGAACGTGACAATGAGTCATGCTTTTTCGTGCGTGCAGCCGGCTTTCATCGATTTATAAGACATTATCACGTCAAAAACACAAAAACAATAGCTCCATCATAATGGCAGGCATTTTTGCGTAGAAAATCTCAGCACCCATCAGACTGCAATCTTGTATGACCGCACCAGCGGTTTCTTCCTTGCAATTTGTGGCCTTCTGTAAATGAAGCTATGCCATATCTGACCAGGCCACTCAAGAAGCGTTTGTTTCTGCATTGAATTACTCTGATTAGTGAGCTGACAGTACACATGTATATTATAAAAAAAAACCTAATCACGAAATTCAGATGATGCTACAGTGTTTTAACTCACAGCTAGTCTAGAAATCTTTTCGTGAAAAATACACGCCCCTTCTCATTTGTTGCTGTAAAATAAAAAATTAATAATTATTATGTGTTTAGATAGAGACAGAAAACAACAAGTCCGCAAAAATTATATTTTCAGAAGTCATCCAAACTATTTTACACGTGCAACCACGATTATTTTTTGAAAGCATTTCACTCAAGGCTAAGTTAAACTTTCCTGTATATAGTCAAGCCCATTCAGAGTGTTCATTGGTTGACGAATTACAGGTGATTAGGTAACCCACGTCTCCTTCGTGTTTATAACTGACCTGGTGTCTTCAAGGGCGTGTCTATAGCGCTGCAGTCCAATCATCAAAATGAAGCAGATTTATATGTGCTTCAAGTCTACTTTGCTGCACATTGAATCCACGAAACCCACGGTCACACACACACACACACAGAGAGAGAGAGACATATATATAATGTATACACCAGAAAAAAATTGTGATTAGTTTTGTGATAGACTAAAATTCAAATACATCTACATTTTTGTGCTGCTTCTTCTATTGGTTCGAAGTTTGTATAGATTACGCTGGGCCAATGAGAAACTCTCAGCCGAAGAAGTGTCGAATCACCGGCTGCCCAGTTGAGACGTCGGGCAATTGTTAAACCAATGATTAGGTAATATTTACCCAAATATGTACAGGACTGCGGAGCCTATCTTAGAGATAATTTATACCGCGAATTTTTCCAGTCTATATATATGTGTGTGTGTCCCAAAATTCACGCAAGATTTGAATTGTTGCCAAGAAAAAAAAAAGCGTCACAGCTGACAGTTCAAGGTTATTATGCTATTCCATACATAACTCTATAATGTATACTTAATAAATCAATAAAAAATATTAAACCCCAAGTTTTCTATTAACATTACTTTTTGCGTAATTTTTGGGACTTCTATATTTATACATATTGGGAGTTTATTTCATCATATCTATTTTGAAAGGTACAACGCCCCGAAGTTCTGCACAACATAAATTTCGGTCAATCCGTTGGAATTCTCGACGTTTAGCTTACCACCACTCGCCTCGTAGAAACTAACTGAGTAAAACGTTTAACAAAAATGAAGTATATGCCACCGATTTAGCAGAAATCCCCGCAGTTGTCAGCCGGTACGTAGGCCCTGTCGATAAAAATAACTCTCATGGCCTTCTTGCGCAGTTTTCCCATATATAGCCTGTTTTTTTTTTGGTTGTGCATAAAAAAGGGGGGGGGAGGGGTGACTGTTTGATTCCACCCCGAGATTTACGACGGTCAGACGTTCCCCGCCGTTATTTGTCCAAACGGTACAACGCCCTGGACCTCATTGGGAGGGGGTGATGGTAGCGGGGAGATTTTCATAGATTCCAGTCCGAATTGGATGCGACAGTTCCCATTAGATCCGGCAACGTACGTGTTTGAACGGTTTTATTTTTACTGTTTTAGTTTTCGGAAGAGTAGTAGGGTGGAAGTATATGTCACAAACGTAGGGGTTTTGCGACCCAGAGACCCGTTTGGAAAAGGGATTGGGAAGGGGGGGAGGTATGGGATTTTGCAAGGGCTGAGGTTGCGCGAACGCTTTGTACTCCGTGTTTAATTAACGATGGTGCGGTAGAGAAGGGAGAACTCCAGAGCGGTAGTTATTTTTTTTTAATCCGCCATGCATCTCCTACTAACAACTCCTGCCCCCTATTCCCCCTCCCCCCTCTTCACATTCATCCCGTTTCCCCGTCCCTCTTCCCACTCTTTTCGACAAGTTTTCTGCGTTTGGCCCCGTACCCACACGACCTCCCAGCGGATCACGATGTTAAAAAAAGTATAAAACGTAGTTGGAATTCGGTTGTGAGAGTAGAGAAGCCGGATCTCTAGGCAATGGTTTCCCAGGGGGAAAAAAATTTTTTGGCTCACATGACAGTCTGCTTTTTAACGTGATGGGCATTATTTTTGTACGGGTTTCAGGCAGTAGCTCGACCAGCCTATACACAGGGATGGTTCAATTAATAACTGAAAATGACTATATATCACTTTACACACTTTTAATTTTTAAAAAAATATTTTAACATACAAAAAACACTGTCTTGTTGAATTAATATTGACATTAGGAACACGGGAGTGGAATTAAGCTTTATTGTAGCACACCCATTGTTATTTCGTTTTACGGTCTTATATCTATTAATAGAGACCGTAAAAATTCGCAAATTCATTTTGCGATAGGCTAAAATACAAATAGTTATACGTCAGTGCTGCCTCTGCCATTGGCTCACAACTCACCTGGATGACTCTGGGCCAATGAGAAACGCCCGACCAAAGCTTTATACGAATCACAGGCTACTACGATGGGACGTCTCACAAGACAGCAGCCAATGAGTGGGTGGCATTTGACCGAGTGTACGTAGGACTATGGAGTTCATCCTAGAGGTCATTAAACCCGCAAATTTTTCCGGTCCCTATCTATTAATAGAGACCGGAAAAATTCGCGGATACATTTCGTGATAGGCTGAAATTCAAACATGGTACAATTCTACTGGTTCTGCTATTGGCTCGCAGTTTAACTGGAGTTCTCTGGGCCAATGAGAGACTATCAACCAAAGAAGCGTCGAATCACAAGCTACCCAGTGGAGACGCCTCACAATTTAGTACCCAATGAACACGCGTGTTTACTTGAGAAATGCAGAGGATAATGGAGGCTATCCTAGAGGTCATTGAATTCGCGAATTTTTCCGGTCCCTATCTATTAATAATTGTTAGCAAATAAAATTCTCTTCCCCTATCGTAAGGGACTTTTTTTCTCGTGAATATATTGCGAGAATAGTTAAGAGTTTAAAAAAAGTAGCAGCGTCTGTGTTCCTTGATTAGTAAAAATTTCTGTCAGGTACATTTCTTCAGTCGGCACACGAATTCCAAACAATTTTTGAGGAATCAAACGCGTCCGGCCAGATAAGTAAAAATCTTAAGGCTCATTAGACTGAAATATTCATGACCGTGCTAGAGTTTTTTTTTCCTTGTAATTGGCTGCCGCCTGCAAGAGAAACAATTGCCTTATTTGACCAATTTTACCACGCCATTCTGGACGCGTTTGCTTTCACACTGAATGGCCGTGTATGCCGACAGTAAACATGTAGCTGATAGAAACTCAACTTGTTCACGAAACACACAGAACAATGCTACCGTTTTTTTAGTTCCAACTATTCTTGAAATCATTTTGCGAGAAAAAAAACATGCCTCTACAATTAAGGCAATTGCTTGTTTTGCAGACGGCCGACCTATTGCAAGGAAGTAACGGCTGACGTGGGTATACTACAGTGAAGTCTAGTGAGCTTTCAGATTATTCCGCAAAAATATACCGGTCCTACCTAACGTATGTATGTTCGTTGATTGACTACAGACACCTGTGTTTCGCTAGGCTAGATTTAACCTGGCTAGATATGATCAAAATCTTTTTACACTACTCATTGGTCTATAAAAAGGTCACATCCTGCGATGGGTTACACATGATTGGGTACCCACTTCTTCGTGTTCAAAACTTTTCCAGGGTTTTCAATAGAGACCGGAAAAATTCGCAAATTCAATTATCCATAGGATAGACTCCATTATCCCCTATGCTCTAGGGCTAATAACATCTGCTCATTGGCTACTGACCCGTGACGCCTGTTCACTGAGACGCTCGTGGTTCGATACTTATTTTGTTGAAGGTTTTTCGTTGGCCCAGTGTCCTTCAGATGAAATGTAGACCAATTCCTGAGGCCTATCACGGAATGAATATGCGAATTTTCAGTTCTCTTGTCATCCAAGACGTGTCAAGACCAGCATTGTAGTCCACTCAATAACGTGAAACAGATGTATATGAGCTTCAAGTCGTCTTTGCTATCCAATGAATATCAGCTATACTTGTATCTCTACCCATAGGAAAAGCTACAGTTTTTTGAGAAACATTATTGACCAAAATAATTGATGTGTAGGGGCATGCATATTTCGCTAAAAGATTCCTCGATTAGCTGAAAGTTAAAACACTGTAGCATCGTCTGTGTTTCGTGATTGGGTGTATTTCTTTAAGGTAAATGACGATTTTTATAATTTTAATCATATTTATTCATTGGCTTGGTCAAATAAGGCAAGTACTTCTCTCGCAGACGGCCGCCGATCGCAAGGAAGAAATCACTGTCGCGCGTATACCTTGTTGCAGTCTAATAGGCGTTCAGATTTATTCGCGACAAATGCGTGCCCCTATTGATGTATAATACAGATTTCTCTACTTTATGCTTTGTGGTTTACACTGCATCCAGGATAGACTCCACGATACTATACACACTTGTGGAAAACCTCACTTATTCATTGGCTGCTGACTTGTGATCGTTTCAACTGAGAAACTTTTAATTAGAGGCTTCATTGATTACGAGTTTTTAATTTTCCTCTGAGTCATCCAAATTAACAGTGAACCAATAGCAAAACGATCAGAAAAATATAAATATTTAAATTTTAGCATAACACGAATACGCGAGTTTTTCCGGTCTCTCTTTGTGTGCGGTTTTGAATCTGTACTTTAACCCTTAACCCGGTGAACAGCTGACTTTTTTTTTGTAAACCCGCGGGATTATTAAATACCTCGTGATTCATATTTTCACCTCCCGAGCGAAGGCTTTTCAATACGTCAGCCCGCGTAAAGGAGACGAACGACGGTGCGCGCCTAGTCAAAAGGGGCGCGCGGAATTATTAATGGCCGGTTTGCCGCGGCGGCGCGCCCCATGCACGTCATCACCGCCTGCCCCATACAACCAGGGCGAGAGATTAAAAAAGAAGAGAGGGTATTTTGGTTTTTTATTTATGGAAAAAAAAGACGAATAGGCGCGTAAATATCGTAGGTCGCACGCCTCACTACTCATGCACTCGGAGAAAATCCAGTCCAGTTTCGTGTTTCCCGAATTTGGATACATCGAGACCGGAAACAAATTCGCGGATTCATTTCGTTACAAGCTAAAATTCAAATAATTAACATTTGTGCTATGCCCATTAGAGAATCTCAGTTAAAGAATCATTGAATAACACGTTACCCAATAACTCGTTAGTAGAGACCGGAAAAATTCGCGGGTTCAATGACCTGTAGGATGAACTCCATAGCTCTACGTACACTCGATCAAATGTCACCCACTCATTGGCTGCTGTCTTGTGAGACGTCCCAACGTAGCAGCCTGTGATTCGATAAAGCTATGGTTGGGTGTTTCTCATTGGCCCAGAGTCATCCAGGTGAGTTGTGAGCCAAATAGCAGAGGTAGCACTGAGGTATAACTATTTGTATTTTAGCCTATCGCGAAATGAATTCGCGAATTTTTCTGGTCTCTACTCGTTAGTCATCAGCAAATGAATTTCTGACATTGGTCCGAGTTGGCAAAGAAAAATTGGATATATCCTGGAGTTCATTGAAACCCCGAAATTTACCGGTTTCAATGGATACTTTATCTTGCAGTATCGCCTCTATGCGCTAGGCTGTGGACTGACGCGGAGCCTTCTCGCCATGCATAAGGCAACTATGAGATTTGTACGGTAACCATAGCATTATATTGCAAAAAAATGAAGATAAATGTTTAATGCAAGTCCTTTGAGTTCTTTCAATTATTTTTACGGGTTTTTTCTTGCCCAAACACTTTCTGGAAACACGCATTATGGCCAATTTTAATCTTATTTAAAATACGAGGGCGTATCAATAAGTAACGTACACATGAATTTTTAAGTAGGAGATTAGTTAGTACAAATATTTATTATTTACTTAAAAGAAAACTAGAGGGTACTACTGCCTGAGAATTTTAGAAATAAGTGTTCTTGTTGTATTTCATCAAGTGCACCATCTGTTAATATTAGAGTTGCACTGGTTGCCAACATCGAAGACGTGAAAAAGTGTTCTCGGTAGTACATGGTAGGCATACTCGTAAAGTAAATGTAACTATCCTTTCTTTCCTTTGATTGTCCAATTATTGCGTTTCGGCCTCCACTCTCCAAATTTGGTTTAGCTTTATTGCAGTTTTTTGCCTGTTACCCGAAATAAGTTTGTTGGTTAGCTTTGTTTTCAAGCCATGATAAATATCAGTTCGAAGCCTGTCTAACCACCAAATCTTCTATTGTAATTTTACGGGGTTTCATTGCGTGGGCTCTGTTCCTCATGACTATTAAGCGTTTTGCCCGAGTCTTTTCTTTTTTATCGTCTTTTGGAGTTTCGAATACTCGGACCTTATTTTTTGTTTTTGTTTTTTAAACCCCTAAGTGACGTGTTCTCGCGATCTGTATAACCGCGTTTATAGTACTTGCTATTTATAGGCTAGATTGTAGCTTCGCATTTAGTTTTCTCGTGTGTAATTGATAATATTTAATAACCTTGAGTTCTATATCAGTCCTGCTTCTTCATTGTTAAATTGTTTACCTTCAATTTACTATGATAGCTGGTTACAAATTATCCAGAGTTCTTTGTAAATTTGCGACTATCTTCGTGAATTTACGGACACTGAATTCACTTACTTTTAACATGCGTCAAAAATAATATTGTTGGGATATTTTAAAAAAAAAACATTGAAAAACTGGTCAGGTCTACAGTAAGAACAATTTAGTTTGTCTAAGTATGTGTTCACACTTGTATAGAATGAAACATTTAACTCGGAAGTTGAAATACTATGTAGTTTCCAGGAACATTCAGTTAATTAAATTTTTTAAGAACTCTTCGTTTGAGTTAAATTATTCGTTGAAAAGTCCGTAAATTTACTGTAATTTATAACAATACAGAAAGCTCGGGAGTACCAAGATCTTTAAGTTGAGCTATAGGTAGGGGCATGCATATTTCGAGAAAAGATTCCAAACCAGCTGAAAGTCAAAACAATGTAGCACCGCCTGTGTTCCGTGATTGGGTGGGTTTCTTTCAGGTACATGTCGATTGTGACAACACCAATCACATGAAGTCAGAGCGGAATCAAACGCGTCCTGAGTGGCTCGGTAAAACAAGGCAACGACTTCTCTCACAGACGGCCGCCAATCTCAAGGAAGAAACCGCTGATGCGGGTATATCTTGTTGCATTCTAGTAGACGTTCAAGTTTTTTCGCGAAAAATGCCTGCCCCTAGTTATAGGTATCAAAGTTAGGTGGGATGTGTACCCTGCACCTTGTAGAGCAGCTTGTAATGTGCTGGTATTTGCGCCCTTACGTTCCTTGTTTTTGTAACCGAGTATTGTTTATAATGTTTAGACGAAGGTTTTTCATTGGCCGCCTAAGTTATTAAAAACGTAAACAAGTTTCCAGGAATGTCTAGAAAGTGTAGTCAGTGTACCTGTGACTTAAATACTATTGTACCTGTCACTGAGCCATAAAGATTAAAGTAAATTTGTTGAGATCACGCTAACCAAGTATTTTGATTTTACATGCAGGTTTCCAGATGTATAGCTTATTTGCAGTCGCGTATGAGAACTTGAAGTTTTCCGTTAGTCATTATTACGAAGTGGTTCACATGTAATGCGCAATGCTTTTGGTGAGCCAGTACGATGCAGTTTTTTTATTTCAAAAAATGTAATTGAAAGACGCCATTTTGGTTTCAACTTTTTTCTTAAACAATCATTTAATTTAATATTACAATTTTTTTCTCTTTTAAGTATATCACATTGTTACATCAATTGCAATAATACTATAATGTATACTAATTTGTGGTCTTAGAAAAATCAAAACTCTTAAAGTAATTCAAATGTTAAAACTTATTACAGTTACATATGTAATACAAAATAAGAGTTTTAATGTTAACAAGCCTGGTATTGTCAGTCTGGCAACAGCGATCGTAGTTTACTCTGTACTACAATCGAAGCGTGAGACACACTATATGATGGTTCAATACTTTCAATTCTATAGACAGAGACTGGGAAATTACGCGGGTTCTTTTAGTGATACGCCAAAATTCTGATAATTATAATTTTGCGCTCCTTCTGCCATTGGTTCACTGTTAAGCTTGAGCACTGTGGGCCAATTAGAGACTCACAATCTCAGAAGTGTTACCCAGTGGAGATTCTCGCCGGCCAGCAGTCAATGATTAGGTTATGTTTGCCAAAGTATGCAGGGTATCTTGGAGTCTGTCCTGGAATATATTGAACCCACGAAAATTTCCTGTTTCTTAATACAGACAATTGCTAGAGACCTCCGAAATTCGCATTATTGTTTAGAGGAAGATTGAAATGCATACCACTGTACACTCGAGCTGCGTTCTCATTGGACCATGGTACGTTTTCACATGTCCCCTCCCCCAACCGCCGGGCCTTCCGGAGGACAGTACCAATAACGTTACCAAATTCAAATATCCCAATCACATGCAATCCGCCCGGAAGGTAAATTGCGGCAGCAGCCAATAGACGCCGTCTAATTTGTGCACAAGAATGTGGAGTTCATCCTGGTTACAGAAAAAAACGCGAAATTTTGCACTTTGCTGATTCCTTCCCCGATGTCTCTGTTCTATATTGTTGTGTTTATTAGTCTGTAATGACTTTTATCTCGACGATACGTTAAAAAAAATTATTTAAATATGTATGTTAAAAACAGTGAAGGCTCATCTTGTTCGGTGGCAAAACAATGCAAGCGTCGCTGCCACCGCCCGATACTGTTTGGTGAAGTTGATGGTCTCCAGGGTATCCGTCGAACCACCAGGCAAAGGGCGTGGGAGGGTCATCATTCCCCCAACTCCCTTCTCATTCCCCGTCCCTTGACCGACCAACGGTGTGCCTACCCAAACAAACTCATGAGTGACGTGGAAGGACCCCCAAACACCGGTGAGGGGTTGTTGGAGGGGAATAGGGTTCTGCCCACATCTCGTTCGGGCCCTGCGTCACCATGCATCATTCATGCGGCCGGCTGGACGCCTCAGATTAATCCGCTCTCCCGTGGAAGAAGGTCCGCTTCCACCCGCCCCTTCCCCCCCCCCAAACCACCCACCCGCTCTGACCGGGCTCCTACTGCCCTTTCGGACCCCGCCAACAAACTAAACACCTAATTTTCATGGATCTCCTGTCGGGGCAGAGTGAAGGGGTTTTCGAGAACCGAAAAAAAAAAAATTGGTTGTCTGTAAAGTCGGTTTACGGACGATAGTTTAACGTGACAATGTCATAACAAAACATTGATGAAATTATTACATACTTTTATGAATAAAATTTGAATCATTTTTATTGAATTATCACTATTTTGTATGGATACAAAGAAGGAGTGAAATGAAATCTACAATTTAATTGATGAATTTACTTTAACCTGCACTCATTTAATTAAAATATGTTTATTACTTTAACGAAGAAATTATTTTAACTATAACTTTTATACATGTTTGCTATTTAACTTCTTCCAATCTGTGTTATTCTGTTAAGGATAGGACGATGATAGGAAAACTAGGAAACGAATGGGAGTGTTCCAAGTTTAATGTGCCTCAAAAAGGTCAAATCGATGGTTGTTCCAATCGAGTGGAAGAAAGATAGATGCGGCGCAAACATACAATGAGCGTAACGGGACACTTTATCTTGCGTGCAGCCGGCGTTCATCGATTTATTATACGTTGTCACGTCAAAAAAAGTTCCGGGCCTATGGTTTGATGCACTTCTAAAAATAAAATTACTGGAATTTACAAGCAACGTTGTTTACACTTTATCCAAGAAGCTTGGTTAACTTACGGGTGTCTACGTTATTTTACGGGTACCGAGTTAACTAACATTAAATTTAACTCTCGCTGTATTTTTTTTTTGGTAATCAAACCGATACATTTATGTGCAATTACATATATTTGTAAATTTGAACATTTACATTAAATAACAACTGTGTCATTAGAAATAGTTTTTGCAGTTTTTTTCCTAGCACCTTCAATGGTTAAAGTTATTTGTAAACAGTTTCTTGGATAGTTTTCCAGTATTAACTGCGCATGTAATGAGCATGCTGTAACAAAGTAAAGTCAATTTTTTTTAATGGTTGATTTCCTTTCCATGGTTTGAAAGAAATGCCTGGAAAAAGATATCAATTAAAATATTAAATTTTGCAACAATTTTCGTAGTAATTACTCAGTGTTATCTCGAAAATCGTATTTCATAAATGCAATAATAACCATATTCGTGTGTGAGCTGCTGACTTGTGAGGCGTCCCAACTGGGTAACTTATGATTCGATATTTCTTTGAATAAAGGTCTCTAATTGGCCCAGAATCCTCCAGATTAACAGTGAACCAAAAGCAGAAGCAGCGAAATGAATCCGCGAATTTTTTCCGGTCTATAGTTGTATCGTTTGAGACAGCAAAGGTTCCCTGTTATTTTTCAATAGTTTATAATTCAAATACGTTTACATTTATATTTCTGCTATTGGGCCACATACAATCTGAAGGACTGTGAGCCAATATAAATGTCACGAACAAAAGAACTATCTAATCACAGGCATCTCAGTTGTCACGTCTTACAAGTCAGTAGCTAGAGGCCGTAAAAAATTCAATGATCTCTAGGTTAGCCTTCTCATTCCTCTGCTTTTTAAACCAAGTCCAGATGTTCATTGGCTGCTGATTTGTGAAACGTCTCGACTGGGTAGCACATGATTCGATTATTTTTGTTTGATAGTCTCTCATTGGCCAAGAGACCTCAAGTTTAACTGCGAGTCAATAGCGGAACCAGCAGAACGGTAGCCTACACATATTTTAATTTAAACCAATCGGGAAATGAATCAGTGATTTTTTTTTCCCCATTTTATATCAGTTGCCAATGAGCAGGTGACTTTTTTTCACTTGATTATAACAGGCTGTGGAGTCTGTCTTGGTGTTCATTGACCACATCAATTACTTCCACTACTTTATAGTACAAATCTAAATGGCATACATATTTAAAAAATGATTTATCATTTTAGTGTTTTTTTTTTTAAATATTGCCTTGTATTTTTTTACATATTTCCAGTTTTTTTCAGAACTGATTTTTAAAACTTACCATATCGGAAAATATTGCTAGTTGCTGAAACTTAAATGACAATGCAAGATACAAATTGCCACAACAGAGTTATTAATTTACAAGTAACCTGAAAACTTTGCGTTCATATTTGGAGAGAAGCTGGAATGATTTAAATTATGTGCATCAAATGCGTTTTTATGGGACTTTAAAGTAGTTTTGACTTGCACAGAAGGACAAAGAAACCATTACAAAAGAACAAAATTCAAATGACCCGACCACCAACATGCCAGCTGGAAGAGTAAATGCGACAGCAGCTAACGGGCAGTAGACATCGGCTTGGTTGTTGTTAAAGTAAGTGGAGTTCATCTTGATCTACCTGAAAATAACGCGAAATATGCATTATTTAAATGTTTCAAGCACTTGGGAATTTTGATTTAATACAGTTTCTTGGACAAATGTCATTATTGTAGTTTTTCACTGCTTGACATGGAAAAAATTTCAAGAACGTAAATAGGGAAATGAAAAAGAAAATATAAGCCCACAGAGAACAAGCCCATATGAGTAGGGACCGGAAAACTTCGCGGGTTCATTGACCTGCAGGATGAACTCCATAGTTCTACCTACACTCGGTCAATTGCCACCCACTCATTGGCTGGTCTCTTGTGAGACGTCCCAACGTAGCAGCCTGTGATTAGATAAAGCTTTGGTCGGGCGTTTCTCATTGGCCCAGGGTCACCCAGGTGAGTTGTGAGCCAATAGCAGAGGTAGCACTGAGGTATAACTATTATTTTATTTGAACCTATCGCTAAATGAATTCGCGAATTTTTCCGGTCTCTACATATTAGCTATGTCAAACAGATATACCCAACGATGTACCTAACCAGGTATTATGGACAACGCAAAGACAGCACAGACGAACAAATTCAAACTTAAATAGCAGACAGCACAAAAATTCCGTGGAAGGAATTTATTAAGTCATGAAATAATAATAATAATAATAACAGCACAGATGAACACAGTGAGTTAGCAACGACGAGACAGTTCAAACAATAACAGTAAAATGCAGACAAACAACAAAAAACCATGGAGTACGCAGTAAATATATGAACACAACGATGGAGGTAAACTGCAATGGCGCATGTCCAAGAAATTGTGGTCGAACCGAAATATGCAGGTCCACCGGTAATTTGGTCCTTGCTATCTAAATTTAGTCCACCTCTGCACGCGAGTGGACGGAGTCATGTGCAAGCTCAACATCACTATTTTTTATTTTCCTTTCAGCACGACGCGCAGTGCAGTGCGTCTGTCAGACCAGGCACGGCTCTAGGCACATTGCCAGGAGGGACCTCTTCAACGACGATATGAAATTCGCAGCTAAATTAATTACCTCCGCTTGAGAGTCCTCCCGGGCTTTACACCCTCGCGTAAAATGCTGCCGCGCATACTGAAGAGAGAGACAATGTTTCAATTAAGGAGGCACTTGGCGCGTTTTAACTCCCTTCGAATTACGGGGCACGAAGCTGCTGTACGACTCTGGGTGCCGGGGGCGCACCCTTCTTTCGAATGAAACGCTTAAACGGTCCGCGGAGGTGAAATTTCGCCACGCCTCCCAGTCGGGAGTCCGGCATAATTAAAAAGGGTTCTTCTCCCCTCTTGCTAAGCTTTCGAATGCAAACTCTCCAACGCAATTATTTTTTAAACATGGCTATTTTTATTTAACTTACAGAGGCAACGGGTTAACGAAACAAATTTTATGTCTGACTAAGTAAAGCTACAATTTCCGATATCCTAAATCTTGGTCATCTTTGCATCACATTTGATAGCCCACAAACTCTGGCTGCCAATCTTTTGCTTGCCTTCCTGGCCATTCAAGACGTGTTTGCTTCCGCACTGAATTATTGTGATTGGTGTGCTGACAGTAGACATGCGCCTGAAAGAAACTCGACCAATAACGAAACACAGACGATGCCACAGTGTTTTAACTCTTATCTAGTGTCGAAGTCTTTTCACGAAAAATACATGCCCCTATCTATTAATGATTAGGGACTGTAAAAATTCTCTGGTTCGACGGCAACCAGGATAGACTCTACGATCCTCTGCATACTCTGGCAAACGTCGCCTACTTGTTGCCTGCTGACTTGTGATACATCTCAACTGGGTACCTTGCGATCTGACCCTGCTTTCGTTGCGGTACTCTGATTGTCACAGTCATATAACTAACAGTGAACAAGTAACAGAATCAGCACAAAGGTATAACTAAGGACACATGTATTTCGCGATTTCATTTCATGTTAAGGTATTTGACAAAACACTGTAGCTTTTTCTAATAGTCATGGCAAATTGTGAGGGTGCAGTAGTAGGTGACCACATTCTCATTGGCCCCATCAAGAGCGTGACGACACCTCTCACCGACCTCAGCTAATAACCGCAGGAGAAAAGCTACAGAATTTTGTGAAATACCTTGACATGAAATGTATTCGCGAAATACAGGTGTCCCTAGGTATAACTATTTCAATCTTAGCATATCACGAAATGAATCTACGAAATTTCTTCTGGTCTCTACTGGCGATGTGAGGGTTGTGGAGTTCGGTACCCAACAAGCCAGGCATGATGACCCATAACGCATAAGCAACCAGTCTGTACCCAAGTGGTTTGTAGTCCAATCATAATCTTGGTGTTTCGGTCATTTTAAGACTCTGTGCGCTCCAGTGCGATGTTAAACCATATTTGGAGCACGATTACCATCGCGGATTCACTGGTTGGCATTGTATAGACTGGAAGCACATATACATTTGCTTCTCTTCGATAACTGCACTTAGTGCTCTTGACACGTCGATGACGACCCTGAACAAGTTATAAACAAGTACAAAGAATATTCACCAAATCCCGCGCAACCACCAAAGCGATCTGATATTGGTTATCGACCAGTGAGTAGAGACCAGAAAAATTCGCGGATACATTTCCTGGTATACTAAAGTACAAAAAATTATAATTTTGTGCTGCTTGGTTCACTGTTAAAATGGAGGAAAGGGGGCCGATAAGATACCCTCAATCAAAAACGTATCGAATGATAAATTACCAGTTGTGACGCCTCATAAGTCAGCAGCCAATGAACAGGCGACATTCGACCAAGTATGCAAAGCAAAGTGGATTTTAATCTGAAGGTCATGAAACCGGTGAATTGTTTTGGTCTTCAGTTGTGAGTCAAGAGTAGAAACAGTATTGGGGTAAAACAATTTGAATTTTAGTCCATCGCGAAAATAACTCGCGAATTTTTCCTGTCTCTGCCAATTAGTACTCTGAAAAGGATTGTTTATGTATATGAAAAGTCAGTACAACCTGTACCAAATGAATTTGCGAAATAATCTTAGCCATACAAAAAAATAACCAGTAGGCCATATCTTAGCAGTGGAAATCCGACCATATGAAACGAGCCCTAAGGACTTCTGAACAACTGTCAGTGTTAAATTTGAGATTTTCGGTTTCCTTGTTCAATTGTGTTTAGTCAGGGTGCCGGTTGATTATTCGGACAACACCATAACAAGAGTGTTTATCCAACTATAAGGTATTCATAGAATTTTGGACCAACTGCCATCTCAGGGTATAGAATTGCGGGCTCGCGGAGAGTTCCAGTTAAAGGATTGCAGCCCACTTCCTCCAGGTATCAGGTACAGAAATCATGAGCTGTTTGCGGTAGTATAAAAGGCGTTTAGGTGACAGTGTAATATGGAGTTGAGTATATGGACAGGGTTGTGGTCTGGGCTCGTACCAAAGTTATGCTGAGTGCAATTCGAAAAAATCAAATTTGAGCAGTGGCGTAGCAAGCGGGTGGCAGGGATGACCCCAGCCGGGGCCCCGGAGCAGGGGGGGGGGGTAGGGGCCGCCGTCACGACGGTTTCATATTACTGGAACCTCCTCCCCCCTCTCTTTTAAACCAAGAGGGGGCGCCATTTTCTATTCTGGCCAGGGGTGTCAGTCACCTTATCTACGCCACTGAATTTGAACGAGTGTTTCAGTACTCGCCAGAGATGTGTAACATCTAACCCCGGTAACGAGCAAATTCATGTGTTCTCATGTCGCAAAATACATTGGTAATATACGAAACTCGGATATGAAAGTTGACGTAGAATACTTTAGAATAATGACGAGCGTGATAAATATACACAAACCGTGTCTTCAAGAACATTTCTGGACGTGAATCACACGTAGGTAGTTTATAATTCCACCGCTAGAATTCACTACCGTAGCAGCATTCGTCGACTGTCGAATCATTTTTTGTGACCGATATTTTAAACTATTTAATGAAACGTTTCCGAAGAACGAGAAAATGTCTTTATATAATATTAAACTCCAGCTTTTAGCCTGATTTGTGACAAGGAGTTTTATTTAATTACAGACCATCTTGTTAAAAAATCATTGAAAATATAATACTATGAAGTTTCCCTTTTGTTTTTGTGAAATTTTGTTCGCGCCATCTGCCAAAGGTGGTAGCACTGCGGTTACACATTTCCACTCCACGCGACTTCCGTTTCAATTAACTAAATTACTTCTAAAAAAAAATGCCGTATGCCGAGAGCTTGGATGTCACACATAAATCAAAGGGAAACATTTTTTTAGGGGTATTGAGCGACATGGGTTCTAATCCCCGTGGAAGCAGTGGGACCTCCCAAGGTGTTCCCCGTTTGTGGCCTTGACGCGGCGACAGGCGTCGGGGTGCCTTATCGCGGCCGACGGCGCATCAGGACGCGTGACAATGCGCCCGCGCGCGTTGTCCATCACCCGGCGCGTGACAATCGCGCTCGTAATTACCGCGCGGCGTGTGCGACCGGAGAGCCGGGCAATTACCTCCCCTCTCGCCGTCCGTTCATTAAGTACGGGGGTGGGGGCGACGCTTGGAGGGGAAGTGTTTCGCTGGCCGTTGGCAGGGGGGAGGGTAGGGGCGAGGTGCGTCGCGTGCAACATACCTCGCAGGCGCCAGTAACGCCACACTCCATTTCCCTCCCCCAACCGCTACCCCTCCCGAAGTCATTCCAACCCCGCCGCTGCCATATGGCAGCGCATTATCGCCCGTGGCACGCGCCAACAGCGCCGGGATATTGGCACCGCCGTGGTGGCAACACTGGAAAGGCCAAGGCCGCGAACTGACGGACCGTGCCTGTCCTTCAAAGCTTTGGCCTAATCCGCCATGTTAGGTTACTTACTGTATTTCCACGCCATTACTGAAGTTATACTTCTTTAAGCGAGTTATGAAAGAAAAATTAAAGTGAATTTTTGCGATGCGCGCGCATTATGCAACAAAAATTGCCCCGATAAAAAAAAGGTTACACACAAATAAAAATTATGTATCTTATTTTAAATTGTAATTCAATACAAGTCCATATAATTGCAAACATTTGTTTATTGTGAATATTAGTGACTGAAATTGTATTTTTAACCTTTTTCAACTTAATTTTCAAGTGTAATTATGTAAGTGAGGTTATGTTCCCATATGAATAATTTATTTGATTATAATTAATTGCCATATTATATAATCAGTAATCGAAAACTAAGAAATTAGAATAAACATTCAGCATATTTCATTCATTATCATAATTAATTCAAATTCATCTCGATTATTTAGCCGATCGCAAAATGAATCCGCGAATTTTTCCGGCCTCTACAAGAAAATATAACATCTAATGCGCGTACGTAAGTACACGCACCCATTCATTTATCTTTTTATCCATTGTCTGCGTCACACTAAGCGGTTTAACGGGCGTGGTTGCCAGTTTACACTCGGAGAGTTCTTCTAGATAAATAATTACTAGAGACTGCAAATAATTCCCGGATTCATTTCGTGACATGCTAAAATTTAAACAATAATACTTTTTGTACTGCTTCTGCTGTTAGTTTACGTTAATTTGTATGAACTGTGGCCCAATTAGAGACCCTAAATGAAAGACTTATCGAATTATAAGTTACCCATTTGAGACGCCTCACATGTCAGCAGCCAATGAGCAGGAGACATTTGCCCAAGTATGTATATCATCATTGATTCTACCCTGAAGGTTATTGAACCCGCACATTTTTCCAGTCTCTAATAATTACATTTTTTTCGATTATTATGAATTTACTTAGGGCAGTCTTGAAAGACTTTCAGTTTACACAGTAAGAAAAGCAACCAAAAAAATATCCTTCCAAAAATCGCTGCGATGTGTTAGACTTAGTGGAAGAAATGCATAAGGGTTATCACCCTTTTTTTTATTTTGTTTTCTTCATATTTATTCTGTTCGTTATCCGATATTTTTAAAGGATACCAAAAATTTAGACTATCATTAAAATGTCTGTTTGATTAACCACGTTTTGATTATGTACCATAAGTTCATTTTATGGAGATAGAAAGCTGGTAATACATACAAATAGCTTACGTTATCTAACATTTCGAAATATTTCTCAACTAAAATCTGCAATTTGTGCAAACACATAAAAATTCAACATTGGATGTTAGGGCGGAATTGGTTTCGTACGGTTTAATGTTGAAAATAAAACAAGTCGTTTATTTTTATTAACTACTGTGCCACAAAATATCTACGAAGCAACAGAAGACGCTTTGAATGAACTTTTGTTTCACTCTTTTCAAACTAATAATTACGGCTGAATGACAACGCGCACTGTCACTGTCTCGCATGTAAAGGCGAATGCATGATTGATAGACGGGCCGTTATCGCCCTTAGTGCTTCCTGGTTTTTGGTCATATAAAATAGTAATCATCTAAAGTTCTTTTTTGGTACATAGCATTTTAAAATCTTTATTTTATGCTATTATCATTATATTTATATTAATACAATATGAACTCGAATGTATTCAACACTTTTTAGCTAATACCATGTATTTAACACATAAAAATGTTGTTTCATTATAAATTAAAATCACATATGTAAGTGGTTCACGAGTAGAAACAGGAAAATTTCATGGAATCATTTCGTGGTAGGATGGAATCAAAACACGTTTACTTTCATGCTCTTTCAGTGATTGGACCACACTTCACCTCAATGACTCAGAGCCTATGGTAAACCCTCAGCACAAGAAGTATCGAACCACAAGCCTCCCAGTTAACAAGTTTCATGAGTGCGTAACCAAGGAGCAGATGTAATTTGTCCGAGTAAATAGAGGATTGTGTAGTCTAGCCTAGTAGTCATTGAAACACCATCGACAATTCATCTTCAATTCCTTTTCACGGGTTATTTGGCACACCCTGAAGTGCAATGATCCAATAACAATCTTCCACAAAAATATCACCAAGTCATGTTGCGGAAACTACTCGTTCTACGAGTAAAAAAAAAAACACAACTTTGACATTCTACTGTGAGCAGCAATTACTTGTTTCAATTACTTGTTTATCAGTAGAGACCGGAAAAATTCGCTATTTCAACGATCAATAGGATAGACGTCATGATCCTCTATTTACGCGGGAAAATTACATCTGTTCATTGGCTACTGACTCGTGACACCTGTAAACTGGGATGTTCGTGATTAAATACTTTCTTTTGTTGAAGGATTTTCATTGGCCAAGAGTCCTTCAGATAAACTGTGGTCCAATCACTGAAGCAGCAAAGAGGCAAACATATTTGTATTCTAGCCTATTGTGAAATGAAACTGCGAATTTTTTAGGTATCTAGTTATCAGATTACTGAAAACCATGCACGTACATAGTCTTGCACTCCATCTAACGGGATGTCCAAAATATCAAGATATCAAGTAAGAAAATACAAAGTTAATGAAGTCGTAAATAAGGGCTAGTAGCAAAGAAATTTTAAATATTAATTTAAGCTTACTAAGCAAACTTAAATATCACACATCTTTTTTGAAGCGAGGTAGACAGTGAGGTAACTTTGTAATTTTGGAAGCTATAGCGATTTAAAACTCCTACTCACCAAGCTATATAACTAAAACTATTATAGACCATTAACTTGTGAGTGCCCACGAAACGACTTTTTAAACCTACACTTATATATACTGAAAATATTAACAAAAAGCAAATCACGAAGTTTGACTTAGGCAAGCTTCCGAACAAAAGTGTTACGTAAAATTACAAAAAATGGTCATAGTGATAAAAAAAACATTAATGTTCCACATTTCGGAATAAATCCACATTGTGAACACTAAATTCTTGTCATATGGAACGCGCACTTCTCGTTTTAAAGAAATTGCTACTATACATATATATATATAATGTAATTAATTCACATGATGGACTTTGTTAAAATGTAATTGTATTTTCAAAATTGTCAAATATAATATTTTTTTTGCACGCCATTTCCTTCTATCAATATCTAGCGAAAAAAAAAAAAGCAGCATTTGATGGTGAGGGGTGGAAGTACTCCAATTGAACGACAGCACATGTCTGCATATATTTTTTTTCTTGACGTGCACAAACGTTTGTAACGACGAAGCGAACCAACACATTTGGTAGACCAAATTTCTTCAGCGGGCGCCAGTCTTTAACATGGTCAACGCAACTTATTCAATCACGTGTCGCGGATGTTCGCCTGGTGTTCCACAGCCGTCACGGTCCAGTGCAGCTGACTCTGGCCGGACGAACAGCGTCACTCCCGCATGCCGAACTCACTCCGCGCTCGACCGCCTCCCAGCAGGCCGCCCCCCCCCCCCCCCCTCCAACACTCTGGCGGCAATCGCGCCTGCTAGCGCCGCGCCTCGTGACTCTGTTCAACTACAGTCCGGCTTGAATATATATATAAAAAATTAAAACAAAAGAAACCTAACCTTTCTACCTCTACATAAAATTGACGTAAGACTTCATTCATTTTTACGAATAGTTACTAACAGCTAAAAAAAAAGTTAACAAAAACTTTCCAACTAACAGCCAAATTCATTCAATCGACTTTACTTTAAATAAACCAATAATTTTAATAAAAAACTATGAGTAACAAACTTAAAAAAATATCTAAAAATTATATATAACACTGAACAGAATATTTAAAAAAATCTCTTTAAAATTTCATAACAATTAAAAACCAGTAGGCACTGGTAACATGGTTCACGATGTGCAACCATTGAACAGAGTAGAATTTTGCAGATTGCAATTAATAAACTCAATTGTCCGGATTTTTCACAAAAACTTAGAAAAAAACCCGCCAGTTTTGGTAGATTTCTAGCAATGAGTGTTTGATCTTTTAACTGCACATTGTGTTTGCAGCAGAGTACATCAGGGTCAAGTCGTATCAGTTTTTTTTTTTTTTTTTTAGCTAATGCCACGTGAAACTTAGATAACATTACAAAAACAGATATCCTAATACTTATTTTGTTGTAGTCACTTATCTGAAAGGAAGAAAAACAACGCTTATAATTTTCTTGGAAAAAATATTTCCATTGATGCAAACACAGTTATTTCTTGTATATTTTGGGTGGTAGGATAGATTGGAGCATACACATCTGCTTCACGTTGATAATTTAACTACAGCGTTCTCAATACGCCTTCGATGAACCTGAACAAGTTACAAACAAGAAGACTTTTTAAGCGAATCACATATAACGCGCCGAAGAGTGCGACTTTATTATGGACCAATGAGCACCTAAAAATGCTTGACTGAATATAAGCACGTTGATTCTAGGCCGAAGAGAAATA
Source organism: Bacillus rossius redtenbacheri (assembly GCF_032445375.1). Lineage (NCBI taxonomy): Eukaryota > Metazoa > Arthropoda > Insecta > Phasmatodea > Bacillidae > Bacillus > Bacillus rossius. The sequence continues at coordinate 335,582,019 of NC_086330.1, read as the reverse complement.
AAACCCTGAAATAGCCTAATTGTAGCTGTATCTTGTAACATCAGAAAACTTCGTTAGGATGCAGCCAGTAATTTCGAGGGCTTACGAGTAGTGTTTTTATGGTAGTAAATATTAACATTCCTTTAAATTTAGTTTTCCTTGGTAAACGGCGGCCTACGCTTAAGGAAAACCAAATCTTTATTTTTTGTTTTTATTTTTAAAGGCAATGCTGCTGGCATCAAGATATGAGTTCAACACGGTTGTACGCATAAACGTTTATAACTGTTGACTATTTCTCAATAAGTTTAGGCTACCTCTAGAAATAGGGTTCATATACCTTTGTATACAATTGACAATGGAAATATGTATATTTAAGTAAACTTAAGTTTGAGTTAATTTACGTAAGTACAAGCTTACATATATATGAATGTGTAATTTATGTACTTTTATAGTATATGATAACAATGTCTATTGCGCTATGTATTAAATGACAATAATTGATTATGATTATGAGGCCATACTTTATCTTCCAGCCGAAATGCATGCGAATATGTCATTTGATTTTTCACGGCTTGTCAAAACTGCATGTGGTTCAATTAGAAGGCAGTTTAGTTTTATATTGATATGTATTCCAACATGTCTCCAACTAAATAAAGAGAATTTCGAAGAGTAGTATAGGAAAGTATTTCCGGGCGCACGGGTTCTGGGTGTGGAGCCGGAGCCGGTGTCCGCCATATTGGATTGTGACGTCACGGCGGCCATCTTGGATGGTTGTGACCTTGACCTTTGACCTTGACCTTGACCCCGGCGGCCAATTTGGATCCGCCATCTTGGATGCATCGTAAAAGGACACAACATAACGGGACACAACGTAACGGGACACAACGTAACGGGACAAGTAGATCACGGCAGCCATCTTGGATCCGCCATTTTGGATGATGTCATTGTGTTCTCGAACATTCCGGCGATGTGTTTTCCGCCATATTGGATGATGACGTCACCGTTACAATTTCCGTTACGGCCGCCATCTTTAACTTTTTTATTTATTATCCGATTTTAATAAAAAAATTCATTTAATAAAATTTTAATAAAATACTTATAAAAAACAAACATTAACGACACGGAGCTCGGAGTCCTCGGTTCGACCCCGGTGAGGGCAAAAAAAATAAAAATGGCGACCGATCCTTCCTCAATGGTGACTGCAGACAGACTGACTCCCACCACTTTTTTTAAAGCATATATATCGTCACCTAGTATGACGTCATGTACGCCATCTTGAAATTTGGACGCCATCTTGAAAATCTTTATTTATTATCCGATTTTAATGAAAAAAATTCCAAAATTCATCAAAAAATTAACGTATTTGAATTCTGTTTGATTATATCGATGTACGTCCTTGGTTCGATTCCCGGCGAGAGTAAACGGTCGATCCTTCCTCCATGAAAGCTACCTAGACTGATCTACCACCAACAATACCAAGGTATATATCGTCAACTGGTATGACATCATGTCCGCCATCTTGTCTTCATCCGCTGGAGACAACCATCTTGTTTTCGTCTGCTAGAGTGTGCCGATAACATGTAGTATAATTATCTGGTCACCATACTATTGTCCTCAACTGTTGACACTGAACATTGACCTTGAACTTTGACCTTGACCTTGAACTTTGACCTTGACTTTGAAATTTGACCTTGACCTTGAAATTTGACCTTGATCTTGAACTTTGACCTTGACCTTGAAATTTGACCTTGACCTTGAAATTTGACCTTGACCTTGAAATTTGGCCTTGACCTTCAAATTTGCGCTTGACCTTGAAATTTGACTTTGTCCTTGTCGACCATCACGGACCCGACATTTTACGTTCAGTAGATGCTACCAGGAGCTACCACCTGCTGGAGTATACCATCTTGTGTGTGTACTCGTATTATAGAGTACATTTCCATCTGGATAATTTTATTCTAACCCGCTACAGTGCAGTAATCATTTATTACTGTGACACACGCCATCTTGAAATTTGGACGCCATCTTGAAAATCCGTAATTCTAATGCTAGAAATTCGGGAAAAAGTTCAAAATTCATTAAATAATTCACTCATTAAAGTAATGATTGATTAGATCGATTCCCGTCCTTGGTTCGACCCCTGACCGATACCAAACAACTTTAATTTTAAAAAATACCACAAAAGCGACAGGTTTGAGATAATAAAAACACAGCAAGTTCTTTTAAAAATACTTTTATTACATACATACTACACTACTACAAGTACAAAAAAACACTGACAAATTACCAAAGCCTTTTGGATTCCTCGATTCAAACAGTCTTCTTATTGTACGGGCTAAGCCTTTTACATGACTTTAAATGTCTATCCGATCCGTTCATCACCACAGCCAGAGACGGACTGAAATTCATAGCACTTATATATAGTCTTATTAGCCGGTACAACACATGAGTCAAATCAATAACCATGTTCATTATACGTCTCGGTGCATATTTTATAATGAAGATGTAAACTATCGAGACGCGAAAATAGTTTATTGCACTTATTGCACTGAAATTGTATTCTTTGAACATTATTAGAACAACCGCTTCTTTCATGTCTGCGAGCATTTGAGGTGATAGTAAATGATGCACCACAGTATTTGCACTGATGCGAAGTACGCTCTTCATTAATTGAAGTATTCAATGCTGATGTAACTTCAGCTGATGGTGGAACAGCACATATCAAAGTCTCCTCCAGTGTTGTCAGAGGCGTTGCCAACGGGATCTGCTCCAACATCGTCGGCGCCGAGGTCATGATTCCCGTAGTCGATGGTACATCCTCCATCGAGTACGACGTTAAAGTCGGTAAAGATGCCATCGAAGTCTCAAGAACAGGCAATTACGCGGCTTATGCACCAGAAGAAACAAACTAGGTGATCCGTACACCGTCGACGACAGTAACAAACTGAGCGTCCTGCTGTCTAGGACTCGTTTATATACATGAACCGGTTGGAATAATACGCTAGTCAAATCAAGAACAATTTACTAAAATACTAGAGTCAAAACAACATTAAAAAATAGAAGCACCATCAACAAAAAATTCGATCTTTCCAATATACTCCAGGCTCCAAGAGCTACAATTCGCGTCATCAGATCCATCTACATTTTGCTCCTATGCTTCAATTGACCATTAACTTCAAGTGCTCCAACAGCTCCATCATCTCCAACACGTAATGTACACAAAGTACGCGCAATACATGCAATTTACGTGCAATACATGTAATGATCACACAGTACACACAGGAAACGGAACGTACACACAGTACACACAGGAAACGGAACGTACACACAGTACACACAGGAAACGGAACGTACACACAGTACACACAGGAAACGGAACGTACACACAGTACACACAGGAAACGGAACGTACACACAGTACACACAGGAAACGGAACGTACACACAGTACACACAGGAAACGGAACGTACACACAGTACACACAGGAAACGGAACGTACACACAGTACACACAGGAAACGGAACGTACACACAGTACACACAGGAAACGGAACGTACACACAGGAAACGGAACGTACACACAGTACACACAGGAAACGGAACGTACACACAGTACACACAGGAAACGGAACGTACACACAGTACACACAGGAAACGGAACGTACACACAGGAAACGGAACGTACACACAGTACACACAGGAAACGGAACGTACACACAGTACACACAGGAAACGGAACGTACACACAGTACACACAGGAAACGGAACGTACACACAGTACACACAGGAAACGGAACGTTCACACAGTACACACAGGAAACGGAACGTACACAAAGCACACACAGGAAACGAAACGTACACACAGTACACACAGGAAACGGAACGTACACACAGTACACACAGGAAACGAAACGTACACACAGTACACACAGGAAACGGAACGTACACACAGTACACACAGGAAACGAAACGTACACACAGTACACACAGGAAACTGAATGTACACACAGTACACACACAGGAAACGGAACGTACACACAGTACACACACAGGAAACGGAACGTACACACAGTACACACAGGAAACGGAACGAACACGTAATATTCACGCAATTTACGCAAAGTACACGCAATATACGCAATGTACGCAATATATATGCAATGTACACACAATGACTACGCTTCGTTCGCGCAGGACAAGCATTTAATGAAAACGAAGCACGTTTGGACGGAAATTCTATAAAACGAAAGCTCATTTAACGAAAAGGAGGCGCATTGTCTCGTTCATTCAACTTGGTAGGATGCGATTGTCAATGATAAGTTAGGATATAATCTCTCCAACAGTCTATGAATCCAACAGTTTATATTTCCATTAGCCATCGACTCCAAAAGTCATTGGCTCCAACAGTCATTGGCTCCAACAGTCATTGCCTCCAACAGTCATTGGCTCCAACGGCCTTTTGGTTCATCAGCTCCAATGATATTTGGTTAGAATGCTACGACTCTAAGAGACTATGAGACTACAATTCTACGAGTGTACAAGACTCCTCCAACTACCTTCAAGTGTACAAAGCTCCAACTACTTCAGCAGCATTATGTTATAAGATTACATGACTGCTTGTTTACATAGCTACAAGGAAACGAGGCTACTTGGCTACGTAGCTACAAGTATACGAGGCTCCAAGACATCATGACTACGCGACTACGAGCCATGAGGTAACGAGACTACGTGACTACGGGTATTCAAGCTTACGAAATTGCGAGGCTACAGAGCTACGAAGCTTCTAGAACATAAGTTTACGAGACTGCGAGAATACAGGACTACAAGTCTACACGAGTACTTGACTACGAAGCTACAAGTCTACATGACTCCAATTGCGGCATCTGTCTTCGGCTGAATTTTCTCTTTGGCTCCAACTGCTACAACAGCATTATGTTATAATAGTACAAGGCTACTTGACTACGAAGCTACACATCTACAAGGCTCCAATTATCGCATCTGTCTTCGTCGGCATTTTCTCTTTTGCTCCCACTGCTCCAACAGCATTATGTTATATGATTCCATGGATACTTTGTTACGTAGCTACAGGTCTACGAGGTTCCAATGCATCATGTTTACGAAGCTTCTAGAACACAAGGTTACGAGATTGCGAGGCTACAGGACTACGAAGCTTCCAGGACACGAGGCTACATGGCTACGAGACTACATGACTAACTGATTACAATAGCACCACTCAGTGGTGAGAGTTAGGTTATCTAATGCAAAGCAAATTGATGCAAGTAGTTCTGACTGTCATCAACAGATGTAGCCACGTGTTGCTTGCAGGTAAATATTAATTAGTTATTTTATGTGGGATTCGGGATGCTCACTAACGATCGCAAAAGAAGGTATGCTTCGCTAGACACCAAGGAGAAGGAAAGTTCGTCTTACATGTTAATGCTTCGCTGATGTCTCATGGCATATTATTTGACTGAGTAATGGTTGTTTATTTAATTCCACATGGTAAAATTATTGCAAGTGTCAATTTATTAGCAGAAATTCACTAATTAAAAGTAACTCTGAATAAAATAACATGACTCATTAAGTAAATATCCTTCATGCAGAGATCGATTTCACACAAATAATCAGCAGCACTCGGAGAAAATCATTAGATGTCTAGCCAGGAATAACCAGAAGCACTTGGAGAAAACCATCAAATTATTAACAAGAATAATCGGGAGCACACGGAGAAAACCACCACACGTTTTCTTTGATATCATAAAATTACACGGAAAAAATATTTCATAAATAACAAATAAATAATAAAAAAAATTAAAAAAAATACAAAAATACATAAACAGATTCTGCTAGCTTGTGAACTTCTCATTGTTGAGCAAAGATATAGTTCTAATACAAGCCAGAATTTTATGTATTTTTGTATTTTTTTTAAATTTTTTTATTATTTATTTGTTATTTATGAAATATTTTTTCCGTGTAATTTTATGATATCAAAGAAAACGTGTGGTGGTTTTCTCCGTGTGCTCCCGATTATTCTTGTTAATAATTTGATGGTTTTCTCCAAGTGCTTCTGGTTATTCCTGGCTAGACATCTAATGATTTTCTCCGAGTGCTGCTGATTATTTGTGTGAAATCGATCTCTGCATGAAGGATATTTACTTAATGAGTCATGTTATTTTATTCAGAGTTACTTTTAATTAGTGAATTTCTGCTAATAAATTGACACTTGCAATAATTTTACCATGTGGAATTAAATAAACAACCATTACTCAGTCAAATAATATGCCATGAGACATCAGCGAAGCATTAACATGTAAGACGAACTTTCCTTCTCCTTGGTGTCTAGCGAAGCATACCTTCTTTTGCGATCGTTAGTGAGCATCCCGAATCCCACATAAAATAACTAATTAATATTTACCTGCAAGCAACACGTGGCTACATCTGTTGATGACAGTCAGAACTACTTGCATCAATTTGCTTTGCATTAGATAACCTAACTCTCACCACTGAGTGGTGCTATTGTAATCAGTTAGTCATGTAGTCTCGTAGCCATGTAGCCTCGTGTCCTGGAAGCTTCGTAGTCCTGTAGCCTCGCAATCTCGTAACCTTGTGTTCTAGAAGCTTCGTAAACATGATGCATTGGAACCTCGTAGACCTGTAGCTACGTAACAAAGTATCCATGGAATCATATAACATAATGCTGTTGGAGCAGTGGGAGCAAAAGAGAAAATGCCGACGAAGACAGATGCGATAATTGGAGCCTTGTAGATGTGTAGCTTCGTAGTCAAGTAGCCTTGTACTATTATAACATAATGCTGTTGTAGCAGTTGGAGCCAAAGAGAAAATTCAGCCGAAGACAGATGCCGCAATTGGAGTCATGTAGACTTGTAGCTTCGTAGTCAAGTACTCGTGTAGACTTGTAGTCCTGTATTCTCGCAGTCTCGTAAACTTATGTTCTAGAAGCTTCGTAGCTCTGTAGCCTCGCAATTTCGTAAGCTTGAATACCCGTAGTCACGTAGTCTCGTTACCTCATGGCTCGTAGTCGCGTAGTCATGATGTCTTGGAGCCTCGTATACTTGTAGCTACGTAGCCAAGTAGCCTCGTTTCCTTGTAGCTATGTAAACAAGCATTCATGTAATCTTATAACATAATGCTGCTGAAGTAGTTGGAGCTTTGTACACTTGAAGGTAGTTGGAGGAGTCTTGTACACTCGTAGAATTGTAGTCTCATAGTCTCTTAGAGTCGTAGCATTCTAACCAAATATCATTGGAGCTGATGAACCAAAAGGCCGTTGGAGCCAATGACTGTTGGAGGCAATGACTGTTGGAGCCAATGACTGTTGGAGCCAATGAATTTTGGAGTCGATGGCTAATGGGAATATAAACTGTTGGATTCATAGACTGTTGGAGAGATTATATCCTAACTTATCATTGACAATCGCATCCTACCAAGTTGAATGAACGAGACAATGCGCCTCCTTTTCGTTAAATGAGCTTTCGTTTTATAGAATTTCCGTCCAAACGTGCTTCGTTTTCATTAAATGCTTGTCCTGCGCGAACGAAGCGTAGTCATTGTGTGTACATTGCATATATATTGCGTACATTGCGTATATTGCGTGTACTTTGCGTAAATTGCGTGAATATTACGTGTTCGTTCCGTTTCCTGTGTGTACTGTGTGTACGTTCCGTTTCCTGTGTGTGTACTGTGTGTACGTTCCGTTTCCTGTGTGTGTACTGTGTGTACATTCAGTTTCCTGTGTGTACTGTGTGTACGTTTCGTTTCCTGTGTGTACTGTGTGTACGTTCCGTTTCCTGTGTGTACTGTGAGTACGTTTCGTTTCCTGTGTGTACTGTGTGTACGTTCCGTTTCCTGTGTGTACTGTGTGTACGTTTCGTTTCCTGTGTGTGCTTTGTGTACGTTCCGTTTCCTGTGTGTACTGTGTGTACGTTCCATTTTCTGTGTGTACTGTGTGTACGTTCCGTTTCCTGTGTGTACTGTGTGTACGTTCCGTTTCCTGTGTGTACGTTCCGTTTCCTGTGTGTACTGTGTGTACGTTCCGTTTCCTGTGTGTACGTTCCGTTTCCTGTGTGTACTGTGTGTACGTTCCGTTTCCTGTGTGTACTGTGTGTACGTTCCGTTTCCTGTGTGTACTGTGTGTACGTTCCGTTTCCTGTGTGTACTGTGTGTACGTTCCGTTTCCTGTGTGTACTGTGTGTACGTTCCGTTTCCTGTGTGTACTGTGTGTACGTTCCGTTTCCTGTGTGTACTGTGTGATCATTACATGTATTGCACGTAAATTGCATGTATTGCGCGTACATTGTGTACATTACGTGTTGGAGCTGATGGAGCTGTTGGAGCACTTGAAGTTAATGGTCAATTGAAGCATAGGAGCAAAATGTAGATGGATCTGATGACGCGAATTGTAGCTCTTGGAGCCTGGAGTATATTGGAAAGATCGAATTTTTTGTTGATGGTGCTTCTATTTTTTAATGTTGTTTTGACTCTAGTATTTTAGTAAATTGTTCTTGATTTGACTAGCGTATTATTCCAACCGGTTCATGTATATAAACGAGTCCTAGACAGCAGGACGCTCAGTTTGTTACTGTCGTCGACGGTGTACGGATCACCTAGTTTGTTTCTTCTGGTGCATAAGTCGCGTAATTGCCTGTTCTTGAGACTTCGATGGCATCTTTACCGACTTTAACGTCGTACTCGATGGAGGATGTACCATCGACTACGGGAATCATGACCTCGGCGCCGACGATGTTGGAGCATATCCCGTTGGCAACGCCTCTGACAACACTGGAGGAGACTTCGATATGTGCTGTTCCACCATCAGCTGAAGTTACATCAGCATTGAATACTTCAATTAATGAAGAGCGTACTTCGCATCAGTGCAAATACTGTGGTGCATCATTTACTATCACCTCAAATGCTCGCAGACATGAAAGAAGCGGTTGTTCTAATAATGTTCAAAGAATACAATTTCAGTGCAATAAGTGCAATAAACTATTTTCGCGTCTCGATAGTTTACATCGTCATTATAAAATATGCACCGAGACGTATAATGAACATGGTTATTGATTTGACTCATGTGTTGTACCGGCTAATAAGACTATATATAAGTGCTATGAATTTCAGTCCGTCTCTGGCTGTGGTGATGAACGGATTGTATAGACATTTAAAGTCATGTAAAAGGCTTAGCCCGTACAATAAGAAGACTGTTTGAATCGAGGAATCCAAAAGGCTTTGGTAATTTATCTGTGTTTTTTATGTACTTGTAGTAGTGTAGTATGTATGTAATAAAAGTATTTTTTAAAAGAACTTGCTGTGTTTTTATTATCTCAAACCTGTCGCTTTTGTGGTATTTTTTAAAATTAAAGTTGTTTGGTATCGGTCAGGGGTCGAACCAAGGACGGGAATCGATCTAATCAATCATTACTTTAATGAGTGAATTATTTAATGAATTTTGAACTTTTTCCCGAATTTCTAGCATTAGAATTACGGATTTTCAAGATGGCGTCCAAATTTCAAGATGGCGTGTGTCACAGTAATAAATGATTACTGCACTGTAGCGGGTTAGAATAAAATTATCCAGATGGAAATGTACTCTATAATACGAGTACACACACAAGATGGCATACTCCAGCAGGTGGTAGCTCCTGGTAGCATCTACTGAACGTAAAATGTCGGGTCCGTGATGGTCGACAAGGACAAAGTCAAATTTCAAGGTCAAGCGCAAATTTCAAGGTCAAGGCCAAATTTCAAGGTCAAGGTCAAATTTCAAGGTCAAGGTCAAATTTCAAGGTCAAGGTCAAAGTTCAAGATCAAGGTCAAATTTCAAGGTCAAGGTCAAATTTCAAAGTCAAGGTCAAAGTTCAAGGTCAAGGTCAAAGTTCAAGGTCAATGTTCAGTGTCAACAGTTGAGGACAATAGTATGGTGACCAGATAAATATACTACATGTTATCGGCACACTCTAGCAGACGAAAACAAGATGGTTGTCTCCAGCGGATGAAGACAAGATGGCGGACATGATGTCATACCAGTTGACGATATATACCTTGGTATTGTTGGTGGTAGATCAGTCTAGGTAGCTTTCATGGAGGAAGGATCGACCGTTTACTCTCGCCGGGAATCGAACCAAGGACGTACATCGATATAATCAAACAGAATTCAAATACGTTAATTTTTTGATGAATTTTGGAATTTTTTTCATTAAAATCGGATAATAAATAAAGATTTTCAAGATGGCGTCCAAATTTTAAGATGGCGTACATGACGTCATACTAGGTGACGATATATATGCTTTAAAAAAAGTGGTGGGAGTCAGTCTGTCTGCAGTCACCATTGAGGAAGGATCGGTCGCCATTTTTATTTTTTTTGCCCTCACCGGGGTCGAACCGAGGACTCCGAGCTCCGTGTCGTTAATGTTTGTTTTTTATAAGTATTTTATTAAAATTTTATTAAATGAATTTTTTTATTAAAATCGGATAATAAATAAAAAAGTTAAAGATGGCGGCCGTAACGGAAATTGTAACGGTGACGTCATCATCCAATATGGCGGAAAACACATCGCCGGAATGTTCGAGAACACAATGACGTCATCCAAAATGGCGGATCCAAGATGGCTGCCGTGATCTACTTGTCCCGTTGCGTTGTGTCCCGTTACGTTGTGTCCCGTTATGTTGTGTCCTTTTACGATGCATCCAAGATGGCGGATCCAAAATGGCCGCCGGGGTCAAGGTCAAGGTCAAAGGTCAAGGTCACAACCATCCAAGATGGCCGCCGTGACGTCACAATCCAATATGGCGGACACCGGCTCCGGCTCCACACCCAGAACCCGTGCGCCCGGAAATACTTTCCTATACTACTTCGAAGGTTTTTTATAACTACTATTTTCTATTTTAAAATTATTTAACTTTATTTTGTGCTTTAAGTTTTTTCTAATTATTTGAGAATTTCAAATTGTCTGGGCACAAATGTTAAAGACGGCGAGACCTCAAATTTTAAAGTAGGCCTAGTCATTGAACCACAGTGTTCCTAAATTTCATTCATCCCGGAGTGCTGTTATCGAACCTGCGACCCTCGCTACGTGATCGAGAGTTAAAGTAGTTTTAAGTCTATAATATCATAACGTTTGGTTTTAAAATTTCCCCTTCGTTCATACACTGTGGCTACGTATCTTGAAGTACGTGTACAGTGGTCGACGTAATCCGATATTTACTCCTGTGGAATTAAAGGGATTCGAAAATGCATTAACTTTTATGGACAACTATATTTGATATATTATTATAAAATGATATAGGCTACTCTTTACCAGTCCCCGAAAATCTAACATAAGAAATTAAGGAAAGGAAATTTTATACTGTTGATAAGAATTTTTTTTAACAGAATGTTTCTTATTTACATTTACTAATGTAAAATAATTTTATAAGTATTACTATCACAGTTAAAGATTTATTTTTCTCGCGTTTATTAATACTTCTTATATGAATTTTTTTTTTTTTGCGCTTTAGAAGGTATTTTTATGTTCTTTGAACGTGTAATTCGTAGCTTGTAAGCTAGTTTTAACGTAGGACGTATACTCAGTTGCGTTTAATACGCAGGCCTCGGGAAAAAAATTAATGAGTGGTTCTTTGGTAATAAATAATTTTTCGGTCCAAACCCCGCACGTATACTTATACGCCTCGCATAGAGACGAGATCAATAAGTGTTGAAATAAACTACATATATACATATACGTGATACCCGTTTGTAAACCTCTGGCCTGAGGAAGTGGCGGGTTTTTTTTTCCTATGCTACTTGTGGTAGGTTTGCGTGATCGGCGATACTTTATGCTTCGTGTGCAATTAATTGCGATAACCCAGCGCTCCGAGCAAGTAATAGCACACTAATGATCAGCACGATGTCGACTTTGTTCCCGCAGTTATACACACACGCTAACAAGTTTTGAGAGTGACGCTGTGTAACGAGTGGAATTACGTAATTGCTATCGTTAGGAAAGGAAGGGGGAAAAATCGTGTGTACGGGAAGTCCTGCACCTATAGTACGCTGCCTTGTAAACTCATACAGGATAAAGCCGGCAAAAATAGTTTGTAGCTCAGTTACGCCCGGGGAAAAATTATTTTTAAATCGTCAGCGATAAATTGCTTTGAGTAAGTGAAAGTTTTGACCGTAAGGTGTGGAGATACGACACGGATGACGCCACATCGGTTTCGATGACAGATATTTTTTTTGACGTGAATACGTCTTTAAAATTGCTTCCATAGTGGGAGGCAATTCAAAAAACGAATGATAACACAATCGGGGGATAGAGTTTCGTGTTGCAGCTACATTTAAATAATCTCCATCCGAAATTAAATTACACCACTGGATAGCAAAAGGATCAAGGAAGATGCTACGCTAAGTGAGGACTTGGACGCATCGCGCGCGGTGGAGGGGGAAAGCGCCGCAGTTTTGAGGTCATTTTGCTGCGTTTCGAGATTTCTATTTAGTACAACTTTTGACTCGGATAAGCTACGACGATCGTTTTAGTTTCAATCGTCAGCTCTCGTTAAAATCTATCCATGGCATACATAAAACATTAGTGTAAAATATTTACAGTGAATATAAATCGTATAAAAATAAGAACTAACGTATTTTATATTTTGTATGGAAAATATTACCTGTTACGAACATGTATTCACGTAAAACATACGGCCGTGTCCATGACACAGCCACACACAATTTTTTTGTCGTTCAGTATTGAAAATTTTTCGTCTTTAAAGTGAAGATAAAATATCAATAGAGACCGGGAAAAAATTCGCGGATTCATTTCACGATACGCCAAAAATCTGACACTGATGTATCTGTGCTACTTCTGCTGTTGGCTCAGTTTTTTATCAGGACGACTCCGAGCCAGTGAGAGATCCTCGGCCATTCCTCCCAGCTGAGACGTCTCACGGGTCAGCAATCAATGAGCAGGGGACATTTGCCCCAGTGGGCAGGGTAATGCGGAGACACTCCTGGAGGTCACTGGACCTGTAAATGTTCCGGTCTCTAATCAATAATATATTTTAAAACACCGTAACTAAGTCTATCTTAACTGCGTTAATCATTATGAACGATGCATTACATATATTATAACTGCCAATGACTTCAGAGTGTAAAATATTTTTAGCAGACAGTAATTTATATATTCAGGAATTTAATTAAATTATTTACTATGCTTAGAAGATATTAAAATGTTGAAAATAGAATATTAAAAAAAAATGTTATTTCTTGAAACATGTTTAAACCAAGATGGCGTTTTTCTTTCAGGTTCTATCGCTCACCTCTAACTCAGTGAGTGTTACTTACAACAAACAGTAAAATTCGCCATTTCGCTTGGTTGAAATTACACGACAAATTGGAATACGCTGTAATCAAAAAACTTAGATACAAAAAAATGGTTTGAAATGGTGAAATATAAAGCGAGTACTTGGAAATGATTTTAAGTCAATGGCTTCTTTCGCGGGAGCAAATCTAGTGGTGAGTTAACTAGCCAATCTTTATTAAATTGATATATTTTAATCGCAACGAGAATGTGCGCACAGTTAAATTGAACTTCACATATCAAATCCTGTAAATATGATTATCTTTCTCAATTAAAAATATAAGTTAAATTCTCTTCCCATAATATTTAGTGCATAAAACATCTGCAGTGATTGAGATAAGATATTACTTAAGTAGAAAAATTTCCTTTTTCAAAAATTATTTTTTTAATTATAAGCTATACTGCCGTGTGTCAAAAGACAAAACAAACTCTCTTCGTAAAAATGTTATTTGGAAATACTTTTAATAGAGATGACATTTTTTTCTTTCAAAATTTATGTTAATTATTTTTAAATACAATTTAGCAGTATAATTTCAACATTATATTGATATTTTTATTTAAAATTATTAAAATAACTAAATGATATCATGTTGTATTTTTGAAACTTACAAGTACCTACAGTAAAACATATATAAAATAACTATGATTTAAAAATTCTCAAAACTAATAGAAAATGTTTTGGGTGGTGCCGATATTTAAATGCCTTCTGTACCACATGTATTTTTAATGAAAAATATAATAGTGTTACATAGATAAGGTATTTACTAAGGTTATGATTATGTTTTATTTGGATTCAAGGAAATAAAAAAATGTTTAATTAACCTGGTGCTTTATAAGTTACTTTAAATAATACGTTCTAAACAAAATATACACAAAAAAAATTTTAAATTAAATGTGTCTCTTGAAAAATCTTTATTCTTGTGGGATTTTTATTATTGTTTATGACTTTAATTGTTATTATATTGTAAACTTAAACTCAGCGCCATAAGATATTGTTTGACTTTTCTTATACTTTGTTGCTTTTTCTAATTCATTGTAAATCAAGCCTACTATTCTAGCGTTTGGTATAATCTAGAATACTTCATTCTGCCCTAATTACGGCTCGGTCTCAGGCACATCTTAGTTATTCCATTTTATTGTAAATTCTAATATTTCGTGGATTTATATGTTATGTTATCGCAATAGCATTCTCAAATTTTAGGTTTCGTCCAAAATTTTCTGAGCACACATCTACTATACATTTATGATTACTAGCGTGACATTTCACAAATAAAATATAAAGTTTTGTGAATATCGGACGAAAATATTTCAGACCCGACAGTAGTATACACAAGGGGCTCTGAGCGCTGCTGCCGGTACAAAGACTGAGGATTGGTTCCGCCATCTTGGATTGGACGTCAAGGATGCTATTTGGACGATATTGATCTTTGAACTTGACCTTCAAAAGTTTCAAAAAATCTTCCAAAATGACCCAACATTCGACAAATTGACTCAAAAGTTCACATTATTGGGAAAACATTTCTATCAATTTTTTTAATCTTGAAAATTAAAAAAAAAAATTCCTTTTCGAAGGAAAAATTCCCTCTTTGAGGAGGTAAATTTCCTTTTTTTTTTTCAAACAATTCATAGATGCCGAAATCCTAAAAGGGTCTTAAACTTTTTCAATACCAAAAAGAAAAAAAATAAATTTCTGAGGTCATAATCTTAACCATTTCGGTTCAATTCATTTCAGAATGACGGAACCCAAAATGACGGAAAGTTCTAGAATACAAGTTTTAATTTAAAATTAGGTAATCCAAGATGGCTTAATCCAAAACGGTGGCCATGACATTATCCAAATGGTCAAGGCCATGTCGTCATGATGTAATTTTAAGAATAAATGTTTTTGTTAAATTAAGAAATTGAAGCCTCTTTAAGGATTTTGGAACCTCTGAATTATTTGAGGGAAAAATATGGGAAGTATCCCCTCAAAATGGGAATTCATCCCTTGAAAAAGGAATTTTTTGTTTGTAATTTAACGTTTAATTTAACGTTTAGCTTTAAAAAAAATTGCGTCATTTAACCAAATGATTTATCAATTTTAGCAAATTTTGAATCTATTTTAGCCAATTTTGTGTCAATTTTGCGAATTTTTAGAAATTGTGATGGTTAAGTTAGGTAAAATGTCCAAGTCAATAGTCAAGGTCATCCATGATGGGGGCCATGCCGTACAATCCAAGATGGCGGACCTCCATACTTGGACCGGCACCCGATCTCGGATCCCCTTACATATACTACTCCCACCAACAAAAAAATGCAAGAGAGTTTTCAGAATAAATGTACAGGAAAATGTTTTAATTCATAGGAATGAAGAGAAAATAAAAAAACCAACTCAGCATGTAAGAACGAGCCTTAATAATGTTTTATCCCTCCGTGGTAAGTATTAAAGTAATGAAAAAAATTAATCGTGGAAATGAGGAATTCCTCAAATAATGAGGAAGTACAGAGTTGGGAAATAAAACCACGACGGAAAATAAGCAAAAAAAAGAGAGAGATAAGGGAAGAGGAGGAGTACGTCTGGGTACACATACGCAGTTATAACATTTCTACAGAATGAGTTGGTACGAGTTTTTTCAAGCAGAACATTTTTTTTAAAGAGAAGTATATGAAAGCGTAAGATTAAACACAAAAATTTCGCAAACGATAAGACGTCAAAAAAAAATACAGTTTAGGAGGTGTAAACAATTTTGGTGGGAAAAATCTTTGACGTTCTACAATTTTAGTTGTTCTTTCGGTCATTTATTTTCCTTTTACGCGTTTACTGTTTATACTTCTCGGAGCTGGATCAGTGCGAAAATCTCTTTAATTGTTTAATGGCATGTGCAGACACTATAACAAATGTGAAATTTTATTTAATTGAATTGCCTATTTTTTTTATTCATGGTTGTAAAACTATAGACACCCTTAGTAACATGCATTAGTTGTAACAAATTAGACGAATGCAATATCCACTATATATAGATGCGTGTGTGAGTGCATTTGTGTATGGTTACTGCGTGTGAGGTTTTGGGCAAGGGATATATTATGCTATAGGAAAATATTTTTTTAATCCCCGTTGGAGCCTACGTTTACGATATTTTTGATTTTAATATTAAATACAGAGCGAGAAAACGATTGAAAGGTTCTATTATACTTGATTATAGAAAATCAGTTTCACTGTCAAAAAGGCTGTAAGTTGAACAGGAATTGCGGTCCTGCGCCTGGTGCCGGTGCGTGGAACGTGGAGCGGATCAATGACCGACCGACCTCGCACGTCACGGCGGTCATCTTGAATGACCTTGACCTTTGACAATGATATTGACATCGGTGGCCATTTCGTTTTTTCGAAATTTCTTTATCCGCCATTTGGCATTCCGCCATCTTGGTTTTAACTCCATCAATATCTCCACTCCCTTGTGTCGCAATTTTCGTTGTGGCCACCATCTTGAAAATCTGTAATTTTTATCCGATATTAATGAGAAATTTTTTTAATTAATAAAATATTTTAAATAATAAAATTTTAATAAAAACTTTCTGGCCTCTTGAATTATGTCACCATTGAGATTTTCGTTACGGCCACCATCTTGAAAATCAGTATTATTTCGGCTATAAAATCTGGAAATATTAAAAAATCTATAAAAAAAATTAAATAATAATTTTAAAAAAGTACTGAAATCTTCGGTTCGAACCCGGTGAGGGCATTCCTTCCCCCTGTTGTGGCAGCTGGCAGACTGACCCCCAACACCTTTTTCCAAAGTATACATATAGCCCCCTTCCTCTCCTCCAAGAAATTAAATGTTTCCTACCATTCCCCCTCTTCCAGCTTTAATACTATTGGCTCTACAACTTCCATGATCATTTATTTATTTCCTACCAAACTTTATTAATTGCTATTTTCCCCTTACTGCTGTTATTTTATTGGATACCAGCTCCACTACACTTATGGCTCCCCTGTTTAGACTAGCTCTCACCCCCCCCACCCCCTTTTTGACTTAATTTTATGATATAAATACCGACTCGCTAGTCCAGCGTTCTTTCAGTGTTGTTGCAGTTCCTCGCCCTGCATACTCTAGGAGGCCACGTGCAAACCTCAGGCTCGTGAGTTCGTATCCGATTAGTATGTGGCACCGGTCGTTTTCACGCCTGCGTATCTGTACCAGGCCATCGACGAAGTCGTTGCAAGTTATGACGGTGTCGACATAACCATCGTTTCCGAAACCGTAATGAACATTTACATATACCAATCATATCCGGACCCAATCGACGAATGATTACCGACTACCTATCAGCCAAGATATCGACACCATACAGCAGATCTAGTTATTATTCAAAACCATTACACCATCCCGTTGCCACTATCGATACCATGAAGTAACTCTAGTTTTCTTCAATTCGTCACACCATCTCTTTGCCGCCATCGATACCATGCAGCATCTCTAGTTTTCTTCAAAATCGTCACACCATCTCTTTGCCGCCATCGACACCATGCAGGAGATCTAGTTCTTATTCAGAATCGTCACACCATCTAGTTGCCACCATCGATACCATGCAGCAATTCTAGTTTTCTTCAAAATCGTCACATCATATCGTTGCCACCATCGACACCATGTAGTAACTCTAGTTTTCTTCAATTCGTCACACCATCTCTTTGCCACCATCGACACCATGCAGCAACTCTAGTTCTTATTCAGAATCGTCACACCATCTCGTTGCCACCATCGACACCATGCAGCAACTCTAGTTTTCTTCAAAATCGTCACACCATATCGTTGCAACCATCGATACCATGCAATAACTCTAGTTTTCTTCAAAATCGTCACACCATCTCTTTGCCACCATCTACGCCATGCAGCAACTCTAGTTTACTTCAAAATCGTCACACCATCTCGTTTCCACCATCGACACCATGCAGCAACTCTAGTTTACTTCAAAATCGTCACACCATCTTGTTGCCACTATCAACACCATATAGTAACTTTAGTTTTCACCAATTCGTCACACCATCTCGTTGCCACTATCAACACCATATAGAACTTTAGTTTTCACCAATTCGTCACACCAACTCTTTGCCGCCATCGACACCATGGAGCATCTCTAGTTTTCTTCAAAATCGTCACACCATATCTTTGCCACCATCGACACCATGAAGCAACTCTAGTTATTATTCAAAATCGTCACACCATCTCCTATTCTCAACACTAGCGTTGTGTTCCTTGCAGCAGCTAACATGAAAACGAAGTAATTTATTGACGACCTATGGAGGGCTGGGTCCTCTACTCCCATGCCTATAGATTATGTAGGTGATGTAGAAGGCGAGGAAACGTACCTACACAACTTATATGCCATCGAGTGCTGCAGCCGGCAGGGTCGAAGCTGTATGCGAGAAGAACCATGGGGACGATCTCCCGAACGAGATTCTTCACCAGTGGAGTCTGCTCGACAGGTTTTTGGGGAGATGACCTCTCGCCAGTTCGAGAATCATGGACCATATTGTGGATCGTCGACGCCCCCAATAACCATTGCTGCTGCTGCCCAGCAGCAGGAGCCATCTACATCTCGCGCCGGAACGTGTGAGTTACCATGGATAGCGAGGCCATTGACGCCGCTAATGTCAATTGCATCACGACGACCAACAATACGAGAGGTCTACACCGTCATCACCGCCATCAACGTCCCGTGCTGGAGTGTACGGATTGTCGGGACACCTCATGCCACAGTTCTCAGAATAACAGTGATCTGCTCGACTACATGTTTAGGCGGGACTTGAACGAACCTAAAAACTCTTGAAACAACTTAAATCATCAACGTTACCGCGAACAGTGTAGTGTGGAGTGTTTTCAGTGATTCACCGCAGTGGTAAACCTTTGACAAGCTCGGCTGTAGCCAGCTTTGTCCCGTGTTCAGGACACAGATATCACGCGCGAAGCAGACTTTTCCATAAATAATTTAATGTTAATAAACAGTTCTGACTAACTAAAAGTAACTAACAATGTACTAGTGACACAAAAAAGTACACGTCCGATGAAATTATTAACTTGCTAAAAAAATACACCGTGTGTATATAAATTTGTTTGTAAACATAGAAACCAAATTGTTTAAAAATCTCTTCTGTAGCTAATGTACTGAGCGAGGAGAATCGAACAGAGGGGAAAAAAATGTAAAATAATGCGTAAAACATATAATGTTGTAAAAAAAGTGTAATACATACAATGTAAAAACTTTGTCATACAAAAAAGTTCAGTGAAATAAAAAACTAAAAAATGTATGTATGTGTATTGTTTTTTAAATCCTACCACTATACTAACAAGTAAGCTAAAAAAATGTCATGAAGTGATATTCAAGTTATGCGTTTCATAATAAGTTTAAGTTGAATATGTATGTACAGTCAAAAAAAAATTATTTGAGAAATGGCCCAGAGTAAAGATGTACCTATTCTTTTAAGTATGAATTATTATTTTTTAAAAACCTTTCAAGTTATGACTGTAGTAAAATAATCGAGTTGAGTACAGTTCGTCAGTGCAGGACACAGACAGATCACGCCGCCAGGTGATGGCACACGGAGCATGGGCGCGTGCTGCCGTTGGTTGTCGGGGGGGGGGGGGGGGGGGGGAAGGGGAGGTGACAAAGTGCAAGCACACGTCCGCTGGCCGCCTGGAGCGCTGCTACATCAGAGCCCTAGCCCCGGCTCTTCCAGGGCCGCATGGAGGGGGAAACAGTAGGCAGCTGCTTGCTAGTCGTGGCACGGAGCGCTTGCTACGCCACAAACGCTCGCGCCAGACATTGCAGAATTCTAAATAATTTGTATTAATCAAAAATTATTTACACATAAATTGTATGTAAGCATAAAATATATTTACATTATATTAATAAACATAATATTACACAAAAAAATTTAATGTTTCAAAATATATTTTTCATCTACCCACGAATCAATCTCAGGTCCATGGAATAGCCAGTGAATCAAGGCTTTCCGTTTCTTGTGTTTTAAAACTTTTTCAACGAGAAAAGTGTCTGGAAACTTGGTTTTCTGTGTTTACTCCTGGTAAAATCCACCTTATATATATACCCGTTCAGGTCTTCCAGAAAATATCTTTAGGCTAGGCATGTCTTATTCTAAAAACAAGAAATAATTCAACAGTCCAATTTACTTAATAGGGCCTACGAAATATTACTTGATTTTTCGAGATTAGTAAAACGTCACCTACGTTAGTTTCCTTCTTTCGTGGATTCAGTTTCTTGGTATTACCGTACACGATTCGAAGCAATCAATTCTCCATCACATCTTTAGGCTTCATTTTCGTGATTGAATGCACCATGGAACTGTGCTTGCTTACTATTTTCGGCAATATATCCTACCACTTGTAACTGCAGTTTGCTGTAAAATTTCTATACAGTATATTTTTATTGTACGAATCGCACGTTCGGCTATTGGTGCCTTGACGCTATTGAACATAGAGTAGTGATTAAATGCCATACGTCTTAATCAATTCCTTGAATGACGCATTAAAATATTGTTACGAACGCAGGCTGGACCGCGACACGCGCCAGGTCCGGAACTGGCTGGCGGCCCTGCCAGGCAAATGGCGTCATGCGCCGTGTCACATGCAGCCCACTGACGTAAGATATTCAATGCGTTCCTGGCCGGATTTCAAGGGTCGTCGCTACCCCCCTCCTCGGCCTCCTCCACTCCCCGCGCTTCGTCATCCCTCGGAACTGTTATATATCGCTGAGCGACCTCGGGTATCCCACCGGCCGCCGCGCGGAGTAGCGAGAATGGACGCAGCCCTTCCGGACAGTTCGAACGTCGGGTCGGCCCGGGGTGACAGCTGCTCTCGTCGGTTCTGGAAAGACGACCCACGACCACTTAAGCAGCGACGCCGGCATCTGCGGGAGTTGCGAGAGAGTTCCGAGCATATTCCGGAGTTCCGAGAGCGAATTAAATTGCGACATCGGCGAAGAGGGTGAGAACCCCCTACCACCCTCCTGTGGTGCGACGCGGAGTTCAACTGGATCTTGAGAGTGCGGCGACTGAGTGGCGCGAGACTGTGTGTGTGAACAGGCGCGATGTAAGGGGCGATTCAATGTTAAGCCTAGCTCCAGTGAGGAGTGCGAACAGCGGAACTTGACATACATTGAGTGACTTGAGGATAAACATGTTTAAGAGCCAGTGATTTATGATCGGACATTTTTAAGTACAATTATTTATTATTAACTAGCTGCAGTACCCGGCTTTGCCCGGGCTGAACACCGGGTGATATATTGTCCGCGAGTTACAGCAAAATGGATAGCGATATGTCCAGTGTGTTGGACATTAAGAAATGACACATAATTACTGTTTGTGTATCTGTGACCTATGATTTTCTGTTTACCCATGGCGATCGGTTGAAAGGTTTAGAAGTTGATGCGCTACAGCGCCATCTAGCGGCGAGTTACAAAAAAAAATGGATGATAAAAACACTTCGATGTGCCAACTTTCATGGCGATCGGTCAAACGGTGTAAGAGTTTATCGACGTCATACATACCAAAATCCAATTATATATATTCTTATATTTCGAAATTTTGGGGCTTTCACTTTTGCGAAAAGTGGATGTTCAGGACCTCGAATGGTTTGGAACACTCCATCTCGAAAGAAATGATATATGAAATTCCTGAAATTGTCGAAATTTTGGGTCTTTGTCCCCAGAGGGGGAGGGGTGATTTTGAGGACCCTGAATGGCTGGGAAACAATAAAAATCGAAAGAATGATATTTGAAATTTTTTAAATTTTGGGGTTTTGACCCCTGAGGGGGGGGGGGGTGATGTTGAGGACCCCGAATGGCACGTAAACACTCCAAATCGAAAAAGAATAGGTTTTTGGAAATTTTGGGAATGTTTTTAATTATTGGGTCTTTGACTCCTTGTGGGGGGAGGGTAGTTTGAGGACCCCGAATGGCTCGGAAACACTCCAAATAGTAAAAAAGGTATTCTTAAATTTAAGAAATTTTTCGAAATTTTGTGGTTTTGCATTCCCCCAATCCCCTTACCACAAATTTGTTGGAGAACACGTCTTTGGGTAAACGTTCCGCCATCCCCCAGACACTTTAGTTAGTAATGACTTAATTTTAATACAATTTCCTCCAATTTTTCGAAATTTTGTGGCTTTCACTTTTGAGAAAAGGGAAGGGGGGGGGGGTGGAGGTTCAGGACCTCGAATGGTTCGGAACACTCCATCTCGAAAGAAATGAGGTTAATGAAAATCCTGAAATTTTCGAGATATTGGGGCTTTGGCCCCAGAGGGGGAGGGGTTATTTTGAGGACCCTGAATGGCAGGGAAACACTAAAAATCGAAAGAGAATGATTTTTTAAATTTTCTAAATTTTGGGGCTTTGACCCCTGAGAAGGGGGGGGGGGGATGATGTTGAAGACCCCGATTGGCTCGTAAACACTCCAAACCGAAAGAGAATAGGTTTTCGAAAGTTTGGGAAATATTTTTGTTATTGGGTCTTTGACTCCTTGTGGGGGGAGGGTAGTTTGAGGACCCCGAATGGCTCGGAAACACTCAAAATAGTAAAAAAGTATCCTTAAATTTAAGAAATTTTTGAAATTTTTCGTAATTTTGGAGTTTTGCACTCCCTCCCCCCCCCCCTCCCAAAAATTGGGTGCGAAGTCGACTTTGGGTAAAAGTTCCACCATGCCCCGGACAATTTAGTTCGTAATGACTTAATTTTAATACAATTTTCTCCAATTTTTTGATATTTTGTGGCTTTCACTTTTGTGATAAATGGGGGGGGGGGGGGTGGAGGTTCAGGACCTCGAATGTTTCGGAACACTCCATCTCGAAAGAATAGATATTTGAAATTTCTAAAATTATCGAAATTTTGGGGCTTTTTCCCAGAGGGGGGCGGGGGGTTCTAGGACCCTGAATGGCTCGAAAACGCTTAAAATCGAAAGAGAAAGATTTTTTAAAAATTTTAAACTTTCGAAATTTTGGGGCTTTAACCACCTGGGGGGGGGGGGGAGGGGGTGATGTTGAGGACCCCGAATGGCTCGGAAACACTCCAAATCGAACGAGATATAAAGGAAAATTTATTACCTACCTATGAATAATTTTCTAAATATATTAATAAATAACTCTATGTTTAAGAATTTACGCACATACATAATATTAAACTTCAAACTATACACACCAAAAAAACTAAGGATGTTTGTGAAACTATTTTTTATTTGTCATAATGTTTAAAACATTTGTAGGATTTGTTGATATGTAAAACTGTGGTGGCCATATTCCGCTTATCCAAAGGAGTATAGAAATTAATAGAGATATCACTCCCTGCATAGGCGTGCGCACGGTAGGTGCCACAGGTGCCTTGGCACCACCATTAGGGTTAACGTTATTTTATTTTTTACAAGCAGAAATAATACATACTTACAAAAAATGTGTTTTCCAATTGTGTATATATGTCTGTATGATGTAAAAATGGGTAATTAAAATTAAAAATCCGGATCTCGAAAAGGATTACTCGATGACTTAAATGCAGTCGCCGACAAAACATTTTTGTTGTATTCCAAAAGTTAAAACTTTTGCCCACTCTTATTTGTGTATTTTTATTATTTTAATATTTAACATATTTGAGGTATGTTACAAAAACTCCCTTGATTTGTTGATTTTAAAACTTAACATTTGAGAATGTTTTTTCTAGCATTTATTTGGCGTCTTCAGAAAACATGTAAGTACGGTTTTTCAAAGCCACCAGCATGAATTCCGTGCAAACAATTTGTGCAATTTACTATACCTATGGCTCAACAAAGCTTAAAACTGTAAATAGTTTAGTAGTTTTCTTGGCGATTAAAACGTTCAAAGCCATAATTTGTCATAAAAAATGTTAAAATTTTTACATCTGTGGATTTAATGTTTTTGTTCGGAAACACCTTAAATAGCACCATTTTGCGCTTTCAAATACAAATTTTTCTGGGGGAGGACCCCCGGACCCCCCGCTTTTGGCTCGGGTCCGAGAATGTTAGGGATGTTGTGTAATCTGGCACCACCACTACTGAAGTCCTGCGCACGCCTATGACTCCCTGTACACACCACAAATCTTTGAATTAAGTAAAAAAAAAAAAAAAAAAACATAGTCCAAAATGAAACAAAAAAGTATAAATAACAACT
The DNA here is from genome assembly GCF_032445375.1 of Bacillus rossius redtenbacheri. NCBI lineage: Eukaryota > Metazoa > Arthropoda > Insecta > Phasmatodea > Bacillidae > Bacillus > Bacillus rossius. Next base: position 335,557,524 of record NC_086330.1, on the reverse strand, counting down.
AATTTGTCAAAAAAATGTATTCAACTGGAATGGCAATGTTAACATCCAACTGAAATTTAATAGAAGTAGGTAGGTAAGAATATATATATTGTCGCGGGTTGAAATTTTGCAGGGTTGTTGAAATCAAATTTAGGGACTTTACTGACGGGACTCTGGGCTGGCTGCTCTGTTCACTCGTCAGCGCAAGTGGCGTGACCATGTAATTGGGGCACGGGGCCGGCGCGGCGCGCTGCGGGCTTGCAGAATTTTGTTTGTTTGTTTGGCCGCGCGCTGGCGCAGCCACGGGCCGCAGTTACTGGGGCGCGCTGTCGTAACAAGCCGCGCGGTGTGGCCTGCACATCGGGGTAGAGGGGGGGTAGTCTTCCCAGATGTTCTAGTTAGTTGTTTAGTAAATTTGACTTCAATAACGAGCTTTTGTTATGCTAGGCGCGGCAGGGCGCGCGAATTTAAGCGCAAGTGATTGGTGACTCGGGGCTCACTCAGGCGGAGGCTATGCGTCTCACCTGTGGTCACGAGTTGTTAGTTCGTTCGTGATGTAGGAATTCAGGCTCACTCAGGCGGAGGCTATGGTCGACGCCAGAGGCCACGAGTCGTTTAATTTAAGTTAGGTCATAATGTAGTCATCTTCAAGCTTTCGGGCGGAGGCTATGGCCCTCGTCAGGGGTCACGCGTCATAGTTTTTAAAATGTAATGTTCGTTCGGGATTTCAAGGGCAGGAGAGGCCCCTACGTTATTTTTTTAAAGTAATCGATCAGGAAAGGCTTTTCGGAAAATGTGAGTATGGACTTATCTTTGTTTTAATTTTAAGTATTGATTATGATTTGAGGTATTCGGAAGGACTAGGGAAGTGTTTAGTGAAGTTCTCTCATTCTCTCTCTTGTAAGGTCGTTCAATCGTTAAGGAAGTAAAGAGATTATTGTTTTAAATTGTAATCCCGCTATTTAAATGTTCTTTAAAATGATGTTGAGTATTTGACTTTAAGAATAAAATAATTTTAATTAAGTATTATGTTATTTTGCAAAATCTCCTTAGTTCAGCTCTCACCAGACATCCTGTACGGGATGACGAACCTATGATCCTAGGTACAGTAAAGTATTTTATGAAGTTAAGACTAGTTGATGCCAAGCGAGTTGTTTCTATGTAAAGAGCTACGATTCTCTCCCCCCTCCGAAAGTGGCACGTGACAGAAATGGCGGTGGCACCGGCTAGGTGCACGTGACAGAAATGGTGGAGGCGCCGGGTAGGTGCCACGTGACAGAAATGGTGGAGGCGCCGGGTAGGTTCTATTTCTGGAGAGAGAGAGGTCGATTTTTATGTTTATTATTAAGTTAGTTTCAGCTTCTGATAGCAGGTTATTAAGAGTTTACTTGAGGAGAGGATTACGGAATTTAATCTAAGTGGAGGAAGTCTTGGAGATTTTTTTTTGACGTAACAGATGTTTATTTGAGGATACTTGTAAGGATAAAGTTTATAGTGATAAGTTGTTTTAAGTCGTTGAATTTATTGTAGATTTATATCGGGGATTATTACGTGAGGAGAATACGTTATAAGTTAAATGCTTATTAGAGATAATGCAAGTGGTTTAGTTTTATTAAAGTTAATTTAAGATTGTAGGTTAAGAGAATTATAATTTAAAATAAAAATTTTTGTCGTAAATAGGAATTATTTTCAAGTGAAGTTTGTTTTGTTTTCGTGCGCGTAGGAGACGAGACGTACGAATTAAATCAGTCGAGGGAAGGATAAACGTTAGAAAGGAATTAAAGAGAAAACGAGAGTTTATGTAAAAGAGAGTTATAGAATTTATAGTGATGTTTTGTTTTAATTAGAAAAATGTTGAGAGTTGTTTCAGAACGACACGTCAGTGGACGTGGCAGAGTGAACACGTGACGGGGAGGTGCTGAGACCTAGCGGAGAACGGAGGAACCGCAAGCGAGGGTTGGCGCACCTGATGGAATTCGGTGACGTCACGGGCTCATACGGAGACGTGGACAGGCCGTGACCTTGTTTTGATCAGCTGTACGGTAACTTAGCGATAAGAAAATAGACTATTGGTTAAATAAATTTAAATTTAAGTGTGTTTTAGGAGAAGAGGAACTTTCAGTATGTAAGTAATTTAATTTAAGAAGTGTATGATGTATAGGCTAGAAGTGTTTCGTTGTAAGTTGTTTATGTTTTTGTTAGTTAAATTCTACCTCGGTTTTAAAAATATTTTTTTGGGATTTGTAAACATTATTAAGGAGGTACACTATAAAATCGATAAGCATTGAGAAAAGTGGGAAGGATAGTTTTTGTGTGTAGAGGGAATTTACTCCAAGGGAACAGAGAGACAAAATTAATGTTTTCTTTAAGGCGAGGGACCCTAAGGTGAGGTGTTGTGTCCCTGGGAAGTAGGGATTGTAGAACAGACCCATAGGAGATGGGCTATCTACGTGAATTAAGGGTTAGGAGAATCCTGAGTGTTGTTAGTAGTTTGGGGCAGGAGTTCCCCATGGTAGTACCGAAGTGGCTATCCTGTATGGGATAGGGTACCATTTCAATGAAGTTTGTTGGTGGGGTTAGAGCCCCCTGTGTAGTGGGCCTATAGCAGATAGGCACTACAGTGAAATTTTTGGTTATTTTGTGAGGTAAATTCCCTGGAGGTTAAGTAAGATTGGATTCAGTTAGGAAGGAGGGAAATGAGAAACATTGCTGTAGAGAGTTAGTGTACTTGCCTAATGTGAAATTGAATTTTACTAAATTAATTTAGGAGAAAGTTTTGTTCGGTAAATAAATAATAATGGAAGATAGCTAGATAATTAATTAATTTTTTTTGAGTAAGGTGTTTTAAGTAATGAAATAAAATAAGGTGAAGTAATTTGAATAATTGGGGAGGAATTTCTTTAAGAGTTTAGATAATTGTTTTTGAATTTATTGAGATATTCAGCCAGTGGAGTTTGAGTATGAGAGATACAGTGAGATTTCAAGGAAATTGGTTGTTTATTAATTAGGACGAATGAGATTTTATGATTTAGAGTCAGTAAGCATAGTTAAATTTACGACATAATATTTGTTGACAGTTTACAGTTATTAAGGAGAAAACAGAGTAATCTATTTATTTTTATTTTAAGGGTTTGAAGATAAGATTATGAATTTTTTTTTTGAAAGTTTCTTGGGCATGTTTGAATAATTTTTATTTGGATTTTAAGAAATTACAGAGAAAATTTAATTGATTTACATTAGTTTGGAAGTATGGAGGTTTAGTGTTCGATTAGCCCTAACTTGATGGTCGGATCCCAAAAGAATGCCGTAAAACCGATAGCCAATTGAGAGGAATGCGGTAGGCACTTGTGTAGAGAGGGGTTGTGGGAAAACTCCTTGGGACTGATGGCAGATCAGGGGCCCTAAATAGTGTGTGATGCTGTAAAACCAGTGCAGAGAAAGCCTGGTATGCTTAAATTTTTGGGCACAGGTTATGTAAACCTGGGGTTCCATGGGATTTAGTCATGTTAGCTGCTGTGAGACATTAAGATTTCCAGGCTCCATAGTAAATTCAATGTAAATTTTTGTTTTCTTAAAATAATAAATTTGTTTTTAATTTTTTTTGAGATATTTGATTTGTAACAGTGAATACAGACCCCGAGGAATAAGAGTTGTCATGCTGTGAGAGGAGAAGGTGGTAGGCCTAAAAGGGTACAGGCACCACAGAGGTTATGTGCATTGCATAATTTAAATATAAGGAAACTTGAGAATTTGAAATTTTGTTGTTGGGTTGTACACCCATAAGAAGAGTATAGGCAGAATTTTTATTGTTATGAGATGTCTAATTTAATTGAAAAGAAGAAAGTTTAAAGATGCAAGGTAACATTATTATTGTAATAATTGAAAGAGATTAAGAGGTAGAGAGAAATAGGCAGTTTTTGTTTGTAAGTACTAAAGTTTACATATAGAAATTTAGTAACTAAGAATGAATAATAAGTTAAGTCTAGTGTAAAAGTTTTTTTTAAGTTTGTTAAGTTAAGAGTCACAAGTAAATTTTTTTTTAGAGAGAATGTCTTTGATAGGAAGTATTAGAAACTTATGGGAATTTTAGGGTAACATAAATAATGTAGGTAATGAATAATAAATAGATGGTAGGTCTTAAGTTAGGATTAACATTTGAAGCAGAATTTAATTAAGAAGAAGGAAAATAAATAGGCCTAATGAAAAGAACAAAAAAGGATTTTATGGTAAAGCATTTTTTTTAAGTAATAAACAATGAATAATAATGTTGTTTCAGGGTTATGTGTACTAATAATACCATTTTTTTTTTAGGACCAAAGAACAGGAATTATGTAATTTAAATTAACATGTATTTTTGAAACTGTTACAGATTCCTTAAGATGAGCTGAGCAGCAGTCCAGTTTACAAGATGACAAGAGTTCGAGAGACAAGATACAAGATCACTGAAACAAGAGCCAAGACTGAAGATTCAAGAGAAGAGAAAGCTGGCAGCCATGGACTTACAAGTGGAGATTAATAAGGTCATGTAAAGTTTTATTTTTATTATGGAAGACAGTAACTGGAGTTTTTTTTTGTTATAAACATTATTTACAGAACTTTTTAGGTTATAGTAATGTAATGGAACTAGTGAGTTGTGGTAGCTGTCAAAAAGAACTAATACCTTAAGTTTAATTTTTAAAGTTAATTTTCTTAATTTACAGAGGGATTAGTAGTTTTTTTTAAACCTTATTTAGGTTGGAATTTAAATACAATAGCTTATTATAAATGTGTACGAACAGTTCAAGTTCACAGTACTGATAGGTAGGTCAGATGATCTTATTGATTTTGATGATTTGTTGTTTTGAGTTGATTTTTAAGTGTTGTGAATTAGACAATGAAATAGTTCTGAAAACTTAAATTATTTCAAGCTAAGAAATAGTAAAGTTAATTGTAACTCAAAGGACACCAGAATTTAATTTTTTTTTGAATTAGTAATGTTTGAAAATTTTATACTTTACAAGAAAGGTTATAAACAAACAGATCGGATGGAACAAGGATGCAGTAAATCACAATTTCATTTAGAATTATTGATTAGCTTTTGAGGTTATGAAGTAAAAGTAATTATAGTTTAAAAGTTTGAATAAAAAAAAAATGTTTTTTTTTATTTGTTTGAAATAGAAAGTTTAAAAGTTAATTAGTCATGATCTAGGTGGGTGATGGGGTGGGAATTGGCCACTCTTTTTCCCTATAACCTCCCTAACATGGCCTTCTATTACATCTAACAGAAGAAAAAAAAAGAAGAAAAAGAAGACTTAGTATTAGTTAGAATGTTTTTTCATGAAGATACCTGATGAACTTTTTTTTTATTGTTGGGAAGAATAGTAGCAAGATTAATCAGATGTTTTACTCAGAAGAAGAAGAAGAAGAAGATAAAGCAGTTTTATGACTCGACAAGCCAGAGATTGGTGTTTCCCCTCTGCGCTTCTATTGACTACGTTGTTTACTCTCATGGGATAGCTGGTTCGGCACCATGGAGAGAGATTGGTGGGCATTGTGGTTGCCCCCAGAAGAAAAGAAGAGTAGAAGAGGTTATGGGTGGGTCATGTGAACTGACCTTCAACCCAGTTACTTCGTGGGGACTATTTGCTGTATAGAGAAGATCAAGACTCAAGAGTTAGGGAAAATCATTGGAGGTCATGTTTCCCTTCCTTAAGTTTTTCCTATCAAATTATTTGCCTGATTAGATTATGCTAAGGGTGGGATACTTTATGTTAGCAGTTGAATTAATTAATTTTATTTTTTTGTGTGTTTGCATCCTTGCCCATCGATTGCAGTTTAGTAGTTAGTTTTGTATTTGTCAGGCGTGATGGTAATGCCTGTTGATGATGTTTCAGAATTGTAATCTGTTCGTGATGAGGATGGCACAACTCCGAAGCAGATGTGGGGAGAAGTTGTGAGCTGCCCTGGAAGCCAGTCCAGTAGCTGTTGGAGTTGAGTGGTGTTTGCTGATGGCCAGCCCAGGGAGCTACTCTTCTCGACAACACTGACTTCGAGGAGTTGCACCAACCTTCACGAGATAAGAGTTTAATTAATTGAAACACTGTAAGGACACTTAATTTTTTTTGAAGAACGAAAGAAGTATGGTAATAAACGGAAACCGAAAAAAAAAAAAAAATAATTATTATCAAGAATTTGCACATTGTTTAACGAATACTGAGAAACTAAGAACAGTAATTTAATTTGTAAAGAGAGCTTCACTAACAGAACAATTTTTTTAGAATTGAGAACTCGAGCCTCTGAAGGTTCCTGTGAGAACAAACCAGATAAAAGTTTTACATTTAATTTTATGAATACTTGTTGTTTTAAAATAAATCTTATGCAGAATCTAGATGTATGTTCAGACAGCAAGGAACTAAGAAAATTATTATTTTTGTGAAATGAGGAATTTATAGTTATGGTTTAATGGAAAAAGACAATTTGTAATTTTGAGGTAGCTCGATGGGGCTCGAGCTCTGTGAGGGGAGGGTTATGTCGCGGGTTGAAATTTTGCAGGGTTGTTGAAATCAAATTTAGGGACTTTACTGACGGGACTCTGGGCTGGCTGCTCTGTTCACTCGTCAGCGCAAGTGGCGTGACCATGTAATTGGGGCACGGGGCCGGCGCGGCGCGCTGCGGGCTTGCAGAATTTTGTTTGTTTGTTTGGCCGCGCGCTGGCGCAGCCACGGGCCGCAGTTACTGGGGCGCGCTGTCGTAACAAGCCGCGCGGTGTGGCCTGCACATCGGGGTAGAGGGGGGGTAGTCTTCCCAGATGTTCTAGTTAGTTGTTTAGTAAATTTGACTTCAATAACGAGCTTTTGTTATGCTAGGCGCGGCAGGGCGCGCGAATTTAAGCGCAAGTGATTGGTGACTCGGGGCTCACTCAGGCGGAGGCTATGCGTCTCACCTGTGGTCACGAGTTGTTAGTTCGTTCGTGATGTAGGAATTCAGGCTCACTCAGGCGGAGGCTATGGTCGACGCCAGAGGCCACGAGTCGTTTAATTTAAGTTAGGTCATAATGTAGTCATCTTCAAGCTTTCGGGCGGAGGCTATGGCCCTCGTCAGGGGTCACGCGTCATAGTTTTTAAAATGTAATGTTCGTTCGGGATTTCAAGGGCAGGAGAGGCCCCTACGTTATTTTTTTAAAGTAATCGATCAGGAAAGGCTTTTCGGAAAATGTGAGTATGGACTTATCTTTGTTTTAATTTTAAGTATTGATTATGATTTGAGGTATTCGGAAGGACTAGGGAAGTGTTTAGTGAAGTTCTCTCATTCTCTCTCTTGTAAGGTCGTTCAATCGTTAAGGAAGTAAAGAGATTATTGTTTTAAATTGTAATCCCGCTATTTAAATGTTCTTTAAAATGATGTTGAGTATTTGACTTTAAGAATAAAATAATTTTAATTAAGTATTATGTTATTTTGCAAAATCTCCTTAGTTCAGCTCTCACCAGACATCCTGTACGGGATGACGAACCTATGATCCTAGGTACAGTAAAGTATTTTATGAAGTTAAGACTAGTTGATGCCAAGCGAGTTGTTTCTATGTAAAGAGCTACGATTCTCTCCCCCCTCCGAAAGTGGCACGTGACAGAAATGGCGGTGGCACCGGCTAGGTGCACGTGACAATATATAAGAAAATAAATGAAATTAAAACATACATAAATAAAATTATCTTACACTCAACCAAACATAATGTTTAATATGAAATAAAGGAAGATGGCAATTACACGTAACTATTCTAATTAATAAAAAAAATCGACCTACCTGAAATAGTAAAATTCAAATTTTTCAACAATATATTACATAGGGGCCTAATTGATAAATATTTCTGGTCTTCGGTCCCAGTAGCCCTAAGACTCTTGACGCTCAGCAGATAAATTATAAACACTAAACCAAACTCCTTGGAAATAAGTTATAAGTAGGTACTGTAAAAAAAAAATTTAAATTGTAATATACAAAAACGGTATTGAAAATTGAAACAAATATGGCGACACTACAAACTGTCAAGATATTTATTTTTTTCTTACTCTTACTTAGTTCCTTACAATAGCAAAACGTAACGTAATGGCTTGAAAGCTATTGCTCGGCAGACATAGAGGAATGACACTAACAGTTTGTATATCTATGACACACGTTACATAAAATTAAGATATATTTGTTTAACTTGTTTAATTTTTTTTTTTTTTAGACAAATGATAGCCTATGTCCATCCCCAGGATATAATCTATCTCCTTGCCAAATTTCATTTCGATCCGTTCAGCCGTTCAGCCGGGAAAAGGTAACAAACAGACAGACAGACAGACAGACAGACAGAGTTACTTTCGCATTTATAATATTAGTAAGGAGTAAGGATGTAAATATGATTAATCAATAAAACTGTAATAAAACTTAATTCAGCTATCGCTTACGAGCCCAGTTCTCCACACATTATAAATCATAACATTTGGTGTCAGAAGTGGGATGGCCCCATTAAGTAAATTACGAATAGTCAATAGGAAATTAAAACCAAGAAAAAAATAATAATAGGTTAGAATTTTGTTTTAAAACTTAGTTTTAGTAACTGTAGTTAGATTTGAGTGTAGTAAAGTTAATGTAAGTTTAGAGTATGAATTTAGGTTAGCTCATAGGTGAAATTATAGCATATTAGAGGACAGTAATGATAGTGACAGATTAATAGTGTATGTGGACAAGGAAGATGGCTGCTGACGAACTCAAAAACATAATGGCTTTCTTAGCCGAAATGAACAAAAATGGAGAGTAACCAAGAAGTGACGAAGAAAAAAATGGAATGTAACCAAGAAGAGATAAAGGATAAAATTGATAACTGCCAAGAGGGGTCATAAAGATATGCGTAATGAACTCGTGGCTGCTCAAGAAGAATTATAGAAGTAAATGGATGAAACCAGTATTTAATTAAAAGGAAAAGTGCAGTAATTGGAGCTACATCTATCAGAACATGAAGAACTAGTAGCGCAACAGCTAGCTCAACTCGAGCAGGCCACCGATCAGCGAGTAGCAGCGGTAACTGAAGAGTGCCGTCGGATGCACAAGGAAGCTACATCTGCTACGAAACGGGGTAGTTCTTCTGGAAACGAGAAGGTGGAAGGCGCAACTAGTCACCCAAAATTTAAGCCACTCACCTTTGATCGCCAATTGTCGTGGGCACGTGGTCATGATATGATGGCGGACGAAGTGTTGGTGGTTGGGAGTCCGTTTTATCACCTTATTTTTCGTGGTGCAACTGTTTATCTTGGATGGTTGGTGGTGGGTGGTACGTTTCTACATTCTTGGATGGTTGGGTGGATGGAGATTCGTTTTGCACCCGCATAGTTTGTGGTGCTGTGTTTTTTGATGTTTATACACCTTCGTTGTTTGTGGTGCAGTGTTATTGGTTTTATACACTTCCATTGTTTGTGGTGCTACGTTTTTGCTTTATCTTTTGTTTCAATTAAAAAAAACAAGTCAAATCAACATTGTCAAAAATTATTTCGAAGTATAATATTTGCCAATTTACTCATTCCGCGACACCGTTAATAAACAATTTTATAAATGCTGATATTATAACACTTGTAAAATTACTTCTTTATTTAATTTATTATGTTTATAAATTTTCAAAGTTTTCTTTGTATTTAGAACGTATTTTTTTAAGATGACATTTCTCATCTGCACAGATTTTGATAATGGCCATATTCCGTTTATTCAGCTGCAACACTCCCCCCCCCCCCACCCCCCTCATCAAGACAAATTTTACGACTCCATCCGCGACGCTATAACATACGTCGCTCAGTTAGCTCTCCCGCGACGCGCGCGACGCACAGTGGCCGCGACATGAAACACAATTCAATTGTTAAATAATACGAGTGCCAACATTAACGTACGCATTATCTTGTTTACAGCGCCAATTATCGTCACACTCAAATGATTATACCACTGTTAGGAATTTTATGGTAATCGTAAAATAAATAACTGGTAGGTTAACTAATGATACGGTTCAATTAACAAATTATCAACATGAATTAATAACGTTGAAATCGAACAACAAAAGTTAAATAGAAGAAGTGAATAAAACAAACGTTAAATATTTTTTTAAAGGAAACATCTCACTGAAGTAAACAGTGTTACTAAAAACATTATATATCTTATTATGAATCGGATGCGTCGCCAACACGCCTAAAAGCTATTAAAATTAGCATAGCTTAACAATTTAAGAGTAGATTTCCTTAGTACGGAAGTAAACATGTTACTCACGACAGCTTTAGTAGTAATAAACCATTAAGAACATTTGTTGACAATATCTTCATTGTTCAGACATTTTCTTCTTCGTAAAAAACCTCTTAGAGATTTAAAAGAAATCTGTTAATAAACGCGAGGTGGAGAGGTAGGAGAAAATAGGAGCACCCTGATAAAGCCCACCACTTCAGCGTATTATCCACCACGAGAGATATGTCGCCTGTATTTGACTGGGTCTTCATTGCCAGACAAGTAAAAAAACTATACTGGGGCAAACAAATATGTTCACAATGGAATTAAATTAAACATGTGGCTATAAATTTGTTTAAAATCACATCTGAAATAACGCGAAGCTTAAAACATAGTAATAAATATAATATAATATGTTATGTGGTTTTATGTGTAGATTTAACTTAAACTATTTCTCATAAATCATACTCAAATTATTTAAACAGCAAAAGTTCCTGTGAACTAATAATATATTATATATTTCATATTTATAATTTTTTACACAATATAAACACGTTAATTTTATGCTCATTAAAGAATACGTAGGTGCCACATAGCTGAGTCAGAATAAAAAAAATTGGAATGTCATATTCAGTATTTTTTTCTGAGAGTGTTTACAATAAATTTGTTTCAAACAGTCTTAAATGAGGTGGGCGTTTGTATCTCAACCGACTAACTAAACAAACTGCTCTGTGCTATTTGCTAGTTTTGAAACATGATACATTTGTAAGAAATTTGAAAGTCGCGCCAATTAAAGTCTGCATTGCGTAGGCCTACCTAACTTCAGTTCGCTTGATGCCTCTGGGTTAGGGCAAAGCAGTCAAAGATGCCGAAAAATGTGAACAAACGTCACTAAGTAAACTAATTTCGCTTAATGTAGCGCTGGAGCAAAACAAACTTTATTTTCTGGCCTCGAGTGTTTGACGGAATTGTGTACGGGGAGTGGGTGAGGAAGGGAACTGCGGAAACAAAACGAAATGGGAAAGAAAACTCGATATTCCAACTTTGACTGGCCTGGAAGTTAAATGGGGGAGCACACAAAAGGGCGTGTTCTTTTCATTTGTCGAAAATGTCACAAGCGAGTGATTACAGACCTCTGAAACATCAGTTTAAAAAAAATGGAGCAAAAAAAAACAGTTTCGCTTAACATATCTACGTCAGAAAGAGCGCGGTGAAAAAGTAACCAGAAAAAAGTTGAACGTAATGAGATAATGACGCCAAACCTAGCAGGTATTGTTTGCTTTCACTCAGCGCTGTGATAAAAGAAGTTAACGAGAAACAAAGGTAAATAAATAGAGAATTTGCATTCAACCAGAAATAATCGTTGTTACAAACTGAAAAAAAAATAAGTAAAAAAAAAAAGGACTTATTTCTTACAAACTTCTTTTGACAGCGCTTTTAAACAAATAAACCACATTAAAAAAATTATATATGTTTATTTATAAAGAAGTTGGTTTTACCTGTATTTGAATAAGATGACATAGCGATTTTTCTCAAATATGAGATAAACTGCAGCAGGTTATATTTTGTGTTGAATTATTAATAACACAATCTTTGGACCGGTAAAAATACTTATAGCCATAAAGAAGATATATAAATTGGTTACTGAATAGGAATAGGAAATAGGAATAGGAAAGGGGGGTATAAATTAGCTTATGAAGCTTGAATGCCAGATTTAATTTTATCGTCAGAAAGAATGGTATGTCCTTCAAGGTGCTCTTTCACCTTTGACGAGTGGTGAAAGTTGCAAGGTGCGTCAGGGTTATATGGCTGTTGTAACCGCTATGTGGTACAAGATGTAGGTTCCGTCTCATCGCTGAGTTCACCCGTACGTTGCTATATAGCCGGTTGTATTGTCCAGATTAACTGCTTAGTATCATCGTTCGTCTGTAGGTATCTTTTCTTTTTTTCCCCTGTATTTACTGTTCTTGTTGCAAATGCCTCGTCGTTGTCAGCCCAGTCTGTTCGTCTGTGATGTGATATTATTTTTACTGATTCCATCCACGAAATTATCTGTGCTCTGTGCATTTAACTTTGCACATAGGCTGATTTTGGCTTGTTTTTTTTTATCTCTGTGTGTATGTATTCATCTGTTTGTCCGTTCTTAATGTTTCTCTGTGACAAACACAGTAAACCACAAATACTGTATCTTCCTCATTGCAGGAATCATTCAAAGAATTACGACGATTGTCTTTTATTATCGGGGGTCACACTGAAGCGTCCCTGATTCATCAAGTCCGTCAGAATGCGCCACACTGTTTTTTTTTCCCTCTGTAAATGTAACAGATATATTCATGAATATAATAATAACTGATTATTATACATTTGAACATTTCCGTGAAAACAAATCTATTATTACAAAAAAAAATGTTCGCAGTAATGCTGGGTTCGGATCCTAGGAATTTGTGGTTTGTGTTTTCCCGGTATCTCCACTAGTCAAAGTTGTTTATAAACTGTTCCATGAATAGCGTTCCATTATTAACTGCGCATATTATGAGCATGAAACAACAAAATCAAGTCGAATGGTTCAATAATCTATTACTTTCCCCAAAGTTTATAAAATTATGTTGGGATGTAAAGTCAATAAAATATAAATGTATGCGCCAATTTTCGTAAGAAATATTCAGCATTATTTCGAAAATACAATTTATATATACGAAAATGACTAAAGCTGTGAGTATTTTTAGAAATTTACCGTATTTTTCATGTAGTATTAAAAGCTATTTATTGGCAACTGCTTTTCAAATGAATATTCTGCAAAAGTGGACAGAAATATCTTTCTGTGTATGATGTTGATCAGATCTACCAGAGGTTGCTGGATTTGCTTTTATATTTAAACTTCTCCTCCCAACGCCTCGCTGTGTGCTGACGTCGACTTTAGCGTTGTCATTGAAAGCTATCATTCGGCGATGAGTCAGAATGGGCTTGTACTCCTCAGCCTGTGAGAAACTCGATGTCATCTGGCTGAGTCAAACTAATCTCCGCGTGGGTCGCCATCTTCTTCAGTTCTCGTCACTCAAACGATAAGTGGTAGCAAAGGATACAAGCGAATTGCTAGCGGAGGCACTAAGATTTCAGGCACAATAGAATTTTTGAAAATCGTGTAACAAGTAAAAAGAACTTATGGCCGTGTGTACGGCATTTGGTGAGATTAATTCCGTGAACACGACGGTCAAGGAACGGAAATGCGTAACCCCTATGTGGCCATCTGTGACGGATGGCTTGAACCAAACTTCACATAATACCTACAAATGAAAACGTTCTTAAAAATTAACTATTTAATGAGTTTTAAGAAGATGGTCAGTATTTTATTATAATTTATTGTCGAAAATTCGGGTCCAAAGACGGGGTAGAGTATATTTTCAAGTATTTTTCGCTTTTATCGGATCCGTTCCATTATATAGATAAAAATTGCTAAACGAATGATTGGATATTTTTCAGGCAACGAATTCGAGCGGCGGGTGCGGAAAGTAGGCTACTACGATCCGCGTCCAGAAACGTTGTTGAATAAACATTTTGCGTACGTTTATTACGCTTGGCATTATTTAAAGAATTTTACGTTAAATTATGTGTACGATGTTTGTATTATAAGTGTATTTGTAACTGAGAACGCATAAATTTTCTTTTTACCGTGGTAAGATGTTACACATCTCTGGCGAGTACTAAAAGACTCAATCACATAATTTTTTTTTTACAGTCGAGCCTCGAATGTAAGATATTGCTTAATGTAAAATACGTATTCCAAAGCAGCTGTAAACTAGAAACTTTAAAATATTTTGTGTTAAAAGCTCATAGTATACAGTGCATTCATAAATATTAATATAAGTGTTTTGCAGCTAATAAAACACCGTTATAATTTAAATGATAGTGTTCAAAAAGTTATTTGTAAACTAGCTGCAGTACCCGGCTTTGCCCGGGCTGAACACCGGGTGATATATTGTCCGCAAGTAACAGCAAAATTGATAGCGATATGTCCAGTGTGTTGGACATTAAGAAATGACACATAATTACTGTTTGTGTATCTGTGACCTATGATTTTCTGTTTACCCATGGCGATCGGTTGAAAGGTTTAGAAGTTGATGCGCTACAGCGCCATCTAGCGGCGAGTTACAAAAAAAAATGGATGATAAAAACACTTCGATGTGCCAACTTTCATGGCGATCGGTCAAACGGTGTAAGAGTTTATCGACGTCATACATACCAAAATCCAATTATATATATTCTTATATTTCGAAATTTTGGGGCTTTCTCTTTTGCGAAAAGTGGATGTTCAGGACCTCGAATGGTTTGGAACACTCCATCTCGAAAGAAATGATATTTGAAAATCCTGAAATTTTCGAGATTTTGGGGCTTTGTCCCCAGAGAGGGAGGGGTTATTTTGAGGACCCTGAATGGCAGGGAAACACTAAAAATCTAAAAAAAATGATTTTTGAAATTTTCTAAATTTTGGGGCTTTGACCCCTGAGAAGGGGGTGGGGGTGATGTTGAAGACCCCGAATGGCTCGTAAACACTCCAAACCGAAAGAGAATAGGTTTTCGAAAGTTTGGGAAATGTTTTTATTATTGGGTCTTTGACTCCTTGTGGGGGGAGGGTAGTTTGAGGACCCCGAATGGCTCGGAAACACTCCAAATAGTAAAAAAAGTATTCTTAAATTTAAGAAATTTTTCGAAATTTTGGGGTTTTGCATTCCCCCAATCCCCTTACCACAAATTTGTTGGAGAACACGTCTTTGGGTAAACGTTCCGCCATCCCCCGGACACTTTAGTTAGTAATGACTTAATTTTAATACAATTTCCTCCAATTTTTCGAAATTTTGTGGCTTTCACTTTTGAGAAAAAAAGGGGGGGGGGTGGAGGTTCAGGACCTCGAATGGTTCGGAACACTCCATCTCGAAAGAAATGATATTTGAAAATCCTGAAATTTTCGAGATTTTGGGGCTTTGTCTCCAGAGGGGGAGGGGTTATTTTGAGGACCCTGAATGGCAGGGAAACACTAAAAATCTAAAGAGAATGATTTTTGAAATTTTCTAAATTTTGGGGCTTTGACCCCTGAGAGGGGGGGGGATTGAAGACCCCGAATGGCTCGTAAACACTCCAAACCGAAAGAGAATAGGTTTTCGAAAGTTTGGGAAATGTTTTTATTATTGGGTTTTTGACTCCTTGTGGGGGGAGGGTAGTTTGAGGACCCCGAATGGCTCGGAAACACTCCAAATAGTAAAAAAGTATACTTAAATTTAAGAAATTTTTGAAATTTTTCGTAATTTTGGAGTTTTGCACTCCCACCCCCCTCCCACAAAATTGGGTGCGAAGTCGACTTTGGGTAAAAGTTCCACCATGCCCCGGACACTTTAGTTCGTAATGACTTAATTTTAATACAATTTTCTCCAATTTTTCAAAATTTTGTGGCTTCCACTTTTGAGAAAAAAAAGGGGGGGGGGGTGGAGGTTCAGGACCTCGAATGTTTCGGAACACTCCATCTCGAAAGAATAGATATTTGAAATTTCTAAAATTATCGAAATTTTGGGGCTTCTTCCCAGAGGGGGGGGGTGGGGTTCTAGGACCCTGAATGGCTCGAAAACGCTTAAAATCGAAAGAGAAAGATTTTTTAAAAATTTTAAACTTTCGAAATTTTGGGGCTTTAACCACCTGAATTTGGGGGGGGGGGGGGAGGGGGTGATGTTGAGGACCCCGAATGGCTCGGAAACACTCCAAATCGAAAGAGATATAAAGGAAAACTTATTACTTACCTATGAATAATTTTCTAAATAAATTAATAAATAACTCTATGTTTAAGGATTTACGTACATACATAATATTAAACTTCAAACTATACACACCAAAAAAAACTCAGGATGTTTGTGAAACTATTTTTTATTTGTCATAATGTTTAAAACATTTGTAGGATTTGTTGATATGTAAAACTGTGGTGGCCATATTCCGCTTATCCAAAGGAGTATAGAAATTAATAGAGATATCACTCCCTGCACACACACAAATCTTTGAATTAAGTAAAAAAAAAACATAGTCCAAAATGAAACAAAAAGTATAAATAACAACTAATTTGTCAAAAACATTTATTTAACTGGAATGACAATGTTTAAATCCACCTGAATTTTAATAGAAGTAGGTAGGTAAGAATCCTTACTAATATATTAAATGCGAAAGTAACTCTGTCTGTCTGTCTGTCTGTCTCTTTGTTACCTTTTCCCGGCTGAACGGCTGAACGGATCGTAATGAAATTTGGCAATGAGATAGATTATATCCTGGGGATGGACATAGGCTATCTTTTGTCTAAAAAAATAAATTTTAAACGGGTTAAAAAAATATATCTTAATTTTATGTAACGTGTGTCATAGATATACAAACTGTTAGTATCATTCCTCTATGTCTGCCGAGCAATAGCTTTCAAGCCATTACGTTACGTTTTGCTATTGTAAGGAACTAAGTAGAGAGTAAGAAAAAAATAAATATATTGACAGTTTGTAGTGTCGCCATATTTGTTTCAATTTTCAATATCGTTTTTGTATATTACAATTTAAATTATTTTTTTTTTACAGTACCTACTTATAACTTATTTGCAAGGAGTTTGGTTTAGTGTTTATAATTTATCTGCTGAGCGTCAAGAGTCTTAGGGCTACTGAGACCGAAGACCAGAAATATTTATCAATTATGTAATATATTGTTGAAAAATTTGAATTTCACTATTTCAGGTAGGTCGATTTTTTTTTATTAATTAAAATAGTTACGTGTAATTGCCATCTTCCTTTATTTCATATTAAACATTATGTTTGGTTGAGTGTGAGACAATTTTATTTATGTATGTTTTAATTTCATTTATTTTCTTATATATATATATATATATATATATATATATATATATATATATATATTCATACCTACCTACTTCTATTAAAATTAAGGTGGATGTTAACATTGTCATTCCAGTAAAATTAAGGTTTTTGACAAATTAGTTGTTATTTATAGATACTTTTTGTTTCATTTTGGACTATGTTTTTTTTTACTTAATTCAAAGATTTGTGGTGTGTACAGGGAGAGATATCTCTATTAATTTCTATACTCCTTTGGATAAGCGGAATATGGCCACCACAGTTTTACATATCAACAAATCCTACAAATGTTTTAAACATTATGACAAAGAAAAAATTGTTTCACAAACATCCTGAGTTTTTTTTTGGTGTGTATAGTTTGAAGTTTAATATTATGTATGTACGTAAATTCTTAAACATAGAGTTATTTATTAATTTATTTAGAAAATTATTCATAGGTAAGTGATAAGTTTTCCTTTATATCTCGTTCGATTTGGAGTGTTTCCGAGCCATTCGGGGTCCTCAACATCACCCCCTCCCCCCCTCCCCCCAGGTGGTTAAAGCCCCAAAATTTCGAATTTTAAAATTTAAAAAAATCTTTCTCTTTAGATTTTAAGCGTTTTCGAGCCATTCATAATCCTAGAACCACCCGCCCCCCTCTGGGAAAAAGCCCCAAATTTCGATAATTTTTGGAATTTCAAATATCTATTCTTTCGAGATGGAGTGTTCCGAAACATTCGAGGTCCAGAACCTCCACCCCCCCCCCCCTTTTCTCAAAAGTGAAAGCCACAAAATTTCGAATAATTGGAGAAAATTGTATTAAAATTAAGTCATTACGAACTAAAGTGTCCGGGGCATGGTGGAACTTTTACCCAAAGTCGACTTCGCACCCAATTTTGTGGGACGGGGGGGAGTGCAAAACTCCAAAATTACGAAAAATTTCAAAAATTTCTTAAATTTAAGTATACTTTTTTACTATTTGGAGTGTTTCCGAGCCATTCGGGGTCCTCAAACTACCCTCCCCCCACAAGGAGTCAAAAACCTCATAATAAAAACATTTCCCAAACTTTCGAAAACCTATTCTCTTTCGGTTTGGAGTGTTTACGAGCCATTCTGGGTCTTCAACATCACCCCCACCCCCTTCTCAGGGGTCAAAGCCCCAAAATTTAGAAAATTTCAAAAATCATTCTCTTTAGATTTTTAGTGTTTCCCTGCCATTCAGGGTCCTCAAAATAACCCCTCCCCCTTTGGGGACAAAGCCCCAAAATCTCGAAAATTTCAGGATTTTCAAATATCATTTCTTTCGAGATGGAGTGTTCCAAACCATTCGAGGTCCTGAACATCCACATTTCGCAAAAGATAAAGCCCCAAAATTTCGAAATATAAGAATATATATAATTGGATTTTGGTATGTATGATGTCGATAAACTCTTACACCGTTTGACCGATCGCCATGAAAGTTGTCACATCGAAGTGTTTTTATCATCCATTTTTTTTTGTAACTCGCCGCTAGATGACGCTGTAGCGTATCAACTTCTAAACCTGTCAACCGATCGCATGGGTAAACAGAAAATCATAGGTCACAGATACACAAACAGTAATTATGTGTCATTTCTTAATGTCCAACACACTGGACATATCGCTATCCATTTTGCTGTAACTCGCGGACAATATATCACCCGGTGTTCAGCCCGGGCAAAGCTGGGTACTGCAGCTAGTGTATATATATATATATATATATATATATATATATATAAGAAAATAAATTAAATTAAAACATACTAAAATAAAATTATCATACACTCAATTAAACATAATGTTTAATATGAAATAAAGGAAGATGGCAATTACACGTAACTATTCTAATTAATAAAAAAATTCGACCTACCTGTAATAGTGAAATTCAAATTTTTCAACAATATATTACATAATTGATACATATTTCTGGTCTTCGGTCTCAGCAGCCCTAAGACTCTTGACGCTCAGCAGATAAATTATAAACACTAAACCAAATTCCTTGCAAATAAGTTATAAGTAGGTACTGTAAAAAAATAATTTAAATTGTAATATACAAAAACGATATTGTAAATTGAAACAAATATGGCGACACTACAAACTGTCAAGATATTTATTTTTTTCTTACTCTCTACTTAGTTCCTTACAATAGCTAAACGTAACGTAATGGCTTGAAAGCTTTTGCTCGGCAGGCATAGAGGAATGACACTAACAGTTTGTATATCTATGACACACGTTACATAAAATTTAGATATATTTTTTTAACCCGTTTAAAATTTATTTTTTTAGACAAAACATAGCCTATGTCCATCCCCAGGATATAATCTATCTCCTTGCCAAATTTCATTACGATCCGTTCAGCCGTTCAGCCGGGAAAAGGTAACAAACAGACAGACAGACAGAGTTACTTTCGCATTTATAATATTAGTAAGGATTAATTTACTTCCATTTATTAGGTTTTTTTCATAAACAAATTCCAACATTGTCTTTCAGTCATACGTTTACATAAATTAATGTTATATGTTAATTAGATCACACAGACTAACTTATTTCTTGAAAAATAACGTATGAAAATAACTTTAATATTAATATTAAAATAAAACTTTTTGGTACAAACAAAGGGTATTTGAGTTTGGTCAAAATCAATTATTGTCTTAGAAAGCATTGAATTCAAAGTTATATGTTTGTTTTACACATTATTTTTTAAGAAATAAAATATGTTTTAATTCTTATTCAATAAATGTATTATATTGCTCAGGTTTAACTCCCATATGTTATTGAACAGACATTTATTCAAGGGCGAAAACATCACATATATTTTGTGAAATCGTTGGCGAGACTGTTAATTAACAAACACCTCTTATCTTGCAAATTAAGCCTGTTTTCTGTGGTATTTTTATCTAGCCGCGTATTCGGAGTTAATAAGTGCGAACTTTATAAAATAAAGTGAAATCCATATTATACATTTTAATTATATACATAAGTGTATGAATACTTTTTGAATGCCTTCATTTGAAGCATTATTAACAATTATGAAACAAACTCTCAAAATATTTATAACAAATATAAATTTTTTAAGATATCTTGAACCGAAAATCATTTACGTATTAAAAAAATTAAAATGATTTAACGAACTTAGTTGTAAGTCGATTCCTAACCCATAAATATGTGTAAACTATCAACTTACGAGCTGCTAGATTCTTACAAGAGCTGCAACTTCGTGTAGCTGTAACTTTCCGATCAATAGTTGATTCTGGACAAAGGTCAATATGCTCAACTTGGGACAGATAAACATCGCGTGATATGTTAAAGAATTGTACGTCATTCAGAGAACTATGAGAAAAAAAAATGTTCTTTATTTACCCGTCTCACGTATCCAGGTTCCCACTGATCAGGCAGCATTGACGTAGTTTTTTTTCCTTGCAAATAAAAAAAGAATCATCCATGAAGAGACCCTCCAACCAACACGATTCCACTCATAATTTAATAACATCACAGTAATATATTAAGGATTTAATAATAAACCAGTTCGGGCATCTATAACCTTGAGTATCTTCTATGTAACTTAAACAAGAATTATCTTGTCTACCTTGCAATTGGTTTGTCTCCGTAAATTATTTGTCAGGTAAAATTAAAAAATATATATATCGTAGCATACAGACTACAGCTTTTCTGGATTTTGTGAAAATTGAGCTGCATAAAGTATTCCATGTTTAAGGAATAAAATAAAAAAAAATATTATTACTGAATATGACTATGAATGTAATAGTCATCTGCAGATAAATTTTTGACGAATAATTGAAGAATAGTCACAATAAATGCTAAATGACTTTTAATGGCTTAAACTTTGAAATAAAGGTTTTTAATGTACAGGTATAATTGTATGAAGATAGTTATGTAACAATTCAAGTGATCTGTTCAAGGCTAGTTCTACGCATCAGCACGAAGGTGCTTTAAAATTGTCAAAGAAATTTCTGCAGCATAGATTTTCCTGACATTAAAATCCCAGACTAAAATAATATAAATTTGTAAAGTAAATGCTAGTAACCATTCATTTTTTCTGACATCTATCTATATAAGACTGCGGCCTATTTTAAATACAAATAACACTCAATCACTCATCACCAGATCTCCCGATTCATAAGTCTCAGAGAGTTGAAATATGGTAGCCTTCTTAGGTTCATCTCGATCCTTCGAGGTGCGATAAGAAACGGTATTTTATATTCAGTTTTTGAGTGGTCAATAACTGCCCCTAGACTAAACCCTAAAAAACAATATTTTCCTTTTATTTCCAGATCCAAAATTTCTAGAGCGTTGAAATATTTAAGATAAAATAATTTTAGGCTAAAGGGCAGTACAGTGTAAGTTTTACAAAATAGAGCTAAGGCAAAAAGTAGTAATGTTAGATTGTAATTTTTATTTAAATGATAAATTAAATCTGGAGTAGAAGTGCGATTTGAAGACAATTCAAAAATAAGGACTTTCTTTTTGTCAAATACTTGGTTCCAAGACTATTTATTTAGGGTAGTTATAATAAATAAAATCCACTCGCTCACTGTATCTCTGAATAAAAAAAAGCTTAATATGTATATATATATATAAATATATAGGGAATAATCACAGGTCATAGAGCACAGTACTAAGAAATAATATAATGCACCTTCTTGTATGATTAGCAGTACTGGCGTATTCTGTCTGTAGCCTTCCGTAGCTGCATTTTTTTTCACGTCAAGTAAATAGTCACAATTTTATAACATACCTTTATTTTTTGCTCCCTTGGTGTTGTCAATTATATTTTATTTTCTCCCCTGCATGTTTTCCGCTGGAGCGAAAGTGTAAACGCCAGGCTAGGGAATAAGCGACGAATTTTTCTCACTAAGGATATTCGCCACTGAAGCAAGTGTGCCTAACGGCGTAATGTGTTTTAATACTATATATTTTCTCCAGGCACATAACTTACAACGCAGGTGCTGCCCACCTAGAGAGGAAAAGCACGTGCTGTTCAATGCAAGAGGCGATTCGCAGCTTCTGTGAAAGCGTGCGAGACGCTGGGAGAATAGAGATTCTATGTTCACACGAGGATATGCATTTAAACTTCAAAACATTTGAAGATTTGCAAATAAATACTATTAAAATTCAATCCGACCCCCTTAAACCTGAGCTGCAAAGTGAAAAATGAATCATTAAATTATTTCTACTCAAAGAAAATATATCACTTTGAGGCAAAGGGATCATTTTTTGTCGGGTTGGATTAAGTTAATCATATTCAGCAAACGACGATTATCATTAATATCATGAGACTCGATGTAGTAATGAGCCCAATAATATATAAAAAAACTTAATATTACTTTATATTTAATGCAACACTTAGATATTTCCAATGTCCAAAAACATTACTTAAAATTTTTAAGAAATTCTGAAAATGAGAAATTAAAATTATAAAAACGTAGAATAGTCAAGTATGATATGTAAAACAAAATTTAGTCAGGACTCGGGCAGCTCGTTAACTAATGAATCGGAAACCTGTACTGCTAGGTTAGCCAAACAAAAAAAAAATTTTAATTTTAAAGTGCCTCGTAAATATATTCACTTCATAAACATGTGTTTTTCACATTATACTAATATGCACAATGACGATAGTGTAAATTTGTTTAAAAAATTGAAAGTTTTTGCCTGAATAATTAAAATTTGATAATGCAAGAGAAAAATTAGTAAAAATCAAATAACAAAACATTTAAAAACCTACAGGAATCATAAAACATTTGATGACTAATGCTATGCAGTGAAAAACATACATTAATCTTCTAGTGAGGGCAATTTTCCTTTTGTTTGAAACTTTAAATATATTTGTTTCTGGGCTTAACATTTCGTCATCCAAGAAGTTATTAGTAGAAAAACCATAATTTGGGTATAAAATGGACTTCAAACAAATGTATATCTGCTTCGGTTTGATTATTGGACTACGATGTTCTTGACACATCCTTGATGACCCTGAGCCAGTTATAAAAACCGAGAAATATTCCCCCAATCACGTGTAACCCGCTGAAGTACGTGATTTTATTATTGACCAATGAGCACTCAATAAAACCTTTTTTATGTATAGGCAATTTGAATATTTTGGATTTAAACAAATCCAGGAAATAATTATAAATCCAGTAACCAGCCCAAATACGGACACGTGCAACTGGAAAAGTAATAAGTCGTAACGTTTTGTAAGGGATAATCATTGGATATACGTGGAACAGTTTCTTCGGGAAGCGTTAGAAAAATCCAAAATCAGGATTACAATAAATGGGATTCAAATACGGATCATTGCAAATGCACGCTCTGTACTTCACTCTGTAGCATACTTTAAACATAAAAGCTTTTTGTTTAGTTATAATAACTGTCAAAGCTGTTCGAAATGATTCAGATACATTTTTTAAAATTCAGCGTTTTACTACTGAAATTCGTAAAAAACGATTATGATTTTTTGAGCGAGTTGGCGCAACAGTGAAAGGTTGGACTCGAATTTGGAATAACTTGGGCGGGTTCGAGTCCCGGTTCGTTAGAGACAGTAACAATTTCTTGAAATGGTAAAGTTCAAACAACTATACCTTTATGACTTGATGTAAACTTTTGGACATACGCCATTGCTAAGCACTTTTGACGTGACAACGTCTAATATATCGATGAACGCCGGCTGCACGCACGAAAAAGTGTCCCACTACGGATGTCCCGCTACGGATGTGTCCTGTTTGCTCATTGTACGCATGCGTGGCATCTCTCTTCATGCTCATTGTACGCATGCGTGGTATCTCTCTTCCACTCGATTGTAATAACCATCGAATTGTCTTTTCAATCATATTTTCGTCGTTTGAATTATTAATATTATGTAATTTAACGATCTTCCACCGATTTTCAGCACAATCGGTACGGTTATTTAAAAGTAATGTTGAATATTCAAATACGTTTTGAACCAACAATGGTGTTTTACAGTTACACATAATAATTCAAATTATACCTGGGATCTTTTGCACAATGTTTTAAAAAATATTGTAACACATTATAAATAAGTTTGGTGTATTTGCGATGCGTATTTGTTATAAAATCGTGTTATAAAAACGAAATAATATTATTCCCCTACCGTGAACAAAATATTTATAAATATATATATACCATCTAAAACTCTTAGTTTTAGCGATGACCTTGTGGCCACGCGGTTAGAATCATTGATTAAATCTCAAAAGGTGAACGGTTCGAATGCCGGCAACTGCGAAGTCTTTTTTTCTACTTGTAAAAATAAATACGGTGCACGCAACATTTCAATAGTAATAAATATATTTGAATTAATGAATGCAAATAAAAGTAAATTTATTAATTAAATTGTACATTTCATTTCACTCCTTTTTATCCATACAAAATAGTGATAATTCAATAAAAATTATTCAATTTTATTCATAAAAGTATGCAATCATTGCATCAATGTTTTGTTATGACGTCACGTTAAACTATCGTCCGTAAACCGACTTTACAGACAACCAATTTTTTCTGTAGAAGAATACTAAAAAATACCCAAAAGACAAAAAACACAAATTAAGCAAATATTGCTGTTGTCAAAAGGATATTAAGACCACATAATATTCCATAACAGGAATATGGTCAACAAACAAAGGGGGAAAAATGGACTTAGAGAACGAAAACACCCCCATAAATGATGACAGCACAAAAATATTTAACCCAAAAAAAAAATCAGCAGAACAGTTGAAACAAGACAAAAACACGACAAAACGAAAAGAAAAAACAAACACAATAGTTTTCCGAAACAGAAGGGAACGAAAAAGAACCCCACAAATGATGACAGCACAAAAATATTGAACCCAAATAATTCAGCACAACAGTTGAAACGAGACAAAAACACGACAAAACGAAAAGACGATACTAACACAATAGTTTGTCCAAAACAGAAACAAGCGACGTTTCGGGAGCAGATAGCAGTTCAGAAAAAAAATCACGTATTTTTAAAAAAATTGCTTAAAATATCCGAGTGGTATATGTTTACGAAAAATATTTAAGAATTCGCCAAAGTCGGAAGAGGAGATTCATTTTGGTTAACTCTTAATATTTGCTCTTTGCACGACGCGAAGCCCGCGTGTCAATTAAGAGCCATACACTTAGAGGTGACACCGCGGTAGAAGCACCAGCGAGCGTCGACCTAATCATCCCGCAACAACAACAAAAATACTCCCCTCACCAGGCGGGTCCCTTAACGACCAGTAAAAAAAATAGGGGTAGTTAGAGAAGACGAAGTGTGGTGAGGTGAAGATGGAGTATTGACGGAACTAATGGGTGTGGGGAAAGGGGAGCGCCCTGATAATATCACCACGGCTTACGGGTTATCTTCAATTTTAGACGTCATAGATTTTTTTTTTTTTTTAACGAAACATCGAACGTGAGTCGACTGACGCGAAGGTTCTGGAATGTGTCAAAGCCCACCAAGGGCGGAGTTCGCAGACGTCGCAGCTGGAATTCCGCCGTATCTCGCTCCTACAGACGGCCGCGCCTAAGCAACTTCCAAGAGTTTGCACCACCACACCATCCCCCTCCCTCCGGAGAGTGGAAGAGGGGGGGGGGGTGTTGTGTTTAGTAACTTCGTCTGCGACTACACGCGCGTCTTGCGTCTAGACGGATCCCGTCGTCTCCGCGGAGGGTCCCGGGAGAGTCTGGCTGCGGCGGCAAGCCCTCCCGACGGCTTCCGACGAACAACGACACTCCGCCAGCTCAGGGATCATGTTATCTCGGTGGCAGGTCGACAACCCGACAACCCAGCCATCCTGCACTCCTGCGTGCTCTGACGAACCGGTAAGGGAAACCTTTAGCTTAGGAATTCCCACGGGCAGTCTGCAGGATAAGATATTAAAGCTTAGGTCCTCATCACCGTGTAGGAATTTTATTCTTTTCCGAAATTTCTAAAAGCAAAAAAATATATATTTCCTTGACTATACCATATAAGTTCATTCCTTTTAAATTAATTTCGATTACAACAATGTTATTAAAGTCGACGTATAGCTACAATTCTACTGAGGTGAATTGGAAGTAGTATATAGAATGTACCTAAAATAAAGTCCCAATTTCAATGGTATATTATAACAGTTTAATTTAGACTATTTACAACAAATCGTACATCATATTGAAGGTAAACTAACATAGTATTTCCTTACAAATGTTCAATATGGGACACCTTCGGCTTTACGGCATAAATCCAATCTCAAGTCCAATTCTTGCATCACTTAGATTAACAAGTCCGGGGTAATGGAAGCAAGAGCCTCTTCAAATCTGTTTCTCAACTCTGGCAAATCATTAGGTAGCGGCGGAACGTAGACACGATCTTTTTATAAAGCCTCAAAGGGGAAAAAAATAGCATGTCGTTATGTCAGGTGCACGTGAAGGCCAGCGAAAAAGAGCTCTGTCGTCTCGATCATTTCTACCAATACAACGGTCAGGGACTTCGACCTTCAACCACTCTCGTACAAACAGATTCCAATATGGAATTACAATTAAACTTCAAACGAAACGTACGATGAACTGAAATTACAGAAACACACTTAGAAAATTGCCGAACACAAAACGCTTTACGTTCAGGAGTCGCCATTTTGCGTAGATGGCGCTGCAAGCGAGAAAAAAAAAACAAAGTAGTACTCGCACATGCGCTTATCTACAACTGTTTGAGTTTCTCTTTGATTGAGGCATTGAACCAAAACTCTTGAACTCTTACAGTTGATACTATTAAAATTTATAACTGGGACATTCCTTTATGGACAAACTGTATAATAGCCTATTTTGGCACAGGCTTCAAGTTGTGTAAAGGGGCAATCTCTTATATTAAGGTGACCTTGGCCATGATCTCTAACATGAGATTTGTACGCTCAGTGCAATACAAATTTGTCTTGACGTAATCGTAAAACCGACATGTGTCTAGAACCAAAGTAACGTTGAAGAATGGCCAGATTATTCTAGTCCGTTCTCACCTCTCCTCCCTACCTTCCCCTCCCTTCCCAGCCCTCCCCTCTTTTTCTTCCTCACCCCTTCCCCACCCACCCTCTTCCTCATCCTCCGACCTTCCAGATTGTTCCGGGTGCATGTCGCCAGCCCCCCCACCACCGACGATCAGGATTAAATTTTGTCAGCGGTTTGTGCTCAGTTTGTGCTAGTTTGTGCCGCAAATATTAGAGTTTTGCTAGTCTGGTTAATGAGCTATTAATTAATTAAAGTGGGGGGGCTGGCGACATGCTAGCCCCCCCACCTCCGCCGATCAGGATTAAATTTTGTCAGTGGTTTGTGCTCAGTTTGTGCTAGTTTGTGCCGCAAATTTTAGAGTTTGTGCTAGTCTGGTTAATGAGATATTAATTAATTAAAGTGGGGGCCTAGCATGTCGCCAGCCCCCCCACCTCCGCAGATCAGGATTAAATTTTGTCAGTGGTTTGTGCTCAGTTTGTGCTAGTTTGTGCCGCAAATTTTAGAGTTTGTGCTAGTCTGGTTAATGAGATATTAATTAATTAAAGTGGGGGCCTAGCATGTCGCCAGCCCCCTACCTCCGCCGATCAGGATTAAATTTTGTCAGTGGTTTGTGCTCAGTTTGTGCTAGTTTGTGCCGCAAATTTTAGAGTTTGTGCTAGTCTGGTTAATGAGATATTAATTAATTAAAGTGAGGGCCTAGCATGTCGCCAGCCCCCCCACCTCCGCAGATCAGGATTAAATTTTTTCAGTGGTTTGTGCTCAGTTTGTGCTAGTTTGTGCCGCAAATTTTAGAGTTTGTGCTAGTCTGGTTAATGAGATATTAAATTATTAAAGTGGGGGCCTAGCATGTCGCCAGCCCCCCCACCTCCGCAGATCAGGATTAAATTTTGTCAGTGGTTTGTGCTCAGTTTGTGCTAGTTTGTGCCTCAAATTTTAGAGTTTGTGCTAGTCTGGTTAATGAGATATTAATTAATTAAAGTGGGGGCCTAGCATGTCGCCAGCCCCCCCACCTCCGCCGATCAGGATTAAATTTTGTCAGTGGTTTGTGCTCAGTTTGTGCTAGTTTGTGCCGCAAATTTTAGAGTTTGTGCTAGTCTGGTTAATGAGATATTAATTAATTAAAGTGGGGGCCTAGCATGTCGCCAGCCCCCCCACCTCCGCAGATCAGGATTAAATTTTGTCAGTGTTTTGTGCTCAGTTTGTGCTAGTTTGTGCCGCAAATTTTAGAGTTTGTGCTAGTCTGGTTAATGAGATATTAATTAATTAAAGTGGGGGCCTAGCATGTCGCCAGCCCCCCACCTCCGCCGATCAGGATTAAATTTTGTCAGTGGTTTGTGCTCAGTTTGTGCTAGTTTGTGCCGCAAATTTTAGAGATTGTGCTAGTCTGGTTAATGAGATATTAATTAATTAAAGTGGGGGCCTAGCATGTCGCCAGCCCCCCCACCTCCGCCGATCAGGATTAAATTTCGTCAGTGGTTTGTGCTCAGTTTGTGCTAGTTTGTGCTAGTTTGTGCCGCAAATTTTAGAGTTTGTGCTAGTCTGGTTAATGAGCTATCAATTAATTAAAGTGGGGGGGCTGGCGACATGCTAGCCCCCCACCCACACTGATCTCGATTAAATTATGTCAGTGGTTTGTGCTCAGTTTGTGCTAGTTTGTGCCGCAAATATCAGAGTTTGTGCTAGTCTGGTTAATGAGCTATTAATTAATTAAAGTTGGGGGGAAGGTTGACATGTTAATCCCCACCCACACCGATCTCGATTAAATTTTGTCAGTGGTTTGTGCTCAGTTTGTGCTAGTTTGTGCTGCAAATATCAGAGTTTGTGCTAGTCTGTTTAATGAGCTATTAATTAATTAAAGTGGGGGGGGGGGCTGGCGACATGCTAGCCCCCCACCCACACCGATCTCGATTAAATTTTGTTAGTGGTTTGTGCTCAGTTTGTGCCGCAAATATCAGAGTTTGTGCTAGTCTGGGTAATGAGTTAATAATATAGATTTTTTCAGTGGATTTTGCTCTGTTTTTGCTGCAAATTTCGCAGTGTTTCCCTGTCTGGAACACTTGTAATCATGCGTTGATTGTAGATTTTCTAGTGTATGACAATGTCTTCAAGGTATTATGAGAATGAATCTATTTTTTATGATAGCTAAAAAAGTATTATATTAACTCTATTGAAGATGTATATACATACTGTCACAATTTTAATGTTAACACGGACCGAGCTTTAGAGTTGCGAATTACGAGTTGTAATATTATGAGAAAGAAGACAAATGTATGCATTCATATGAGAAAGTATGTAAAGTTTACAAAAGTGTTTTAAAATATATGATATCATATGCTTCAGTGCCATTAGGAACTGACATCAGTAACCCAGCGTCATCGAGCTCGTGTATCAAGCCATCGAGCCTTCACTCACCGGGTTTCTTCTCTCTTCCTTTTCCCCTTCCATGGCAGCGTTAGAATGTAACGTAATGTTAAACATGAAAACATCGTATGAGAAGTATAACTTAAAAAATAATAAAAATTGTTAATACATGTTTTGGCATTGGCTCAATATTACCGCTGGATTAATGACAAATGAAAAAGTGTAAGAACAGCATAGACTAATTGGCATTATAATTAAATATCTGTTAATTTTGTAAAACACATACATTCGATGTGTACAAATGTATAGGGAAAAATAAGAACTGTGACTATATCATTTTAACTCGTATAGGTGATGTTCGTTTTGAAGGTAAGTTGTAATCTTCTCTAGCCTTAAGGCCAGATGACAACAGCTTAGAGAAACAAGTATTTTTACGCAACTTATTAGAATACTCAGCTTTCATTCGCACATTAGTAATTTTTTAAGTCCAAATGAACAATAATGTAATTTTCTAGCTCTAAGTACATTAGTTGTTCTTATTATAATAATGATTTAGTCATATAAGAAGGTTATTCTGAGTTTTATTTTACTATTGATTAAAAATGAATTCTTTGTAAATGCCCAGATTTTTTTTTGTTATTTTATTTTTTTTAAAGCTGCCACAAATGCACCTCTGAATTCTGAAGGTGGTGTTTCGGCGGCCCTTTACGTTTGCCGGGAACGTGCCAAGGTACTTCCGAAAGGGATTTAAAATTGTTGTTCGAAGGGACGGGTAGTTTATGACACTACCTGGCGGTCAAACATCCGTTCCTGAAACAAGAACTTCGCCAGTCGCTGTGCTGAAGTGTTTGGTGAAGTAGACGCTGTTCCCCGATGAAGATATTTTATCCACGAATAATATTTGTGCGCAGTGGTTTTGAGGGTGAGTAAAAATATTTGTATACTTATTATTATATAGTTTTCCAAAAAAAATATTTTATTAACATTTAATTAAATACATAACTTATTTCTGTAGATATTTTGCGATTGTATCACAATTAATCTAAAACTGTAAATACCTAAGCCAAAATCAGGAATCCGGCCTTTCTTTAACACAAAAATTTAAAGCATTTAATCTGTTTAATATGCTACTTATCATTATTTAAAATACCATTTCCACGAAAAAGACTTTCTACTATGTTTTAAAGCAAATAGGTTACAACTTTAATGCGTGAGAACTTGGTGTACAGTAAATCCTTATAAAAATTAATGCTACTATCAATTCAGGAACATATTTATTTTTCTCACCAAAGAAAACAAATTCAACAACAAAGATATAACATTGCTATTATAATCATTATAATGTTTAGGGTGTATTATGTAACCAAACACATCACGTCATAATAAAAAACGTAACCGCAAACTACCGTAAAGTAATGGCTAAACTGAGTGCATTAATTATTTATTTTCTTTTATGAGTAATTTAATACGCTGTAAGATTAAGTTTATTACATGTAATATAATGGAACATTCACGTAATTACATAATTAATTTTGTGAGTTTCTAACATAGTTTTTCAATATAATGGTATGTTAGATTAAAAAATATTTTAAATCAAAAATGGTTTACAAATACTCAGACTGAATTGGTTAGAACTTGCATACTTAGCGCTTATTGACATTATTATTTACATGCATTGGATAAGCGTGTCGTACTGGTTGTGTTAAAAAACGTGCTAGAACATATAAAACAGACTTTAAACTTGGTTAAACCACCATTATAAGCATACACCCTTTCTAAAAATTCTAATGGCCAGTCATACGAATGCATGCTTCCCTAAATACCACGCCTCCGTTTAAACACACAGTTCCAAACTATTCCACAAACGTGTCAGCCTTTAGCGTACGTAGAGCTGAAAGTTGTTTTACATATGATTGTAAGCTTCTTAAAAATATGATTTAACCCCTCGACTGCGAGTCACAATATCGTTTCATTCTGCCTGATAAATTTTTTTCCTTAGTTCTCATAAAATCTTAAACATTTTAATAGCATTTTATCAATTTTGTAATATTGTAACAAATGCATGTGACCATTGCAATTCCACTAAGTGATTTACTTACATACTGAGTTTTAAAGTAAACTTTCACTCCGGACTGAATTTCTAATGGAAACAGTATGAAAATCTCAAGAGGAAAACTATACATTATACATGATGAACAGTTTAAAATCCGCAAAGTGTACAACTGATAATGTGTTGATATATAGCTGGAATGAGTTATGGATATTAAGACAGTATCAACTCATGTCGGATACGAAAATATTACAACTATAATCTAAACAATTCGTAGTATGATTATTTTCTGAGTTCGATAGATTTGGAGGAAACGTATAGTTAATATGGGGCAACACCATTAAAAACTATTTCAGAAAAAAAAACTAAAAAATAATAATTCACTAATTCAATATACAATCTTCAAAAATATATTAATTGCTCTTTCAAAAACTATTAAATAATTTCAAAAGCATTCTATGTACCTACTATTATTTTAATTCGATCAGTTAAATGGTGTTATTAAGAACTCAAACTTGGATTTTTCGCGAGTGTTAAACGTAGCGGGCATTGATTGCCATGAGTATTCTCGTGGTATTTTCATTTACCTTTAACCATTCACATTATAAATGCTCCATCCTCAAATCGCTGCCTTTCATCGTCTCCAATGACCGGATGTTTACGAGGCATTAAGATTTAATGATTAGGCTAATTCACTCATTTGCAGTGTTGCGCGAGCAAATGCAATATGATGCACAGAAATACACAAAGAAATAAACCTAAGAATAACATGCAGAATTTAAGATCTTTGTCAACTACGAAGTTCTTCAGGTAGCTGCGATTTTTAATTATATAGTCTAATGAAGTAGTAGTATTTCAGAGTTAGGTAATTAGTGAAAGGCATTATGAACCAAATATTCAATCGTAAAAATAACAATGACATGCCAGTGATTTGACCTGCGGAAGTCCGAGATAAGTGTAAATGACACATTTTAATATTCAATTCATTAATTTTCTCCAATAAACTGAAAATAGTTAAAAGCTAGTTTGAACCTAGAAAGCCAGTGTATGCAATGCCATTTTCAGCGTATCTTTGGTTTTGACTTCAGTCTTTGTGCAAAAGCTAGACTTCAATTGAAGCCCTGAATGAAAAATCCCGCAATTACTATCTACCTATGCATCGTATCGAAAAAAAATTATATATTTAAAGTAATTTTTGTTCTCCTTTAATAAAATAATGAGTAATGTTTACGGAAAATCAGAACCAGTGGCCTTTTTTTTAAGAGAAATATTGCATTTTAACTTTTGTAATGTACAGATTTAATAGAATTTGGTATTTTTTTTCTAAATATATTGTTAATAATAACTGATTTTGTTGTACAGACTCAAATATAAGGGCCAAACTTACATAGTTAAAAATATCTACATAAATTATAATCTTACGCATTAAACGTTATATGTTACTAAAATATTTGATTTTTAGTTCTCTATCGAAATTGGTACAAACAATTGTAACATAAGCAGTGACTTGATGTAAGTTTTTGGACATACGCCATTGCTAAGAACTTTTTCTGTTGAAGAAAAACTAATAAATAAAATAAATAAATAAAAATAAAAATAAAAATACTCAAAAAAGATACAAAAAACACACAAAATTAAGCAAAACAATTGCTGTTGTCAACAAGGATATGAACACCACAAAATATTCCGAAACAGGAATATGGTCAGCAAACAAAGAAAAAACAAAGAAAAATGTACTAAGAGAACGAAAAAATCCCCACAAATGATGACAACACAAAAATATTGAAACCCAAAATAATTCAGCACAACAGTTGAAGCGAGACAAAAAACATGACAAAACGAAAAAACAAACAAATACAATAGTTTTACCTAAACAGAAACAAGCGACGTTTCGGAGTCGCACCTGTGTTTCCGTACCATGTGCGTCTCTGCCTGAGGACGGGAGCAGATAGCAGTTCCCGAAACGTCGCTTGTTTCTGTTTAGGTAAAACTATTGTATTTGTTTGTTTTTTCGTTTTGTCATGTTTTTTGTCTCGCTTCAACTGTTGTGCTGAATTATTTTGGGTTTCAATATTTTTGTGTTGTCATCATTTGTGGGGATTTTTTCGTTCTCTTAGTACATTTTTCTTTGTTTATTCTTTGTTTGCTGACCATATTCCTGTTTCGGAATATTTTGTGGTGTTCATATCCTTGTTAACAACAGCAATTGTTTTGCTTAATTTTGTGTGTTTTTTGTATCTTTTTTGAGTATTTTTATTTTTATTTTTATTTATTTATTTTATTTATTAGTTTTTCTTCAACAGAAAAAGTTCTTAGCAATGGCGTATGTCCAAAAACTTACATCAAGTCATGCACTCCCATTGCACAAATCTTTTAAAGATAACAACATAAGCAGTATATAACAGCCGAAGCTAGTGCAATGTTATTCTTATGAGACTACGATTTTGGTGGCTCTCATTTGTGGATTACCAATCGGAAATATTTGGTCATGCTCGGGCGTGTTCGGGGAGTGTCCGCCGCTTGTGGACTAGGATCGGGAGGTCGTAGAGCATTTTAGATGCTCCATATCCGCCATCTTTGAATCCACAATTTTTGAAAATCTGCAATTATTCAGCTAGAAAGTCTGGGGAAAAAAAATTCAAAAAATCATCAAACATTTCACTCATAAAAATAATTATTGACTCGATTGATTTCCGTCCTTGGTTCGATTCCCGGCGAGAGTAATCATGTAGTTTATTAATAAAAAAAATTAAATTACAATTTAAATAAAATTAATTTTAAAATCGCGCTTACGTCAAACCCGTCACATAGGATGAAGTCACCATTGAACTTTTCGTTACGCCCGCCATCTTGAAAATCCGTAATTTCTAAGCTATAAATTCGGGAAAAAATTTAAAATCCACAAAAAAAATTAATAGTATTAAAAAACTTCCACCTTCTTCAATCAAAACGTCACCATTGCACTTTTTCATTACGGTTGACACCTTGTTTTGTTGTATTTTTGTCCAAATGTGAGTCCTTTTCGTTAAATTTGTTTAGTTGAGACTGCTATCAGATCAGGATTGGCCTTGTGGTTTGAAAAATTAGCCTGTTAATTTTTACGTCTGATATTGAACATGAACCGATTAAAATTTTGGTCGAGTATCGACGAATAATACCTCTTGATTACTGACTGAATGCGTCTTGTCACCTACTGGTCGTGCTTGGTCGCTGACTGGAGATGCCTAGGTGATAACTGGTTATGTTAAGCGCCAACTGAATGTACCAGGCCATCTATTACGTACCTGACTGTAAAATATATACATATTTAGCTACCAACTGGATGCGTCTTGGTACCTACTGGATGTGTGTTCCTGGTCGCTGAATAGACGTTCCTGGCTACAGACTTTCATGTAGTACCGACCTGAAAACACACATGTCGTGGTATGCAGAGGTGTCGCTTCGTCGTCTTATAAGGTTACTATAGAAAACGAGAAAGGCTTGAGTTTTTTTTTTATTTGGTGGTTTTTTTTGAACCTGTCAATTTGTTTTTAATTTTAATTAATTATATTTTATTGCGTCATTAAAGGATCTAACCAAGAAAGGATATCAAACAATACAATTATTATTTTAACAAGCGATTTTTTTAAAGATTATTGTTTTTTTTTTAGAATATTTACCTAAATAATTACATAATTTCAAGATGGCGTCTATGACAGTCGACAAGATGGTGGCGACGTGACAGTTGACTGTCTCATATAAATATTACTGCACATAATCGGGTAAAATTTAAACTAACATGACAGCAGTGTCAACTGACTTTAGCAGACGACAACAAGATGGCTGCTATGACATGATACTGACTGAAGAATAATTCTGCCTTGGCATTAGTGGTGGGAGGTCAGTCTGTCGGGCTTCCATGAAGGAAGGATACGTCGTCATTTTTTTTTATTGAATGACCTCGCCGGGTTCGAACCGAGGACTCCAAATGATTTTATTAATTAAATGTGTTTTTATTTCCCCCCTTAAATCGGGTGATAATTACGGATTTACAAGATGGCGGGCGTAACGAATTTTTGCAACGTTGTCCGAAACATTTTTCGATCGGACGAAACATTGCCACAGGGTTTGAAAAAATAAGGAATAAAATTTGAAACAATTATAACTCCCTCAGTAGATACATTATCAAATCCGTTTGAATTGTTTGTAAAGCTTATAATTTGTATCTAAAACTTTATTCTGAAACAATTTTTGATAAGACGAATCATTGTTGCGGGGGGTGGATAAAAAAACGGTTAGAATTTAATAATAATAATCGTAATTCCCTTAAGAGGCACAGTAGTATAGGAATGACGGTCCGAGATCTGGCTTCTGGCTGTGGATTGAAGATTGTCGGCGTCCGCCATCTTGGATTGTGACGTCACGGCGGCCATCTTGGATTCTGACGTCACGGCGGCCATCTTGGATTGTGACGTCACGGCGGCCATCTTGTATAAGCGTAACGGGACACATCGTAACGGGACACATCGTAACGGGACATATCGTAACGGGACATATCGTAACGGGACATATCGTAACGGGACATAATGTAACGGGACACAGCGTAACTGGACACAACGTAACGGGACACAGCGTAACGGGACAAGTAGATCACAGCAGCCATCTTGGATCCGCCATCTTTAAATCGAGCGCCCCACTCATTATGATGGAATTTTCGTCTCCATCGCCATATTGATTTTTTTCTGTTCCACTGGAGGCCGCCATCTTGGATACCGACGGCTTTGTTTCAGCTGTTTGTTCCTAGATAGCGCCAGCATCGCTCTTGACTTTTTTCTGTTCCACTGGGGGCCGCCATCTTGGATACCGTCGACTTTGTTTCTGTTGTTTGTTCCTAGATAGCGCCAGCGACGCTCATGTTTTTTTCTGTTCCGTCGCAGACCGCCATCTTGGATACCGTCGACTTTGTTTCTGTCGTTTGTTCCTAGAGAGCGTCAGCGTCGCTCTGTCTCATCACATAAGGTCGATGTTCCATTACCTACCATAGCTATTATGAACCTTATCGACATTTTAAATTTAATTTTTTATGAAAAATATATTGGAAACGCTGTGATTCGAACCATCGCAGCTCTGATCTCTAGGTTGGAAAACTTACGCATTTAACCACTCGGCCATCGAGACATTTACCAGATTGAAAATTAAATAAGGTATATATAAAAATAACATGCATATTTGAACTTGTAATTTTTTTAATTTAAAGTAATAATAGCACCACCTGTTCGAAACAGAACCACCATCATGGATTATGAGGTCACCGTTGCAATTACCGTTATGGTCGCCATCTTTGAAATTCATAATTTTTATGCTAGAGATTCGGGAAAAAATTCAAAATTCATTAAATAAATTGACAATAAATATACTGATTGAATAGATCGACTAAGCTCCTTGGTTCGATCCCTGACCGATACCAAACAACTTTAATACTTTAAAAAAGTACCACTAAAGTGACAGGTTTGAGAAAATAAAAACACCGCAAGTTCTTTTAAAAAAACTTTTATTACATACATACTACACTACTATAAGTACAAAAAAACACTGACAAATTACTTAAGCCTTGTGGATTTCTCGACGTCTGCATCTGCCACCCACGAATTGAAGCGAGGTGGAAAGCCCCACCACTTGACGTAGGACAGTCCATTTCTTCGTTTTATAATCTTCTCCACCAAGTACGTATCGGGATACAACGTAGGCTGAATCTCTTCGGCATAGAAGCCGCCATGGATAGGTTTGTGGTCCAAATCTTCGAGGTAGTAGGTCCTAGGCTCTGATTCACGAACATGTGTCACACGGAAAAGTTTGGGACTCCAGTTCGCAGTGAAACCTTTCTCGAAGATACCTTTCTGCTTGGAGATTCACACAATGTCGCCGACGTTAGCTTTACGCTTTCGTGGATCTTTCTTCTTCGTGTTGGGAAAAACTGTTTGAAGCAGGCGATTATCCTTTACGTCCTTTGGCTTCATTTTCGTGGTAGAATGCACCGTGGAATTATACTAGCTTATTATTTTCGGCAAGATGTCAAGCCACTTGTAATTTCCGTTAGCCGTGAACTGCCGCCACATCTTGGAACGCAAAGTTCTGTTAAACCTTTCGACAACGGAGGCTTTGACGTTACTAAATGTAGAGTAGTGTTTGATGCCATACTTCTTCATCAAAGCCTTGAAGGTTGCATTGTAGAATTCTTTCCCGAGGTCCGTTTGCAGGTGCGACGGTACACGTCCATCACGCAAAATATTGTTCATGGCCTTGGCTACGTCAGTTGCAGTCTTTGATTTGACAGGTCTAGCCCAAGCGAACTTGCTATAAACATCGATGACTGTCAACATGTACTTGAAACCTTTATTCAATCGGGAATACGGTATCATCTCAACAAGGTCCGCCTGGAATAAATCATCAATTCCACGAACTATGACTTTGCGACGAAGGTATTTCCGTCTAGCAGGAGCATGAAGTTCGCGAGCGATTCCGGTTCGACTCATTGTATGTAGCCGGCTTCCTTCAGTTCTTCAAGTATGGAGACTATTTCGTTGATGTGCGAATAGTTTCCTACACTAAGCGATGCATGTAGAATTCTAAGGCGATCAACTAATTCATTAGGGTCGTCCCAATATACATAGTCAAATGTCTGACCACTTTCTAGCTTTTTTAAACCTTCGCCATGTATTGTTAGTTCACTGAAGAGATTAGCGAGAATGTCGATTTTTTCATGATCTACGTCTTTATATACACCACTATCTGGATCGTTATCGCGAAAATGTGCATTGGTTAGCTCTAGCAGTTTTTTGTACTCTTGTAAGTCGTTGTGAGAATATCCTTTAGGGTCCCTGCGAAACAGCAATTCGTACAGACCCGGAGTCCCGCGCGTTTTGAACTCTGCTACGCGCACGATGTTTCCTGGTAGAAAGTCTATTTCTTTAGCACCGAGGAACCACTTATTATGTTTTCTGTACACTCCGTAGGTCGTGTCATTATTCCGGCTCGTAAACGATATCAGGTATGGTCGGACCATTGCATTAACTTGATGTCCCTTTTTCGGTATTTTTTTCTTGTGCATGGACTCTGTACTTGTTAAGTCCTCTTCTCGATCCGGTTCATACTTTCTCTTCTTTACAGTCGGCATTTCATCTTCAACTTCTGTCTTCACAATGAAGGCTGGTTCTTCCTTGTTTTTAAGTTCGTCGAGGCGACTAGTGATTGGTTTAAATATCTCCTCATTTTCCATCTCACGTGCAAGTCTGGTTCGTCTAGCAAGTAAATATTTTTCGCGAACAGACTGTATAGCTCGATGAAGGTCACTGGCCAGGTCCGACATTGTACTGGCTGAAAACTTATTGCAAGACCTCCTTATATACTTTTTTATTCGTTCGCAGAAACCTCTTTCTTGTGTTTGGCCAAATCTGAATTTGTTGACGATTGAGATAGTGATGCTTTCAGACTACTTTGAAAAGTCCTCAGATCGTCCCGTCTTTGTGCATTCGATACTTCGATCATGTCGCGAATGCGAGAATCCGAGGCTTCCACACGCTGGTCGATGGCAACGAGATACTCAAGTAATTCCTTTTTCACACTGTCTACTTTTTGAGCCAGTAGCGAAATGTATTTGCGGATAACGTCGTCATGAGACTTGAGAGCAGTACGTAAGTCTCGACTGCTACGACCGAATTTCGAAATGCTATGACTCATGTTTGGCGATAAACTGATCGAAACCTCGTCTGTACCTGCCCTTATATAGAGGCCAGTCTTTGACTATAACTAGGAATCCGTGTTCTTCTTTCCAACACAAGGAGCACATGTCTTTGAATTCCTGGAATGTCATGTCGGTGTTTACGTGATCATCATAAGCGTGGCGTAAATTAAGTTCGTCCATGCGAAACAAAACTATGACATTTGCGTTGTCTCGTAGGAGATGTTTTGGAATACGACTGTACGTCTGACACAGGTAAACGCAGTCTACCTTGGCGTGTCTGCCCATGGAAAAGTACTCTTGTATTATGCCTTGTTTCTCGCACATTACATCGTCGAAAACAAACACGGAATTGGCTTTTGCTTCGCTTGGAGGTACAGCATCGGCGCTATCGCTAAACGGAAAATACTCCAGACCATCCACAGATCGTAGAACAGTTGCTAGGCGCTGGTACTTTGGCTGTTGCAACGACTTGGAATACAAGTAAACGTTCTCGAACCGAAGACCGTTTGGCTCCTCCAGTAAACTCAGTAAAACACATGTCTTGCCACAGTTGGACGGACCCGCCATTATGCATCGTACGGCAGAAGGCAACAGTAAGCCATGTCGTGATTCGCGACCGATAGTTTCATCGTCTTGCGTAATGCGCACGGGCAAACACACGTCTTGCTTGACGACCTGCATTGTACTAAAGTAATTGTATAAAAGAAGCGTATTTATACTTTCTGGTCAGTTGTGCGTAATGACTCGAAGAGGTAAGAACAAAAAACACATCGGTGCGGGACTCGTAAACTCGCTGATAAACAACCTACCATTCGAGCTACACATTCCCGGCTACAGATTTTGCGGCCCCGGAACGAAACTAGCGAAAAGGTTAGCTTGCGGTGACGTGGGAATTAATTCTCTGGACGAAAAGTGCAAGCAGCACGATATCGCATATTCGTTAAGCAAGGATCTGGAATCCAGGCACCGAGCCGACGAGATATTGGCACAGGAAGCCGAAGATATAAGCAAATCGTCGAACGCGGGGCTAGGAGAGAAAATCGCAGCGTGGGGCGTATCTAAAATCATGAAGGCAAAGACGAAATTAGGACTAGGCGCTCGTCGAGCCGGCTCCATCAAGTCAAAGACTAACTCGCGCAAGACCAAACGCAAGACTGGTGCAGGCGTGCAAAAAGCCAAGCAAAAATTACAGACTCTCGACAAGAAGATTATAGGAGGATTTCTTCCTTTGCTTTTGCCTGCATTGGGTGTTCTCGGCGGCCTCATCGGTGCAACGAGCGGTATAGTGCGGGCAGTCAACACTTCGAAGAATGAGCGCAAGCAGTTAAAGGAAGCACAGCGACATAATGCCAGCATGGAAGCCATTGCCATCGGTAAAAAAAACGGTGCAGGACTCTACTTACGGCCGCACAAATCAGGCCGAGGCATGAAAAAGAAACGAATGAAAAAATCCTAAGTTCCCTACCGAAACGACCGCTCACCAACGTAGATTTAATAAAGTACGCACGCAAACTTAAAATACCAAACTTCCGTGGCGTGTTTATGCGAGACACTTTGCCCAGCAAGCCAAAGACACGTGAGTGCGCCATAATTAATTAAGACACGTCGGCGGGTCGCGGCACGCACTGGGTGGCCTATGTAAAGACTGGAAACATGGCCGAGTACTACGATAGTTTTGGTAATTTACGCCCTCCGCCAGAACTTAGGTTGTACCTGGGCCGGTCCACTACGTTGTTTTACAATTACGAAACGGAACAGAAGCCTAATCAAACAAACTGCGGACACTTGTGTCTTCGCTTTTTAACAAACAAAAATTAGCTGACAAATAAAAAATGCTACTTAAAGGTTGTGCAGTGACGATAATTTATTAGTCATGTCGATAACACTTACCTTGACAGGTCACGCATCTGAGCTGCGGGCGGTTCATTTCCCGCCTCTGGATTTAGACGGAGAATGGTGTATCGGACTCGTAGATTTTCAAACGTATAATGCCATACCGAACATCGACGAGGAAAACTGCAAGATCTGCTTCCTGAAAAGCGATGGGACCGCTCATGAAATACAGTTACCTGTTGGCTCTTACGAAATAGATGACATTGCAAATTACATCAGGGATATGTTACCACAGGATGTAGACTTTCAACTGCGTGGAAATCCAAACACTCAAAAAAGCATTCTAACATGCAGTGAAAATGTCGACTTTACGAAACCTGGGACCATAGGTACGATGCTCGGATTCGAATCAAAGGTGTATGGTACAGGAAGAACGTACGAATCTACGCGCGCAGTAAACATTTTGCCTGTGAATGTCATAAGAATAAACTGTAATTTGGCAAGTGGAACGTATCTCAACGGAAGACTAAGCAACATGCTGCACGAGTTTTCGCCGATGGTCCCGCCAGGATATAAACTGGTAGAAGTACCGCAAAGTATCATTTACGTTCCAGTCGTCGTGAAGTGCGCACACGAAGTCGTCGTCCGAATCGTTGACCAGCGAGGACGATTGGTGAATTTTCAAGACGAAGAAATTACATTACGTCTGCACTTGAAGCGATGGGCATAAAGTTCGTAACACCGAACAGTTATAAAAGAAATCGTATTGTCGTGAATAAGAACAGTTCTCTACCAGACATCGGTGCGTTAACACCTGACAACATAAAGTATCTTCTCAGTATTGGACAAGTGCCGAATAAATATGGGAGACGAAATCCTCAACGTGGAAGATCCGGTCATTTTTGATGACAGCATTACGAAAATGGAATTGCACGAGTACCAGCCTTTCCTGCTCGGACCGTACGCACTACCATCGGAAGTACGCATTGCTGTACAGCACCAAGATATTTGTACTTTACCTTCGCAGTCATTTCTACGTATAAGAGGCACGCTTACAAAAGCGGATGGTACGCATCCGACAACGACATCAATATCCTGCAATGGTATTCTTCACCTAATCGAGCGCATTACTTATGTACTCAATGGTGTCGAGGTAGACCAGACGAGAGATGTAGGCATAACATCTGCTATGAAAAATTACCTTTCGCTCACGCCAAATGAACTGTCTGCTGCAAAGATGGCCGGTTGGGCTCTCGAGGATGAATATAAGCTTCCGGTTTATGCCGAAGGGAAGTTCGAAGTTTGTGTTCCTCTGCCCATGCTTCTTGGATTCGCTGAGGACTACAAGCATATAATCATTAATTCGAAACAAGAGCTCGTACTGCTTCTAGCCAACACGCACATTAATGCAATTGTCGCCGCTGCAGAAAACCCTCAAGATGTCTCGCTAACACTACAGTCTATCGAGTGGATGCTGCCCCACATCCAAGTGAGCACTGTTGAGCGAGTCAAGATGTTGAAGAACATAGAAAATGGCAAGAACTTCGATGTGCCATTCCGATCCTGGAGCCTGGAAACTTATCCTGGCTTGCCTCATAGTCAGCGTATCAATTGGATAGTAAAGTCCAGCTTCGCTACGGAAAAACCAAGATACATCATCGTCGGACTTCAGACCGGAAGACAGCTCAATGCAGGAGTAAGCCGCTCCGTATTCGATAACTGTCAAATACGCAATGTAAAAATATTTTTAAACAGCGAAAGTTATCCTTACGTTGACATGAACATGGATTTTGAAAGTGGAAGATTTCTTCTAGCATATCAAATGTATGCCAAGTTTCAGCAAGCTTACTACGGGCGGATACAGTCACCGATACTGAGTCCCGACAGTTTCAAGAACAAGGCACCGTTAATGGTGTTTGACGTTTCCAAACAGGATGATCGTATAAATTCAAACATCATCGACTGTAGGATCGAGATAACGACTAGCGGAAATATTCCACCAAACACCTATGCTTTTTGTCTGATACTTCACGATCGGCTTGCATCATACAATTGTCGAGACAAACTTGTGAAAATTCTGACATAAATACCGTTTCGTTTTCTATGATAATTTAGTTATGACCGAGCATTGCTAGCCACAAGATGTACTGCAACCTGCAAGGTTTCCAGAGTCAAAATGGATTCGTGCTCAAGGAAATTAGCGTCACCTCCGGAGACAAGACTCGAACCCGCAGCTTCCGACCTCCGTATCCGTGGAAACTACTAGACGAAAAAAGTAAACGATCGAATGAATGGCTATGTAAATATTATCATGGACTAGAGTGGGACGAAGGAAAAATTCCGTACCACCAAGTGAAAAACACTATTGAAGATTTACTACTGCAAAACGAAATAATCTACGTTGCCGGACCTGAACAGAAGAAATGGCTACGAGAACTGTGTGACGTCGGAGCAGCTGAAATTGTGGATATACAGACCGACTACGGCTGCCCTTCCCTGCGCAAGCTTAGTGCAATATACGCCGTGCAGCTACGTGACAAGTTTGAACGTGTCTGTGCCTGTACAAACTCGCAGCTAATGCAGAAATGGCACACTCAATGTTAGTAGGAGCCTGCATATATAAATGACGTACCTACGTACGTGCCTTCAGTTGACGTTCGGCCTGCAAGAAGATGTTTACGTTTCATCCTGCTAACGTGTACGTGAGCGCAAGACCTAGCTTCAGCAGTGTCGAGTACAGCTACTGGGATTCCGGG
This sequence comes from Bacillus rossius redtenbacheri, assembly GCF_032445375.1. Classification (NCBI taxonomy): domain Eukaryota; kingdom Metazoa; phylum Arthropoda; class Insecta; order Phasmatodea; family Bacillidae; genus Bacillus; species Bacillus rossius. Next base: position 335,513,733 of record NC_086330.1, on the reverse strand, counting down.
TATCTACGTACATATACAGAAACCTGTGATGGAGACGCTCAGCATTGGCGGTTTGCGCACTTTCCTGTGTCCTACGAACCGACTCAGCAGCTGGTAGCTTGTTGCGAACCTGGAAACTGTGTCGTCTATCACATGAGACCACACACAATCCTTCCTGCTAGCATCGCTGAGGTAGTCGCCTCGTCTGCATGTGCAACACCAAACATGGACGTGTTGCAACCTGTTGCGACCTGTGATGCATCTACGCAGACGTCCAAACGGTGTGCGTCTCGTCGTCGAAGTTCATTCAGTGAATCTGTCCCAACTAGCACTGAGCAAAAGCCCAGGCGTAGACGTGGTCACAGACGTCATCGACCATGTCTTGTCGGAGTTGTCAACGTCACAGAAGATGACCAGCTGGAAACCTGTGTTCCTGATCCTGTGGCCTGCGAACCAGTTGGAACCGGAGTCAACGAACCAGTTGGAACCGGAGTCGACGTGTCAGTTCGTGCGGCATTAAAGACTTTGCTTGTGAAAATGCTTGATTCCTTAACCTAATATGTATTTGTGTACTCTTTATAAATAAATGTGTAAAACTTGAACTCGTGTGTTTTTATTTCTACAATTTTTAGGTACCTAATAAAAAAATAATTTTAAATACAGACATTATTTTGACTCATGTAGTATACCAGTAGACCGCGGGTATATAAGCGAGGTTCGGACGACTGGGCCCGCAGTTCACCTCTGGCCGCGGTGCAGTACGGACGTGCTCTCTCCATTAAGTATCGTGACATTTAGTTATGTCGACTGGAATAGAATGTTTACCGACAGCAGCGGGGACCTCGATGACAGCAACGATGATGGAGACGGAGATCCCGATACCATTAGCAGAGGAGACCATGGCAGCGGAGGGTTCAATGGTGACGACAGCTGTGAAGACCCCGATACCTGCTGCAGAGGAGACGACGATACGTGCTGTTCCACCATCAGCTGACGTTTCATCATCTGCATTCCAGACATCAAGTAATGAAGAGCGTACATCGCATCAATGCAAATATTGTGGCGCATCAATAACCTGCAGTAGGTCTCTGACAATCTCTCGAGAGACATATAGGTGCGGCAAATGCGAGAAGTTTTTTTCGCATTGTAACAGTCTGGATAGTCACAAGATTATGTGCATAGGAAACGAATCAAGTGATAGTATGCTTCCATACCATCAGACATCATCATTTATTGCCTTACCTGAGGCGATAGTAAACAAAAGAGCAGTAGTCAATTGTCAAAACTTCAAGGACCAGTTTTGTTTTAAATGGAGTATTTTGGCAAGATTTGTCGAGGGAAGTCATCAAAACCGTGTTGATAAGAGGTATTATGCTTTGGAGAATAAGTACAACTTCGATGGACTGTGCTATCCGCCACCGTTAAATCAGATAAAAGTTTTTGAGAAAAATAACCCTGAAGTCTCAGTTAATGTGTATGCGCTAAATGAGGATAATAAAGTGTGTCCGATTCGTGTAACCAAACAAGAAAGAAAAAATCATTTCGATTTGTTGCTTGTGACAAATGAAAGCGGTTCTGCACACTACTGCTACATCAAGAACTTCTCCCGACTTGTGAGACCCCAGGTTACAAAACATCAAAAGAAGATTTATATGTGTAAGATGTGCTTTAAGTATTTCGCTAATCGACCTCGAAAATCAGGACTCACAGCTATACAGTGTCTTGAACAGCACAGGATTAAATGCGGAAATAAATCTTAACCAAAAACTTTAGTAATTTGTCTGTGTATTTTTTTGTACTTGTAGTAGTGTAGTATGTATGTAATAAAAGTTTTTTTAAAAGAACTTGCGGTGTTTTTATTTTCTCAAACCTGTCACTTTAGTGGTACTTTTTTAAAGTATTAAAGTTGTTTGGTATCGGTCAGGGATCGAACCAAGGAGCTTAGTCGATCTATTCAATCAGTATATTTATTGTCAATTTATTTAATGAATTTTGAATTTTTTCCCGAATCTCTAGCATAAAAATTATGAATTTCAAAGATGGCGACCATAACGGTAATTGCAACGGTGACCTCATAATCCATGATGGTGGTTCTGTTTCGAACAGGTAGTGCTATTATTACTTTAAATTAAAAAAATTACAAGTTCAAATATGCATGTTATTTTTATATATACCTTATTTAATTTTCAATCTGGTAAATGTCTCGATGGCCGAGTGGTTAAATGCGTAAGTTTTCCAACCTAGAGATCAGAGCTGCGATGGTTCGAATCACAGCGTTTCCAATATATTTTTCATAAAAAATTAAATTTAAAATGTCGATAAGGTTCATAATAGCTATGGTAGGTAATGGAACATCGACCTTATGTGATGAGACAGAGCGACGCTGACGCTCTCTAGGAACAAACGACAGAAACAAAGTCGACGGTATCCAAGAAGGCGGCCTGCGACGGAACAGAAAAAAACATGAGCGTCGCTGGCGCTATCTAGGAACAAACAACAGAAACAAAGTCGACGGTATCCAAGATGGCGGCCCCCAGTGGAACAGAAAAAAGTCAAGAGCGATGCTGGCGCTATCTAGGAACAAACAGCTGAAACAAAGCCGTCGGTATCCAAGATGGCGGCCTCCAGTGGAACAGAAAAAAATCAATATGGCGATGGAGACGAAAATTCCATCATAATGAGTGGGGCGCTCGATTTAAAGATGGCGGATCCAAGATGGCTGCTGTGATCTACTTGTCCCGTTACGCTGTGTCCCGTTACGTTGTGTCCAGTTACGCTGTGTCCCGTTACATTATGTCCCGTTACGATATGTCCCGTTACGATATGTCCCGTTACGATATGTCCCGTTACGATATGTCCCGTTACGATATGTCCCGTTACGATGTGTCCCGTTACGCTTATACAAGATGGCCGCCGTGACGTCACAATCCAAGATGGCCGCCGTGACGTCAGAATCCAAGATGGCCGCCGTGACGTCACAATCCAATATGGCGGACGCCGACAATCTTCAATCCACAGCCAGAAGCCAGATCTCGGACCGTCATTCCTATACTACTAGGCACTTTATCAATTCCGTTCTGATTTACTGTAAAACCTTAAATTATTGTCTATAACTTTCGTCTGAAATAATTTTTTATACGACCAACCATTACTCCAAGGGGTAGAATAAACAAGGGTTGGAGGATTAAAAAAAATCATAACTCCCTTCGTAGTTACAACATCGAATTCGTACAAATTGTGTATTAATCTTATAATTTTTATCAAAAACCTTTGGCTGAAACAATTTTTGATTGGAATTACTAGTAGCTACTGCAAGGGGTTAAAAAAAGAGGGGTGGAATTTAAAAAAATTCATAACTCCCTTAATGACATACTTTCAAATTCATTCAAACTGTTTGTAAATCTTATAATGTTTACTTAAAACTTTTGTCTGAAACAATTTTTGATAATTCAAACCATTTCTTCAAGGGATGGAAATAACAAGGGTAGAAAAACAAAATGTAATTACTTTTTTAATTACTTTTACTTTCAAAAACATTATAAATTATTGTAAAAATTCCTAAACTTTATCTAAAACTCTTGGTTGAAACAATCTTTGATGAAACGAACTATTACCATGAAAACAGGGGCTGAAATTAAAAAAAAAAACCTATTTAGCATTACATTTCTAGGAATTTATTAATACCCATCTCAATATTACCTTAAATTTTTGTCCGAAAAAAATTTATACGAAATTAGTCCAAGAGATGAAAAACAGTGTTTGAAGATCAAAAATTATTGCATGACTACCTTAGTAGGTATATTATAAAATTTGTTAAGACATTAATTGACATTCAAAATATTTTCGCTGCATGGAATATGAGACAATGTTGAATCAATCTTTTTTTAATATTTGCAAACAGATAGGTTTTATATGTCAGCTACGTTAAGTTCTCAAAATATTCAAGGAGTTTATAGAAGTTTAAATAATATTTCCAGATGAAATTGTTACTTCCAAATCTAACTATGCCTGTAGGCTGTGCCAAAGGGGATATTTTTATTACTTCATTATAACTTTATGATAAAAGATAAAGATATTATTTTTAAGACATGCATACAGCAAAATCAAATGAAATGGAACATTTTAAATTCGGCATGGTTTACATAACAAATAAATAAGCACATTTATTACCATTTTTTTTAAAATATACTTTCTTCTGAACATGAAAGTTGGTCAGTTTAGTTGCATAAAGTTTGAACAATAATCTCCGAAATCACAATAGGATTTGAGAAATCACCACACGCACCCTTAAAAAAAACAGGCATATATATGTACACATGTATATATACATACACATACATATATAACCACTTTCAAAATTGCAATCATTAATTTTTTTTATAGTAATACAACCTTATCTAGATATTAATTCCTTTCCTTTTAAAAGTTTCGCATAAGGATATTCTGAGATTTGCGCGGTTGAAGTTGTTTAATTGTGAATAGGGATACTCCTTTTTAGTTTTTTTTTCAAATATTAGTTTTATTAAAGTTTTTATCAGTTTTATCATCTTCGATCCAAACATTTTTTTATGTTGAATGGTTTTTATATTCAAAATCTTTCTACTATATGTATTTTATATTAAGTTCCGTGTTGTTTCATGTTGTTCCGTGTTGTTCCATGTTGTTATGTGTTGTTCCGTGTTGTTCCATATAGTTCCATAACACTGCCTAAGACTCGGCTTCAACTGCCATGTTAGGTTATTGCATTTTAATGCCAGTCTTATTTATCTAGACCATTTGATACGGGAGTTAAACTTTATAAGCATGGCATAGTGTGTTTTTAGTAAAAGTCACTAGATATATGCGACATGTTATTGTTACATTTCTAAAAAGTCAAGCAAGTATTCACAACCAAAATTACTTCCCTAACTTCTATGCATTATATCATTACTCGTTCATTTTATGGGTTTCTGCGGCTGGGAAACCCAATTAATACATCATATTTATAAATATTTCTTTACAGATATTTGAAAATAGTAACAAACAAACATTCGAAATCGTGGTTAAAATCAGTTCTTGAATTAACTTTTAAATCGTAATAATCCTTAAAAATTATGAGTCAGAATACCTTTTTTAAATAAAAAATTGTATGCAGAAATGAAAAAAAAGTTACATATAGTTTATTCTGTTCACCAAACACTTATTTGTGTATTTCAGGTATCTTCATGTGAGAACTTTCACCATGCCGCGGCCGAGATCATCCACTACAAACACAGACACGATACTGCAAACTATATCAATATTTAAAAGTAGTATAATCAATGAAGATGGTAGTATTGCAACAAAGAACAGTAATGTGTGGAATGATATATCGAAGTCGTTAAACTTCGATATATCTAGTAACTATGCTTACACAATTGTTAAAATGAACAGGTACAATGTCCATGATGTTTTAAATATTAAAAAAAAAATTTTTGCTCTCATACTCGCCGATAAAGCAGATGAAAACCGTGATTCAGAATCTGAACAGGAAAATGACTCTTTCTCTGAAGAATCCACCACAGAAGATGGAGAGAAGATTAACTTTGTTGTCACACTCTCTGAAAATGAATGGGCCAAAATTAAACCAGAGAAACGTGTATAAAAGTGCACAGAGAAGAATAAACCCAATAGGTTGACCAGAGTGTACCACATTATTCCTCCCCATAGTGACTGGACGGATGTTATTAATGAACACTTTTGGGAACATACATCACTACCCTGTGCCCTATCATTCAAACGAGCGAAGGTTTATAAAAGTGGATCCCCTTTCCTTACTTTTTCTGGCAAGTGCAAGGAATGCGGTTCCATAATTGACGGACACTTGAAAAATGAACCTAATGAAGGTAGAAATGTACTCATAAACTTCCAGTATTGTGGCTCTTTTGTTGAATGTAAAGCCAGGAGTAAACGTATTCTTAAGGGTACAAGAAGGAACGAGGCACTGGAAAATCTCGTAGAAAGGAATGTATCTGCATGCTCTTTAAGGAGAGAAGAAGCAAGGAAAATAATGCAATTCGGAGATGATGAACCGAGTCACATACCAACATTGAATGCTCTGAGACTTGCAAAATCCCGAGAGTTGAAATCAAGGCGCGTTGATGATAACCCTTTATTGGCTATTGGTAAAATTAAATATTCAGCTGAGTATCACAGCAGTATAGTGGAAATAGGCCTAGACCCATTTCATGTTTATTACTGGACACCAGCACAACTTTTTGTATACCAAGAGTACTGCAAAATGAGTTCGAACCCATCAATTATGATAGATGCAACAGGAGGGTTAGTTAGGAAACTTCAGCGCCCCTTTGGAAATGTTTCAGGTGTAGTGTACCTGTATTCTGTTGCAGTTCATGACTCTACAGCTGGTTTGCAGTACACAGTTGCAAACATGCTTTCAGAAAGTCATCACAATTTGAGAGTTCAACATTTCCTACAAACTTGGCTACGAAGTGGTGCTCCGACTCCAAAAGAAACTATCAGTGATCACTCACTAGCCCTTCTGTCTGGACTAGTAAAATGCTTCACTCAATTCAGTTCTCTTGCAAAATACGTGGAAAACTGTTTTAACAGCATTTTTCGTTCCGGGTATTATGAAATTCCTGACTGTTTCGTACGTTGTGATGTAGCGCACACATTAAAATTAATAGCAAATTTACCTCCCCTTCACGGCAAGCCAAAAAGGGTTAGACATTTCTACATACGAAGTTTAGCCCTAATAGTTCAAAGTGCGAACATAAATGATGTTAAAATTTTACTGGAGAACATTTTTACAGTAGCACTTAGCGAAACAGAAGGAACGAATGCAATCACAGGCGAAAAGACGCACAGTGAAAAAGCAAAAGATGCTTTAAAAAATATGTTCCTAACAGGACCAAACCCAGCATTACAAGCAACAATAGAAATTATTTTACTTGACGAAAGTGAACCAAGAGAATGCAGTTTTTTTTAAAGTGTTTCAAATACACAAGGAATTTCCACTGATTTCACCAAATGGGCACGTAAAATTGCGGCAGAAGTTCACAGTAAGGTTAAGGAGGAAGGTGACCATGACAATTTACATTTCTTACCAGAAATTGTAGAAGTCTTTATAAAAATGTTAAAGTTTCTACCTTTGTGGTCTGCCTTAATGGTGCCAATTTTTGGGTATGGTTCTTTGACAGCTTCAAGTGCTTCAGTAGAATGTATATTCAACGACATTAAGCACCGTACTTTTCAGAACGTACGTCTGCCAACGACTGTGGACTCATTTCTGGAAAAACATCTGAAATCTGTTGATGGTGAAATGAAGTTAGTCGCAGCGAATATACCAAGCAAAAACATGTTCAAGCATAGAGAGGGACAAGCATCTCATGATTATAGTGAACAACTCCTTTTATCATCCGATGTAAAGGAAAACGAAACAAAGAAAGTTGGGTATAAAAAATTAAGTACTGAAAACACTGTGGCGATTGATACACAACATACGCTCATCAATGAACCCAATAAATGCTTTGCATGTGCCAGAGGTGATTTGCCAACAGGTGCTCACACTTGTTGCGTCTGCGGCATTCCTGTCCATGTTGCATTTACTGAATGTTCACTCCCATATGAAAATTCTGAAGAAGGGTATGGCGAGAAACGTATATGCGTGAAATGTGTAAGGAATGGTACTCTCCATACATTCTACACTAAAGAAAATAGCTCCACATCTAATATAGATATTCACGAAGACACTGCAAAAGAAAACTGGAGAGGGCTGGCTTCACTTCCACCGAAAAAGAGGCGACGATTTTCTTATTTGGAACCTACCAACGAATTTGCAGAGCCAGGTACGTCCACGACATCATGTGCTGCGCTTCCAGTAGGCTTACTTAAAAATGGCAACAGAGCCAACAGCCTGAAAGCCATATCCCTGCATGGAAATAAAGTTATTTTAACTAACACATGCGCGTTCGATTCTTTTCTTCAGGTGTTAGCTACATCTTACACCGACAGTGTACGTTTCAAAGAGTTCATAGCAGGAAATAAGAATATCCCTCTTTTTAAGATTGTTGAAAACCTATCACATAATACTATCACGTCTGGGACTTACAAATGTAGAGCTGATGTTTTACAATCTCTCTGCTCATCTTCTTCTCTGTCCAACAAGTTAATTGAAATTAACTCAACCTCAACTGCAATTTCGATGGCCAGTAGACTTTTAGAAAAATTTCCTTCATTCATTGAAACAATTGTATGCACAAACACCAAATGCATGGCAAACAGAAGAATTGAAAAAGCAGTAATTTCTATAGCTATGGAGACCCACTCTGTAAATAACCTGGAGAGTTATGTTGATCAATTACTCACCGATATAGAGGTAGAGTGTTCAGAAAACTGCGGTGGCCTGAAGACAATTACAGTTACTGATTCTGAGCAACATTTAGTGATTGAAGTTGTTAATTCTTCGGTTGTAGAAAATCCTTCAGACATAGTATATCCTTTCCAAATAGCACTCCACAATCTCCCCAGATCAATTACTTTGAAGAAATCCAATTGCACCTACTACTTTCGAGGGATAGTTGCAACGACGCCATCTTCAGACTCTGGAAGATACAATAGGCAATTGGGGCTAAATGTTGTAGGGCATTATTTTGCATGTTGTCTGAGACCAGATCAGCAATGGGAGATATACAACGATTTGTGCAATTCCTCTAGCATCATAAAAAAAAACCAAATATTGAACTGTGAGTTGCTACTCTACACTATTTAGTTCCTTCTCAAAAAATACCAAAGTTACCTATTATAAAACAACTTTAGTTGATTTCAATTATGTAATGGAAATTGCGTGTTACTGGCTGTGTTAAAAATAAATCAGCATTTTTTATAAAATAAAATATCTTATGTGTGTATGCAAATATTTGATATGTACAGCATGTAAATATCTTTATTATGTTTTTCACTTGTAAATCGTCATACAAAATTTTATAGTAATCAATTTTTATAGTGTAATTTTTATTTAAATATGGCTTGTTTTTTTTGTTTACAAATTGTCTTTAGAAAATAAGGTTTTGTTTAGATTTTTAGATTATTAACTTTGTGTATCTTAACGATAGTATATGAAAGTCATGTAGGTTTGTAAAAATGTTTAATGTAAAACCTTGAAATTTGAAAGTGTTAAAATTTATGTACTTATTTTATCTACAGAAGTACGCTTGGTATATAAGAAGGCAAGGTAAATCTCAAGATCAAAAAATAAGTTTAACGTTCGTGAATCTTCCATGTAATAATGATCTCCAGATTACTTTAGTGAAACTTGGTACTCACAATTGTCAGTCATTTCAGGGTTTGAGTTTGTCCCCGCGATACTCACCACATATGTGTGAAGAGTTATACATCACAACTTCCAAGTTTAATATATATTATTTCTAAATATATATGGTTAAATTTAATTAATCCCATCTGAATAAAACTTTATCAAACAATTGTAATATGTTACGGTTTCTTGGTTTCAATTAATTGTGTCATGCATGACTGTCAATGATAAGTTTTACTGATATTTATATTTATATAATATTGTATTTAAAATTTAATAAATACATGTAACTATCTGTTAGCGAAAACTAGATCTTAGACTAGTATTATTAAATGACTAGTTTGTTAATAAAAGTTTATAAATTTTTACTATTTTAAATCTTTTGTATTTTTTGTACAGATAATCATAAGCTTTTAAATTATAAATATGATGATTTATTGTGCTTAATCATATGTTAAAAACTTTAAAATTTAACAGGGATGCTTAGTTTATAAAATATTTAGGAGCTTTTTCAATTATTTTTCCGTGTAGGACTTACACTTGGCCAAAAACTTCACATGAACAGTTATATTTATTAAGAAATATATATTTTTGATAAAATAATTCGTTTCTTTTTAACACATTTTTATTAGCTTCACTTGTAACTAACTGTGTAATCAAATCTTGGAAGTCGAATTTAACCTACTTCTAATTGTCATGTCACTTTTAAACTTTGTAAGTAAGTTATATGTAATCTGCGTGAAAATACAATAATTTAATGACTTTGACACAAAATTCAAAAGGGAGTAGGGGTAAGGGGCAAAAAAAAACTTTCTGCTATGGACAATAACCATGCTTTTTGTATATCCATAAGTCCGGGACATTGTGGGAAATTTATCCGAAGTCAACTGCTCCCACCTCTCAATTGTGAAAACCGGTCGAGGAGGGGTGGTGGTGAGGGGAGGGAGGGAGATGTTAAAACACAAAATTTTCCAAAATTTCCAAAATTGATTTTCTTTCGATTTAGTGTTTCCAAGCCATTCAGGGTCCTCAAAATCCCCTCCACCCTTAGGTGAGAAGTCATTTGCCCCGATTTTTTAAAAGTTTGGACAATTAAGATACGTTGTTAATTTTGATTCTAATTGTCGTATCGATTTCAAAATTTGCAAGTATATGTAATTCAAAAGACAATACAGTTTTTTTGATGACCCGAAATGTTAAGGGGGGGAGGGAGGTAATACATGCAAACAAAAACACTATTTTGGCGTCATGAGGAATAACCATGCTTTTTATTTATCCATAAGTCCGGGGCATGGAGGGAGATTTATTTGTCTAAGGTCGACTGCCCCCTCAAAGAAAATGCCATTGAAACTCGAGTTTTAAAGTCGGGACAATGAAAGTACATTAATTTTGATGTACTTCCGGGGCCTTCGGGCACTATTGGACCTCCTTGGTAGGTGAGAGGTCTATTGCCCCCGAAATTTTGAGGACTTTTAAAACTTTGTTGTAAGCATTTCTAGGAATTAATAAAAAAAAATCAATTTTAACAAAAAAAAGTAAAATAAAATAATTATAGATTTCAAAACTAATGAAACATTTTCATTTGTATATTTACTAAAAATTAAAAAAATATATATAATTTTAATATGTTGTTCAAAAGCGTCAAAATTAACTACAACACTGTTTAACAAAAAATTTTAACAAGCCTAAAATAAGATTCAAGAAATAAACCAAACAATGATTTTTTATTTTAAAATAGGCGAAGGGTACTTAAAATGAGTTGTCATTAATTGTTTACCTCTAGTGTCTATTCGTTCGGGCAAGGTCATTATGAAAATGAAAAAAAAAGAGCACCCCAGGCTTTTTTTCATTAAAGTTCATTGTTTTTTTTTATTTCGTGATCCTTATTTTAAGCTTATTAAAAAAAATCCGTGATACAGAGTTGTATTTAATTCTGTCACTGTTAAACAACATAAAGAAATTTAAAGATTATTTTTTTCTTTTTAGTTCAATTTAAATGAAGCATGTTTTAATTAGTTTTTAAAAAATAATTATATTTCATCAATATTATTGACTTACAAGCCACACTGCAACTAAACAATAATTGTATTAAATAATTTATTTAATAATTAATAAAATAATCGCTCATTAAGCAGACTAGCACAAACTAGCACAAACAGAGCACAAACCACTGACAAAATTTAATCGATATCGGTGTGGGTGGGGGGCTTGCATGTCGCCAGCCCACCCACTTTAATTAATTAATAGCTCATTAAACAGACTAGCACAAACTCTAATATTTGCGGCACAAACTAGCACAAACTGAGCACAAACCACTGAGATAATTTAATCGAGATCGGTGTGGGTGGGGGGCTAGCATGTCGCAGCCCCCCCCCCCACTTTAATTAATTAATAGCTCATTAACCAGACTAGCACAAACTCTAAAATTTGCGGCACAAACTGAGCACAAACCACTGACAAAATTAAATCCTGATCTGCGGAGTTGGGGGGGCTGGCGACATGCTAGGCCCCCACTTTAATTAATTAATAGCTCATTAAGCAGACTAGCACAAACTCTAAAATTTGCGGCACAAACTAGCACAAACTGAGCACAAACCACTGACAAAATTTAATCCTGATCGGCGGAGGTGGGGGGGCTGGCGACATGCTAGGCCCCCACTTTAATTAATTAATATCTCATTAACCAGACTAGCACAAACACTAAAATTTGCGGCACAAACTAGCAAAACCTGAGCACAAACCACTGACAAAATTTAATCCTGATCGGCGGAGGTGGGGGGCTGGCGACATGCTAGGCCCCCACTTTAATTAATTAATATCTCATTAACCAGACTAGCACAAACTCTAAAATTTGCGGCACAAACTAGCACAAACTGAGCACAAACCACTGACAAAATTTAATCCTGATCTGCGGAGGTGGGGGGGCTGGCGACATGCTAGGCCCCCACTTTAATTAATTAATATCTCATTAACCAGACTAGCACAAACTCTAAAATTTGCGGCACAAACTAGCACAAACTGAGCACAAACCACTGACAAAATTTAATCCTGATCGGCGGAGGTGGGGGGGCTGGCGACATGCTAGGCCCCCACTTTAATTAATTAATATCTCATTAACCAGACTAGCACAAACACTAAAATTTGCGGCACAAACTAGCAAAACCTGAGCACAAACCACTGACAAAATTTAATCCTGATCGGCGGAGGTGGGGGGCTGGCGACATGCTAGGCCCCCACTTTAATTAATTAATATCTCATTAACCAGACTAGCACAAACTCTAAAATTTGCGGCACAAACTAGCACAAACTGAGCACAAACCACTGACAAAATTTAATCCTGATCGGCGGAGGTGGGGGGGCTGGCGACATGCTAGGCCCCCACTTTAATTAATTAATATCTCATTAACCAGACTAGCACAAACTCTAAAATTTGCGGCACAAACTAGCACAAACTGAGCACAAACCACTGACAAAATTTAATCCTGATCGGCGGAGGTGGGGGGCTGGTGACATGCTAGGCCCCCACTTTAATTAATTAATATCTCATTAACCAGACTAGCACAAACTCTAAAATTTGCGGCACAAACTAGCACAAACTGAGCACAAACCACTGACAAAATTTAATCCTGATCTGCGGAGGTGGGGGGGCTGGCGACATGCTAGGCCCCCACTTTAATTAATTAATATCTCATTAACCAGACTAGCACAAACTCTAAAATTTGCGGCACAAACTAGCACAAACTGAGCACAAACCACTGACAAAATTTAATCCTGATCGATGGAGGTGGGGGGGCTAGCATGTCGCCAGCCCCCCCCCCACTTTAATTAATTAATAACTCATTAACCAGACTAGCACAAACTCTAATATTTGCGGCACAAACTAGCACAAACTGAGCACAAACCACTGACAAAATTTAATCCTGATCTGCGGTGGTGGGGGGGCTGGCGACATGCACCTGATTGTTCCGGCCTTCTAAACCTTCCTTGCCTCCCCTTCCCCCCCTCTCCTTTCTTCCCCTCTCATGCCCACTTGTTTACCGTGAGTAAGCAGGCCGCTTCACTTGTCCGTCGGCCGGCAGCGGTCCTGGTTCTCGTCGCCCCTGTGTCTGGTAAGGCGTATTTGCAGGCGTGCTCGGCCATGCCCATTTCAGACTTACTTATGTCTCTTCAACTCCAGGCGCTGGAGCCTGTTGTTGGGCTCTGATATGCCTTTGAGTTAATGTTTGCTTTTGCTCGTCATGCCCATTTGTTTTGCGCTGTTCGCCCTGCGGCCGAGCCTGCCTTGATTAATTTTTGATGCTTGGCCACTTGTTTGGCAGCATGATTCAGGCCTTCTGCCCTTTTTGATTCGTCATCTCGTGTTTTTATTGGATTGTTACCACGCCTTACAAGGTACACAGGGGCGACTCGTAATTACGATTTGTCTTTTATTTTTTTTTAAATGTTAAATGGTTATTGAGTTTACGACCAGTTATACTTGCTTGTATTAATGTTGTGTAAAGCACTCTTTTCTTATAAGTAACCTTATCTACCTTATACAATGTATGATGAATGTGCCACTTCTGTATTAATTAATGTATTCAGTATTTTCAGTATTAACAAATGTACTAATTAATGTTGTTCACATTATACAAAGGGATTTCTGCACTATTTATTTATTTATTTGTTCTCCTTTTTTTTTTGTATTAATTGTGTCTTGTGACGTTTGAGGCAGTCAGGTGGGTGACTCTTGCCCCACCTGGTTCAACGTCATTTGTTTGTTTTGGATTTTTCTTTATTTCAATAATTGTGAAATAATTGGCTAATGGATGCTGGTTGCCCGATTGAACGAAAACGCTAGCTGAAATAACTGTTCATAACAAACTACGTGTCCTAGTGCTGCTGGACAAGAAAGAGGAGCTACCGTACTTGCCCAAGGAAGTGTTGCTTGTGTACTTCCCACACGAGATTTAAACTGTTTTCAAGAATTAACAGTCAATTGGGAAGGAGACAAATGTTTATATGACGTATTTTCCTCCAAATGTCACTAATAACGAGCCCTGAGAGTGGCGGTATCATGTCATGATTTATCCTGGTTATAAGAGATTGCCTTTCAATGAAAACGTGGTGTTCGCAGAAGTACAAACCATATATAGTTGGATTTGGAATATATTTATATTTATATTTTTTTTACAAATTTTTATAAAAATTTATTTTTTTCTTTTTAAACAAATATTTAATATATTAGTTGAAATTTTAGAAAATTATCTTACACAATGGTATAGAGTGGATTTACAATAGAATCAGACTTATGAAATACTAGCTGCCCGACCCGGCATCACACGACTATAATAATGGGAGAAAATTAAGCCACATCTCCCATTTACAGTAATGGTAAATAAAAAAATTCAGTGAAAATTTATTACAATGCTGTATAATGTACCGGAGAGAAAATGAATAGCACCGATGGTTTCCCGACTCGTGCACGCAACGTACAACTGATGTACCCGTACTTCGCTACGGCAGTCTACAGGCAGATCACTCTTGCGCCGCTCATTACACATGCCCCTCCTTGTGGGTACGCCACTGCCGCGCGATGCCCGTTGCCATGGAGACGCAGAAGGCATGAACAATGCAAAATCCTGTTCTCATGCAGACAAAGTACCCACTGTTGCCTGGTTTTAACCACCCATGGGATCTAATTTTCGAAAAATGTCATCCTGCGTAACATGAGGAACATTACTGTGAAGTTTCAAGTCTGTAAAATATATATACTTGAAAAAAAGGGGCAATTTTTGATATTTAAAGTACCCGCAAAATTTAAACGGGGATGAGGACTGCACTAACAATGAAATAGTCGTTGCCATAGAGCCGAATGAAGCATCAACAAAGCAACAGCCGTTGCCATGGTGATTTCCTACCAAAAACTGGAAATTTTGATATATTACGCCCCCGAAACTGCCCTTGGGATCGGATTTCCGCAGAATCCGTTCTTAGTGAGCGTCTACATCACAAAATGAGTAACTATGCTAAATTTTAAGTCAATCGGGTGTATAGTTTTAGAGATCTCGTGATGAATGAGTCAGTCAGTGGTATTTCGCTTATATATATATATATACAAGTCCTTGTAAGAATTGTAACGGGAGAATAAAATTATTGATGGTCCGAAAAATGAAAATTAATAAAAAATAATAAAAATAATTTTAGTTAAAGAAAAAAACAAATTAAACACAGAGAGAGGAAAAAAACAATAGTTTTGGTTTGCGATTTAAAGTGATAAAAAGTATTTAAATACTAATTGAACTCTTATGAGGGTACTGATTGCTTCGTTGTTAATATCACACGGGTGTTTTTTACTTGTATGGGAAAATTAAGAATGATAAGGCATCTAGTGTGTGGCAACAATGTTAATAGGCAATAGGAAATAAACTTCTAGCGCCTGCGGCATTGTCAACACACACTTCGTACGTGTACTGCATGTTGTATCTAAACCCCTCCAACGCATTTGATTCTAAATTGGACTTTGAGTAAGGATCCCTAATGTTATTGATAATATAATATAGCCTATAGCCTTCCTCGATAAATGTAAGTACTATCCAACACTGAAATAATTTTTCAAATCGGACCAGTGGTTCCTGAGATTAGCGCGTTCAAACACAAACTCTTCAGCTTTATAATATTAGTATAGTTTACAAGTACCACTAAAAAAACTGTATTAAATTTGTATAGAATCACTCTTTCAGGAACACTAAGATGGTGATTTGGTTAGAGTTTTGGCATTACGCTTTCTTAAGTTAGAGTTTTTGGGTTTTAATTCATTTCACGCGACTACATATATTTTATCTTATATCGACATTTTCATTAACTCTAAAGAAGATCCAATAAAGAGCGATTTTTTTTTTCATTGTTAGCTACCACAAATTCACTCTCCGTTTTGAAGCGATAAACAACTGCCGAATTATTGGTCGGTGAAAGCAAAAAATTTTAATGAGAAATTGTTGTAAATCAACTTTCTTGGCATCCAGCTTCCAGTTCATTGTATTCGGCGCTGGGCGGTAAACAAAATTCTTGCTAACCTCTTGTAGTCCTTCTTTCGCTCCAAACGGGGCATTTAATTGAGCTGGAGTAGCAGCTGAGAACAATAAATTGCGAAGTAACCTCGTTTCAGCGGCGACGACGGGGAAGCCTTGCTTGCGCTGAGAACACCGCCTCTAGGAGAACCAGCGGATGAGATAAGCAACTTCGTCTCTCTGCCCGACGCAGGGTCGGCTTGGCTGGCAGCTTCAGCAGAAACATGCTGCCCAGATATTTTGCTACTTTACAAATCTTTACCGCAGATGCATAATACAAAATGTCACAAAAACCATATTGTAACTTAAAACAGTTAAAAGAATTTTAATGAGTTTCTCGCTTATTTTATAAACTATTTTATACACAGAAAACGTGATTTTTTGACATATCGTAGATCTTAGTGTTGTATTGCCACTATAAAGAACGTGAAATGATTGTCACGTTTATGGTTAAAAGTGCATTTTGTCCTAAAGTGGACATAGTGTCTTATGCCTTCGAGGTACAGACATATATATTTTTAAGTATTTGTTACATTATTATTATCATCTTGTAAATATGTAACATATAGAATCATGTTTAGTATCCCATATGTTACTAACGTGTTACTTTTTTTTTACTTGTGACTAATTGATTTATTTAGTAAGTCTCGCACTGTACAGGATTCTTGAAAAGTGCAGGTGAAATGCTGTCAGCCATTATTCTTGACCTTCTGAAATGTTACAATCGCCGATGCAGCTTTTCGCGAAAGGTCTTGTCACATTCTTTCATGCAGCCATGTGATCTTTGAGTGGTTTGAGGTGCTATCTTAGAATATAAATGTAACGATAGCTTCTTCTTAAATTAGCCAAATGCTGTTTATGGACTGTATTTTTTTGTAAGTAGATCAGAAATATTCATGTAAAATTAAAGATAGTTGTAAATTTCTACATTTCCATGAAAATAACTGTATCACTACAAAATAGTGTACGCAGTAATACTTGGTTCAGATTATTACCTGGGAATTTATGATCTGTGTTGTCCTAGTACCTCCAATAATCAAAGTTATTTCTAAACCGTTCCCTGAATACCTTTCCATTATTAACTGCACATATAATACGCAAGATACAACAAATTAAAGTCAAACTGTTGAATATTAGGTTATCTTTTAAATGGTTTAAAAAAGTATGCTTGAAAGAAACATCAATTAAAATATAAAATAATGTAGCAATTTTCATGAGAAGTAATGAGTATTTTCTCGCAAAAACCATGTTTTGTACGAAGTAACAATACATTTCTTTTAGTATTACAAACTATTTCTTGGCAACTGGTTTCCAAAGGAATCTTTTGTAAAAGTACGGAAATTTTTTACTGTGTGTGTATTTACTACTCTTAAATGATTACCATGAACGTATAGACAATGCAATTAGAATAAAAATTGTGTGTGAAAAAAATATAAACGTAACAAATGACTGCCAAAAAAATTTTTATTTATTGGAACATTAATTTTGCGTTAGCTTCAAAATAATTAGATATGCTTTGTCGGCTGGTTCCTCGCCGAATGCAGCCTTTAAACTAAATTATCATTCGGTTGAGATTGCATCGATAATATACATTTCCTGATTGTTCGGAACAACAATAATCTATTGTTTACGGGTTACTATAGATGATGTATGAGGAAAGGTACAGTAACGATTGTAAAAGTAAAAATAGTTAGTTTCTGTGGATATTTTTATTTATGAAAATGTAAACAAAATATCTTATTTTGCAACACATGTTTTTATTTCTTTCCACGGAGTCGCGATACTAATTTAAACACCTGTCACAGCGAGTCATCAGGAATTGTTCTAGAAATTTCATGAAAGAACTAAAAGTTACATCTATAGTGAAACGTCTGTCTTGTTGAGTGTTTTCCTGAATTCTTGATTTGAGTTCGTCAGTTACAACTGAAGATGGGTCCAAGCGTTCATCATGGATATTCTTTTGTCCGCCATTAAACATGATGCACCATTTCCGAACTGAAGCTTCATTCCCCACATTACCATAATTCTCGGTTACGTGTCTGTAAATTACGATAGGGCGGACCTTTTTTCGCATTCAAAAAAGCGTATCACTGACTGGGAGGTATCTATGTTTAATTTTTTCACACATTTCAAAGTAATACTACAAATAATACCTACACTGTATTTTTTTTGTAAATAGAACGAAAATTTCATGTAAAATTACAGCTATTTGTACATTTCAATGAAAACAACTTAATCACACTAAAATTGTGTTCAGAGTAATACTGGATACGGATTCTTGCCCAGGAATTTATGCTTTGTGTTGTCCCATTACCTCCAAATTTAAAATTATTTGTAAACCGTTCCATTATTAGATCTCTAGTATTAACTGCGCACATAAATATGTATAATAAAAACAATAGTCAAAATTATTAAATATTCGATTATCTTTTTCGTTATTCGAAAATATTATGTTTCAATGAAAGATCAATGAAGATATAAAATTATGGGCAAATTTTCTTAAGAAATATTTGTATTATCTTGAAAAATGTATTTCACGTATGCAAAAATAACCATAGCCATGTGTCGTGTATTACAATATCTTTCAAACTATTACTTTGGTAACTGGGTTCCAAAGTAATCTTTTGTAAAAGTACAGAAAAAGATTTTTTTTTTCTGTGTAAATAGGCCGTTGCGGCTCGCTGTTAGCATCAGACTGGAGTGAAGGAATGGGAATTTTCCTTGAATCGTTCGTGGAGGGTGGTGGGTGAACTGTGTGACTCGTCATATCGAAACGTCCTTCGCTTTATGTAATGACCCTCGTTGTTTCATAATTCAACACGTTAGCGACTAAAGTAAAACGCTCAGCCAGAATTTCACACATGCTCGGAATGGAAATGGGAATGGATAGAGCTCAACTTCTCTCCGCCATCGAGGTCATTCGAGAACCATGACGGACGGGATGATAAGGTGGCGCTGACGGGAATGAATGGGTGGTAGAAACGGGATGAACCCGAAGAAATCCCCGCTGACACGCGGTAAAGTCCGCCACGTTTCCCAGCCCGCACAAAGTCCGAGTTCAAACCCTAATGGAAATCAAACACAAATTGCCTTTCTGGGAGGTGAGTGATCGCAATATAAATTTTATCTGGCTAACATTTTTTTTTCAAATAATAGCTATAAAATTCCGTAGCTATATATATATATATATATATATATATATATATACATACATAAAATATGTCTACATTTAAAAGTATTTCTACTTCATGTTTTTGTCTATTTCTGTATTTATATTTTTGTATTTTGATCTTTATTTATGTTTTTTTTATTTTAATTTTGCCAGCCAGTTTTTTCACAATGTAGGTAGGCCTCCACTAGAATATATTTAGTAAGCTTATAACCGAGTTATATTATTTTTATTTATACTAAAAACCATTTAGGGCTCAAATTACGATAGCTTGTTAATGTTTTTAGTTATCATTACGTAAGTGATTTTGTTACTCCCGTTACACTTATTTTATTTTTTATTTTCATTTTGTGAGGAAGCATATACCAATTAAAAAGTTGTGAAACATGTTCATAATTTATTTTATAATAATGCCAGTATTAAGCTTTCCTATTTCGCTAAATATTTTCTGTAATCACCCAATGAATAACATCAAACACTACTGTTTTTTCACCTTATTACGGATAGGTTAAATTATTTCAAAAAAATTTCAAAAATTTTTTTTAAACGTATAATACAGTTATCAAAACTTATTATAGTAGATAAAAATTTGTTCTTAGTAAAATGGAACGAATTTCTAGCAAATTTAAACTCTTTCCTTTTTTTTCTCAATTAGACGGAGGAAAAAAAAGAAGTTATATTTTACGATTCCAAAGTAAAATATGTATGTTAAGCCTTTGTGAAAATTCAAAACAATAGATTTAGTAAATGCTCAAAATTCATATCGTTTTCTTACAACCATTGGTGTAAAATCCAAACTATTCAGAAAACGTACATTTACATTCATTTAAATTTATATTGCCAAATATTTACTTTACTTATTTAGTGTATTCCATATATTTTTCTTCCTGTAAAAATACTCATCACAGTTACAATTGTAGAATAAGAGAGGACAGTTTGTGGATCGTTTATTAATCATAAACTTTGTTTTAATTCCATTCTATAAGATTCGAGTGTATGATGTTTATAGTAAAATCATATTTATCTCATGTTAACCCTTTTTGTGCTGGGCCTATTTATTCGAAAAGTTGTAAAAATAGTTGGTTGATTTTGTATGTTTTTTACCTACCGCTTGAAAAGCTTCAGAGAGATGATTTTTCATTTGTTTTGTATAAAAACAAAATGACTACTTTTTTACTCACTTTGAGGTAAAATTAAAACAATTCAAAATAAAATACATTACGTAGTCTATTATTTAGTTTCTTACCAACCTCCTGATTTACTTTGGAGATATTTTCTTTAGAAACTAACGTAATTCTTTATCCCCCTTTGCAGATTGATTTAAAAATATGTAAAGACAATTAAAACACAATCTACGTTATTCAATGTCAGTTTCTGACCTCCTGCTCTAGAAGATTACAAGATATAATTATTTTCTCTTAAAACCAATCTTTTATACTTTTTAGTGATGGGATCTCGCAAAAATGTTTTATGAGTGTTGGTAGTTTTAGTATGTTTTATTATTCATACCTACTTAATATTTTAATTTTATACTTATCTGGTTTAGAAAATATTATATATTCAATAAAACAATATTTCTTCTCCCTTTTTTACCCCCTTATAAGTCTAATTAAAAAAAAAATTAAAAATTGCCTTTCGTACCTCAGTCCAATGATCAACGTGAGGCAGATTATGCGTTCCACCCAATTAATCTGCGAAACGCCACGTGCCTGCACATACCAGCAAATTAACACGCGAATTTTTCTGCATGCATTTTGTACGTGTTCAGTTCTTTTCCTTCCGACTCCCTTACACCGTCAAGGGATGGAATTTCACAAAGTTTTTTTAAGGATTTGGTTGTTTTTGTATGTTTAATATCAACATTTTCTCAGGTTTGACTAGCATTGGAGATACGGTTAAATATTTTAATGCCAATGTTACATATTTATACCTCCTTAGGAGGGAGTTCTATAATGATATACAGTCAAGTAGGCCTATTTGAGTTAGTTATGTTATTAATAAAAAAATGTTTCGTTAAACTTCTTTAAGTAGTATTCGATGGGTGCCGTAACAAACAAACAAATTCAAAAACATACTTTTTTTGTTCGTTATTTTATATATATATATATATATATATATATATATATATCTCTTTAAAAAGTTTTTTTTTAATATTTCAACCAATCTACAAACATTTTACCCCTTGCTGTTGATCATATTAAAATAGATAATTCAATCGCAGAAAAATGTATTTAAGATCTTTTCTGACAAAATGTTTTTTTACTCAGCTTAAACTCCTTTTTTTCGTTTTATTGTACAAAGCCATATAGTGAAGGGGGAAGGGGGACATATAGCGCTAAAAAAATCAAAATATCTGTGGAATCCTATCTTGGGTTTTAAAATCAAATCTACAGCCATGTCCGTTTGTACCTACAACACACTTCCGATGGTCTATAACTTTCCCGACTTTTAATTGAAGATTCCGTACGCGAGGTAATTAAAACCGCACGCAAAAGTTTTTTGACGTTCAGCCTGACGGTCCTCAGCATTAACTTTTCAGGCGAGGATTTTTTTTTTTTAGTATCATCCCAGTTATTCTATTACATCTGAGCCAAAGCTTCTCATCAAGCCATGGCTCTCTATTTATTTTTTTTCTCTCTCCCTCCTCCCTCTGCCGTAGGAAATAGGAAGGGAATAGTGGATGTGGTAACCGAGGGGGATGGAACATAACCCCAACATAGAGATAGATAGAGAGAGAGAAAGAATGAGAGAGAGAGAAGTTGTATAAGGGTGTGCAGTCACTTGATATGCGGCCCGGCGAAAACCTCCCCACTCTTTTAATTTTATTTCAGTTAATTAAGGTTTTAATTAATCCCCCATCGAGCCCGGTCGGGGTGGTTTTTTTTATTTTCTGCACCCCTCCCCCTTTCTCCATCCTTCTCGACCCCCTGGGTTCGCCGAGCTTCATCCAGCCCCCGCCCATAAACAAGGGCCGGGAGATATATAGAGTCTTCGCGGGGAGTCCGCTATACGTCGTCGAGCGGCGAGTGAGGACTCGTTCGTCCGGGCACGTTAAAAAAAACGGGAATAACGACGTCCCGGTGACGTCACGAACCACAGTTTGAAATAATCTGTGCCTGTCGTCTGAACCACGCTCGGGTTACACACTTATACACTGCAATACTTTAATCTTGTGTCAAAATTAGGCATGGGCCAAACCAAATCACTAAATCCACAAATTTTTATCGAAACTTGATGTTCCGAAAATTTTATAATCTAGGGAGAGAGGGGGGGAGAGAGATAAATATTGGAAGAGAATAATCGAGGAAGTACAATTCAAAATGTCAAATGCTACCACCTGTGTAGTTCACAATGACTACATTTCATCCCTACAGGAACTATCGATGGAATTTTTTGTATTTGTCACCGGGTAAAATAACGGTCTAGGAATGCTTATTTATCACACCAGGAAACATTTTTGTTACGAAATTAAATTGATTGTATGCTTAACACATATGTATTTGTTTGAAAATTTTATTGTTTCGGTGATTTTTTTTACTACTCAAATTACTCTTTTTATTCCAATATTTTTTTATTCCTTATCCTTGAAAACAATATTTAGAATCGATGCACGTTTTAAGTAAACGAATTCCATATTGTAATTTAAGAAATGGTAAATTCAGCACATCACTAGTTTCAATTTTTTTATTCCAAATTATTTAACTAGATGTATAAAAAATTAAATTTACTGTGTTTTCAGATGTCGTGGACAATCTATTGCATTCTTAATTTAGAGTTTAAGAAACAACATATTTATGTCACAAACTGAGAAAATTAGAGTACTTCCGGTGTTTGCGTACGTTGACATGCACGAAAAATAATAGTAAATTAAAATTCACATTAAAATATTAAATTGTAATTTTAATATAATCATCTATAATATAGAGCCTTTGGGGTGGTTTTCTTTAGAGAAGCATTGCAACGAAGTTCACCACGGAACTAAGCATGTGTGATGTCATATTTTCGTTTACAATACCATGATTCAAATAAAACACTAAAAATAAATAAAAGGTATTTTAAAGTGAGATTACTGAAAAATGGGCCCGCATTATTTTTTATCTCGTCCTTCAAAGCTAATTGTAATAAATACTCAGTTTAAAAACTTTCATATAAAACGTGGTGAGATTTTGTTCCTGTTAGCCAACTTATTTTATCCAGAACAATGAAGTTTAGTCGTATTGAAGTGTGGGAGCATTCTTCAAACTCTTAATTACTGACTCACTTCAGTAATTTCTCAGCAGGAGCCTCGCTTGCGATAGCTTAATTACTGGGTAAAACTTACAAAACCCGCTGTAACGTGAAAGCTAATAAAGCTGGTTTGTGGTTTAACAAACACTTCAGAGAAGTAAAATTAATTAATATTGTTCGTATGAAGTATTCGCAAAGACAGAATATTGATACTAAAATTCCTAGTTCTCCCACAAAGAAAGTAGGAACACAAAAGATTAACTTATACCGCAATACTGAGATCAGGAAAAACTTAGATCAACAAATTTGTCAATCATGGCTGTTGCATTATTTTCAAACAAAAGTGTTCCGTAAAACGATTTCATAGGTCTGCGATGAAAAATGTTTTTTTAAATAAATTTATCACAAACATGTAGATGTTGGACTGTATATAGCAAATATAAACTTTGTTTAAACGTATCACGTCACATTCTTTTTGCATATAGATAAATATATAATAGTTGTTAGATCGGTAAATTCGATTTTTTTTTTTACAAAATTGATACCATGATCTATATTTCTATTCTATACTCTATGACCGACCATCCTATAGTCTATTTTTACTAACCTGCCTTTCGCCTGTGAGAAAAAGTATAAAAAAAAATTTTTATGTAGTCTATGACTAATCATGGTGTTTTAAACTGCAAAAAAAATGTGTAATAAAAGATTGTTTTATTAAATCTGTAACTATGGCTCCTTGGAGTTGCAAAAAAATCCAAATGTATTTTGCTATATTTGCGGACAATATACAATAGTTAAACAAAGATTAAAAATAACAGACTTTGTAAAAAATGCTTTTTATGCTTACTTCGGAATGAGGTTATGTTACCAAGAAAACAGTGGGTTCCGCATACAGTATGCCAGCTATGTGTTGAAGTGTTAAGACAGTGGACTTACGGTAAATCAAAATCATTGTCATTCGGTATTCCTATGTTGTGGCGGGAACAAAAAAATCATACAAATGATTGTTATTTTTGTTTGACCAATGTAACAGGATATAATTCTAAAAACCGCACCAAAATTGTGTATCCTGATGTTTCGTCTGTAACAAAGCCAGTTCCACATGGACCCGAATTACCCATACCTGTTCCTACTAACACTTACAGCTTTGAAACGCCTTTATCACAAAACTCAGAACAAAGTGATCATCTGCAAAGCAGTGGTGAAATTTTTCACCCTTCAAATGACCTTCGACCTTTAAAACAGCAAGAACTGCATGATTTGGTACGGGATCTTGGATTACCTAAGGACGCTGCAGAACTTCTCGGTTCTCAACTAAAAGAAAATTTATTAGATGCTGCAACTAAATTTTACTGGTATCGAAACAGAGAACAAGAATTTGTGGAGTATTTTAAGAAAAAGGATAATTTAGTATTTTGTTGTGATATTGGCGTTTTAATACAAAAATTCATTATCGAATACAATACACAAGAATGGCGACTCTTTAAAGATTCTTCAAAAAGAAGCTTAAAGGCTGTCCTTTCGCATATCGGCAATAAATTTGCATCGATACCTGTAGCTCATTCAGTTTATCTCACAGAAACTTACGAAAACTTGAAAAATGTTTTCGAGAAAATAAAATACACCGAACACAAATGGTTAGTTTGCGGTGACTTAAAAATCATGTGCATGCTTCTTGGTCAACAGCAAGGCTACACAAAATTCCCCTGTTATATTTGTGAATGGGACAGTAGAGCAAGAAATTTACATTGAAAAAAAAATGATTGGAAAATTAGAATGGAAATGAAATTTGGAGTTAAAAATGTCATCAATCCGAGCTTGATGGATCCCGAAAAAATATTGCTTCCACCACTTCACATCAAACTTGGTTTGATCAAACAGATCGTAAAGGCGTTACCGCAAGATGTAAATACTTTCAAGTATCTTTGTTCATGTTTCCCTAGCTTATCGGATGCGAAGTTGAAAGAGGGAATATTTACGGGACCTCATATCAGGAAACTGATTAGGGATACAGAATTTGACAAAGTGATGACAACCTTGGAACGAAATGCCTGGCATGGCTTTAAAAATGTCGTATCTAAGTTTCTAGGCAACACAAAAGATCCTGTGTATAAAAATATTGTCCAGGAAATGTTAAACGCCTATAAAAATTTAGGCTGTAATATGAGTCTGAAAATTCATTTTTTGAAGTCTCACATTGATTTTTCCCCAAAAAATCTAGGCGACTACAGTGAAGAACTAGGTGAACGGTTTCATCAAGACATAAAAGAGATGGAAAGAAGATAGCAAGGCCGTTTGGACGTTAATATGATGGCGGACTATTGCTGGATGATACACAGAGATGAAATAAAAAATCATAAACGAAAACCAACAAAACGCTTTTTTTTCAAAAAGAAAACGTTGTTAACTAATAATAGTTTTCTTCATGTATACCTTAATGTTGTATGTTAAAAGCTAATAAATATTCTAAAATGTTTCTCATTCATTTTATTAAATTTTTGTTTTGTTCTTTTTCGTATTCAAATACTATATCATCTAAATCTGATAAATACGACGTGGTATATATCATATGAATACCGTTTTATATTACTTTTAAGACAATTAAAACAAATATTAACCATTTAACAAAAAAAAAATTTTAAAAAAAATTTCGCAGACCTGTGTTTTTATTAATACTTTATCACCCAGTATTGAAGGATAAAATCAATTTGGTAGACTTTATGGATAGTTCTAAGCACAGTAAAATTGTGCTTCTACAATTTTCCTCTTGCATACAAAATATCTTTCCAACATACTAAACCGTTCTGAGTTTATTTTCCTGGCTGAATCAATAATGTTAAGAGAAATTCTTGACTTTAAAACATATCCTTACAAAACACCTGGTTTTTACTGAGCACTTCCCAAAATTCATAACTACTGACATCTAGTAAATTATGCTGGGCGCAGGAATCTTTTTTTAGTAAGACACTGATTACTTGCAACTACGCAATTATTATGAAAACTTCTTTGATAAAATGTGGGTTTCGAAGACCTATCCCACCAAATGTATATATGTTTAGAAGTCATCCTATCAAAATTAAGGGTTTTGATGTAAAACTCTGACACGCACACCCTCAATTGATCAATTTACTAACAAAGTTTCAGAGGATAGCATTAGGCGGTACAAAGAGAAAACTATATGGTTATAGGAACCAAAATTTTTACTTTACGGATAACCATAAGATTTACTGAGTTGGAGGTACACTATAGCGGTTAATGAAACACGTGAAACTATAATAGTATGTATAGTTTAAAATATTGATCATTTAATAACATTCCAGGTGTTTTTATAATAATAAATTCTCCTGCAGCGAAACCTATGTAGGACAAACTGGCAGGAATATCTACATTCGTGTAGAATAACATTCATATGATATCAAATACAGTAAAAATTGCTCACCCATGCACAGCACAATAAATAATAAATAAGTAAAAAATACAGCTCAACCCTGAAAAACTACATGAAATATACTTTGACTACAGCTACAGATTAAACAGAGAAGCCATAAAAATAATATATTATATTATAGAGAATATAGGTACAGATTATCATAAGAAATAAAAGGAATTATTTTTTCCAAAATCATAAGCGGTCTCCATCCAAGAAATAGCCACAGACAAGGCTATACCCCACCAAATAATAGACTAATCCTGATTGACCAGTCTCTCTTTCAATCATGACCACCTTGATGTACCAATCACAGCTCGGCTATGAATGGACCCACATGAATATTATGCCTTTAGTTGTTAACAGCTCTTGAATATGGCTGACACAAGGCATGCCAAAACGTTGGGTTCAGGTATCTCCATCAATCACTCCTTTACATGACTTCTACCATAAGACCTCTTCCCAATGGAGTTACCTTATGCGCAAAAAAAAAATACAGCCATTATTAGTTTGGAAATTCATTTGGTAGTAAAGAACAAATGAAACCCATTTACAACTTCTTCTCTCATATGACTGGACTTAAAAGGCTCTTGAAGACTAGGCCTACATGAGGACCCTGGACAATTTATAAACAAGGAGAAGAAGTGGTTACCCAATTACGTGCAAAACCGCAAAACTATGTGGCTTTGTTATCTCCCGATGAGCAATTTTTAAATAAACGTTTGGTTACTTAGACCGGAAAAATTCGCGGATTCATTTCACGATAGGCCAAAAGCCAAGCACTAGTTGGCCCGAGTGCGCATGGGAATGTGGAGACGATCCTGAAGGTCGCTGAACTCGTGAATTTTCCAGTCACCACTGACGGGCAAGTTGAGTCCAGGCCTGGAGTGAAGTGAATCCTTGGAACAGTCATGGCTCCCAAAAATAGATTACAGACCCCGCAGTCTGCCTGTTTCGATGAGGCGATTGCAAGCGACAACTCCGGCATTCGCAAACGACGCGGGATCATACGGAGCACGTACGGGAATTTTTTTTTTTGCGCTGGTATGATTGGTCAGTCCAATTACCAAAAGGGGAAAGAGTGGGGAAGGGAAGGGGCAAGGCACCGGGCGTGCGAGGATTTGCCGCGGGGCATACAAAGAGGGGGGTTAATTAGGGCCAAATTACTGGCGATCGCCGCGGAAAATTAAATGGGGGAAGCCCACCCCAATCACGGTGACGAGGGGGTGCGCGCAGCCCTGGCGTCTGTTGCCGGTGTGGTCGAAGCGGTGCTGTGGTCGTCGTCAATTGCAGCCAAATTATTTTTTTTCATCAGGGTTCTGCCTCCTGTCCAATTCGAGTTCGTCAAACCGCGTCTACACCGGGGAAAACCAATGACGGGGCAACTTCTGTCCGCGCACAAGCAACTCAACTTGTAGCGCGAAACTTCAAACTAAAATTTTCGAACATATTCTTAAGATATTAATTCACATAGACCTTCAAAATTGGTGTTATCTTCTGTCCGCAGGTTGGAACTCTTCAAACGTTTGCATGATCAAGTCGATGTCGCGGGTTCATTGGCTACAACCATATGTCACATTCACTATGGATCGCACATTATTAGTAAGGCCATTTATTTTTCACGATATGATCTGAAATTTTATTAGTCTTCAACAAGATGAACCTGCGCCAGCGGTTTCTTCCTTGTGATTGGTGACCGTCTGCAAGAGAATGCATTGCCTTATTTGACGAGGCTATTCAGGCCGCGATTGCTTACCCACAGAATGGCTGTAAGAAGTTTGTATTGATTTCTCCTATGGCTGGGTGCTGGGATAGGAGCTGGATCCGATGTTTGCTATATTGGATTAGAACGTCACGGCCTCTATCTTGGATGACCTTGACCTTGATTATTTACCTTTGACCTTGGTGCTCATCTTGGGTAGCCTTGATCCCGGCCGCCATCTTAGATTCCACCATTTTGTATTCTATATCTTTTCACTATTTTGGTTTTCTAGGTTTTTACGCCATTGTAAATTATGAAGTTATGTCCGCCATATTGAAATTTCGTAACTCTCCACTAATATCGGAACTAAATTTCAAATTTTATAAAATAAATATTTCATTACAATTTTAATAAAATTTTAATAAAATACGTCATTACGTCTTGGTACTTGGAGGCCTTAGTGAGAACCCGGTGAGGGCAAAAAATTTGCGATGGTTGACAAACATCAGCTCTAGCTCCTATCCCAGCACCCAGCCGCAGGAAGAACCAATATAAACTACTGTTGTAATTCGTGTGCCAAACAGTAAAACATGTGCCTGAAAGAAACTCAACCAGTCATGAAACACATACAATGCCAAGAAGTTTTGAAATCCAGAAGTCTAGAAATTCCTTCGCAAAAATATACATGCCCCTATAATAATTAGGATCTTGAATAATTTCGCTGATTCGTTGCATTTCAGAATGGTCTGCACATTAACCTACACGCTCATACTAGTTTCACGAGTTCATTGGGATCCTGACTTACGAGATGTCTCTACTAGACTACTGTGGACTCTTTACTTTCTTGGTTTTTAATGTCTTATTGGTAGAGACTGGAAAAATTCGCGGATTCATTTCGTGATTTCCGGAACTTAAAAAGTATAAGTTTTTGCTGCTTCTGTTAATATGGATGGCTCTGAGCCAATTAAAGTCGCTCAATCATTGAAGTATCGAATAACGAGTTACCCATTTGAGACGCGTCACAAGTGAGCAACCAATAAGCAGGTGATGTTTGTCCAAGTGGGTAGAGGATATTGGAGTCTATCCTAGAGTTCATTGAAGTGGCGAATTTTTCCGGTCCAGATAAAATATAAGCTAGTACAAGAAATAGCACAAAGGGTTGGAATTTTTTCTTGTCCCGAAATGAGACAGCGAATATTTTAGGCCTCTTCGCATAATACGATCACTTTTTTTTAGGTTTTAAGGTGTTTGACATTTAGTACTCAAGTGTGTGAAACAACTTGTCATATAATGACAATGGTAATTTTAGTGTATAAACAAACGTTTGCACTCTAGACTGCTTCCAAATAAGAACGCCAATTTATCAGGTTTTTAATGATTCGTTTCAATAAGTGGATGTGCGAGGTATAGCTAACTGATGCAGCGGTACTGATTTCGCTTGGCTGCTAGCAGGAAATAAAACTGACAAAAATTTCGTTGGTGGGTCTTTCCTTAAAGAGTGACTTTATATACTAAATTCTCTAATCAAAAGAATGATGTTTTTAAAGAATTATTTATTTCCTCAAATATTTAACTATTCTTTGTAAGAAATAATTTAGATAAAAATAAAATAATATTTTGATTTAGTTTGTAGTTCTCTCTCACCCTCTTCAGGCCTTACCTTGGTTCACAAGGCCTTTTCCTTAACGCGGTAGCGTAAATAAGTAAAATAAAAATATAATGAAATAATTAGTTTTGGCTTTAATTTTATTGTGCAAAGAATCATTGATTCTTTTTATTTCACACTGACATCTGGAAACAGTTGATTAAGTTGTATATTATATTCACGGGTATTGCCTGTGTTAAAGAAAAACATATATGCAAGTATCGGACATCAATTATAAAATAATTTGCCAAGCACGTAACAGTCAGCCCTTCATGTAAGATACTTGCAACAGGAATGATTGCTAAGAACAAGTATCCCACGCACACGTAGTCAGAGTAGTATTGCCCTTGTTATTTATCAAAAATATAATACGAAAGGGAACAATAAACTCATCACCAGTAGCTTCTAAATCAAACAAAGCCTTTCATCAACCTCGAAAAATAATAGTCGTTATCGTGAAACGTTTTATGTATTCCTGCAATAGAAAGCCAGTGAAATAAAAATAATAATAGGGTTTCTAGTACAATAGTGAGAAGTGATATTACTGTGAATGAAAAAAAAATATTTTATCTCTCAACCCAAATATTTCATGAAATATCTCTACTATTTTTGCACGTAAAAAAAGGTTTATCGTCGCTAAGGTAGAATACTTCCTAGTCCTTTTTTTTTGCGATGGGATTTGATCTCAAAGTATTTTTCTGTTCACTATTTTTTAGTTGTCACGCAATGTTAATGCCGATTTTATTTTGTATTCAAAAATGAATTCTTTCAAATAATAACATCTAATTGCATATACATATACACATACATATCGTAGGCCAGAGTCACTAAATACTTATTGGTTCAGGGTAGAGATCAGTTATGAATTACCCTGCATAAATTCTGTCACGGAACACTGACCCTACAGTTGTTAATCTATTGAAGATGGCTGCAACATTCACGCTGAAACGTCGTTCCCACGGACGTGTTCAACCCGGAAGCAACTGTGTTTTATAATCATTAACTTTTCATCCAATGTAAGTCGATCTAAAGCATTCATTCATGTGTACTTGTCAAACTCGGAGAGTGAGCTCGTAAGCTATCATTGACTGAAAAGTAACAGCTTCATTTTGCTATGCGTCTTTACTAGAAACATTTCTCTATATGTGTGTCGTTTACCTACTTAAGGATATAAGTCCAGTTACGGGTCATTATTTTATTTTACGTTTAACGTGGTTAAACTGGCTGACGTTTCGAGTGGCCGAATTTCAACAAAAATTAAAAATATACATAGTGCATACTTTTCGCATAATAAGCTGGCAAAGTTGAAGTGTTATCATTTTTGTGAATTATGGATATGTAAAACCAAATAGAATAAATAACTGAAAAGTTTTAGGTTTTAGGGCAATGCTGGAAGCTACTGCGTGATATTGTTTAAAATTCTTTCATTTTATTTAGCTTTTTAAAATCATAAAAATTCTAACGACTTCAAAAGGACAGGCAAAATTATTTTTTTTCTGAAAGATATTAAACCATATCACATAGAAGCCAGTGAAAAAGACTTTGAACCTTAAGAGTCCGAGTTTAATAATACATTTCATTCTACTTATCCATACTAAAAAAAATGTAAAAAAATGCAACTTTTCCAGATAATTATGCCATAAATATGTGATAAATGTATATTAATTTTGTGAAACTTCTTCCATTCAAAAAGTCTAAAGGTTTATCCATTTGTAACGAGACTTACACTCTTAAATGTTTGGATTGGCGGGGAAAAAAATCTGGATGCTAAAAACTTCAGATACTAACTACTAAGAGACCTGAAAAATTCGTAGACACTTTTCGCGGTGGGCTACAATCCAATTACTTTTACCTTGGATAGCCTATTTCATAAAATTTAAAATTTATTTCCGATAATATTGGATGATTAATAAATTTCAATATGGCAGACATGACTTCATAATTCAAAATGGCGTAAAATTCTATAAAACAAAAAATAGCAATAAGTTATAGAATACAAAATGCCACATATTCATTGGCTTGCTGAGTCTTTTTCGTAGCCTGTGATTACATGCTTCTTTGGTCGATAGTCTCTCATTGGCATCATCTGTGTTTCGTGATTCGGTAGTTTCTTTCTGATTTATGTCGATCAATTCATAACCAATCACAGTAATTCAGCGCACAAGCAAATGCGTTCTAAGTGGCTTGGTCATAATATGGCAACGATCTCTCTTGCAGACGTCCGCCAATCACAAGTAAGAAACCGCTGGTGTGGGTACACCATTTTGTAGCCTATAAGGCGTTCAGATGTTTTCGCGAAAAATACCTGCACCTTACCATAACTCAGTGGTTTGTGAAATAGTTTGATACGAAAAGTAATCGTGAAATACAGGTGTCCCTTCCTGGAGATAATTTAAACCACAAATTCTTCCAGCGTCTAATAATTACACTCAAATAGGTACCCTCAGTTATTAGCAAAAATCTGTTTTTATTTTGTTCTACTTAAAAAAAACATAACTCTTAACTAAAGACCGGAAACATTCGCGGATTAATTTCGTGATGGGATGAATTTCAGATGTGTTTACTCCTAAGCTGCTTCCAGTGTTGGCTCACAGTTGGTAGGAAATACATCTGGCCAATAAGAAACCAGTAGTATATATTGGCCGGTCCGGAAACAGGGTTCAGGGTGTGGATTGGGATTGTCGGTCCGCCATCTTGGATTTGTGACGTCACGGCGGCAAAAATTCCTCAAAATTCCTCAAAAATGACTCAAAATGACTCAAAAATTCCCGTTTTAAGAAAAAATTTCCCATTTTCGAGGGAAAAATTCCCGTTTCGAGGGAAAATTTCCCGTTTTATTCCGTAAAAATCCCAGAGGCTAGAAATGTCCTAGAAGAGGCTTAAGCATCCTTAACTCAAGCCTCAGTTAAGCCTCTATCAGGATGAGACCTTGACCTTTGACCTTGACCTTGACCCCGACGGCCATTTTGGATCCGCCATCTTGGATGGCGTAATTTTGTTTTCTCGAACATTCCGGCATTCTTTTATCCGCCATTTTGAATTATGACGTCACCGTTGCAATTTCCGTTACGGTCGCCATCTTTAACTTTTTTATTATCCGATTTTAATGAATAAAATTTTAAAATTCATAAAAAAAATTAAATAATAAAATTTTAATAAATTATTAATACAAAATATACTTTTACGACACGGAGCTCGGAGTCCTCGGTTCGAAACCGACGAGTGCAAAAAAAAAAAATGGCGGCCGATCCTTCCCCCACAGTGGACGCAGGCAGACTGACTCCCACCACTTTTTTTAAAGCATATATATCGGCACCTAGTATGACGTCATGTCCGCCATCTTGTCTTCATTGCTGGAGACCACCATCTTGTTTTCGCCCGCTAGAGTGCGTGGACGCCATGTTAGTTGAATTCTCACCCGCTAGAGTGCAGTAATCATTTATTATTACTAAGGTGCCCGCCATCTTGAAATTTGGACGCCATCTTTAAAATCCGTAATTATTTAGCTAGAAATACGGTAAAAATTCCAAAATTCATTAAATAAATCACTCATTATTTAAATATTGATTCGATCCGCTCCTGTCCTCGGTTAGATACCCGATCGATGCAATAATGTTTAATTTTATGTAAAAAAATATTAATTTCAATAAACCATGTTCAACATTCGTAAAGAGACTCTAAATCCTCTACGAACATTATCATATCAGACATCAAGACCACCATATTGGAAATGCGTAATTTTAATGCTAGAGATTCAGGAAAAATTTCAAAATTCATTAACTAAATTTGTAATCTATATACTGATTGAATAGATCGACTAAGGTCCATGTTTCTATCCCTGGCCGATAAGAAAAAACAACTTTAATATTTTAAAAAATTACCACTAAAGTGGTAGGTTTGAGAAAATAAAAACACCGCAAATTCTTTTAAAAAATTTTATTACATAAATTCTACACTACTACAAGTACAAAAAAAACTGACAAATTACTAAAGCCTTTTTGGATTCCTCGATTCAAACTGTCTTCTTAATGGACGAAGTAAGTCTTTTACATGACTTTAAATGTCTACCCGTTCCGTTCATCACCGCAGCCAGAGACGGACGGAAGTTCATATCACTTATATAGTCTCATTAGACGGTACAACACATGAGTCAAATCAATAACCATGTTCATTATACTTCTCGGAGCATTTTTTATAATGTCGATGTAAGCTATCGAGACGTGAAATTAGTTTATTGCACTTATTGCACTGAAATTGTATTCTTTGAACATAATTAGAACAACCGCTTCTTTCATGTCTGCGAGCATTTGAGGTGATAGTAAATGATGCACCACAGTATTTGCACTGATGCGAAGTACGCTCTTCATTAATTGAAGTATTCAATGCTGATAAAACTTCAACTGATGGTGGAACCGCACATATCGAAGTCTCCTCCAGTGTTGTCGCCGTGATTGTCAACGGAATCTGCTCCTTCTCCGTCGTAGCTGTCGTCAAGGTTCCCGTAGTCGACGGTACAACCTCCATCGAGTCCGACGTTAAAGTCGGTAAAGATGCCATCGAGGTCTCAAGAACAGCTAATTGACACGAATTATGCACCAGAAGAATCAAACTAGGCGATCCTTACACCGCCAACGTCAGTAACAAACTGAGCGTCCTGTTGTCTAGGACTCGCTTATATACATGTACCGGATGGAATAATAATACGCTAGTAAAATTAAGAACAATTTACTAAAATACTAGAGTCAAAACAACATTAAAAATAGAAGCACCATCAACAAAAAGGAAGCACATTTGAAAGCACCATCATCAAAAAGGAAGCACATTTGGAAGTACCATCATCAAAAAGGCAGCACATTTGGAAGCACCAACAACGAAAAGGCTGCACCATCAACAAAAAGGAAGCATATTTGGAAGCACCGACAACGAAAAGGCAGCACATTTGGAAGTACCGTCAACGAAAAGACAGCCCATTTGGAAGCACCGACAACAATAAGACAGCACATTTGGAAACACCGACAACGAAAAGGCAGCACCATCATCGAAAAGGCAGCAAATTTGTCATTAGCACCAATATTCATTGGCTCCAATATTCATTGGCTCCATTATTTATTGGTTCCATCAGTCTATTGATTCCATCAGTCTAGTGACTCCATCAGTCATTGGCTCCTACAGTCATAGGCTCCAACTGTCTTTTGTATCATCAACTCCAAATATATTCGGCTAGAATTCTACGAGTCTAAAAGACTTTGAGGCCACAAGGCTACGAGTCTTAAAAAATCTAGCTGGTTACGAGTTATTCATTACCGCGAGACTGCATGACTAAACGAGCGCATGGCTACGAAACTACATTTCTATGAAGCTACATGGATACAAGTCTACTCGGCTCCAACACGCAATGTACACACAGTACACACAGGAAACGGAACGTACACACAGGAAACGGAACGTACACACAGTACACACAGGAAACTGAACGTACACACAGTACACACAGGAAACGGAACGTACACACAGTACACACAGGAAACGGAACGTACACACAGTACACACAGGAAACTGAACGTACACACAGTACACACACAGGAAACGGAACGTACACACGGTACACACAGGAAACGGAACGTACACACAGTACACACAGGAAACTGAACATACACACAGTACACACAGGAAACGGAACATACACACAGTACACACAGGAAACAGAACGTACACACAGTACACACAGGAAACGGAACGTACACACACTACACACAGGAAACTGAACGTACACACAGTACACACACAGGAAACTGAACGTACACACAGTACACACACAGGAAACGGAACGTACACACAGTACACACACAGGAAACGGAACGTACACACAGTACACACAGGAAACGGAACGTACACACAGTACACACAGGAAACGAAACGTACACACAGTACACACAGGAAACGGAATGTACACACAGTACACACAGGAAAGGAAACGTATACACACATTACACACAGGAAACGGAATGATCACACATACATTAGCGGAAACACACAGGCTTAGTTGGAAATCAGAATACAAGAAATAAAAACATTAAATTTTTACTTTCAATATTTAATTACTTCTCAACATTACACAAATACAAGTAAAAGAAGCCATTATTGTATGTAGCCAGCTTTCCTCAGTTACTTGAGTATGAAGGATATTTCTTTGATGCACGAATAGTTTCCTGCACAAGCGAGCCATGTAGAAGTCTTAGCCGGTCAACCAATATGTTTGGATCTTTCCATGATGTGTAATCAATCTCTTCTACCACCATCTTACTTGCTTGTTTATTATAAATACTGTTAATATCACAATCGTCCCAGTGATCATAATAAGCATTATCAGATTTATTTATTATAACACGACGTTTCCATCGTTTCGGTCTCAGGACATCGCCACATTCTTCGATCTTGTCAGCTCTAGGTGCTTTTTCACAGTCTATGCCTTTGTCAACAGCCTCAGAGTCACTGTAACAATCACTGTAGAAGACATCCTCTTCACCCAGATTACCGTATGAATTCGCTATCGATGATGTCAAAGTGTCTTCATCGTCTTCATGCTTCCTTTTTAGGAGTCCATCATTTTTGCAAAGAATGGAGGATCTACTGAATATAGGCTTGAATGTATTCTCACTTTTCACGGTGTTGATACTTCCATTAGTTTCAGTCTTCCCGAAGCCATTAGCATCCTTTAATTTATGTTCTTCCTCACGATCGGGTGAGCTAATACCATCACACTCAGGACAAGGAAAATTATTGTCGTAATGGAGATCACTCTTCTTTAGTCTAGTGGATCCATCGGTGTCCTCTATGCCGTAAGTAGTCTTGACTTTACATGTTCTACCATGTCTTTTTAAGCTGTCAATTCGTGTTAACAACCTGCTACAACGATTACAGCTTAACATGTTGCGTAGTGGGTTTCTAGCACAATCATTCTTCTCATGACGTCTAGCATTCCTTCTCATGGCAAAATCCTTGCCACAGTATCTACAGCGGCTTCCTTCCGATTCAGCTGCAGATAACAAACCACGATCCATGGTAGCTTCTTTGAGTAATGTTAGATACAAACTGTCAGTTTTCTCCAATTGGAAACATTTCTTAAATAGAGTTCTTGAAATATTTCATCAGCGAGAGTTAAGTTATCTAATGCAAAGAAAATTGATGCAAGTAGTTCTGGCTGTCGTCAACAGATGTCGCCACGTGATGCTTGCAGGTAAATAATATCTATTTCATTAATGTGGGATGCGGAACACTCACTATCGATCGCAAAGGGAGGTTGGCTTCGATAGTATCCAAGGAGAAAAAATTTCGTCCTTCCTGCTAGTGCTTCTCAGATTTCTCACGGTCCGCCATCTTGTTTTGCGACGTCACGGCGGCCATCTTGGATGGGTGTGACCTTGAACTTTGACCGAAACCGCAGGAATGATCGCAAGCTCACGGATTTACCATCAAAATATTGATAAGAATAATCAGGAGCACACGGAGAAAACCATCATAATATTGGCAAGAATAATCAGGAGCACACGGAGAAAACCGCCACAAGTTTTCTTTGATATCATGAAAATACAAAAAAAAATAATAAAAAATTAAAAATAAAAACGAAAAAAAATTCAAACATTCTGCTAGCTTGTACAAGAACCATATCTTTGCTCAACAATGAGAAGTTCACAAGCTAGCAGAATGTTTGAATTTTTTTTCGTTTTTATTTTTAATTTTTTATTATTTTTTTTTGTATTTTCATGATATCAAAGAAAACTTGTGGCGGTTTTCTCCGTGTGCTCCTGATTATTCTTGCCAATATTATGATGGTTTTCTCCGTGTGCTCCTGATTATTCTTATCAATATTTTGATGGTAAATCCGTGAGCTTGCGATTATTCCTACGGTTTCGGTCAAAGTTCAAGGTCACACCCATCCAAGATGGCCGCCGTGACGTCGCAATACAAGATGGCGGACCGTGAGAAATCTGAGAAGCACTAGCAGGAAGGACGAACTTTTTTCTCCTTGGATACTATCGAAGCCAACCTCCCTTTGCGATCGATAGTGAGTGTTCCGCATCCCACATTAATGAAATAGATATTATTTACCTGCAAGCATCACGTGGCGACATCTGTTGACGACAGCCAGAACTACTTGCATCAATTTTCTTTGCATTAGATAACTTAACTCTCGCTGATGAAATATTTCAAGAACTCTATTTAAGAAATGTTTCCAATTGGAGAAAACTGACAGTTTGTATCTAACATTACTCAAAGAAGCTACC
Organism: Bacillus rossius redtenbacheri; assembly: GCF_032445375.1. NCBI lineage: Eukaryota > Metazoa > Arthropoda > Insecta > Phasmatodea > Bacillidae > Bacillus > Bacillus rossius. Next base: position 335,474,955 of record NC_086330.1, on the reverse strand, counting down.
ATGGATCGTGGTTTGTTATCTGCAGCTGAATCGGAAGGAAGCCGCTGTAGATACTGTGGCAAGGATTTTGCCATGAGAAGGAATGCTAGACGTCATGAGAAGAATGATTGTGCTAGAAACCCACTACGCAACATGTTAAGCTGTAATCGTTGTAGCAGGTTGTTAACACGAATTGACAGCTTAAAAAGACATGGTAGAACATGTAAAGTCAAGACTACTTACGGCATAGAGGACACCGATGGATCCACTAGACTAAAGAAGAGTGATCTCCATTACGACAATAATTTTCCTTGTCCTGAGTGTGATGGTATTAGCTCACCCGATCGTGAGGAAGAACATAAATTAAAGGATGCTAATGGCTTCGGGAAGACTGAAACTAATGGAAGTATCAACACCGTGAAAAGTGAGAATACATTCAAGCCTATATAATAGTAGATCCTCCATTCTTTGCAAAAATGATGGACTCCTAAAAAGGAAGCATGAAGACGATGAAGACACTTTGACATCATCGATAGCGAATTCATACGGTAATCTGGGTGAAGAGGATGTCTTCTACAGTGATTGTTACAGTGACTCTGAGGCTGTTGACAAAGGCATAGACTGTGAAAAAGCACCTAGAGCTGACAAGATCGAAGAATGTGGCGATGTCCTGAGACCGAAACGATGGAAACGTCGTGTTATAATAAATAAATCTGATAATGCTTATTATGATCACTGGGACGATTGTGATATTAACAGTATTTATAATAAACAAGCAAGTAAGATGGTGGTAGAAGAGATTGATTACACATCATGGAAAGATCCAAACATATTGGTTGACCGGCTAAGACTTCTACATGGCTCGCTTGTGCAGGAAACTATTCGTGCATCAAAGAAATATCCTTCATACTCAAGTAACTGAGGAAAGCTGGCTACATACAATAATGGCTTCTTTTACTTGTATTTGTGTAATGTTGAGAAGTAATTAAATATTGAAAGTAAAAATTTAATGTTTTTATTTCTTGTATTCTGATTTCCAACTAAGCCTGTGTGTTTCCGCTAATGTATGTGTGATCATTCCGTTTCCTGTGTGTAATGTGTGTATACATTTCCTTTCCTGTGTGTACTGTGTGTATATTCCGTTTCCTGTGTGTACTGTTTGTACGTTTCGTTTCCTGTGTGTACTGTGTGTACGTTCCGTTTCCTGTGTGTACTGTGTGTACGTTCCGTTTCCTGTGTGTGTACTGTGTGTACGTTCCGTTTCCTGTGTGTGTACTGTGTGTACGTTCAGTTTCCTGTGTGTGTACTGTGTGTACGTTCAGTTTCCTGTGTGTAGTGTGTGTACGATCCGTTTCCTGTGTGTACTGTGTGTACGTTCTGTTTCCTGTGTGTACTGTGTGTATGTTCCGTTTCCTGTGTGTACTGTGTGTACGATCAGTTTCCTGTGTGTACAGTGTGTATGTTCCGTTTCCTGTGTGTACTGTGTGTACGTTCCCTTTCCTGTGTGTGTACTGTGTGTACGTTCAGTTTCCTGTGTGTGTACTGTGTGTACGTTCCGTTTCCTGTGTGTACTGTGTGTACGTTCAGTTTCCTGTGTGTACGTTCCGTTTCCTGTGTGTACTGTGTGTACATTGCGTGTTGGAGCCGAGTAGACTTGTATCCATGTAACTTCATAGAAATGTAGTTTCGTAGCCATGCGCTCGTTTAGTCATGCAGTCTCGCGGTCATGAATAACTCGTAACCAGCTAGATTTTTTAAGACTCGTAGCCTTGTGGCCTCATAGTCTCTTAGACTCGTAAAATTCTAGCTGAATATATTTGCAGTTGATGATACAAAAGACAGTTGGAGCCTATGACTGTAGGAGCCTATTACTGATGGAGTCACTAGACTGATGGAATCAATAGACTGATGGAAGCAATGAATAATCTAGCCAATGAATATTGGAGCCAATGAATATTGGAGCCAATGAATATTGGTGCTAATGACAAATTTGTTGCTTTTTCGATGATGGTGCTGCCTTTTCGTTGTCGGTGTTTCCAAATGTGCTGTCTTATTGTTGTCGGTGCTTCCAAATGGGCTGTCTTTTCGTTGACGGTACTTCTAAATGTGCTGCCTTTTCGTTGTCGGTGCTTCCAAATGTGCTTCCTTTTTGTTGTTGGTGCAGCCTTTTCGTTGTTGGTGCTTACAAATGTGCTGCCTTTTTGATGATGGTGCTTCCAAATGTGCTTACTTTTTGATGATGGTGCTTCCAAATGAGCTTCCTTTTTGATGATGGTCCTTTCAAATGTGCTTCCTTTTTGTTGATGGTGCTTCTTTTTTTAATGTTGTTTTGACTGTAGTATTTTAGTAAGTTGTTCTTGATTTTAGTAGCGTATTATTATTCCATCCGGTACATGTATATAAGCGAGTCCTAGACAACAGGACGCTCAGTTTGTTACTGACGTTGGCGGTGTAAGGATCGCCTAGTTTGATTCTTCTGGTGCATAATTCGTGTCAATTAGCTGTTCTTGAGACCTCGATGGCATCTTTACCGACTTTAACGTCGGACTCGATGGAGGTTGTACCGTCGACTACGGGAACCTTGACGACAGCTACGACGGAGAAGGAGCAGATTCCGTTGACAATCACGGCGACAACACTGGAGGAGACTTCGATATGTGCGGTTCCACCATCAGTTGAAGTTTCATCAGCATTGAATACTTCAATTAATGAAGAGCGTACTTCGCATCAGTGCAAATACTGTGGTGCATCATTTACTATCACCTCAAATGCTCGCAGACATGAAAGAAGCGGTTGTTCTAATAATGTTCAAAGAATACAATTTCAGTGCAATAAGTGCAATAAACTAATTTCACGTCTCGATAGCTTACATCGACATTATAAAAAATGCTCCGAGAAATATAATGAACATGGTTATTGATTTGACTCATAAGTTGTACCGTCTAATGAGACTATATAAGTGATATGAACTTCCGTCCGTCTCTGGCTGCGGTGATGAACGGAACGGATAGACATTTAAAGTCATGTAAAAGACTTACTTCGTCCATTAAGAAGACAGTTTGAATCGAGGAATCCAAAAAGGCTTTAGTAATTTGTCAGTGTTTTTTTGTACTTGTAGTAGTGTAGAATTTATGTAATAAAATTTTTTAAAAGAATTTGCGGTGTTTTTATTTTCTCAAACCTACCACTTTAGTGGTACTTTTTTAAAATATTAAAGTTGTTTTTTTTATCGGCCAGAGATCGAACCATGGACCTTAGTCGATCTATTCAATCAGTATATAGATTACAAATTTAGTTAATGAATATTGAAATTTTTCCTGAATCTCTAGCATTAAAATTACGGATTTCCAATATGGTGGTCTTTATGTCTGATAGGATGATGTTAGTAGAGGATTTAGAGTCTCTTTACGAATGTTGAACATGGTTTATTGAAATTAATATTTTTTACATAAAATTAAACATTATTGCATCGATCGGGTATCGAACCGAGGACAGGAGCGGATCGAATCAATATGTAAATTAATGAGTGATTTATTTAATGAATTTTGGAATTTTTACCGAATTTCTAGCTAAATAATTACGGATTTTAAAGATGGTGTCCAAATTTCAAGATGGCGGGCACCTTAGTAATAATAAATGATTACTGCACTCTAGCGGGTGAGAATTCAACTAACATGGCGTCCGCGCACTCTAGCGGGCGAAAACAAGATGGTGGTCTCCAGCAATGAAGACAAGATGGCGGACATGACGTCATACTAGGTGCCGATATATATGCTTTAAAAAAAGTGGTGGGAGTCAGTCTGCCTGCGTCCACTGTGGGGGAAGGATCGGCCGCCATTTTTTTTTTTGCACTCGTCGGTTTCGAACCGAGGACTCCGAGCTCCGTGTCGTAAAAGTATATTTTGTATTAATAATTTATTAAAATTTTATTATTTAATTTTTTTTATGAATTTTAAAATTTTATTCATTTAAATCGGATAATAAAAAAGTTAAAGATGGCGACCGTAACGGAAATTGCAACTGTGACATCATAATTCAAAATGGCGGATAACACAATGCCGGAATGTTCGAGAAAACAAAATTACGTCATCCAAGATGGTGGATCCAAAATGGCCGTCGGGGTCAAGGTCAAGGTCAAAGGTCAAGGTCTCATCCTGATAGAGGCTTAACTGAGGCTTGAGTTAAGGATGCTTAAGCCTCTTCTAGGACATTTCTAGCCTCTGGGATTTTTACGGAATAAAACGGGAAAGTTTCCCTCGAAACGGGAATTTTTCCCTCGAAAATGGGAAATTTTTTCCTAAAACGGTTATTTTTGAGTCATTTTGAGTCATTTTTGAGGAATTTTGAGGAATTTTCGCCACCGTGACGTCACAAATCCAAGATGGCGGACCGACAATCCCAATCCACACCCTGAACCCTGTTTCCGGACCGGCCAATATATACTACTGAAACCCTCAACTAAAGAGTTACCGAATCACAGGCTACAAATTTGGGACATCTCACCAGTCGGCAGCCAATGAACGTGTGACATTTTCCCGAGTGTACAGAGGAATGCGGATTTCATCCTATAGGTCACTGAAAATACGAAAACTTTTTTCCGTTCTCTAGCAATACGTAATCACCAACTTCAGACCAGATTCACTGAAGTTGAAAGATGTTCTCCCGAGCAGTGGTACATTCCCTGAATAATTTACGCACAATGTTTCATTTCGTCTTCAAAATAAAATAGCAGCCATGCATGCGTTTTAAAGAGTAATTTGTTCGTTTTATGTTCTCGAGTGAAGTTAACTGTAGTGGGTTTTTTTCTCCCAGATCCTGTTTCAGGAATATTTCATCCGCTTCGAGACAGGGACTCACGAAATCCTCAGCGGTAGCTGCACGCATTACTCAGAAGTGCACACGAAACAAACAAAAAAGGAAGGGAAAAGAGAGACGATAGATCTGGAGGAATAGCTTTCTTTGGCTAAAAGCTGAAAACGCCATGAAATCTCTTGAGTGCGATTATAAAGAGGTCGTTTGCGATGCGCATCTCTTTACCCGCTTGAAGGGGTAGGAAGATGAAGAGGCCTTAGCTTGAGGGAGAAGGGGGAGTAGAGTGGGGTTAGTGTTTAGCGTTAACTTGGAGAGGCAGAATTCCGACAGAAACACACGAAAGAAACGAGGGGGTTATTATACGCTAATTTGAAACAAGACCGTTTCGAGAAAGGATATTTTTTTTTGCGAACCTCGTGCCACCTACATAAAGGGAAACGGAGTGTTTTTTTTTAAATAATTTCGTGATCGTAAATCTGCTGAAAACTCTGACTTCATATCCTCCATTAAAGTATTATTACACATACCTTAAGTAACTACTTTAATTTCTTTAATGCAAAATACATTAAATCGGGGAAATTATAATTACTGAATATTCTGCCAAAAAGTTGATTATGGGTAATATATAACTACAAATGTATACTAAAAGAGTATTTTCAATTCTAAAAATTTATGAAAAATTGTTTAAAAAAGTGACATTTAATCACTCAAATAATATATAGTCAGAAGCCCGAGGATTTCGTATTTGCGTAGCACACATAGACTGTTTGATTGAGCCTTGTCAGGAGGGAAAAAAATTCCACAATAGAATTGTGGAACTGACAATATAACTTTTTCATTAAACTTTTTTTTTTAATTTCACTGATTTGCAGCATCCATGTCCTCTTCAAACTCAGAGTGAAAAGTTTATTTACTTGAAATCAAGAATTTTACACATTTTTTTACTGAAAATAATTAGAGCCGTGATTATTTTCGGGTATTGATTTCACTGTAGGCTAGTCTCAACACGCCTATATATAATAACACAGGCCAACAATAGTTTTGGTGCCGGTGTATTTGGAACTGATTTCATATGAATTTGGTGCCCTGAATTAAAAAATGGCATTTTGGTTTTGCCTAAGAGGTCAAATTTCTAAGATATAAAGTTTTATTTAAATGTACGTTTACGTTAATTTAGGTTAAATCCATTAATCAAATCTTAAAATTAAATATTAAATTCGAATTATTAAATTACACTAATATTATTATAATATACAAAGATCATTATATTAAGTAGTATGTAATAGGGGCTCCGGTGCCAGGATTCAGGATGTGGTTGTTGTGTCGGTGTCCGCCATCTTGGATTGTGTCGTCACGGCGGCCATTTCTGACTCGAAATTCCTCAAAAATGACTCTAAAGGACTCAAATTTTCCCGTTTTCGAGGGAAAATTTCCCGTTTTCGAGGGAAAAATTCCCGTTTCGAGGAAAAATTAGGATTTCGAAAAACCACAAACGTCGTTTTGCCTTAAAAACCACGAAACTCTTGATATAGGCTTAAGCATCCATGTATACAGCCTCAGATAAGCCTCTTTTAGGATTATGACGTCACCATTGCAATTTTCGTTATGCCCGCCATCTTGAAAATCCGCAATTGTTATGTTAGAAAATCGGGAAAAATTTTAAAAATCATAAAAAAAATTATTTGATCGAATTTAATAAAAATCTAAAAAACCACTGTTGCAGTTATCGTTACCGTCGCCATCTTGGATTATATAAATGTTGCATATTTCGTTACACCCGCCATCTTGGTTGAGTACCATGTCATTCTTTCACTTTATGTTACGACCACCATATTGTATCCTATTAATGTTGCAATTATCGTTATGGTCGCCATCTTGAAATTTAGACGCCATCTTGGAAATCAGTAATTTTATGTTATAAAATCGGGAAAAATACCAAAATTCATCAAAAAATTGACTTAATAGAATTCTGATTGATTATATCGATTCCCATCCTTGGTTCGAAACCGGTGAGGGCAAAAAATTAAAAAAACATCAGATCCTTCCACCACAGAAGCCACCTACAGACTGACCTACCACCACCAATAACAAGGTATTAACCATCATCTGGTATGACGTCATGTCAGCCATCTTGTCTTCGTACGCAGAAGACCACAAACTTGTAGTCTGCTAGAATGTGCTAGCGACATGTTAGTATAATGTTCTGTTCACCATACCTTTAACCTCGACTGTTGGCATTAAACTTTGTCATTGACCGTGAACTTTGACATTGACCTTGAACTTTGAATTGACCTTGAACTTTGACTATGACCTTCAACTTTTACCTTGACATTGAACTTTGACCTTGACCTTGAACTTTGACCTTGAGCTTGAACTTTGACCTTGGCCTTAAAATTTTACCTTGACCTTGATCTATGACTTTGACCTTGATGAACATCATGGATCCGTCATTGTATGTTCACTACATGCTACCAGGAGCTACCACATGCTAGCGGTCATTGCCAACATCATGTTTTCGTCTGCTGGAGGACACCATCTTGTGTGTACTCGTCTTACCATCATGCTAGTTTTATTATAACCTGCTACAGTGCAGTAATCATTTATTACTGAGGTGCCCACAATCTTGAAATTTAGCCGCCATCTTGAAATCATGTAATTATTTATCTAGAAATGCGGGGAAAATTCCAAAAGTCACCGAAAAAATCAATTATTAATTTTCAAATTGAATCGATGGATTCCTGTCCACGGTTTTATTCCTGACCAGTGACAGTTGTAACTAAATATTAAATAAATTTTAAATTCTGTTTTCCATTACCTTTCACGGAGTTTATTAATCATTCGCTCTACGAAAAACAACTCAAGTCAATATTCCTTACCAACGAATTAATACAGTACTGCTATGCATTACATGAAAGTCTAATTTTTCAATAATCTGAATAACTTATAAGCCGTTCATGTACAAAGCCACACATATAGATCAATTGTCTTCAGTCCATGAGACCGAGTCATGTCATTATCAGACGTATAGGCTAGACATTTCAGGACCGCATGACTTTCGTCGTTATATAATTATATTCAATTAATCCAACGTGACATTTTTTATACATACTAAAGGACCAAGTGACCTTGAAAAATATTTTAGTAACACCAAGAGGTTTTAAACTAGTAAATATTCAATCACTACATTTTGTACTACGCGCAATCAACAAAAGGGAAGCACCGACAACGAAAAGGCAGCACCACCAACGAACAGGCACCACATTTGGAAGCACCGGCAACGAAAAGGTAGCACCGCCAACAAAAAGGCAGCACATTTGGAAGCACCGTCAACAAAAATGCAGCACCGCCAACGAAAAGGCAACTCATTTGGAAGCACCGACAACGTAAAGGCAGCACCGACAACGAAAAGGCAGCACCGCCAACAAAAAGGCAGCTCATTTGGAAGCACCGACAACTAAAAAGCAGCACCGCCATCGAAAAGGCAACTCAATTGGAAGCACCGACAACGAAAAGGTAGCACCGCCAACGAAAAGCCAGCTATTTATCATTGGCTCCAATAGTCATTGGCTCCAATATTCATTGAATAAAATATTTATTGGCTCCAATATTCATTGGCTCCAATATTCATTGGCACCAATATTCATTGGCTCCAATATTCATTGGCTCCAATATTCGTTAGCTCCAATATTTATGGGCTCCAATATCAATTGGCTCCAATTGCTCCAAATGCTCCAACAGGGTCCAAGAGGCTCCAACAGTCTTTTGGTTCCTATAGCCATTGGCTCCAATATTCATTGGCTCCAAATTTATTGGCTCCAAAATTCATTGGCTCCAAAATTCATTGGCTCCAATATTCATTGCCTCCAATATTCATTGGCACCAATTGGCTCCAATATTCATTGAATCCAATATTCATTGACTCCAATATTCATTGGCTCCAATATTCATTCGCTCCAATATTCATTGTTCCAATATTCATTGGATCCAATTTTAATTGGTGAGACACTTCGGGTGTCTCATGTGATTTTGTTTAGTGTTTATTATGTTTAATTATAATTTTAACGTAATTTTTTAAGTAATGTTTTTATATTTATTTTTATATACGTCTTTACTAGTTTTAGTTAATATTTAATCAAGTACTGTGGTTTACCGTGCAGCCATTGACCCCTGCTGAATGGACTTGTCCACGCGTGAGAGAGGGGGAAATTAGCGGAGGAAGGTGGATGACGTCACGGGAGTGTGACGTATGCGGCGAGCGGACTGTTTGGACTCTGGGCAGTCAGAGTCGAGAGAAGCTTGCGGGCGTTGACCGACGGCGGGTCAGTTGTGAATATGGGTTCCCAGGGTAACTCCGTGCACGGGAGTTGGGACACGACCCATACTTCGTTATGAACGGTTAACCATGGACATTGCTACGCGGAGTTATCGTTGCCGCGGCCCGCATCAGCTGCATTATATTTTTTTTATAATTTGGAATGTATGGGAACGTATTTCGCATCAACAATTTTAAACTTTTTCGCAAGTCGCGAGTGTTAATCCACCACGCCCCGAAGTGCGTCGACCGGGCCCATTTGACCGTGCAACAGGTGTCATTTACGCCCAGTCTACAGCCCGGGTACCCGAGGCGCGACAGTTTTGTAAATTTCTACTGCACGGCGAGCACCAATGTAAGTAAAACTTTAATTTATTAATGTTGAAAGAAGAGGTTGTTTTTGGGACGGTAGCCAAGATTTCGTGTGGACTCACCCCCCCCCCCCCCCCCCCTCGCGCGGCGATGAAGGACAGACTTAGACTTATGCGATGGCAAGGTTTTTGTGCCGCAGATAACGTGATCGCTACGGCCGGGCGTCACGTATAGTATTTGTAAATTTTATGTCGTTTTTTATATATTTTATTCCACTTGTCTGTAGTTTATGTATTCTAATTTATCGGGAATAAATTTAAACGTTTGCATATAATTAAATTGGTTTGAACGCTGCAATAACCTACTGCACACCCAATCAATTTTGTAATTTAGTTTTGCGTCTCTACCGCGTTTACGCAAGTAGCCTTGGCGAAGTCAAGGTTAGCGGGGTTGAAAAACAATGCTTGTAACTGGCGGTGCAGGTAGAGATGGACGTGGGCTGTTTGCCCCCGCACGGGGTAATTTTTTACACCCACATTGGCTCCAATATTCATTGGCTCCAATATTCATTGGCTCCAATATTCATTGGCTACAATATTCATGGGTTCTAATATCAATTGGCTAAAATTGCTCCAAATGCTCCAACAGGCTCCAAAAGGCTCCATCAGTCTTTTGTCACCATTAGCCTTTTGGCTCCTATAGTCATTGGCTCCAATATTCATTCACTCCAATGTTCATTGGCTCCAATATTCATTTGCTCCGATATTCGTTGGCCCCAATATTCATTGACTCCAATAGTCATCGACTCCAATATTAATTGGCTCCAATATTCATTGGCTCCATCAGTTATTGACAACATCAGTCTTTTGGTTCCAAAAGTCTTTTCAAAAGGCTCCATCAGACTTTTGGCTCCAACAGTCTTTTGGCTCCTACAGTCATTGGCTCCAATAGTCATTGGCTACAATATTCGTTAACTCCAATATTCATTGGCTCCAATATTTATTGGCTCCAATATTCATCGGCTCCAATATTCATTGGTACCAATATTCATTGGCTCCATCAGTCATTGACACCAACAGTCATTAACACCAACAGTCTTTTGGTTACAAAAGTCTTTTGGCTCCAAATATATTTTGCCTAGAATTCTTCGAGTCTAAGAGACTATGAGGCCACATGACTACGAGTCTAAAATGATCTAGCTGGTTACGAGTTATACATGGCTTGCGAGGCTACAGAGATACGAATCCTCTAGAAAACGAGTTTACGTGACTGCGAGGATAGAGGTCTACAAGTCTGCATGAGTACTTGTCTACGAAGCTACTTGTCTACAAGGATCCAATTGACGCATCTGTCTTCGTCGGAATTTTCTCTTTTGCTCCAACTGCACCACCAGCATTACGTTATAAGATTACAAGGCTACTTGCTTAGGTAGCTTCAAGTCTGCGAGACTCCAATGCATCATGACTACGAGACTACGACCCATGAGGTTACGAGACTATGCGATAACAAGTCTTCAAGGTTACGTGATCGCGAGGCTATAGGACTACGAAGCTTCCAGAACGCATGGTTACGAGACTGCATGACTAATTGACCGCGTGGCTTCGAATCTTCATGTCTCTAACTGACTACAATAGCACTATTCAGTGGTGAGAGTTAATTTATCTTATGCAAAGGTACTTGCTGCAAGTAGTTCCGCTTTTCAACATCAGATGGCGTCACGTGTTGCTTGCAGGTAAATAATATTTATTTTATGCAGGATGCGGGATGCTCACTATCGATCGCATAAGAAGGATAGCTACGATAGTCTCCAAGGAGAAGGAAGTTCGTCCTTCCTGCTAGTGCTTCTCAGATTTCTCACGGTCCGCCATCTTGGTACCATGGAAGCTAACCTAGAGGTTACTGAGCCAGTCCTTACCTTTACTGTATCAAGAGGTGCGGAATGTTCGCGGATTCATATGGTCGCAAGCTGGATTGCGAAACTTAGCACTCTTGAATTGTTACTGGGACAGGACCCTCTACGAACTTGAGCCAACGATATCCATCTGGGAGAGAGGTGAGAAAATCAGGTAGTGCGATTAATGCGAGCAAAAAAAAAAACCTTCTCGCTCAGAAATCAGCCAAATGTAAAAAGCATGCTCTAGTAGAGCGAACACGAGGCTTTAATTTATGGACTGACTCCAAAGTGAATTTACTGAATTTCCGGGTCTGTAAGTAAGTACATCAGAGTTATTTGTAGTTTGTTTTTTTATGCTATCGAGGCCAAGAGAAGAATGTTTGATGCGGAGGAGAGAGAGCTTGCAAGTCTAGCCACCGAAGGAAAAGAGAAATAAAAGCGCAACGGCAGGTTTGTGTACCAGCTTCCAGAGTGCTAAGTGAGGTATCGTGTTTCGGGAAGTCTGCAGGATGTATAGGTATATATAACGAATAAGAAATTTAAGACGCGGCCGCAAAGAAAGAGCAATGGAGGGTTGCCGGGACGCGATAAATTGACTGCGGGACAGTTTGACGCGGAAGCTCCATCCCTTAGGGTGGGGGGGAGGGGGGTTGGAGTGTATCCGTGGACAAGACTTTGATTTTCCTCGGGACTCTGGCGTGTAGCGGAGATCGCTACCGATTTTCCGCGGAGTTTTCTGCTGTCATGGCGTGGCAAACGGGACGGAAAAGTTTTTTCGTGAGGGATGGTGAGAACTCCCGAGACATTTTGACACCACCAGACAGATACACGCTGCGGATCCATACATTGCCGGCTGCTCAACTACTCCTTCCTTGGATACTGGGAAAATTAGCACATTTATTTCATGATAAACTAAAATTCAAATACTTGTTCTTTTACACTGCGCCTTTAATTTGGTGTATATATATATATATATATATATATATATATATATATACACACACTTATTGCAGACTCCTGTGTTAATGGGAAACGCATAAAAATTATGAAATAATTGGAAACCGCTTTGAGACATAACTCAACTGAACAGCCAATGAGCAGGTGGCATGAGGAGGAGATTGAACAAGACTTTGGAGTCCATTCTACAGGTAATTGAAATCACGAATTTATTTGGACCCCTGCATATCATCCACTATATTAAACTGATTTTTTTTTCTAGTACAACATAGTGTTCGTTTGTTTATAAGTCAGCCAGTTTGGAATATGCTGCATTAAAACATGTTTTTTTTTATTTCAAACGTATTTTTTTTTGTCATTGTAATAGTGAATCAAATTTATTGAGAATGAAATTAGCTAGTATTTTTTAAAGATAATTTAGTGTAACAAGCTAAATTATTTCTACCGAATAAAATAGTAATAAAATAAAATATCACTAACTATGATCATATTATAAAATAGTGACCGATTTCGGTTTCGCACGGATGCGATCAACTTATGCGGCGCCATTTATTTAGTTAGTACCTATTAGTATCAATTTCTCGTAAATGTCTGGTGTTTTGAAAACAATTTGATACGTACTAATACGTACTGTTCGTAACACCAGGGTATGTTGAAAGCTCAAAACGTAATCTAAAACCGACTTATTTCATTAATAGATAAATAAAAATCACCTAGGATTCGTTGCCAGAACCTAAGTTCTAACTATCTACCTATTTTCAATCATACATTAGGAAGGTATAAAAGAAAAACCGACAAAAATAATTTGGTACATACCTACTTATTAAATAATATCTCGCAATAAAAAAGAGGTTTTATATAGCGCATATTATATGATTTAAACATCAGTTTTGATCTAGTGTAAATGCCTAAGGTAACTAAGATATTTAATAACATACCAATTAATACTATGTTGGTGATAACAGCTTCACAAATAACTCATTTTTCAACCAAATTTGAAAAATTTAAAATGGTTATTTTGAAATATCCTTAAAATATAGACATATTCTATTATGGACTGTTCGAAGGCCTTTTTCAGACCTCAAATTCAGTAGTATATTAATTTGATGCGTCAGTCATATGTAAGTCACCGTCTTAAAAGCGTTATTTTACGACTTGATTACCATACATCGAGATATATCTATTACCTATACATATAATAACCTTCCGGAAAGAATTCTATAAATGATGGTGAAAACAACATGAAAATCTTCCGAGTAGTTTGGAAAATGTTAACTAACAAATAGACAGACGAATATAATGACTTTATTTTAAACTGTTTAAAGATAATGTCATGGAAAACTAAATTAATTTCAATAAAACATTTGTTTGTATATTTATTTAACGATGAGGTGGCGCATAAGGAAGACACGTGACTCAAATTCCAGAGAACACGGGTTCGAATGCTGGTACGCCCATCATGATATCTGTCTTCCACGGTTTCTCAGAGTCATTTCATGTGAACCTTAAGATGGTTCCTTGTAATTATGACTTAGCTGATTTCTTGCCCAATATCCCTGTCTGTGTGCTATCTACTCTACTTTGTTATTAATTCTTGTAAATATAGAACTAAAATATTCATGCAAAATTACAGAGAAACTCTAAATGCCGAGACTGTGACCTAGGTTATGAAGTAGTTTTGGGCACACGCACTATATAACAGCTTTCATTGTAGATTTTCAACATAGCTACATTGATTGTGAGACATAATGCATCAGTTATTATTAAGCAAACAAACTAGTAAAAAAATTATTTCACTTTATTTCGGTAGCCACATATTTTGTGGTGTGGCATACCAGAAATACTCCATCTCCTACTTTTACACATACATACCTATATAAAATAATTCGTTTTATTACAACCCAGTATTATTTGTTTTTTTACACAGTGATCGTGTTCTACTAAACAATTAGTCATCAAGTAGTTAAATTATCATTATGTAGTCAACACTTTAGATTTGAACATTCCGCCCGAAATTTTTTTGCTAGTAGCTAAGGGCCCACCCAACAGATAGCATCACATGTCGCGCAAAACATGGTTTCAGTTTCCACTGAAAGAGTCGCACTTCTATGTCCCTCCTTGTTTTATTATCTTTACGTTTATGCAAAAAAAGAATACGTTTGTATTCCGATGTATTTATTTTCAACTCGGATTTTTAATGATGCTGTTTTTTGTGTGTGTTTGTGTTCAGGAACAAAGAGATCCTTGTATTTCTACTTCCTTGCTAAAAAAAAAGTTTTATTGTGTAAAATAACTGATGCTTAGATGGTATCTAAACGCATGAACCGATTTCCATCAAACATAGTCAACGCGATTAAACCATACTTCAAATAAAAAAGGCGGATTGAAATCGATCAATTCATTTGGGAGCTACGATGCCACAGACAGAGAGGTTTTAAACTTATAATACCACTCTTTTTGCGTCGGGTGTTAAAAATCTAAGACACTCGCCCACAATTACTTTTATAATTGGTTGCTGGTTGGTTTCCTAGGGTAACTCCCGGTCACTGGTTCAGCTACTTTTTTTCAGTCCGCTGTCTAACATCGTCTCCAGGATAACAGAGACTAGTTTCCTGCACTAAGCGATGCCAGCAGCAATCTTAGACGATCGACGAATTCGTTTGTGTCTTCCCAATACACACAGTCAAGGTTCCGACCACTTTCTAGCTTTTTTTTTTACACCTTCTCCATGAACTGCAAGTTCACTGAAAATATTAGCGAGGATGTAGATTTTTTTCACGATATTCGACTTTATGTATGATACTCTCTGGATCGCTATCGCGGTCGAGGATTTTGTGCGATTTCCTGTCACGAGACGAAAATTGAAAAATTTTTCCGAAACTGTATGACTCACTTTCCTCGTGACCACCCGTGAGTTGTGCTAATCAGCCCCTTTTTTTTGTCAAAAATCCACTGGGAGATCAAAAAAGATGCTAGTTAGAGGTTAACGAGTTCAGTTCAGCTCCGACATAGAACCAGCATTGTCGATGTATCGCTCTCGAGGTATCGCTGTAATAGTGTAGGATTGGGAGATTTGTTGGGAAAAAAGTTCCAAAAAGGGCGGAGAGGGGGGAAATCGCGCTCAATTGCCTTGCCAATTATCAGCGCGGCAGGCGGCAAAGGGAATCCCCGGGTGCTGTTTCAAATTGGCGGCGGCAGTCAAAGAGGCATTCAGGGGTGCCGTGCGCGCCAGGCGAGGCTATATTGGCGCCCTTTCCCCCCTCCCAGTCACCAGCAGGAGCAAGAGGAGGGGGGCAGGCCAGCAATAGTGGGTTAATTGCCGTCCATCCAATTACACTGATTGCCGGCGGAGTGGGGTGCTAATGAGCACGCGGTTCCGCTGCACCGCGCCGAGGTGAGTGGGGGGCTCGATGCCCGACGATACCCCGCCTCCTGTGAACGACAATGAACTGACGTACTATCTTTATTTATGCGTAAACATCTTAGTTCTCGGTATACGGCGTTTGGTTGGAGTCATTTCGTGAACGCGACGGAAGTAAAGGAACGGAAATGTGTAACAGACGATGCTGATATCTACGGCGAATGCAAAGTTCACAAAGCCAAAGCGAAACTTTATAGTATTATCTGTTTAGTGAATTTTAACATTATGGTTAGTACTTTTCCTTATTGAACTTCAGGTCCGAAGCCCGTTTTTTTTTAAATTATTTTTCGCTTTCATCACAGCTGTTTGGGTCTGCTAATCAAATGATTCGATATCGACGTAACTGCTCCATCAGCTAATTCTAATGGTAAGTACGGAAAGTACGTGTGATTCGCGTCCATAAATGTAGTTGTAAACACTATTTGCTTCCATTTATCACGCTCGGCCTTATTTTAAGAGTTCTGCGTAAATTTCGTGTCCGAGTTTCGTATTATATGTGTATTTGCAACATGAGAACACAGGAGTTTACTCGTTACCGCGGTTAGACGTTGCACATCTCTGACGAGTAGCATACTGAAATACTAGCTAACGGTTTTATAAGGTTGATTTCTAAGAAGGACTACCCTTCCGTGTTGATACTTTAGGAAATTTTGTAACTTGTCCTTGGTTTTACTTTCCCTAAATCCGAAAACCATCATTGAATTAATGTTTATGTAGTGAGTCAGAATTAAAACGGCGAAATTCGACTGCAGGTCTATTACGAAAACAAAATGAAAACCGATTTACGAACTATCAAATGAAGTGCTTTCCAAGTCTGTTGTGCGCCTTTAAATTGAGAGCTAAATAGCCATATTTATTACAAATATGAAACACTAAATATTCGAACAAAGATAATAAGACTGTTCTAAAACGACCACCAATATTTCGCTGTAGAAAAATGATTTGATTTAAAGAAATTAAGGAAACACCTTCATTTCCCACGAGTTGTTTACCCAGATATAATATAATCATGATATATATATATGATTACGGAAATTTTTGTTAATGGTTGTAAAATTATTTTAATAAACATAATTAAGATTCTCAGTGTTCCATTCAAAACACTTTTCTATTTATTTATTTTTTTTAATTATTGGTTAATCAGTTTCAACTTCAAAGGCGTACGCCAGCTTTAGGAAGCACATTAGACCTAAGCTGCATATATGATTTCAACTTATTGTTTTGTAATAAACCTGCAGCCGAAGTTTTTTGGTCGTTTCTTACTTATCCTGTGTATATATTTATATATGGTCTCACTATACTCGAAATGATTTTTATGGACAGGATAGCATCCATAAATTCCTACAAAATACTTTCAGGCTGATACATAAGATAAAGCGATTAAATATCGCGGCTAAGTTCGATCATGGACAAAATCGAAACACTGTATTGTAATTGTAGGCTAGTAGTATATAATAGCCAGTTCTGCGGCTGGCTTCTGCCTGAGGTGTCGAGGTGTCGGCTGCCATCTTTGATTATAACGACATGGCTGCCATCTTGGTGTCAAATTTTCTCAAAATTCCTCAAAAATGAATCAAAATTCCTAAATATTCCTAGTAATTTCCTTCTTTAGAAGGAAAAATAACCTTTCTGAGGGAATAATTCCCATTTTATTCCTGAAAAAAGCCACCAGCTTGAAAATTCATAAAAAGTGGCTTAAAACTCCTAAACGCAAGCCGCCCTAAGACGCTGATACCAGGACCTTGACCTCGAGTGACATCGTTGCACTTTTCGTTACGGTCGCCATCTTGAAAGTCTATAGTTTTCATGAGAAAAATTAGGAAAAATTTTAAAATTAATAAAAAAACTTAATTAATAAAATTGTATTCAAAAATCATCATGAAGTCCTCGATTCGAAACCGATCAGGTCAGTAGATTAAAAATAGTGACTGATTCTTCCTCCGCGGAAGCCACTGACAGATTTACCTCCCACCACTAATATAAAGTCAAATATTATGTCGGTATGATGTCATTATGGCCATCTTGTTTTCGTCACTAGATGGCACAGTTGCCATATTAGTTTAAATTTTACCTGATAGAGTGTGGTATTCATTTATTTCCAGGCCGCCCGCCACCATGTTAATTGGTTGCCATCTTGAAATTCTTTAATTATCAAGCTATGAATTCGGAAAAAAAATTCAAATTTTATCCAAAAAAAACACTTGCAAAAAAAGATTAATTCGATCAATTCATGTCCATGGTTTGATACCAGGCAGCAAGAACAAAAAAAATATCATTATTGCATGAAACAACAAGACAAGGGAGTTAGCATACACACCAAGTGCTAGTCACTCATGGACAATGTGATCGTTATCTACTCGTCAACTTCGGGTTTTTTTTTCTTGCCGCATTTAGAAAAACAAATTCCAATACATGCGAAGTTAAGAGTATTCACGCAACACTAGTAAAAGTACCTCAATTCAAGCTCGTTAACAAAAAAGTTTTTTAAATAATTCACGAGAATCGTCTGCCGGCGCGCGGGGAGAGATTCGCCAGCTTGCAGAAGTGTCAGGTAGCCGACCACCTCTGGCCTGGCGTTGCTTCTCAGCCGTGTCGCTAACATGTAAAAACTTCGCTGAGACCATAACCCAGTACATTAAAAGAACTTGCTGGAATGGCTTCAAAGTACGAAAAATTGAACGAGTAGAAAACTAGCCTACGAATGTAACACTTACACCTCGAAAATGCTGCAGTACATTGACCACAGTCTAACCCAGGCTATATGCCACAAAAAAAGACAACGTCCCGAATAATAAAAATCAACCAAGCTTTATACAGGTCAAGTGTCTCCGAGCCAAGAGGTTTTATTTTCGACAATACTCACGAACATTTTTAACAGTTAATGTTTAATATCAGGCGTAAAAAAACAGGCTTCTTCGAACCATGAGGTCAATCATGACCTGACTGCAGTCTTGACTACACACATTTAACGAAACGACACACATTCAACAAAAGAAAAGAACACACAATGCATTCAATGAACACGTATTACATACACTTGACAAGCAATGAACATGGAATGCACACACAGAACACGCAATGAACACACTGAACATGCAATAAATATGTAATGCACAGACCGAAAATGAAATAAACACACCGAACACGCAATGTATACACTGGACACGCAATGGACACGCATTGTACACATCGAACACTTAATGAACACGCAACGAACACACCGAACTCGTAACGAACACGCAATTTACTCACCGAACACATAATGAACACCAATGACACACATTTGATGAAGAGGATGTATATGTGCACGAACATTAAAATAAGAGGGGATTTAATAGTGTGTATATTATGGGAGTTATGAATTTTTTTGTCTTTTAACACCTGTTATTTTCCACCCCTTGCAGTAATGGTTGGCCATATAAAAAAATATTTGCTCTTGAAAATTGTAGATATTATATTAATGATTAACAATAAAAATTAATGGATTTAATAAGGTTCAAGATAAGGATTTTATGATTTTTGTATAATTTCCATCCTCATTTTTAATCCCCTTGCAGCAATGGTTCGTCTAATTAAAAAATTGTTTCAGGTAAAAGTTTTAGATAAAAATTATATATAAGAAATACGAACATTTTGAAAGTACTTGATAATATACATACTAAGGGATTATGATGTTGTTTTGTCCTTCGACCCTTGTTTTTTCAACCCCTTGCAGTTATGGTTGGTCGCATCAAAAACTGTTCAGATAAAAGATTTTGTTATTATTCCTACGAGTTATAATATGTTGAAACGTATGTGATAGTTTGTTTATTACGGGAGTTAGAAAAAACAATAATAAATAAACCTTCCCTCATTTCTACCCATTGGTCGGATATTGCCCATTAACGAACTCGAACGAGATTTTCCACTACTTGATTTTATGTCTCAGTTTGGAATTTATTTGTGAAAAAAATTGCTACAGTTAGGTATCGTTTCCACAAAATTGTGATATATGTGTGTGTGTAAACTTTTGAGTTGAATATGGATTTGGGGGTCTGTGGACCATGAAACGGAAAACTATATTAAATATTTCCGAAAGTCTCGCCATGGTAACGGCTACAATACGTCGTGTTTCTTTGAAGTCTGCCTTCTTTATTTTCATTACAGGAGCGGCGAAGACGCAGACTTTGTCTCCACCGGGTGGTTCGTCGGGACGATGACGTACAGCTCCCTCGTGTTGCCAGGGTTGCCAGGAGGAGGCTCCCCCCAGACATCCGGTGATTGATCGGCGCCGACTGGCTGCGGATGCAGGCAAGCCCTCCTGTGGCAACGGTTGCCAGGCCAACAGGACTAACAAGGCGATATTCCACCCGGAGCGCGATTCGGCGGGCCTTTATTTATCGTGTTCGTGGGCGGGTTTTTTTCCTTCCCACGAGCCGCGACTGACTCCGATGCCCGGCCTGACTTCCGCCGCACTCGCGTCTGTCCGCCCACGCGAGTTCCCCTCTCCGCGACGCCCCGTGGGCTTCTGGGTCCAGCCGCGTCCCTAGTGACGGCGACGGCGTGAATGAGTACGAGACCCAACAATGAGACAGACGAAGCACGGCAGCTGAATCGCAGCTATTTTACACGCATTTTCCATACCGTGTCTGTTTCAACACGCTTCCATTAGCTTTCACTTGCAGCGGAATACCTAACCAACCAAACTACGAATGTGTAATCCAATCTTGGAGGTCGATATGAATGCCACTTCTAACTGTCGTATCGATTTTTTGAATCTTTGCAAGTATGTGTATTCCGGATAACAATGCAACAGTTTTTATCACAATGGCTTAAAGAAATAAGTGAGTTCATAGGGGCCGAAAACACTACTTTCAAGCTATGGGCAATAACCATGATTTTTGTCTATAGATGACGCCGACCCTCCCCCCCCCCCCCCCTAACGGCCCGACGAGTTGTCTTAAATTAATTTTCTACCACTAATTTATATTCATTAGGATAGAGTCAGTATGAAAATGAAAGAAGAGAGCAAACAATTTTTTTTCCATGTCAATTAATTTTTTTATTGCTTGATTCTTATTTGAAATTTATTTAAAAGATAACGTTTTACATATTTGTAGGTCATTGCATTGCTGTTGAACAAATTACTTAAATGCAATGTTTATATTTTTTTTACTTTTTTGTTCAAAACAATCCAGTTATTTTTCTTGTTAGATTTTAAAAAAAAATGTGTTTATCGAAACTTTCACTTAACCATAAACTTCTTGCGAGCATTTTTTTCAATAGTTTTGATGTTAGTTCGATAACATTTCCTTTCCCTCAAAAAATATTTCGGAAAAACACAGGGCAAGAACGGTGAAAATAATAAGAATTATCCTGATGTAGTGGATACAGACTTGTGTGCTCAGTAGAAAGAGATAGGAAATGTGATTCTTTAGCTCCCCACGCGACGCCGCCGCTATATTAAATAAACGACTACAACGCTTTCTTCTGTCATACAGCGATAACTACGAATGTAATTTTTTTTTTGTAAATGAAAGAGAAATATTAATTTAAATTACAGCTATTTGTAAATAAGTACATTTACGTGAAAACAACTGTATCACTACAAAATAGAGTTCGCACTAATAATTTCATTGTGTTGTCTCAGTACCTCCAATTGTTAAAGTCAATTGTTAACCGTTCCCTGAATAGCTTTCCAGGATTCACTGCGCCCATTAGCAAGCATAATAAAACAAGGTATTTTTTTCCGTGGTTTAAAATGTTATGCTTGAGTGAAACATTACTTAAAATACAAATTTTTCTTAGTAATTTTCTTAATAAATACTCATTATATCTCGAAAAACGTATTTCATTTATGCGGAAAAAAAACATAGCAATGTGTTGTACATGGTTTGTACTTTTTTGTAGTATTACAAACTGTTTCATGGCAACTGGTTTCCAGAGGAATTGATTGTAAGAGTACCATATTTGTGTGTGGCGTTTATCCGGTAGAAAAATATCGTTAAAAGCCTTTTGTAAGCATTTATATTCAATGACCGCACCCCAGCCATAGGCCCGAGTGATCGACCAGAGCGTAACTGGGGCAAACTAGACTATGTGAGACAGCAAAGTTTATCCTTCGCCTGAAGCAGTTTGGAAGTGAATGAACAACACAACAACCAGTATTGTGCACGGGAAGGAAAAATTACCCGTCCTTGCCGGGAAATTAACCAGAGACCTTTCGCTCACCACACTTGCATTAATTACATTTAATTTACTAAATTCTCAATGAAAATTTCACCTCGAATAAACGAAGGGATCTTAGAGTTCCAAATAACCTCATCTCCGCAAAAAAAAAAAAAATATATGTATTGTTACGAACGTGAGCAAGGCCGCGTCACTCGCAGGTGCAGAGCTAGCTGGCTGACAGGTGGCCACTGCAACATGAGACATGCTGCGCGCACCTGGGTCGCCGCTTCCCCCCTCATCAACGCTCCCCGCGCGACGCTGATAGATTGACATCCGAAACATGACAGCTGCGGAGTTACGCGAGCCGCCGACACGTGCCTTCGAGAGATTTCTGCCGTCGGGTCGGCACGGAATGACGCGGCTGGCCCTGGCCGCGCTCGTGAGTTCTGGAAATGGCGGCTGATATATAAAACGAGGACGGCGGCTTCGGAGGGGAGTCAGTGAAGTTCAGAGTGAGGAGTTCAGCTGGGAGCTGGGAGTGTTCCCGCGGCGGAGCTTCCGGGGCGATAGTGCCGCGGGTGCGGCAGAGTGGCGAAGTCCTTGGACAAAGGTTCCAGGGCATGGAGGGTGTGAGTGGAGTCGGGAGTTTTACCGCGGCAGAGTTTCCGGGCGATAGAGCGAAGAAGTCCCTGGACGAAGGTTCCAGGGCAGAGAGTTCAGTTCCGAGCGATAGTGTCGCGGGCGCGGCGGAGTCCCGAGCGAAGTTCCAAGCGAGGCATCGGGTGGATCCTCGGCGAAAGCAAGTGCGTCGGCGGCGGCGGAGTGTGGTGACGGAGTCCCACGGCAGAGATCCACGAAGGGTGCGGCGAGAGTTGCGCCAGAGGTGCGGCCCAGCGAGGTGTGTGGATTGTAAAAACGAGTGACTGGGGAAGCAACATTATTTTTAAGTGCAATTGATTATTTGCCATTTTAGAAGATTAATTTGTAAGTGACATAAGTAGTGGCAATAAATAAAACTGCGTAGTGTGTAGTAAAATATATTAATTGGGCTATCCTTTACGAACCCGCGGTAAATCGTAACAATATACTGTATGCGCTGTATCCCAACATCTTATTTCTGTATTTTGTTTCAAACAAGTTAAACATGCGCGAAAAAAAATTATTTTTTCGTTACGTGAATACATCTATTAAATAGAGATTACAGTATTTAAATCGTAGTGTAACGAAAGCAAGATAAAACATAAACCGGGCTTAGTATTTTTAATTTGCGCATACTAATTATAAACAGTTATGTATATTTATGTATATGTGTGTATACATATATATAGAGAGTTCATTATGAGAAATAGGCAAATTTCTCGAACGTTCGATTTCGGGTGACTCACCTACTTTGGCGGGTTACGTGTGATTGGGCAACCACTTCTCATTGTTAATAACTCAGTGACGTCAAGGTCTTTACAAGAGCATAGCTATCCAATCATCATCATGAAACAGAATTTAATTTTGTTTCAAGTTTATTTTGTTACTTAATGAATTCGCAAATATACTGTGGCTCTACTTCATCAATAATCGCATTACGACCTCTAGTTTCTCAAAAAAAATCTCTTTAGGACTATGTAACCGTTATTAGAAATTTGAGTATTAATATTCACCACTGAAATGAGAAAACTAAAATCGTTTGTGAACGTCGACGCCAGTCTTGGTGTAAACGAATGACAGTGATATTAGAGCAATAAGAATGACAGTATCGGATCAGTGAACCTCTCTTATGTTTTAGGTGATGTTGTGGTAATATATTGCCTGAGACACATAATTTGTTTCAAATTTGTTAGTTCTCAAAAGCAGTACCAATGGTTCGCGTATCCTTCTACAACTGTTGTTTGTCAGCGTGTTTGTAAACAAATTCATGAGGTTGGCAGTGATCGTAAACTATTATCATGTGGTACTCTGCAAGAGGCATTTGGGAAAATGTTGATACTTTTTAGAAAGGTATAATTCGAGACAATTCAAATATCACTGATTATATAGTAGTAAAACTTAAAAAAAACATAGGTATATAACAAAGTTTTTGTTACACTGGGCTTTTAATTACTACTTTTTTGTGATTGATTCTAAGTTATGGCTTAATGGACGTGTCAATTTCTTTGTACTTTTTTGAGATACTTGGCTCGCGCGGTGTTAAGCTTGTCTACGAATTATACAGCTTGCGATTCGTTAATGGAGCTTTGGAATGCTGCCTCTACAACGTCGCAAAATTTATAACATAAATTTTACAATTTTTTTTAAACAAAAGGACAAAGTTATTATTATAGTTTTATTTTGAAGCCATTATTTTAAAGTTGCTGACCTTTATTTATTTGTTTTCTTTTCAGCGTATCGTCCTTTGAAAGGTTATGTTATTTATGACGAAAGTTGATGTTCGTAGGGGATTGAAGTAATCAAGCTCTGCGTGTATTGCGCTGGAAGGTGTAACTCGTCCAAAGCTAAGTGCGTGCTGCCAACGAGGAAGGGGGGGGGGAATATCGCCAGCTGCCCGAGTAGAAGAAATAAAGCCGCGGCTTCTGGCGACGGTGCGGAGAAAGTCGCGTCACTTTGGCCCCAAGGGCCCTCAGGAGACGTTTTCGTTGTGCCTTTCCGTCAACACACGCCTCCCTCGCTCGACGTCCCTAGGGGCACCGCCGATATTCTTCCTATTCATTCGAGTCACCTTCGAACGAGGCGCGGTGGGGAAATATAAAAAAAAAAAAAATGTGTGAGCTAGTTCTTCAGTACTCGCCAGCAAATCCATGTGTTTGTTCTCTCATGTTGCAATACACTTGTAATACGAAACTCTGACACGAAATTTAAAGTAAAATTCTTTAGAAATAATGCCGAGGGTGATAAATACACGCTGATTTAATTTTCAACTACAGTTCTGAACGCGAATCCCAGGTAGTTTCTGCGCCCGCCAATAGGATTCGTTGCCGGAGCAGCTACGTCGACTATTGAATCATTCGATTTTCAGAACGAAAGGTAAAACTATATAATGTATCGGCTCTGATAAAAGCGAAAAGACTTGAAAAAAATACTAAACCCTGGCTTTGGACTTGATGTTTGACAAAGAATTCTATTAAAACACAGTCCATCTTGTTAAAAATATTTAAACAGGTAAAACTATAAAGTTTAGTACTCTGGTACATGCTGTGGTTACACATTTCCGTTCCATGGGACTTCCTGTGCCATTCACGAAATTACTCCTACCAAATGCAGCATACCTGGAGCTAATATGTTACACATGAAATAGCGTTGGATCTAGGCTGACTGCGTTCGTCGATGGCGACCGTGCTTGGTCTTGATTGGCGGGTGATGATGCTTAGCGTAATTAGAAGTGAATCAAAAAATTCTCGTTTTATTGACTTCCAGTATTGACCACAATCCTCTGTAAACTCTGGCGAGTGTGATCTGATGATTGCCTGCTTACTGGCCAGAGATCTCAACTTGGCCGTCTGTGATTAGATTCTTCTTTATTCGAAGGTCGCTCAGACCAATCCAAAAGAAACTGAGGGAAAATCTCTGAATCAGTGAAAAGGCGAATGTGTAGGTCCCATAAAAATCTTAATACCATCGGTAGATTTGAGGTGATAATGTTTGTGAACTACTGGTATAAATTACTTATGAATCTTAATGATTCTTAGATTCTCAACAAACATATTGTTATAACTTATAACAATGATAATAATGATTCCAATTTAAGTAATTATTTGTTAAACTAAACAACATTTATTTGGAATAATTGAATTTGTATTTTTTCTCTCTTTTTTTTTTTATTTTGTGAAAGTTCAGCCACTCAAAACGTTTGGCGGGTTTAACCATATGGAACGTAAACGTAAAATAATGACTTTTAACGGGCACACAACCTTAAGGGCAGGGGCGTCGGTTCCAGCCGTAACTCCAGATGTTTTGGAGCCCAACTATAACAGTGGAGGCCCCGAGGCCTACGACATTTTTGGATTACAGTGTGACGTAACACCCATAATTATGTCCAGGCACTGGAATCGTTCTTGTTTTCAATCACATCTACAATTAATATTTTTTTAAACGGAACTAAATCATTCATGTAAAATTATAGATATTTGTAAATTTGTACATTCACATGAAAACGACTGTATCACTACAAAATAGTGTTCGTAGTGATACTGGGTTCGGATTATTTCCCGGGCATTTATGCTTAGTGTTGTCCCAGTAGGTACCTCCAATAGACCAAGTTATTTGTAAACCGTTCCATGTAGAGCTTTCTTGTAATAACTGCGCATATTAATAAGCATAATAAAACAAAATGAAGTATAAAATTAATTATTAAGTTATCTTTACCGTGGTTAAAAAAATAGGCTTGTACGAATAATCAATGTAAATATAAAATTATACGCCACTTTTCTTAGGAAATAGTATTATTTCGAAACATGTATTTCACATATGTAAAAAAAAACCATAGCCATGCGTTGTACAAATTTACACTAGGCCTATATTTCTTGTAGTACTATAAACTGTTTCTTGGCAACTGGTTTCCAAAGGAATTTTTGTAAATGTATAGAAATTTTTTTTCTGTGTAGGATAGCTTCCACGATATCTGCTTAGTCGGATAAATGCCACTTGTAAATCAGGTGCTGACTTGTGAGAGATCTGTAGTGGTTAGCCCGTAATTCGGCGCTCATTTTTGATAGCCTGTCAAAAGCTCAAAAGTTCACGTAAACTATGAGCAAACTGCAGAATCAGCAAAGTTACAACTATTTTAATTTTTATCATATCTTGAAGTGAAAGAAATTGCGAATTTTTTTCTGTTTGTACTTTTGTATTGATCCTTGAAGATAAGTGCTACAAGGCATGCTGAAACGCCTTGGAAAACATCATTTTTACGGGCGTGGGTTTTATCCAGGAGTCAAGAAGCGGTCAGAGATTATTATCACTAAAGCCTTTATTTATTGTTGGATTGGGGTTAATGTATGTACAGTTGAAGAAGTTTGTAATGCAAAGTAATGATAAAGAACGCAGTGTTTGGACGTTTTCGACAGCTGTCGGCTATTGAGCTAACAAAGTAAAAATACGTCCTAGCTCGCTTAACAGCTTCTAACTTGCAAGACTTCACAGGCGAACCACAGAATGTTTTTTTCTTGGTAACGTCCCTAAATTATTGTTATTATCAACTTCTACTATTGAATGAAATGTTATTTACACAAATATGCTATCCATGCCATTATCAATTATGAAGATGTCAAACGCACATTATTTGTATGGTACATTTACGACACAAGCGTGTGGGTTAATATGTGCTTGGAGCCACAATTATTTAGCGGATTCATTGGGCAGCAAAGTAGACTTGAAGCACACATACATCTGATTCACGTCGATGATTTGACTACAGAGCTCTTGTCACTCCCTTAACGATCCTGAGCCAGTTATAAACAAGGATGAGAAGGGTTCACCCAATCACGTGTAACGCGCCAAAAGTTGTTCCTTTTCATCAACCAATGAGCTCTCTAAAAAGGCTTGTTTGTATACAGGAAAGAATATCATCAAACTGATTTACTAAATTACTCTTGTGACATATGTTAGAACAAGGGTGCTTTGACTCATGTTACAGAACTATCTTGATACTACTACTACTTCACGACCACGAAAAGACGTGTGTGAGAGAGAGATGGAGGGAGAGAGAGAGAGAGAGAGAGGTCTAGCAAAATTACAACCTATTGCCTATCGCTCTTTAAAGAAACACCATTTGCAACGATTAATACAGTGTACAGTCCTGGATTATTTTAGATGACGCTAATCTAAGCTAACCAAACTTTCCTAACCTTCCAAAAGCTCAAAATGTGAGCGAATCTTTCAGTACGCGCGTGTAATGTGTACATCTAAACTTGGTAACGAGAAAATTCGTGTTCTCATGTTACAAAAATACTTATAATACGAAACTCGGATTCAAAATTTAAAGAAGATTTCTTTAAAGTGATGCCTATCGTTAGAAATCTACTGATCAATAAAAATATTCGTTTTTCAAATATACAAACTAAAATTTATAGATGCGAACCACACACACTTACTATCTGCGCCCGCCACTAGAATTCAGTGCCTGAATCGTAAATTGTGCTTGCCACCATCACCAGCAGATGGCAGCATGAAACAAATAAAAATCTTAAACTATTAGAAACGGCTCCGATAAAAGCGTAAAGACTTGTTAAAATTCACTAAACAGTTAATAATATAAACTTTTCGCTGACGTTTAAATTAATACTTCTGTAGCATTACTGTAATATTAATTTGAAATATATTAAAACACATATTATAACACTAAGCACTAAGTGTATGTTTGTATAATTTTTTTGCTTAAAAGTATAAAATCAGTCTCTAAATAGCTAATTACCACAAATAAACCTTATCCTTATTGAGCTGAATCAACATTATTTATAATATTGTTATATTAATATATTATTAAAAAGTAAAAACTAAATTCCAGTGACGAGAGTTGAACCACGTCCCTTAAGAGTAGTATAGGATAGCCGGTCCGGGCACATGGCGCCGGCGCGTGGATTGTGATTGTCGTTCCGCCATATTGGATAGTGACGTCACGGCGGCAAAAATTCCTCAAAATTTCTCAAAAATGACTCAAAATGACTCAAAAATTCCCGTTTTAAGAAAAAAATTCCAGTTTTCGAGGGAAAAATTCCCGTTTCGAGGGAAAATTTCCCGTTTTATTCCTTAAAAATACCAGCAGCTAGGAATGTCCATATGTAGGCTTAAGCATCCATGTCTACAGCCTCAGATAAGACTCTGGCGTCATCATGGATGATGACGTCACCGTTGCAATTTCCGTTACGCCCGCCATATTTAAATTTATTATCCGATTTTAAAAATTTTAAAATTTATAAAAAAAATTCAATTAATAAAATTTTAATAAAAAATATAAAAAAAATTCATTAAGGACACGGAGCTCGGAGTCCTCGGTTCGAACCCGGTGAGGGCAAAAAAATAAAAATGGCGACCGATCCTTCCTCCACGGAAGTCACCTACAGACTAACCTACCACCACCAATAACAAGGTCAACTAGTATGATGTCATGTCCGCCATCTTGTCTTCGATGCTGGAAGCCATCGTCATTGTATCGTCGGCTAGAGTGCGCTGACACCATGTTAGTTGAATTCTCACCCGCTAAAGTGCAGTTATCATTTATTATTGCTGTGACACCCGCCATATTGGCATTTGGCCGCCATCTTGGAATCGTGTAATTATATAGCTAGGAATTCGGATAAGATTCCAAAATTCATTAAATAAATCACTCATCATTTTACAGATTGATTCAATCAGTTTCAGTCCTTGGTTCGATACCCGATCGATGCAATAATGTTTAATTTTATGTAAAAAAAATAATAATTTCATTAAACCATGTTCAACATTCTTAAAGAGACCTAAATACCTCTACTACCATCATCCTATAAGCCATCAACACCACCATCTTGGAAATTTCGTAATTATAATGCTAGAGATTCAGGAAAAAGTTCAGAAATCATTAAATAAATTTCCATTCAATATACTGATTAGTTAGATCGACTAAGGTCCTTGGTACGATCAAGGATGATGCAAAAAAATTAAATATAACGTCAATTTAACATAATAGTAACAGGTTCGAGGAATTAAACACCGCAAGTTCTTTTACAAACTAATATTTATTACATAATTTCTATTCTACTACAGGATCACTTACGAAAGCTAGCAAATTTATAATCAATCCTTTAGTTCCGCATCGGTGTGAAATGACTAATTCTTAGCTCCAATCGGTTTATACTAGACAGAGTCCAACCAGAACCTTTACTGACATAGTTCTCCTCTTCTTGACAGAGTTTCTGGATACCGTTTTTAACAGTTTGCTTCACATCGTCAGAACTGTAAATTACTGCAGCCGATGTCTTGAATGCACACTTCTTCACTTTGTAATCTAACGGATATGGCTTTCCATATAGACAGTCCAACCACAAGTTATATTTTAATGGACCGTTCGTTGCTACGTCATCAGTAAGCTGATTGATTATGTCCTGTCTGATATCATCAATAAAAGTACAAATGTCCTTCGATTCACCGAACGTATTTAGATAATAGTTGTCATTCAACGTTCCACGAAATGCAGACTGCGCCAAGTAGAAGCCATTATCGTTTACTTGTAATGCACCGAGCACAGTCTAAGGTTTATTTTCATGTTCAGACGTCATAGCAATCGGTTTCTGCATATCTGTTTTTTTTTTTGCTTGTACGCTCACGAGTCACCAATCTAAAGCGAGGAGTGGAAATGTCGGGAGGTAGTTTAGCAGTAGGTGCACGGACTTCACCTTTACATGTCGGCGCAAATTATCGATTCGAGTAAACCATTTAAGGCACTCATCACAGCGAAACTTCATGCGAGAAGGATTCTTCATGCATTTGCTCCGCTCATGTCTTCGTGCATCATGGGAAAATGCGAACGACGTATCACAGTAGCTGCAAGGATGCCTAGTTGAAGACAAACCCGAACCAGATGACGTTGTAACTGTGGTTGTACCATTTCCAGGCACGCTCTTATGCACATCGATGCATCGTTGTTGCACCGATACCTTTACTTTCTGCCGCTCTGCAGGGCCTTTACATGTCTCCAAGTGATGCTTCAAATTAGCATTTCTTGTAAATTGCTTGCGACACTTAATACAGCCAAACATTTTACGATATGGGTTCTTAGCACATTCTCTCTTCTCATGTCGACGAGAATTGCTGATGTTTGAGAAAATCTTGTCACAGTAACGACATCGATGTTCGTTAACTGTTGAGGATTCGTCATCCATTGAAGTCTCCATCGAGGGTGAAACAGCGTCCGTTGAGGTTTCCTGTACAGCCAGCACTACCGGCATTAAAGTCTCTTCTGCTGGTGGTATCATCGCTGTCGAAGTCTCCTCCAATGTTGTCGTCGACGTTGCCAACGGGATCTGCTCCATCATCTTCGTCGCTGACGTCAAGGTTCCCGTAGACGATGGTACATCGTCCATCGAGTTCATCGTTAAATACGGTAAAGATGCCATGTAGTTCGCAAGTACAGGTAATTGACACGACTTATGCACCAGAAGAATCAAAATAGGTGATCCTTACACCGTCAACGCCAGTAACCAACTGAACGACCTGCTGTCTAGGACTCGCTTATATATATGCATCGTATGGAATAATATGCTAGTCAAATCAAAAACCAATTACTATAATACTAGAGTCAAATCAACATTTAAAAAAGAGTATATGATCAAAAAATTCGACGAGATGTTATACGTTCGCGTCTCATGAATTCAATCTCTCCAACAGTCATTGACTCCAACGGCCTTTTGCTTCATCAGCTCCAATGATTTTTGGCTAGAATGCTACGAGTCTAATAGACTATGAGGCTACAATTCTAAGAGTGTACAAAACTCCTCCAACTACCTTCAAGTGTATAAAGCTACAAATGCTTCAACAGCTCCAACACGCAATGTACGCAATGTACGCGCAATACACGCAATTTACACGCAATTTACACGCAATAAATGTAATGAACACACAGTACACGTAGGAAACGAAATGAAGAAATAGTACACACAGTAAACGGAACGAACACGTAATATTCACGCAATTGACGCACAGTACACGCAAAGTACACGCAATGTACGCAATGTACGCAATATATGCAATGTACACACAATGACTACGCTTCGTTCGCGCAGGACAAGCATTTAATGAAAACGAAGCACGTTTTGACGGAAATTCTATAAAACGAAAAGGAGGCCCATTCTCTCGTTCATTCAACTTGGTAGGATGCGATCGTCAATGATAAGTTAGGATATAATCTCTCCAACAGTCTATGAATCCAACAGTTTTTATTTCCATTAGCCATTGACTCCAACAGTCATTGGCTCCAACAGTGATTGGCTCCAACAGTCATTGCCTCCAACAGTCATTGGCTCCAACGGCCTTTTGCTTCATCAGCTCCAATGATATTTGGTTAAAATGCTACGACTCTAAGAGACTATGAGGCTACAATTCTACGAGTGTACAAGACTCCTCCATCTACCTTCAAGTGTACAAAGCTCCAACTACTCCAGCAGCATTATGTTATAAGATTACATGACTTTTTGTTTAAATAGCTACAAGTCAACGAAACTACTTGGCTACGTAGCTACAAGTATACGAGGCTCCAAGACATCATGACTACGCTACTACGAGCCATGAGGTAACGAGACTGCGTGACTACGGGTATTCAAGTTTACGAGACTGCGAGGGTACAGAGCTACGAAGCTTCTAGAACATAAGTTTACGAGACTGCGAGGATACAGGACTACAAGTCTACACGAGTACTTGACTACGAAGCTACAAGTCTACATGGCTCCAATTGCATCATCTGTCTTCGTCTGAATTTTCTCTTTGGCTCCAACTGCTACAGCAGCATTATGTTATAATAGTAAAAGGCTACTTGACTACGAAGCTTCAAGTCTACATGGCACCAATTGCGGCATCTGCCTTCGGCCAAATTTTCTCTTTGGCTCCAACTGCTACAGCAGCATTATGTTATAATATTACAAGGCTACTTGGTTACGAAGCTACACATCTACAAAGCTCCAATTATCCCATCTGTCTTCGTCGGCATTTTATCTTTTGCTCTCACTGCTCCAACAGCATTATGTTATATGATTCCATGGATACTTTGTTACGTAGCTACAGGTCTACGAGGTTCCAATGCATCATGTTTACGTAGCTTCCAGAACACAAGGTTACGAGACTGCGAGGCTACAGGACTACGAAGCTTCCAGGACACGAGGCTACATGGCTACGAGACTACATGACTCTAACTGATTACAATAGCACCAGTCAGTGGTGAGAGTTAGGTTATCTAATGCAAAGCAAATTGATGCAAGTAGTTCTGGCTGTCATCAACAGATGTAGCCACGTGTTGCTTGCAGGTAAATATTAATTAGTTATTTTATGTGGGATGCGGTATGCTCACTAACGATCGCAAAAGAAGGAGGGCTTCGCTAGACACCAAGGAGAAGGAAGTTCGTCTTACATGTTAATGCTTCGCTGATGTCTCATGGCATATTATTTGAATGAGTAATGGTTGTTTATTTCTTTAATTCCACCTGGTAAAATTATTGCAAGTGTCAATTTATTAGCAGAAATTCACTAATTAAATGTAACTCTGAATAAAATGACATGACTCATTAAGTAAATATCCTTCATGCAGAGATCGATTTCTCACAAATAATCAGCAGCACTCGGAGAAAAAAATTAGATGTCTAGCCGGGAATAACCAGAAACACTTGGAGAAAACCATCAAATTATTAACAACAATAATCGAGAGCACACGGAGAAAACCATACACATATTGAAAAGAATATTCATGAGCAAACATAATAACAAGAATAATCGAAAGCACACGGAGAAAACCACCACACGTTTTCTTTGATATAATAAAATTACAGGAAAAAATATTTAATAAATAACAAATAAATAATAAAAAATTTAAAATGTAAAAAATACAAAAATACATAAACAGATTCTGCTAGCTTGTGAACTTCTCATTGTTGAGCAAAGTTAGAGTTCTAGTACAAGCCAGAATTTTATGTATTTTTGTATTTTTTACATTTTAAATTTTTTATTATTTATTTGTTATTTATTAAATATTTTTTCCCTGTAATTTTATTATATCAAAGAAAACGTGTGGTGGTTTTCTCCGTGTGCTTCCGATTATTCTTGTTATTATGTTTGCTCATGAATATTCTTTTCAATATGTGTATGGTTTTCTCCGTGTGCTCTCGATTATTGTTGTTAATAATTTGATGGTTTTCTCCAAGTGTTTCTGGTTATTCCCGGCTAGACATCTAATTTTTTTCTCCGAGTGCTGCTGATTATTTGTGAGAAATCGATCTCTGCATGAAGGATATTTACTTAATGAGTCATGTCATTTTATTCAGAGTTACATTTAATTAGTGAATTTCTGCTAATAAATTGACACTTGCAATAATTTTACCAGGTGGAGTTAAAGAAATAAACAACCATTACTCATTCAAATAATATGCCATGAGACATCAGCGAAGCATTAACATGTAAGACGAACTTCCTTCTCCTTGGTGTCTAGCGAAGCCCTCCTTCTTTTGCGATCGTTAGTAAGCATACCGCATCCCACATAAAATAACTAATTAATATTTACCTGCAAGCAACACGTGGCTACATCTGTTGATGACAGCCAGAACTACTTGCATCAATTTGCTTTGCATTAGATAACCTAACTCTCACCACTGACTGGTGCTATTGTAATCAGTTAGAGTCATGTAGTCTCGTAGCCATGTAGCCTCGTGTCCTGGAAGCTTCGTAGTCCTGTAGCCTCGCAGTCTCGTAACCTTGTGTTCTGGAAGCTACGTAAACATTATGCATTGGAACCTCGTAGACCTGTAGCTACGTAACAAAGTATCCATGGAATCATATAACATAATGCTGTTGGAGCAGTAAGAGCAAAAGATAAAATGCCGACGAAGACAGATGGGATAATTGGAGCTTTGTAGATGTGTAGCTTCGTAACCAAGTAGCCTTGTAATATTATAACATAATGCTGCTGTAGCAGTTGGAGCCAAAGAGAAAATTCGGCCGAAGGCAGATGCCGCAATTGGTGCCATGTAGACTTGAAGCTTCGTAGTCAAGTAGCCTTTTACTATTATAACATAATGCTGCTGTAGCAGTTGGAGCCAAAGAGAAAATTCAGACGAAGACAGATGATGCAATTGGAGCCATGTAGACTTGTAGCTTCGTAGTCAAGTACTCGTGTAGACTTGTAGTCCTGTATCCGCGCAGTCTCGTAAACTTATGTTCTAGAAGCTTCGTAGCTCTGTACCCTCGCAGTCTCGTAAACTTGAATACCCGTAGTCACGCAGTCTCGTTACCTCATGGCTCGTAGTAGCGTAGTCATGATGTCTTGGAGCCTCGTATACTTGTAGCTACGTAGCCAAGTAGTTACGTTGACTTGTAGCTATTTAAACAAAAAGTCATGTAATCTTATAACATAATACTGCTGGAGTAGTTGGAGCTTTGTACACTTGAAGGTAGATGGAGGAGTCTTGTACACTCGTAGAATTGTAGCCTCATAGTCTCTTAGAGTCGTAGCATTTTAACCAAATATCATTGGAGCTGATGAAGCAAAAGGCCGTTGGAGCCAATGACTGTTGGAGGCAATGACTGTTGGAGCCAATCACTGTTGGAGCCATGACTGTTGGAGTCAATGGCTAATGCAAATAAAAACTGTTGGATTCATAGACTGTTGGAGAGTTTATATCCTAACTTATCATTGACGATCGCATCCTACCAAGTTGAATGAACTAGAGAATGCGCCTCCTTTTCGTTTTATAGAATTTCCGTCAAAACGTGCTTCGTTTTCATTAAATGCTTGTCCTGCGCGAACGAAGCGTAGTCATTGTGTGTACATTGCATATATTGCGTACATTGCGTACATTGCGTGTACTTTGCGTGTACTGTGCGTCAATTGCGTGAATATTACATGTTCGTTCCGTTTACTGTGTGTACTATTTCTTCATTTCGTTTCCTATGTGTACTGTGTGTTCATTACATTTATTGCGTGTAAATTGCGTGTATTGCGCGTACATTGCGTACATTGCGTGTTGGAGCTGTTGGAGCATTTGGAGCTTTATACACTTGAAGGTAGTTGGAGGAGTTTTGTACACTCTTAGAATTGTAGCCTCATAGTCTCTTAGACTCGTAGCATTCTAGCCAAAAATCATTGGAGCTGATGAAGCAAAAGGCCGTTGGAGTCAATGACTGTTGGAGAGATTGAATTCATGAGACGCGAACGTATAACATCTCGTCGAATTTTTTGATCATATACTCTTTTTTAAATGTTGATTTGACTCTAGTATTATAGTAATTGGTTTTTGATTTGACTAGCATATTATTCCATACGATGCATCTATATAAGCGAGTCCTAGACAGCAGGTCGTTCAGTTTGTTACTGGCGTTGACGGTGTAAGGATCACCTATTTTGATTCTTCTGGTGCATAAGTCGTGTCAATTACCTGTACTTGCGAACTACATGGCATCTTTACCGTATTTAACGATGAACTCGATGGACGATGTACCATCGTCTACGGGAACCTTGACGTCAGCGACGAAGATGATGGAGCAGATCCCGTTGGCAACGTCGACGACAACACTGGAGGAGACTTCGACAGACATGATACCACCAGCAGAAGAGACTTTAATGCCGGTAGTGCTGGCTGTACAGGAAACCTCAACGGACGCTGTTTCGCCCTCGATGGAGACTTCAATGGATGACGAATCCTCAACAGCTAACGAACATCGATGTCGTTACTGTGACAAGATTTTCTCAAACATCAGCAATTCTCGTCGACATGAGAAGAGAGAATGTGCTAAGAACCCATATCGTAAAATGTTTGGCTGTATTAAGTGTCGCAAGCAATTTACAAGAAATGCTAATTTGAAGCATCACTTGGAGACATGTAAAGGCCCTGCAGAGCGGCAGAAAGTAAAGGTATCGGTGCAACAACGATGCATCGATGTGCATAAGAGCGTGCCTGGAAATGGTACAACCACAGTTACAACGTCATCTGGTTCGGGTTTGTCTTCAACTAGGCATCCTTGCAGCTACTGTGATACGTCGTTCGCATTTTCCCATAATGCACGAAGACATGAGCGGAGCAAATGCATGAAGAATCCTTCTCGCATGAAGTTTCGCTGTGATGAGTGCCTTTAATGGTTTACTCGAATCGATAATTTGCGCTGACATGTGAAAAACTGTAAAGGTGAAGTCCGTGCACCTATTGCTGAACTACCTGCCGACATGTCGACTCCTCGCTTTAGATTGGTGACTCGTGAGCGTACAAGCAAAAAAAAAACAGATGTGCAGAAACCGATTGCTATGACGTCTGAACATGAAAATAAACCTAAGACTGCGTTCGGTGCATTACAAGTAAACGATAATGACTTCTACTTGGCGCAGTCTGCATTTCGTGGAACATTGAAAGACTACTATTATCTAAATACGTTCGGTGAGTCGAAGGACATTTGTACTTTTATTGATGATATCAGACAGGACATAATCAATCAGCTTACTGATGACGTAGCAACGAACGGTCCATTAAAATATAACTTGTGGTTGGACTGTCTATATGGAAAGCCATATCCGTTAGATTACAAAGTGAAGAAGTGTGCATGCAAGACATCGGCTGCAGTAATTTACAGTTCTGACGATGTGAAGCAAACTGTTAAAAACGGTATCCAGAAACTCTGTCAAGAAGAGGAGAACTATGTCAGTAAAGTTTCTGGTTGGACTCTGTCTAGTATAAACCGATTGGAGCTAAGAATTAGTAATTTCACACCGATGCGGAACTAAATGATTGATTATAAATTTGCTAGCTTTCGTAAGTGATCCTGTAGTAGAATAGAAATTATGTAATAAATATTATGTTTGTAAAAGAACTTGCGGTGTTTAATTCCTCGAACCTGTTACTATTATGTTAAATTGACGTTATATTTAATTTTTTTGCATCATCCTTGATCGTACCAAGGACCTTAGTCGATCTAATTAATCAGTATATTGAATGGAAATTTATTTAATGATTTCTGAACTTTTTCCCGAATCTCTAGCAATATAATTACGAATTTTCCAAGATGGTGGTGTTGATGGCTTATAGGATAATGGTAGTAGAGGTATTAAAGTCTCTTTAAGAATGTTGAACATGGTTTAATGAAATTATTATTTTTTTTACATAAAATTAAACATTATTGCATCGATCGGGTATCGAATCAAGGACTAAACTGATCGAATCAATCTGTAAAATGATGAGTGATTTATTTAATGAATTTTGGAATCTTTCCCGAATTCCTAGCTAAATAATTACACGATTCCAAGATGGCGGCCAAATGACAATATGGCGGGTGTCACAGCAATAATAAATGATAACTGCACTCTAGCGGGTGAGAATTCATCTAACATGGTGTCAGCGCACTCTAGCCGACGATACAATGACGATGGCATCTAGCATCGAAGACAAGATGGCGGACATGACATCATACTAGTTGACCTTGTTATTGGTGGTGGTAGGTTAGTCTGTAGGTGACTTCCGTGGAGGAAGGATCGGTCGCCATTTTTATTTTTTTGCCCTTGCCGGGTTCGAACCGAGGACTCCGAGCTCCGTGTCCTTAATGATTTTTTTTTTAAATTTTTTATTAAAATTTTATTAATTGAATTTTTTTTATAAATTTTAAAAAGTTTTAAATCAGATAATAAATTTAAATATGGCGGGCGTAACGGAAATTGCAACGGTGACGTCATCATCCATGATGACGCCAGAGTCTTATCTGAGGCTGTAGACATGGATACTTAAGCCTACATATGGACATTCCTAGCTGCTGGTATTTTTAAGGAATAAAACGGGAAATTTTCCCTCGAAACGGGAATTTTTCCCTCGAAAACGGGAAATTTTTGAGTCATTTTGAGTCATTTTTGAGGAATTTTGAGGAATTTTTGCCGCCGTGACGTCACTATCCAATATGGCGGAACGACAATCACAATCCACGCGCCGGCGCCATGTGCCCGGACCGGCTATCCTATACTACTCTTAAGGTTAAAAATCGCGCACGTGCAATAGAATATGCTACAGTTGAGCCTGCTATCTATGTGTCACAATTCCTGATCATAGGCTTTCGTTCCATTTCCACCAAATTACTCCTACCAAATTGCCTTACGCCGAGAGCTAAGATGTTTACATACCAGTGTATTATTTATTACGCCCTGACCGAACCTAACCTGATATTTGACTTCGGTGAACTTGGGAAATGTTCGGGTCGTGGTTGTGGGTTTCTCCATTTTGCAGTGGCTCTCGAGCCTCGCGGATTGCAAGCGAAGCGCAACCCGGGTGTTGGTTCGCAACCATCGAGGCGGCAGGTGTTAGCTTCGGCAGAGCGTGGAGAACACCGCGCGCGTCTCGGCGAGAGGTCGTGGTGATCGAGCCGTCCGCCAGGGGAGCCACCGGCGTGCAGCGACCCCTAGACACGCCCCAACTGCCGTCGTCGTCGCCGTCGGGTTCCCGGGCCTCTCCGCTCGGGCGCGCGCGAGCCAGAGGGGAATAATACTGCTTTCCACTGATCCCCAGTCGGACCCACGAATCCGTCAGCCTTCGAGCTACTTCGGGTTGCTTCGTTTTATTATCGGTTTCAATAGTAAAAGCTAATGTTAGGTTAGGAGTGCTGCACAAATTAAATTCATGCAGGAATTATTATTTATTTTTTTAGGGAAAAATTTTTACGTCAACGGGAACGCAACGAAAATGAAAAACGTAGCAAATAATACCTAAAATCATTATTTAAATATTAAAATGCTTGCATAAATATATTTATGCCCCCCCCCCCCCCCCGTCCTTTTTCTCGTTCTCTCTCTCTTTGTTTACCCAATTTAATTTTGGATTTTGCACTTCTGTAGTCGTAACTGAAATGAAAAGTTGGTTAGGTTAAGTAAGTAACGTTCAAAATATTCAAAATTGATTAATCATCGTAATCTTGTGTTTTATTTTTGTCCCGAATGTGAAATTGCAGGATCGAGTAGCTAACTTCGGGTATGTTTAGGACTGTTTGTTAGAGAAGAAAATGGGTGGGGGAAGTGCTAAAATGAAAAAGGTACATTTACACCTGGCCTTCTTGAAATAAGGGAAAAAGTGATTGGATGGAAAAGTACCAGCGAAAGTCTACATAATTTCTTCTACACTCCATAGGATGTGAACAACGGTTTTATTTTATTTAGAATTTTGATTAAGTAGTGTGTAGAATAAGTTGTCGACCACCAGTGGTTGCCTATGTTAACTTAAAAAAAAAAAAAAGATACCTCATCTGACGGTGACTAAATATAATTGCTATGTATCATAAATCAACTCCGTGAATGGCTCGCGAGAAAAGACTCTGTGGTCTTGTAACTATACTCGTAGTGTGTGTAATTAATTATTACTGTGAAATTCCGCTGGTACTTTTCCTTTTCGGTGGTTTCCCATCATGGCAATTTTCTCACCCTCCCCACCCTCCTCGAAAACAACGCCGACGGTTGAGGGTCAGTGAATCTTTGGCTTCCCGCGGCGAGGCCCACCTCCTCCCCTCGTACTAATTGCACTAACCCCCTCGCCCGGGGCACTTGGCGCATGGCCTCCTGTCGTCGCGAGCAGCCAGCCTGCTGCGTTGTTCCCTCCCCGCCGCACGCAACGGCGAGGACAGTGGCGCTCGCGTGGGCGAGGCGTGAACTAGCGCCGGCTGAGGAACAGCTCGGTCGTTGTTAAGGGGCCCGCCTACCCGGGCACACACACGGTGCGCAGAGCTTCAGGAAAAACAACGCGATTTCAAAACTACTCAAGATATCCTATTGGGGTATGTTTACGAAAAGTATTTAAGAGTTCGCTGAGGCCCGAAAAGTACTTTTAATTTTGGATCATGTTTTTAAACTGTATTTCTAGAAGAGTTAAAATGGCTAAAACGCATGTTTTCAGAGTAATTTTTAGGAGTAAAACAACCAGTACAGATTATTAAAAGCACTTAAGGGGCTTGCATTACATCTTTATCTTCATTTCTCCGCCATATAATGTTGCGGTCACCGCTAAAATTTCACGGTTATCCTGTGACGACGAGAAGACTGCGCGTCAGTTCAGAGCCTTGCGCTTAGAGGCGCCACCGCGCTAGAAGCACCAGCGAGCGTTGCGCTTATCATCCCGCCTCACTAACACACATACACCCCTGACGAGGCGGGCCCCTTAACTCAGGACGTAGCACGATGTGCGTTGCACAGCTCACCGAACCAGCCAAACTGGCCAACCCGACCGTGCCCGGTACAGGATGTGGCACAAGTGACTACGTAAGAAAGAATTACGATTACTGTTTCTGATTAACAACGCATCGCTGCAATACCATTTTGCTTACTTTTCTTCCCTTCCAAAGAAGTGTTCTGACGTGAATACGTCTTTAAAGTCGCTTCCATAGTGGGAGGCAATTAAAAAAAACGAATGATAACAAAATCGGGGGATACAGTTTGGTGTTGCAGCTACATATCTATCATCTCCATCCAAAATTTAATTGCACCATTGGTTAGCTAAAGGATCAAAGAATTCGTTGCGCTAAGTGAGGACTGTGACGCATCACGCGCGGTGGAAGGTGAAGCGCCACCATTTGAGGTCATTTTGCTGCGTTTCGAGATTTACATTTAGTAAAACTTTTGACTCGGAGAAGCTAAGACGTTCTTTTGAGTTTCAATCTTCAACTCTCGTCAAAATCTATCAATTCTATATACAAAAAATTAGTGTAAAATAGTTACAGTTAAAATACATATGGTGTTAAAATAAAAACTAGCGTATTTTATATTTTGTATAGAAAATATTACCTGTTACGTATACGTATTCACGTACAACACACGGCCGTGTCCATGACACAGCCACACCCAATTGTTTTAACTTAGCAATGTGCAGTGGGTATATTTTTCCTCTTTTGTTTTAAGCAGGTTTTTGAAAAATATCTTAACACATTATAATGTCACACTTGAAGTTCACTCCATCTTCACGCCGGATAAAATAACTTCATGACACAAAGTAAAACAAAAAAAAATTGTTTCACCCTTCACTATGATAATTTAATCTGTTAAAGTTATTTTTTAAAAATGTATGACTACCGTAAAGCTAAAAAAAAAAAAAAACAAGCTAAATTTTATGAAATACTACTCTTGATGTGCTTACGAATATAAATTAGCATATATTCAACAGTAACACTGATAATATTGATTAAATTTCCATGACCAGAAATATTGGCGCGTTTTTAATGAAGGTTTTGTCATGAACCCAAATACTTTAGCGCCCTCAAAAAAAAATTCTACGTCCAACTTTGTAAAAGTTTTTGAAAATGATTTTCGAACACTTATTTGAATAAAACTGTCTTCCACGGAATTAATGCATATGGTGTTTAAAATACTTATTTCTTTGAATATACAGTAGATAATTAATGTACTTAAGGAGCTTCTGTGTAAATAATATTCATAATTCTTCTTTTGGGAATAAGAAATTACATATTTTTCACAACAGTTCTCTTTTATGGATAGTCTGTTCCGTTAATGGCGTAATGATCTCGACATTTGAAGATTATAAGAATCAGACAGAATTGGCAAAATGAGGCTGAAAATCGCTTAAATTTTAAATGAAAAGTCTTTAAAATTGCCATAATTTAATTTTAATTTTAATATAAGGCAATTTGCGCGAACTGAAGATCCTGTGTATGACTTTTTTTCCCTTTGATCAGCGTGAATATGTGAAACTTTTGAACCCTATTATAATTCGATGCTAAGAAAAAAAATTTCATCCCGCCCTAATGAACAGTTATCTTCCTAAGAAAGCAGGGGACTGTGAAAGCTATCTTAAGAGATCGTTTTACAGCTATTTTTTTTTCCATTAGCTATAGCCATAACTAGAGACACGATTATTTCGCGGGTTCATCGCACTCTAGGTTGTACAATCAAGCCTTTTTAGCTTGCCCATTGGTCGACAACAACGTCGCATCCTTTACTTCTCTTCCGTGTTCATCGCCGTCTTGTAGTCGCCGAGGTCGTATCGAGAGCATTGCAGTGGAACCATCAACGTGCATATCAACATGTATGTGCGCTCGAGGTCTACTTTGCTACCTGATGAATCCGCGAGACATTCTCGGCTGTTGTTGGTGGCACAAATTGAGGAACAATAGGAGGCATTTGCGTGGATTTATTTTTTTCGGTGAAACTACGGTCGGACTTGCTTCGTTATTCGTCGTCGTCACGTTTTGTAGGGGTTTTGAGAGGGGGGGAGGGAAAAGGGTTGGCGAAGACATATTTTCCTCATAGTTCGTGCTGCCTCGCCGGGCGCCGTGATGTATACGTCGTCGGTACTTAACCCCAGGGGGCCAGCGTAGCGGAAGCCCGGCGTAAGGATTTACGACCGCCGAACACACACCCCCCATCCCGGGCTACGCGGTACGCCCGTGTGCAACACCCTCCGCATCGCTGGGTCGACCGCAGAAGAGCGGCCGTCCACAGAGCTGGCTCCTGGCAGGGTTTTTGACCTCGCCCGCGCGCCAGAAAGAGAGAGACGCACACACACAACAACCACAGTTGGAAACAAATGCCGGCGTTGCTGCTGGCTGCTGCGCGCGCGTTCATTACTCAAAACAAATGGCGTCGTTCCGTGAAGAGTTCGTGGCGTGGTGCGGCGGCGTGTGACGCGTTTAAGATTTATAACACCGCGCGGTCGGTGTTGCTCGACTGCAACGGTAAAACCACAAAAATCCTGCTAGCTTTTTTTTTTTAAGTTACGAATTGCGCATCTCTTGTTTCGCTACGCGGTACTTGGCTCATCATTTTGTTTGACCTCTTTCCTCCCTCAGCCTTTCATTCATAATATTTTTCCTTTCTACGTAGCTTGTTTCAAAAAATGTTCTATTCTCTGAAAGTACTACCTACATAATTATCTACGTATTCTTCTGCGACTGTTGTTCTTACTCATAACTATCAAACTTGAGTAAGGCTTCGGGACACAGACTTAAAAAAAACTGCTTGAATTTAGTGCAGAATGAATTGAGTCCACAAGTTGAGATTTAGAAACCGAAATGAAGAGCCAAACTTTCAAACCAAGAAAGCTTTAAATATAGGGCAACATAAAATTTCAATTTCCTTTGTCTTTATGCATTTTTTTCCGACATACAGACGTTATAGTCAGCTCTTCATTAAGTGAATCCTGAAAAAAGAACAGCCTACGAGACGAGACCATACATAACTGACTGGTACTGAAGCCAATGGCAGGAAAGCTGTACTCTCATTAGCTGGTACTAGACCCAATAGGAGGAGGCATCTCGTGATTGGCTTCCTGAAGAAGTCCCCTGATAGTAATATGGATGTCCGTGAAAGAATGTCCCAGTTTCAATGGTATATTTAAACAGTTTATTTTAGACTATTTACAACAAGTCATACATCAAATTCAAGGTAAACTAATCAAATTTTTCTTACAAATGTTCAATATGTGCACATTTAGTTATACGGCACACATACAACCTAAAGTCCAATTCTCCCCACACGTCCGAAGTAATGGAAGCAATAGCCTCGTCAGTTCTGTGTCTCAACTCTGGCAATTCATTAGGCCGAACGTAGACACGATCTTTTATAAAGCCCCAAAGGAAAAAAAAAATTGCATGGCGTTATGCCAGGTGAACGTGGAGGTCAGCGGAAAAGAGCTCTGTCGTCTTGACCATTACGACCTTTACAGCGGCCAGGGGCGTCAACGTCTAACCACTCTCGTAACAAGAGATTCCAATGGGGAACGCACGCTGATCTTAAATTACAGAATCAATATTAGCAAACTGCAGAACACAAAACGCTTTACGCTCAGGAGTCGCCATTACGCGTGGGTGGCGCTGCAAGCGAGAAAACAACAAAACAGGACTCGCGCATGCGCTTAACTAAAAAAATTTGGGTTACTTTTTAAATGTGATTTTGAA
This sequence comes from Bacillus rossius redtenbacheri, assembly GCF_032445375.1. Taxonomy (NCBI): domain Eukaryota; kingdom Metazoa; phylum Arthropoda; class Insecta; order Phasmatodea; family Bacillidae; genus Bacillus; species Bacillus rossius. Next base: position 335,430,549 of record NC_086330.1, on the reverse strand, counting down.
CCAACACTATAAAACCCTCACAGTTTATACTGTTAAAATATATAACTTGGGACCTTATTTAATTTTTTTTTAATCTTAGTTAAATGCTCGTCGATTCAATCAAAGACATAAAATTAAAACACTAATTTTATTTTGATGGAGGTCTTCAAACATACCCCAGACATACGTTTTGTAGGGTTTTGAGAGGGGGAAAGGGGAGCGAAGACATATTTTCTTCATAGTTCGTGCTGCCTCGCCGGGTTATGTGAGCACAAAAAGTTATCTCTACGTTTCCTTACGAAATCATGTTTACTATAGCTCACTGCTTTTACTGAAGCACAGCTTAAACAAAAACAAAAGAGCACTAACTAAGGGAGGGTTCAAGTATTACGTAACGCAATTTTTTTGATATTTTTGACCCCCCCTGCCCCCCATGTAACGCGCCGTAACGTTTTTCTGTGCCCCCCCCTCCCCCCTAGTAAAACGTTACGTACCACCAAGTGACCATTTTTACCTAAAAGTCACAATTATGTGGCGTAACGTACCGGAATAAGTCACTAAAATATCTTTGTTATTGTTTTAATCGCAATAATGTTATTTATTAACATTTGAAATGTCTTGTTTTTAAAATCAAGAGCTTTCTAATGTTTTTTTTTGTCCTAATAAATTTTTACTACTCAATCATACATTTAGCAATCATACATTTAATTAAGTCGTTTTCCTGACTTTACACACCTTACACACTTTTTGCTTTATCCGCCATTGTTCTTCTCATGCATTCTCCTATTTTAGCGTTTTACTAATAAAGCTATTAAAATTAAATAACAATTTTTATTTCTAATAATTATTTTTACCTTTGGCAATGCAATTACAAAAATAAAACTAACTGAAATAAAATATATTTGTCAAAATATAATCGTATTTAAGAATACGATCGAACGAAAACGAAAAACATTTAAAATAAAATTAGCCATAATTAAAATAAGTAGATTGTAAAAAAAAAAAACAATTAAATTGGAGTTTTACTGCTCCTCTGTCCATGAGTTTGCCAGCCACTCAGATTCTTTCATTACCGGCATCCGGAGAGCAGACGAAGAGGGATCCGGAATTGTTAACCCGCTTGCATCAACTTCGTCTTCGTCGAGCCAATCGGCATCCTCAGACGATGTTTCACAGCGACGCACAATGCAGAGAAGCTCATTTGCCCTTCTTGCAGCAAGTCGCTGTGGCCGTACTCGACTTTCACGAAGGTCTTGGGCAGTCTTGCCATGCATGTAACGATTGTGCATTTGCACACTCTTGTGGGATGTAAAAAAAAAACCACAGGTTGAACATTCTCGGTTCTTTAGGTCGGATTGTACTGATGGGCAAAAGAAATCGTAAGGCATCTGCTTAAACCCTTCTAGAGGAGGCGACACATCAACAGACAACCTCACAAGAAGTGGCGAAAACTTGCATGATCCTCTGTCTATCTAACTAGGTACCACGAACTTGTTTGCGGTTTGAAGGATTGGGCAGGGTGGCGGCAGGAAAGTTTCTGGAAAGACAGATTTTAATGCACTCCTCAAGCTGGAACAGCAGGATTCATCCGCGCATTTAATAACTTGCAAGAAATATTGCGATTCACGGACGTGAGCGCTATACCACGCCATATTAGGGTCTGCTGGATCCTGCAAGCTATCTTCAGGGTTTCTATATTCCGCCGAAACATCGTAGTTTTCAATTTTCATACAGTCGGTCGAGTGCTTGGAGCACATAAACGAAAAGGGTTGCCATCTTAGGAGAATAAAATACGAACAATTCAATCGGGAATCCTCCGTAAAAAATAAACGTAAAAGGGTTGCCAACTTGGGAGATTTTAATTCACTAGTTTTGTTATTAACCTTTCAGACCAATCGTCTTTCATACCACAACATTACTGTTGTGATGAGAGAAAATCTCACACATAGAAAACATTTTTAATATCAATACCTATATAATTTCTAATATGGCGATTGGAGTCTACGTTGAGAACCGAAGTATAACGAAGCCATCCGAATAGCGGTATTTTTGTTTTAACTACTTTACTGGAGTGACGAGAAAAACTATCACAGCTGTTGATATATATATATATATATATATATATATATATAGCTTTACTTTTGGAGTTAAAAACAACAATATTCACTAATCCTGTAAAGCTAGCAGAAGCAATTTTGTGAAGGTAAAAAAAAATTTAAGCTATCATGCCATTTGAAATTTTGAGAAAAAAAAGTTTTAAAAAATGCGTGAAAGAATCTGTCTCTACGCGACCGTTCTGAAGGGTTGAAAAAAAAAACAATGTGACGTAACGCGTTGTTCAAACCCCCCTCCCTCCCCTGTAACGCATCGTAACGTTTTACAAGCCCCCCCCCCTCCCCTAAATTCGTTACGTAATACTTCAACGCTCCCTAATTTCTTTTTAATGGAGTTCTCCAAACATACCCAAGACCGCCTTACTTCTTACAATATAAAAGTGTATTGAACAATACACTAAAAAAATATTTTGTACTTTTTCCTAGGAAAATCCTTTAAAACGCAGTTGCCAACGATTTCACTTGTTAACTACATACAGAGCTTTGTAAAATTGCATATAATACAAAGCCTTTCCTTGCAATTTAACAAGTGATATCGTTGGCAATAGGGTTTCCAAGGACTATCCTTGTAAAATATAAAATATTTTATAGAGTGTATTCCATCTTTACATCAATAAATTCGCAACTATGTAACTGCCTTATCAAATTTTTAACGGAAGAGCAAAAAATGGAAACATATATTGTTTAGTGCCTAAGTAATATACTAAAATACAATTTTTTTTAACCTTAAACACTGTCATGAGCCACATATTCAAAATAATTGACAATAATAGGATTGCAGTGGTATACAAACACTAACGAACGGGTGCGCTTACGCATTTGACGACTATGAACACCTCAAAACTTACTGCTTGCTTAAGGTTCATACATAGCAAATTCCAGTTAATATATTAAAAATTATATTTCATATGAAACCCTTGCATATTACCCTAGTCCAACTGACTTTGCTAAAAGTTAGTGCAACGAGACATTTTACGAAATTATTGCGAAGCTAGCAAGAACTTAAGCCACGTGGCAAGGAAACATTAAGGTAACATTACATCTAAAATAAGACAAAGGGAATCCATGACGTTACTAAAAAAAATGAAAACTTAATACCAAACGACGGAACCAATCAGAGTTTTGGAAATGTCGCAAGAATACTACAAGAAGTTCCCTTACATAACACGCAGTCCCCGCGTCCTAACGCCCGTTCTACAATGGCACATAAACGGAGACGGATCACGTAAACGGAGACGAATCTCCCTAAACATTTCACTGTCGCGTCTGCTGCTTCCACAGTGAATGGAAACGCAACAAAGGGCAAACAATGAGATTGCATTTCAAGGCAACGAAATAAAAATTTCAATAAAAAAAATATTAAGCTTCGAAATCATACCACAGGTAGAATTTACATTAATAATAAAAAATAACTAAAAAATTTAAAATGGAACACTAGATATTCTTGTACTTGAAACCATTTTTAACGTACTTAGGGCATAAACAAACATGGCTTCCACCGCAGCCAAGTACTCGGCTTCTATTGGTCGCACGGAGCAACGTAAACGGAAGAGCTCAGCATTGCCGAGCTGATCCGTACGGGTCCGTCTCCGTCTGCGTGCCGTTGCAGAAACTCCGTTCCGAGAGATCCGTCTTCGTTTTCCGTGGCTTTGCAAAAATGTGCGTAATACCTAACGGCCCCAGGGAGCTGAATTAATTACGGCCAAGGGCAGTTAGAACATGCTTCAACAGCTTGAAGAAGAAGACTTCGCATCATACAGATGACGTAACAACGTGATCCAAAAAAACCCTCTTTCATGCGCACAATGTTCTTTTGTGCCCTCGCACTTTAAGGGGAAGGGAGTTAAGGTGAAAAGGAGAAGCTAGGGGAATGCAATCGTCTCCAGGCCAGGGGGAATACGGAGATAGAAAACTGCGCTCTTCAAAACTCTGGTAGCTGCCAGCTTAGTTAGAATAGTAATATTAATGGAACAGTGCTTATGCAAAACCGTACCTGTTGGCGCACGTTACCTTAGTTTTTTTTATTTGCTTTAGAGAGTTATTACAGAAAAAGTCACAGTGTAATAGCACTATCCATAAACGAGTATGATATTAAATACCTGTTTTTATAAATGCAAAAACTTTACCTTCCAGCCTTATCGAAACATATATTTGTATATTACGAAATTCAGATAAAGCAGAGTTGTGAGCTCAGACAGAAAATTAACTTTTTTCTTTACACGGCTTGATCTAACGCATAACACGCCACATTTTTGTGCAATGCAGCTACTTTTCAGTCAGATAAAGAACAGCTATAGGCCTACATGTATGTGCTTCCCATTGTTCCTAGACGACTGCTTAAACATTCGGTGTTCGCAAGAGAACCTTTTGTGTATACTGACAAGCTTTAATTTTAATTTGTTCTAACCTTTAATTGGAATCTCCGTATTCTTTTTAAGGTATTATGAAAATTTTGAACTCTCTAATACGTATGTAGATCCACAGTTAGTAAGTATAGCCCACATAGACCAGACTTTTGGGAGGAATTACTTTCGGAGAAAAAGTGTCCTTAAATTACTTTCAATTTAATGGGGTTTGTGAATAATAGGAAGGACAAGACAGTCTTGAAATATTATTCTTTCAATACATACTATTTTCTAATTAAAAGTTTTAAAATGAATACTTTGAAGCTGACACATATTAAAAAATTAAAATGAACTATAATTCAATAAAAACGCAATTTATTAATATTCATTCACAATCCTATGAAATAATCATAAAAATGAGGAATAGTATATTGTAAACACGAAACTATATTTTTCTATAAATTAAATAAAAATACTATATTTCATAATTTTTAATGAAATATCGACAGTTTGATTTGCAAATTATTTGGATTTCATAACGTGCAATAAATATTTTGAGGACATTGTAGGTTATTAAATAATTTATCATAACGTTTCCGTCAAGTGTTAAAAGTAAATGTGTGTAATTTTAATACAAACGATGTAAGTTCCATGATAAGGTATCAATAATAATAAAAAGGTTACGAAAAATTTCGTTGCATTCTTTTTGAAGACAAAAATGTCAACCATATGGGTCATCACTTGAGAAACATCAAATAATTTGGTTCCTATAGCTCATACTAGCTTAAAATCAAATATGTCTCGAAATTCAAATTGTAAATGACATATGTAGCTTTATTAGTCCAGTTTAGTCAACCCTGAGCTTACCTAAATTCAGTTTTTTTATCAGAGAAGATATTTTTATTATTTCTCAACCATAACAAAGTAAAAATACTGATGATTCACGTAGTCTGTAAGTGAACTGACACTGGGTATAACGTTACTGCACGTGGGTATTGCAGCTTGCTAAACAAAGAACTGCTACTGATCCTCGTCCTTCGTTAACTAACACGAGTATAATTTAAATTTTTCTTGCCTTAAACAAGTGTTCTTGCTTTCTTTTTACCCACTTGCATTTTATATTTATCAACAAACTAAGAAGTAGTGTTGTACGCAGGTGTGTTTGGAGAAATCGAAGTTTTTACAGATGACTGAAAAGTGATAAAATTCAAAAGCAAAACTAATATTCTTAACTGACAGAAATGATTTCAACTTATTAGACGCGTTTTTACAAGTCCATAAATTTATAGTAGGGACTCTTAAATATCCGTTCTTTTAAATTTTATCTGTCATATAATTTATTTTGTAAACTATATGACTTGCTCGGACGAAATACTTTATTGTAAACTACTTACTTTAACTCGGTTTATACTTTATAAAAATTGCACAAATATTTTTAAATTACATTCGCATATTCACAAAACTCGCAATTTATTACCTTCTACTGCTTAAATCTGTGTCTTCGAAGTAACTTGATATCTAAATTATGATACGAAAATTCGCGATTCGAGGGGTTTTAGTTTTAATTCTTGTACAGTAAAAATATAGCTTATGTGTAAGTTATGTGTTTGAAAATTTATGTAAACTTGAAAATATATTTTCTTGTAGTTTTAAAAGGTTGCAATTGCCGTATCCGCAGCAGGAAAGCATTTCCACATCAAATTTCTTGTTATCAACACAAAAGTACAAGTCTACCAAACATGGCGCTAAATAGAAATGCAGTTACGCCACCCTCTTTCTGATCTTTACTTTTTTCGTAACGCTCTGAATGTTACATTTTTTCTCGATTCAATTCTTTTCGTTATTTCATCGACTCAAAAAATTAAAAAAGCTATAAAACACTTTAAAATACGTGGCTGGCCTATTTTATTTTTCAGTGCATTAACTACCAAATTGAATCTTTCACTTTAAATATTTTTTTAAGGACAAAAATAATAATTAAAGGAAATTTTATTGCGAGTATCATTACTGTGATGTGATATAGGCCTACCTACGACGTTTTCATTATGATACGTCAAAAAAAAAATTTTGACAATGTAATAACGTTGAAATAATTTTACTTACATCTTTTAAGCAAATTCACTCAAAACTTTGTCACGAATCGACATTATATTTGTTGTTGTTTGGGCGGAGCGCGGTACGTAACGAGTTAAGCCTTGAACTAGTATTGGTGAGAAGACGATTTCGAATTCCGGTCCATGCATGCTGAATTTGGTTTTCCATGACTAACCGAAAACATTCTAAGCAAATTTTGAGGTATTTCCTTTCTGAAGGCCATGGATGAATTCTTTCCCTAAATTCGCTGACTGAAATATTGTTCGCCCATCTTCCTAATGGCCTTCTTTTGAAAAGTCGTAAATCCTATATCAATAAATCGTATTGCTTGAAATTTACAAATAAAATTTTTATGTTTTTTATCGAGTAACCATCTGCCCTCGACCACATATCAAGGTGCATATCATGGTTTAATTTAAACTTTAAACTACCTAAATGCCATTCACTATCTGATCCCTTTCTGTATATTTTAAATTGTATCCATGTTATTATTATACTATTTGAAAATACCATTACTTTTTTTTATGTTTAAACATCTCAGCTTTCGGTATACGGTATTTGGTATGAGTAATTTCATGAATGGAACAGAAGTCGCATGGAACGGAAATTTGTAACCACTGTGCTGCCATCTGTGGTGGATGGCACAAACCAAAGTTCATAAAGCTAAGGAGAAACGTTATAGTGTTATCTGTTTAGTGAATTTTGAAAAAAATATGGGCAGTATTTTAATAATAACTCTTTGTCATTAATCAGATCCAAAACCGGGGTTTAATATTTCTTAATTTTTTTTTTCTTTTATTGGAACCATTTTATTACATAGTTTAACCTTCCACTCTGCAAATCGAATGATTGGATAGTCGACGTAGCTGCTTCGGCAGCGATTTTATTGGCGGGAGCGAAATTACGAGTGATTCGCGTCGAGAAATATAGTTAAAAAAAAAACAATTTACGTATATCTATCACGCTGGAAATTATTTTTAAGAATTCTACGTTTAATTTTGTGTCAAAGTATCGTATTATAAGTTTATTTTCATATGAGATTACATGAATTCGCTCGTTATCGACGTTAGATTTTTACATATCACTGGCGAGTACTGAAAGACTCGCTCACATATTATTATTTTTTTTAAAAAAAGGAAGCCTGTAGGAACGAAGAATTTTGCGGGACCTGCACACAGATATTTTGTGTAGCCTACATAGCATTACTTCAGAATAATCTTACAATGACATTAAACCTGAGAATTGGTGCTTTATCTCTCAAAAAAGGAGCAAGCTTCGTCATATTATAAGATTAATTTTCCGATTGTTCTTCATTAAGGGATAATGGTCCACACACACACACACACACACATACATACACACATGTATATATATATATAGCTATAGTATTAACTATAACTTGTGTTATATCCAACGAATTTCATTTCAGAGATCGAAATGGCAAAGTTACTAGATTTGGGCAAAACATTTATGTAAGTGAATATTCATGGACTTTAGTAGTAATGTTTATTGTTATAGTTGCTCGCGAAATATAATCAGTTATTTCCTCGCGATAATTATGTTTAGCTTGGAGTCTACCTATGAATTCCAGAACGTAACATTTATAACAGCTTGGGAAAATGTTATTTATGACCTTTTATGGCAAAAGGTTTTAGATGAATATCTTTGAAACTGTTATCATATATCTACAATAAATACAATAAAATATTAGTGTGACTTATTCATCTTAACTTTTTATGCCGGTAGGCTAAACGAGCGACAGATTTTAAGTACCAATTTAAACTTAAGCTTAACCAACCTTAAGAATAAATTCGTAAACATGGTTCCACGTCTAAACGTGGCATTCGAACTCTGGTCTTTTATGCGCGCTGAAAAGTTGACCGACGTGGAAATTCATGTGCGGAAGTCGTCATTGGTGTAAAAGGCAAATATTGAACACCTGGGAGGTTTCTTTTTCTTTCTGAAAGCTTCGACTTCTATTGAGAACTGACGGCAAAGCAATATTTGCTGTAATACTGACTGAGTCGTCAGAACTACAACGTTATGGATTTCCCGGCTGATAAAAAATCAAAAGGAAGCCTTACCTGAAGACGAAATAAAGAAATTTATTTTTTCTTTGGAACTTGTGAAAAATTAACTGACAGATGATTAAAAGGAAGTTTAAGCTGCACGTATAAACATGCTAGCAGAACTTCATGGTGTATGCCCCGTTCCAGGTTATTGTTTTATATTTACGTTCCACACGGTCAAACCGGCCGAATTTTTTATAGGCTGAACTTTCACAAAATATAATTTATATATACTAACTGCAGCAGTACCTGGACTGAACACAGGGTGATATATTGTCCGTGAGTTGAAGCAAAAATGATAGAGCTATATGACAGTGTGGTGGACATAGAGAAATGACACACAATTTATGTTTGTATGACTATGACCTATGATTTTCTGCTTACTCTTGGCGATCGGCTGAACGATTTAAATGTTGATGCGCTGCAGCGCCATCTAGCGGTGAGTTATAAAAAAATGGATATCATAAAAACCTTCTCCGTGAAAAAACACTTCGATGTGCCAACTTTAAATTGAGATCGGTCAAATGGTGTCGGAGTTTATCGACTTCATACATACATACCAACTTCCTATTATATATATATATATATATAAATTGCAAACGTTTTGCATAATTAGCTTGCAAAGTTTAATTTTTAACGTTTTAGATCATTATGGCAAAAGAGAATTAAATTTAATATAAAATTTGAACTTTTGACGTGACAACGTCTAATAAATCGATGAAAGCCGGGTGCACGCACGAAAAAGTGTCCCACTACGGATGTGTCCTGTTTGCTCATTGTACGCATGCGTGGCATCTCTCTTCATGCTCATTGTACGCATGCGTGGCATCTCTCTTCTACTCGATTGGAACAACTATCGATTTGACTTTTCAATCATATTTTCGTCGTTTGAATTATTAATATTATGTAATTTAACGATCGTCCACCGATTTTCAGCACAATCGGTACGGTTATTCAAAAGTAATGTTGAATATTCAAATACGTTTTGAACCGTTTTGAAACGTTTTGGTGTTTTACAGTTACACATAATAATTCTAATTACACCCGGGATCTTTTGCACAATGTTTTAAAAAATATTATAACACATTATAAATAAGTTTGGTGTATTTGGGATGCGTATTTGTTATAAAATCGTGTTATAAAAACGAAATAATATTATTGCTCTACCTTGAACAAAATTTTTATAAATATGTATATAACATCTGAAACTATGAGTTTTTAAGTATGGTCTCATAGCCGATCGGTCAGCGTGGCTAACTTCCAAAGGTTTTTTAAAAACATTGCTAAAGGTTGTTTAAAAATTTCCTTTAATTTTAAATATTGTTTTACTATAACCATATCAGAAATGTGTATATATAAACTAAATTAGGTAAAAGAGCACTGGGTGCTGGAATGCCATGTTGCAATAACAAGATCTGCAAAATGTAAAAAGTTTGTCAATAAAAACCTATTGAATTGAATTCCAATCTAAAGGTTGTCGGTTCGAATCTCAGCAGACGCGAACTTTTTTTTTTGGTCTTGTAAAAAGAAATACGGCGCACGCAACATTTCAAAAGTAGTAAATATATTTGAATTAATGAATGCAAATAAAAGTAAATGTATTAATTAAATTTTACATTTCATTTCACTCTTTTGTATCCATACAAAATAGTGATAATTCAATAAAAATTATTCAATTTTATTCATAAAAGTATGCAGAGGTAGATTTTATCATACAAAAGATAGAAAAATTATAAAAAAATTCTTCTTCAAAGAATATAATATTTTTAATGCCTAACTGGTTTGATTGCAAAAACCTATTACGGCTCAGTCTCAGGCCGAATATGATATTTTCTTTTCTTCTGGATCAATCATTTCATCGATGTTTTGTTATGACGTCACGTTAAACTATCGTCCGTAAACCGACTTTACAGACAACCAATTTTTTAGGTTTGAAGACAATTTTACTGCCTGCTATATGATATAGTTTATTTTGTTTAAGGAAAAATCATTTAACCTTAGCTAGCCTTTTAAATTTTTCAGGATATTTATGATTTTTAAAGGTTAAATATCATTAATATTTTTTAAAATAAATGCGTAACATACCTCACAGTAGGACCCACCCACCCTCCCCCACCAAAAAAAAAATCCGTTTTTATTTCATTTGGTTTTCCTTATCAATACTGCACGAAAATATTACAGATTCCACTTTGCCAGATAATTATGCAAAACGTATGCAATGATATAATTATTTTATTTTTTTAGGTTAAACCACTTAAAACGTCTACAAGTGTAACCATGTTAAACTTAAAAATAAATAATTACCTGGAACGTGATGTACCCTCTTGAGGTGGAGAGATAAATACCGAAAGATGGCATCTTGGTTTCATTAGTTTTTAGGCCATAACAATGTCCAATCTTTTAATTTTCAAAATGTGTGCTTAGTTGATAGATAGAGCATTATCTAGTGGGATGCCTGAAGTTAATATTGACTGGGTGCGACAAATAATTTCGCTTGTGAAGTGAATTACATTTAGTATTGAAATAATTTTATAACATGAAAATACGGTCAATAGACCCTATGTTATGTACTTCGAAATTATCTTAATGTATCAACTCTGCCTTAACAACAGCAATTGTTTTTATGTCAGATGTTAAAAAAATCATTGCATGTTCATAAACTGTAGAAACCTATATGGTGTATTTTTTCTGCCTCTTCTCCTTAACTCATAATTAAAAAAATGCTAACAACTAGGAGGTAACAATGTGACACATCACTGTCAATTATATTGTTGTTACCTCTTCAAAGACTGGCCAAGTTGTTTGCTTTCACAGTAGTGATTTTATTCAGTACATGTCATTTGAGGTAATGGCCACAGTGAGTTAAGAGAAGCTATTAGGTTCCATAACAAATTATGGGATAACATGATTAGCAAAACGGTCGAACAATTAAGTCCAAAACCCACTTTTTTAAAATTCAACCTGTCTTTACAACAAAGCCACTCATTCTTAAATAGATTTCATTCTTGAAACTTTTATCCAACAAGTCCGCAAACTGATAAGGGAATAATAAATGCACAAAGGAAAACCTTCCTCCACTTCTATTGTCGTTTCATCTGCTCTTTCTTTGCTTCGTTAGCTCTTGTAATTTTGAAAAGAGATTAAAATCTTTATTCTCTCTAGTCAATTTCAATTCTCGGTCGTTATTAAAATAATGAAGGAAGCTCTTCAAATTTCAATATATTAAGTATTTTCTCATGCCGAAAGAGATAATTTACTCCTTTACGTACTATTAATTTTCACCTACATCTTTCTTGACACATTTTTTGGTGATTTGTGTATTTTCATCGATTTGGAAGTCTAATTACTTTTAAATAATATCCTAAGAATTTTCCGAGACACGAGGAATATAAAATAAAAAATATATAAACAATTTAAAAACTGATTTAGAGAAGTAATTTTCAAATCAATCACGATTAACGTAAAATACGTGTTTTACTTATGTTGCAAAATTAAGGCAAATGCTAGCCTGAAGATTATGACTGCAATTCAGGCCGAAACGTTTGCCTAAAACCTGCAATCAAGCTCATGAAGTTAATTTGATTTTTTTAATTTATACTACTTGCACCACAACAGATTATCTGCAATCGTTCGTGTCTAACAGATTGTCAGAGATTTTTTTTAATGACGATATCTAACAACGTCTGACAAACGGAATTTTGGCGCTCTTGCTAACATATTTTACGTGTTCAGAATACTTTTGGATGCTAATGTGTGACGTTGTGATGTAGGGCAACCACGTCAACACTCAAGACTTACAGGTTGCCTAAACGGCAGGCAAATAAATATTTTGTTTCTTTCCCATTTCTTTATCAACGCCTTTCAAGAAGAGCTAGAGCCAAATTTTCATAAACGTTTATGCCTATTTTGCATTTCTGATCCCGTTTTAGGTTATGAAACATACCTTTATGTATTGGGTTACGCACAACCCTTCATGTAAGAAAGAATACAAGTTATATATTAATTTTTAAAATTATTAATTTAAGTTTCATTCTTTTAAATTTGAAGAATGATAATTTAAGTTTCTGAATAATTTATCTATATTGCGTAAAACCCATTATTTGACAAAATATAGCAAGAAACAAGACAAAAGTAGTTACTGCCGAGAGACATTTTTATGTAAAGCCACGATTATTTCATGGATTCACTTCACTCCAGGCTAGACTGAATATGCATATGTATAATCAAGCATTAAAATAGTGCTCCTTGGTCGATGAAAAGGTTATATACTTTGGCGAGTTACACGTTGATTCTTTATGACTGGTTCAGTGTTGTCACATAAGTGTCAAGAACACGGGTAGTCCAATCAACGGCGCGAAGCAGCTTTATACCTGTATGTACTCCAAGTCGACTTTGCTAACGAATCAATTTTTCCGATGAATCGTGGCTCTAGAAATTATCAAACAAAAAGTGAGCGCCTTATGAAGGTATGAGATACGGGATCTTGAAAAGTTGCTACAGACAAATCACAGTTTATCCCTCGACGTTTCAATGGTTTATCACTGGATATTTCCTATGATAGGGCTTGCGTTCAGATAGCCATTCGCCTCTTTTGTTTTTGTCATCCAGTCGACCCCACCCGGCAGCCTCTGGCGCCGTCAGTTTCGCATTATAAACTTGTCATCCGTGGGATGGCGTAGACTATTGCAATTAAAACTTGTGTATAGCCGCGCACGCGCATTCACCTTCGGCAGGGCGGACAAAGGACAGTGTCAGCCATTGTAGCACGGCGATAAGTTCTCTTGACGGGTAGCTGGCACTAGACCGAAAGTCATTTGGTATACTTTCGGTCAAGTGCCTTTCTGTCAAGGGTCTGTTTGCTAGATTCAGGACATGTTCATAGTGACATAAATACTAAAGTTTTTGGTTTAGTGCCTTTTGTGCTGTGATTTTCGGCCTACTGCCGCGCCTCCCTCTTGGCTGCTTTAATCCGTCGATGTTACAGACAGCACATTGAGAAAAATTTAAAACTGAGTTAAAATTGTAATTAAAATTAAAAATAACCATAGCTTTTTATTGGCTTTATTAGTTTATAGGAAAAATACAATATACATTTTTAAAAAAAGTAAAAATTATTGTGTCGAGCGTTCTCACGGAATTACTACAAAATATTTAACTCTTCTTTATATCGTGGAAATACTTTCGCAAGAGCCACACTGTAAAATATTTTTTTTTGTAAATTGAATTGAAACAAGCCTGTAAAAATACATATATTTGTAAATGTGTACATTTGCATTGCACCTAAATGTTTTGCTACAAAAAAAAATGTTCTCAGTAATACTAGGTTTAGATTCTTGCCTGGACATTTGTGCTTTGCAATATCCCAGCACCTATACATTAGTTAAAATTATTTCTTAACCGTTCAGTGAATAGCTTTCTATTATTTACTTGCGCACATTAATTTAATATAGAAAAATTAATGTTTGTTTATTTGTTCGTATTTTATGTGCTGCCATACCGTTTATCCGACTGCGATTAAATTTTGCACATTGGACCTTCGAAACACGGGGAAGATCGCTGTTTATGTGAGATTCTGATGAAACCAATCCTTAAAGAAGAATTGAATTTTTCTTGATAAAATTTCGCCATTGCATAGATAACTCATCGTTAATATGTCTATGACATTTTGCACGCTTGACCTTTGAAACCATGGAGGTATTAATTAGTCTATAGAGTAGTTGTCTGTTCTGAAGTTGAAGTCAACAGGTTAGCAAATGGGTTGCAAAACATCGTAGCTGTATAAAGGCTAATATGCTATAAGTAGTTTGTAAGGAACTCGCCAGGAAGTCTCGTAAAGATGTAATGAATATTGCTTAACAATCATCATACCAAACCTCTGCAAGAAATTAGGGTTGAACTTCATCATAGCCAGAAATTGTTTTTCTATGCAAAAGGAAATTGTGGGAAGGGGGAGTTAAAGGTCGTTCTCATTTTGATTTCAATTGTTAACATGGCAAAGTTCGTATACATCAGCTACCTCATTATTTATAACACGAGGAAGGTAACTGTTTAGGTGAGAATTCGATAAAACCAACCCATAAAGGTAAATTAAGGTGGTGCGCGAGTAGTATCAGATAATTACCAGTAAGTATTTTATGTCAGTTTCTTATTTCTATGGTCCGAATAATAATGGTGGCGTGAGAATTGAGAGAGATCTATAGAAAGATAATGAGAGATAGACATAGCGATTGAGAGAGATAGAAAGATAGAGAGGCAGAGAGTAATAGAGAAATATAGTGATCGAGAGAGATATAGATATATAGATAGATGTACAGAAGAGGTATAGGGATAGAGCTGTAAAGAGAGTGGTGTATATATATGTATAGATTTATATTTTAAAATATATACATAGAGGAGACAGATATATAGAGATAAATTTAAGGGTTAGAATTATAGAGAATTATACAGCTGTATTTATATATACATAGACCGTTTTATGAGAATAGAGATATGGTTATATAGTGAGATATATAGATATATTGAGAGAACTGGAGTGATATGGAGTGCGGAATAGAAAGAAATATATAGAGATATTTAGATATATATAGATATATAGTTACAGAGAGATAAAAAATATATAGATAGAGACTTTGTATGTGTGTACCAACTTCAAATAAATTACAAAATTCTTAAAGAGGCTTTGCAACGCTTGCCGTGCATTAGCTAGTAAGTATAATGAAAGAAAATTTAAGTCCTATTGTTTCTAAGGTTTAAAAAATTTATGCTTGTATAAAACATCAATCAAATTTTTAAATCATGGGCTCATTTTCTTAAGCACAAAATTAGTATCTAGTATTGTTTTGTAGCAGCAAACCACGGTCTTATTACCATTTTTGTTTTGCTGGGTGGATCTTTAGGTTTCACAATGTTATTAGTAATGAACAGAAACAAGGCGTGATTCCGTCTGAAATATAATTACTTCATACTGAGTAAACTTATAGCAGATACAAGAGAATATTAACGTACAATATTAATTACATTCTTAAACAGCTCTCAGGTATATTCAGAAAGAAAGAAAAAAAATATGGGCCAGCCGTACATGAAATTATCAAAAGTTTCATTTACTAAAAATACATAAACCAATAAAAAACACAAATATATTTAAATAATCCCAGTTCAGGTATGTACTTAAAGTCCAGAAATTATGTTTGTATGATTAACTTTGTTTGACGGTGTAATTTAGGAAAGTTCAAAAAAGGTTGAACAATACAGTAGCGGCGGAGGTCGGGGCTTCGTTTCCCGGAGATCACGCGGGTACATGATGCCAGGGCGCTTGTGTCCTGTTGTGGAAGGGAGATGAACATGCCAATTCGGCGTCCGGCTCTCGGACCCTGTCTGTAACAGTCCGAATCAAAACTGATCAGAACTAGAACACAGACAGTATACGGGGCAGAAAATGCCCGGAAAATTTAAATTAAGGGGGAGGGGGTTTGGGGAAAGTCGCGGATCGTCACTCACCAGACAGGGAAGTTGGCTTCTATTTACCGATGCGTCACCCGCCAGGAACTGGATCCCGCGAATGCGCGGATGGACGTGGATGTTTTCTTCATTTTAAAAGAAATAATTTAAAAGCAAAATAACTGTTACACTTTGTACTACGCAGACGGACTAAACTACTTGAAAAAGATTATAGGGATAACATCCCTTATTTAGGCGACTACATAGTCGGTTGCGGCCGGATGGAAGTCTTGCAGTGTCTCGTCGACTCGCCGATAATCGCAAAATGGTCCGTCTGCAGTCGCGACGCGAAGTGTAGTGTCCCGCGGAGAACCGCGTCTCGTAATTAAAAGTAACTGTTCTATCAAAAGTGTAGGGGGGGGGGACTGGGAGTCCGGACCGAAAGGTTCCGAAGTTCCCCGAGTGGGCATCATAAAAAAACTCTGACTGATGTCTCGAAGTTGGTAGCACTGGCCGACCTTAGCGCTACCTGTTGAGAGGTGTCTGAAATAAAAAGTAATCGACTCGCCCAAGGCGTCTGCTTAATTAAACCAAGGGTTAAAGGAGCAGTCTGGTGCTACACTCTGGCGGCCTACGGGGTAAGTTGGCTGGGCAGTTAGCGAGTTTGCCGCTAGATATCGTGTGCGGTCCATCTTGGCACACACATTTTTTATGCAAGGCGTCCTTGGAGACAGTCGCTGTCTGCTGGGGTTTCTGACCGGTCATTGGTCTTAAGGCGGATTCTTAGAACCGAGAGGGGAGGGTGGAGTAAGGGGGGGGGGCAGAAAACGCAACGACGCTGGGAACAAGCATCCATGACGTGCTTTTGGAGGAGAGAACCTAATATGTATTCGTGACGGTAAAGTCTATGGTAAGCTCGTCTCTGAGAAATGGTAACAGCTCGTCCAGAGCTGCTGTATGCAGTTTTAGTCATGAAGTGAAGTAACGTTACAGGCCTGGGACGTGCCTGTAAACCAGGGAAATTTTAAACGGGCAGCCAACAAAGTCTTAGATCTGCAAAATATCCTATAGGTCTCTGGGAAAGGTGCTTCAGACTACTGGCACAAAGTTTAACTTAGGGGAGTACACCAGCCTAACAAAGTGTAAATCGCCCTTTAGTAACCAAATTATAGAGAAAAATAAAATTTCCAAAAATAATTTAAAATTATAGTAAAATTTAAAAAACTGTCGAAATTCCTAATTTCCGGCCCAGTTTTTAAATTTTATTTCATACATGTAAAAATAGAAATATGGTGTATAAATTTACAACATTTTTTTCCTAATTTTTCACAATACGAACTGTTCCTTGGCAAATGATCTCCAAAGTAATATTTTGTAAAAATACTAAAAAAAAATTCTGCACAGAGATTCAATATCGAATCGTTCATATGGTGAGATTATGATGACAGTAACTATTTGAAACAACTACTCTCGGTCGCAGCGTGGACGCGAGACCTGCCCGACCCGGTCATAGATGTGCGCCCTCACTCACCAACCACTGTTCCGACTTTCGAGCTCCGGGTTACTGTATAAATACGGAAAAAAAACACGTGGAAGCAAACAAAACCGTGCGTGTACTTATATACGTATATTATAACTTGTACGTACTTGGCGTGATTAAAATATAACTTTAATTTTGCATGCAAATAAATTAAGAGAATATCCTACCTTATCTCTGAAGGAATTCTTTAATTTGATTGATAATAGAGAAATTGAACTGTTAATATGTTGAATGGACTTGTGATAGCTGCTTCATGTTTTGCATAAAGTATCAAGTATCACTATACAGTTAAATTCTGTAACATGTTCTGTATTTTTTTTGCAAATTGCATCATTTAAATATTATTGTCCGCACATACATATTTGTATGTAAAAGAAACTAGGCTACATATAATTATAACGTGACATGTTCTATATCCCGGAGCCTTGACTCCATGTAGGATCAACGGAACAAAAATACAAAATAAATAAATAAATAAATAAAAGAAACAAAAATAATGAATTGACCGTAGTAATATTACATATACGGTTAGTAACGTATAAATTCAATCAAAACTATAAAAAAATCTGTAAGCGGGCACAGCACGGACAATGAAATCGGGAATTTGCGCCTAATGTCGGTAGATGGCAGCTAATGTTAAATGCGATCCAAACAATTGTATTGCAATTTGTCTTGCTCGTCGCCAGCTGAACTGTTCCCCCGATGATTATTTACAGTTCCCCTTATGAGTGTGTACCGGGCAAATGTAAAATACTTGATGGGTATATATTATCGTGGAAATATGATCATTTGTGTAGTTTGCCTTCGTTGTTTAAAATTCTAAAAAGAAAGCACATTGGTGTGTGACAAACAAACCTCACCCTCGTTTTAAAGACTCACTGAAACGCCAGATAATCATCAAAAGAACTTGTTTTGTTTTGGTATTAAAGTATGTGTATGGTGTTTCTTTTTACACCCAGGTCATAATATGGCCGTGCCCAGGGCTCATGTCTAAATTTATGTTTTCTCGTCATAGATAGTATTCTTCAAAAAGACTAATGTTTTGTTCCTTCTCCTTATGTTCTTTTCTAATTATCATATCAAGAATGGTCCACAATTAACTAGTGGGAAAAAAAAGTGTGATTACCAAACTAGACATCAAGTTTCTGTTTTATATTTGGGATGTCGGAATTACATTTAATTGTTATCATGTAAATACTTCTCTGCTGTATATTTTTATTGTAAGGTATTTTTTTATATTTCCCGTAAACAACATTTCCTTTAATTTAAATTTCCTTTACTTCAAACGTACTAATTATAATTGTATAGTGTGCGTGGAAGAGCGTTTTACGGCATTAACGCTTATTTTTAAAATGCATGTAAAATGCATGTATGGTCCTATATGCGAATAGAAATTTGATTCTGAATCTGAATTGGTTCGTAACTTCAACACTGTTAGAAAAACAGGATATTTGAGTACTTTACCACTGTTTGGTTATACATTGTAAAATAATTTAGTTATTTTACATCAAATACGTACGGCAGCAGGTTCTCCACCGATGATTGAGTAATCTTAAACCTACACGTGTTGTACTTTTACTCGGTGCTAAATAAATTTAAATATGCATTCATGTGTATATTTTACCCAACTGTTAACAAATTTTACTTCGTCGTTGAATACTTGTACACTTTTAAAGATTTTCACCTTAATTTTACGAGTAACTTTGGTTGAAAATTACCCAGGAATCTTCGTAAAATTACCGATTTCTTCGTAACTGTACAGATACTAAGTTCATTTACTTTAAACATGAAACTGCCAAAATAATTTCAGCATAGTATCAAAACATTCAAAAACTAGTTTATGCCCCTGCAAAACACTCCAATCTCTTCCACGTGTGCTTTACTCTCAAAACAAAACCTCAGAAGTCGAAATACGACATAGTTTCTAATGTAGAATGTGTGCTACAGCCTCTACCTTTGATAATGTTTATGTTGGCAGAAATGGTTAATTATTTTATTAACCTTTTCGGATGCCCTGGTAATAAGAGTTATTTTGGATTTTAAGTTTGTTATATTTTGTTTCAAAAAAGGAATTGTAATTCTTGTTTAGTCTTATTATTTTTAATTTTAAGATTTTAAGTTATTAAATTGGTCTGGAACGTTCAAGGACACTACCGAATATTTTGGTAATCGCGGCGCTAGGCGGCGCGCAGGCAGAACAGCTGAGTGTGACGTCAGGGGTGACGGCGAGTTAGTCGCCTGGTGGGCCCGGGCGGGCGCGGACGTGAGTAAAAACGCGGGTTGGCCATGGTGATGGTGCCACTTCGAAGGGACTTGCCGGTCGAACATCTGAATACGAGTGTTCCTTTTTGAATATGAACGGCGTTCATATATATATATATATATAATTTGGAACGCGTTGGTACGATGAAACGCGAGTGGTTGGCGTGTGTGAATGTCGCGAGGATTTTCCAAGGATGAATTATGTGCGCCAAAACTCCAAGACGGTATGGCGAAGGATTCGTCATATCCGTACAATCACCCGCAGCTAAGGTAACGTGTTATGGCAAGGGACATCACGACGTCAAAAAAAGCAAGTAAGTGCCAGCAGTGCCACCGCCCCGTTGACCCCTTTGACCCCTGGTGCGAAACTATAATCTGTGGATTTATGAGATTTAAATTAACGGACTAATAACACTGAAACTGGGATTTTACGTTCAGCCGGTCCATCCAATCCCTGCCAGACGTGGAAGAAAAAAAAAACGTTGACCGTTAGAAAATGACTTAACTGAGAAGGGCTTGTTAACCCATAATTTGTAATTAGCTAAATTATTGATATATTGATTTGGATGCTAATGTGGGTCAATTTTTTGCTATATTTCATTCTGTTAATTGGTATTTACAGTAGTGCTACACCCGGTGCGTATCTATATTTGTTATTGTATTAATATGTTCTTATATATTTTTAATGCCTTTTTGGTAATTACCTTTAATTTTACGGAGCTCCAAAGTATAGGATCAAATTATACTTTTTTGGGGGAATTGTTAAAGTATTTTTATTTAGTTTTATTATATAGCAATTTTTTATAAGTAGTAATAGGGTATGTATTTTATGATGGATGCACCGATTTGTGAGAAAACGATTTTATGGTATATTTATATATATATTATTAAATTTTGCAATATACAGTTTGCGTCTTTTTAACTTGCTGCTTCCTCTCACTGTTCGTAATCTTATAAGTTTTTTAAAGCCTGCCATTAGTTTGGGTTTTAATATTTTTTTGGGTTTACCTGCACTCGCGGTACGGGGCAATATAGGAGTTTTACTGTGTCGCGGGTTGCGGAAGTTGTTTGGTTTGGCCGGGGTTTAGGGCCAAACTTTACACTAAAAAGATTCAGTTTATTGAAATTGCGAAGAACTCTTCGTTTATTTGAGGTGAAAAATTCGTAAATTTACTGTAATTTCTAACAGTGTACATTAATTAACAATGGTGCCTTAGAGTGATTTTTAGTTTTATCGCCTTTAATTGTTCAAATAAATACTTCTAACAATTTGAGCGAATGAGCGGAAAATCTAAATCACGAACTTTTGGTTATTTGTCTAACGTCTCAACCTATGGTCCATTGTGCATACTAATAAATAATTAAGTACTGGGAATACTACTTCCGTAGCCTAATGTTTACTTATTGGAGTTTGTCAGTTAAAATTACAAAACACGTTGTGATTTTTGTAGTTCAATGGTAGATATAAATTTTCTCTGACAAACATTTTGCACTTTAAAGATGATGTATGTGTGTACCTACGTGTACAGAGAACTGATAAAAACAGGACACGTATTAATTGTGTGTGAATTGTTCATCTATACATACAAATGTGTGATCCATAATTTTAGTTATCGTAGCAACAGATGTAAGTTCGTTAAAGTCACAGAAGCTTATAACATAATTTTATTTTTTAGAATTATAAGTGTTACATTACACCAACTGTACTTACTAGTTTTTCAAAATTTCACTACAAAAAGTTAAATTACTATAACGTTGTATATATATTTTACGAATCATTTTACATTGTAGTTTAAACCACTTTAAACTTAATTTTTGATAATGAAAAGTGTTCAGTTTATAAACATATTATTTACTGTAATTTACATAGGTTGTATTATAAAAACACTTTTTTTATTATTAGTCACCATTGCTTACCAGTAAAAAACCGCTTTGTGGTCCTACAGTAAAAAACTTGTATTTTTATTACACTAATCATAATTTTATTTGAGTTATATCATGCCATTATCTTAATTTGGTCCTTTTAGAACTGTACATTGATATATTAAGAATTCATGTTTTTTTAATAGGAAAATGCAATTTTTTTTCTGCGCCTTACATGCGTCGCTTGTAAAAAATTACACCAGTAAATAAAAAATAAATGAGAGCAAGTATTTCAATAATCGCCAGTTTTGTGCAACATGTAACTTCGGTTACGAGAAAATTCTTGTGTTCTCGTGTTGAAATACACTTTTTAATACAAAACTCGGACACAAAATTTAACGTAGAATTTTTTTTATATAATGCAGAGCCTGATAAATATATGAAGATAGTGTTTTCAACTACATTTCTATACGCGCATCACACGTAGTTTCCGCAACCCCCACTAGAATTCTCTGCCAGAGCAGCGATTACTCATTTACGTTCCATGCGACTTCAGTTCCATTCACAAAATTACTCCTACCAAAATGCCTTACACCGACAGGTAAGATGTTTACACATCAATAAATAAATGCAATGTTGGTTCTTCTAAGAAAATACGTCATATCCCGACTATCCTCGAATTCCACGTCACGTTATAACAGGGTAAACAGGGACGCGGAAACAAGAAGGTGTCTACTTGTATCTTTACTATTTTTGAAACTTTTATAAAACTTTAAGACGATACTTGTGAGATCTTATAAAAAAATGTCAGTACCCGTGAATGTGCATAGTTATCCACAAGTATACGATATCCCCTGAATTATTTGTGACCAGTGTTATCATTAAGGTGGAATTTTATATTAGTGAAAGACATAGTGCCTGAACGAAGTGTGCTAGTCAGTGCTTCAGCCATGACCCGACACAGGGAAAATATCTATGTTTTAAAAACTAACTTTTGGGAAGTATAAGGTTACCTCGCACGTGCAACATCATTGTCGGAATTTTAAAAATAATTTGCAAGAATTCATACATTTTTCACTATTTTCAAGTTTTTACATAATCGCTGACCTAACCAAACCAAACTTTCATTTTTGTTACGATCACTTAAACATAAGAAAACCTACCCACCAGGGACAAAATTAATCATATTTGGGCGGATTTTATTTATGAAAAGGCTTTAACTAATTTACTTATTTTTGTAACACCAATTAAATGCAGTGATTCATGAACGCAAATTATTCGAGGGTTTGAATTGAAACAATGAATCTTTAGTGTCTCCCAAACGTCCACAGGATGAGCAAAAATGATTAGTACACATTCAAATATCATAAAATAGTAAACGGTGTAGACGATTTATCTGAAACTTATTTAAGTCAATAAAGAATACCTAAATGATTTTTTTTTTTTGCAAATGTGTTGGATTCCTTCGTTGCAGGTTTCCCTAGCTATAAGCAGCTAGTGTTTATAATGGCCCCTACCGCACAGCAGAAGAGTTGGTGCATGCGACGTGAAGGTAACACCTGAACACGCATGGCTGGGTCGTGCAGATGTCGACGATGCGGTGTGAGGCAGATGGCCACCGCGATCACCGGACTTGACCCCGTGTGGTATCCTGCAGTGGGGTCATGTCACAGACAAGGTGTTCGTGCCCCCTCTGCCGCTATCTTTGCCGAGTCCGAGACAGCGAGTCACAGTGGCAGTTGAGCCATCGCCACCGACACTGCACAAAGTGTGGGACGAGTTTGGACACCACCTAGATGTCTGACGAGTGACTCGAGGAGTGCATGTTGTCACTTGTAACTTGTAAAATAAAACTTTCAGAATATGAATATAGTTTCACGTATCCATCGCACCGTTTAATTTTTTATGATTTTTTTTTATTGTAAGTAATTTATAATTCCCTGCACTACTTTGGTGGTACTTCGGTTTGGCCACTGCTAACAAGTGCAGTTTTTTGTCCCGTAACATGTCTCAAACTCCCGTAGTTCTCGATGGTCGTCGAATCTTTCTGCCAATCATTGATTCACTTTAACGAAGAAATTTTCTGAAATAATCGATGTCTCCGTAGT
The DNA here is from genome assembly GCF_032445375.1 of Bacillus rossius redtenbacheri. Lineage (NCBI taxonomy): Eukaryota > Metazoa > Arthropoda > Insecta > Phasmatodea > Bacillidae > Bacillus > Bacillus rossius. The sequence continues at coordinate 335,406,738 of NC_086330.1, read as the reverse complement.
TTTGGATAACTGGATCTTCGTAAAAAATTAAGCCGTATTCGAAGTTCCTAGTCCCGTTCTCCGCAGTAAATAAGGCAAACAGGCAAGTGTAAGGAAGAATGATGTTCTTGCTGTTGACTTTACAAGTTTTTGAAGGCTTTTGTGGTATAATGAGTTTAATTATTGTGTGTTGGTGTTCGATGTAAGTGATATCATTACCCGATGATTTAAGAAGATAATCGTAAATTTACAACCATTTCTGGATGATTTGTGACCACAGTTCTTGGTAAAATTAAGGTGAAAATTTTCAACAGTGTATAAATTTGAGAATTTTAAAGTTAGAAAGGAGTTAAATGGCACAGACTTCAAGCTACTCGTCCAATTGTTCTGTGAGAATTTTCTCTCGACACGGTTATCGGAGGAAACGCTCGGAGAACCACACTGTTAGAAATTTCAATAAACCTACGAACTTTCCAACGAAGAATTTAACTTATAACAAACTATATATCTGATAAGTTAAATATAGCTGAATCTACGTCATGTTCTGACTTTCGAGATGCGTGTTACAATGTAAATACGGAGGAAAAAAATACGTGGAAGCAAAATAAAATGTGTTGAATGTGGACTTAAAAAGTTTATATAAATTGTTCGTGAACTGCAGGGCATAAAGTAAAAGGGTTTTATAGAATGATGAAACAACTATTTTTTTAAAGGATGTATGTCCGTAATCGCAATCCTAGTCTTACATACGCGAACAACAGCGTGCAAATTTGAATTTTCCACCTAACATTCAGCGTGAAAAAAGCCACTCAAGTAAAATATGGTCTTTTAAACCCGTTTACACAATTCTAAACACTACTTTTGAACACGATGCGGACCAATCAGGTGAACGAAAAGCGGCTTCACCAATTGTCCATTCGCGGCCACTCCCTGGTTGTAACAAAAAAACAAAAAAGTGTCACTGGCGCGACACATATTCACGAGCACGACCCACACGAACGTAAAGAACGCAACAATCGCGGCACCGGCGTGGGAACTTCGTATGCCCGTCGCGTCGTAAACTCCGCGCTCGTATTTCAGGCGAAAAGGCGAACAGCTGAGGAGTTAACAAAGGGTGCCTTGTTGTTCTAGTTCGTGGTCTTGTTTTCTGCCGAGAGCCACTCGCAACACAGTGGCGTAGTGAATTCGCACCCACCTCGTAAATCTAGTGTTCCTTCCCTTTTTTTTTTTTTTTGCCGGTTTTGTCCCGACGCGGGGTAGACAGTAAGCGTTGCCGTTGCGGCGTGGTGGTACGGACGGGTAGAAGGAAGGGAGAGGGGAGTGTTTGAAGTGCACTTCTTCTGAAACCCCTCATCCTCCTAAACCAACGAGACGAGACGATGCGGCGGTTGCGCGCGTGCCCGGCGTGGCGATGCAACGACGTTATTTATTGGCTGGATGTTTCTTGGGATTCAAGGGGGGAGGGGGAAGATAGGGAGGTTACATTGTCTCCATACTATTCAAACGTGGTGAGAAATGAACAAGCTCCGGTATTTCTTCATTGTAACACTCACCTCCTCCCGTCTTTCGTCTGTCAAATTAAGTCATCGTCTTTTTTTATCACAATTTTTTTTTTTTTCGCTAAAATGTCTAGGTTTAGCTTTGGTAAGTCACGTTGGCTCGTTTTCGAAGTTCACGAATTCGAGCCTGCCGTAGATCACAGAAGATAATTCCCCTTCCTGTGGCTTATCCTTCAAATTTTAATATTTTGCGAAATTTTGACCTTAAGGTTGAAAAATTGTAAGTTTGGTAAAAAAATTCTGTCGCCGAATCTACTTACGAGAGAAGTAAATATCTGGGTGTTAATAAAATCCATTCTAAAATCAAGGCTACATGTTTTAAGTTTTATCTTTTTAATATTAAATTACCATTTTTGTTGTATTTTAATCAAAACCACCATTGAAATATACTTAAGGAATTGATAAATTTGGAATTATAAATATCAATTGAAAATATACGAATAAATTTTATAAAGTTTTTTGAATTTTCACCTTTGAGGTGATAAAACTATGTATGTTTGATCTTACTATGGCGATAATTATTATCACCTAGTTCACTTAGCCTAAGATGGAAGTGGGAATTATAAGATTAATTTATTTGACATTCAAAATAAAACAAACTTTTCATTTTTATTCCCAAGATCGGCGAAAAAAAAGTCGATCAGTAATTTTGTTAAGTTATTTTAATAAATCAAGATATATGGGTGTTAAGCTATATTATTTTTAGTTCATGATAGAAAAATTGCTAGTTTTTCAGCATTTCTTAAAGTTTTATACTTAATGAGGTGAAAAAGGCGATTTTTTTTGTTATTATATGCATACAGCCAAATCGAAGAAACAAGTAAATATGAAATATGGCATTGTCAACATAAAAATAAGCACATGTTTAACATATCATTTTTTTTTATTGGGTCTCTGAATGAGTGAAAAGGAGATACGTAAATTTAATTAACTTTAAAAAGTGCGATAAACAACCATAAATCATAATGAATATTGAAAGTTAATTAGCTTCTGTATTTCTAATTTTGGCCCTGGATGGTTTTGTTATGCATAAAAGCGCATATGAAAATAATACATTACTGTGTATTTTGCTTTACATGTGGATGTTTAGCATTTGATCACAAGATTTTATTACGTTATATTAATAGCTTTATCTTGATATCTGCACGAGCGTAGCCGCAGGTGTTCTGCTTCTACGTGCATGACAGGGAAGGTTGTGAATAACACAATTTCACAAACCATCCCGCACACCGCCACAACATGACTGCGCCCTTGCTCAAGTACGCTGAGTCCGTTGTAAATGTGTATACGTCCAGTATCGGTTTCTATGAAAGCCCTTTCTCGCGCTGCGCAGATCTCCGCTGCAAATACGGGAACCCGTGAGTAATGCGGCAATTAAGGAGCACAGTGGACTTCGGCCTCCGTTTCCCGGTCTCGAACTTTGCGTAATAATTTACTGCTAGGCCCGCGGCGCCAGCTGCCTCACCTCGGAAGCAAACAATATGTCAGCGGGGCGGGAAGGATTAACGAGTATCGGTGTCTTCTTCTCGCATTTGCTCCCTGCGCGGCCACGCTCCGGTGGGAGGAACGCCATTCTCGGCTTCTGCGGTTTACAAACCGAAACAATTATTCATCTTGTGATATTGTAGATTTGTCTTCTTTGAGGCAGAGAATCAGCGGGGGAAGCGAACAACAAGACAAGTATCGGTGTCTTCTTCCCGCATTTACTCTCTCCGCGGTCTCACTCAGAAGATAATTACAGGCAAACGCCATATTGTTTTACGCTGTTTTGAAACCAAAATATATATATATATATATTTGGTTTTATCCTGTGATATTGCAAATTTTTTCCTCTTTTAGAAAGACATCACACATTTAGTGATTTTAAGGCACTATACAATACCATGTATATTTAGACTAGGTACTTTCACAGTTGTGGCCATACTCATGGATAAATTAAAAAAATAAACGCATTTGTATTTACAGTTTTAACTTGATGTAGCAACCAAAATATTCTAAAATGCAGGTACTCAACTAAATTATAAACAAATTATTTTCTTCTGAAGACAAATGTCCGACATTGGCAATCAAAGGAAAATTTATGACTTTAAAATGTCTAAACCAAAATTGCGTCTTTAGTTCCTGGGTATTCCCACTATCCCTTGTAATTGTTCAAATTTTGGTTTTGTTCACCTATGACTTTTCCTAACGCATGGATGACACCTAACGTCCTCGTTATCTATATGCTTCGTTTTCTTAATATTTTTAACCTGAAAAGGGCAGGTAGTCAACCACTTTTATTTTTTAATGTTTTAGAGGGTTATTTACAGAATTCATTTTTCAAAATATTGTTACGAACCCGAGAGACAAGACCGCGATGCGGCGACAGGTTCGGAGTGGTCTGTCGACCACGCACGGCCGCTGATGTCATGCGCCGTCCATTGACATAACGTATGCCTACAGACCCGGAAAATTCGTGGGTTCAATAACCTCCAGGATAGACTCCAATATCCTCTACACACTCGGGCAAATGCCAACTGTTCATTGGCTGCTGACTTGTGAGTGGTCTCGACTGGGTGGCCTGTGATTCGACACTTCTAGGAGTGAGGGTCTCTGATTGACCCTCAGTCATCCAGATTAACAAAGAACCAATGACAGAAGCAGCACTAAGGTATAACTATTTGAATTTTAGCATAACACGAAATGAACCCGCGATTTTTTCGGGTCTCTAGGTATGCCATGTGTGCCTGGCCGGATTACAAGGGTCCTCGCTAACCACCCCCCTACACTCCCCGCGCACCGTCACGCCACGGGCTATTGTCACCTTTAGCGGCCTGGGAATTCCGGGCTTACAGAGGCCGCCGCGAGGAGTGGCTAGAATAAGCGTCGCGGTTCTGGGTGTTTCGGGCGTCGTGTCGACCCGGGATGATGCGACACGTCACAGCCGCTCTCGTCCCTTAGAGAAGGACGCCACGGATATATCAGCGATGACGTCGGCCTCCGCGGGAGTTCCGAGCGTTCGGAGAGTTCTGAGAGCAGCGGAGAGAGTCTCCCCTTCGGGGATTGGTACTGAAGATAACCGTGCTATCAGCGAGAGGTGAAGAGGGCAAGTGGCCCTTGCTGAGCGAACAGGATCTATGGGGAGGCAACACCTGCGAGAAGGCCTGGCGAGCCAGTCGGGTGCGACGAGCGATAGTTGGGGACTGTACTGCGGCGCGGCGTGGGTGAGTGTGCGAAGGATACGGACAGGCGGACAGAAGAGCAAGCCACTGTCGAGCCAGGCTCCGTGGAAAGTGTTAATGTTTCAATGATCAGTGTAAGACTAATTGCTATGGACAAAAACTTTAGTGCACTTATTAAATTTATAGTGTAGACATTATTAATAAATAAAACTGAACCAATTAATTAGGCTGTTACCCTTAAGAACCCAGTAGTTCCCCCACACCTATTCGTAACAATATTTTTTTTTTCTAGTGGTAAGGAAATCTTCATAGTGCAGTTGTATTAGAGTCTTTGGTAAGGCACGTGTGTCAATCTTTTTTAATAAATTCTTCTAAATAATTCACTGTTATATTTAACAAATCAATTTCAAATGTACGTCACAAAATGGGAAAGTTGGCTCGTTCATCATTTAAAAATTCCATAAGATTTTTCAAAATATAGTGAGTTGGTGTAATGGTATCCCACGTAGTGTGCGTACTTTTTAAAATAATTTGTTTACAAATGCTAAAAAACTATGAGATTTTATTTTCAAATGTTTTTAAAGTTGTGCTATCCTAATTTTTAATTGATATGATATTCAGGTGTATCGTTTATTTACACGATGATTTTTTTTTTTAGTTTGATTACTTTAACTTCTTTACTGATGTTTTCTCAAATATAATTGGTTTCTATTTCTTTTTCTTAGGTCAGTTTTTATCATCTTAACTTTTATCTAACAGATTAACTGCCTCCTTAGTAAATTTATACAGTTTACAAATTCCGAAGAGCCAATAAACTATTTTATGTATTACAGTGTGTTCCGTTCGTTAGTAGTAGAATAAAGTACAACTATAAATTGTAGACTTTTTTTCATTTACTGAATTGAACTACAGTTCTTTTAAAAACAAAGAAACGTGTGTATTCCAATTTTCTTCAGTTAATTAAAAATCGCGTATTTTACATAGAGTTGAGAAAATATGAATGCAGCTATTTTAATGTTGTGAAATATTTTATATGAGCTGACATTGAACTAATAAGTTAATGCATTATAAAACACAAATATAAGGATATAATAACATGGCAGAGTAAATAATTTTATCTGGTTACACTGCGTGATAGTAAATTGAGTGTATGTGTATATTGGTTTTCAATAAGTCCCCAAATTAAGTGTAAAATTAATACAAAACTGAGAAAATGTAAAAATACGATACAGAAATTCTAAACTGTTTGCAATTATTTGAAAAATTATGTTACATTCAAAACAATTATGTAAAGTATAATTTCATACTATTTGTATTAGCGTAATATAATCAGTATTGTAGGGAAAAAATACTATTTTACAATTGAAATGTATTTGCCAGAATGTAAAGCAAAATTATATTCCTTTGAAATGTTTTAAAGACAATGCAAAAAATAATTTGGTTTTCTTTGCCTTAATTCTTCCCAAAGCTTATTGCAGATGCCTGCTGTCTTTTGTTACGTCTACTATCTACAACAACATTTTTCCCCCGCAAACTTCGCGCAACATACGTACGCGTCATCTACCAGGTACCAAGTTATCTAATATGTCATGCATCAGGCAAGTAATATTTCAGATTATATCTCGGGTAGACGATATAAGAGAGTAATTAAACACAATTTGTTGGTCAACTCTTCTCAGAACTTTAATCGTCTGTGAACAAATCAGTTCCAAAGACGTATGGTGTGTGCTTACGTAACACAGTCACATTTATAACTTTTATATTGTCACGATCCACCTTCAGAGGGGCGGGGGGGGGCGAGAATCGTAGCTCTTTACATAGAAACAACTCGCTTGGCATCAACTAGTCTTAACTTCATAAAATACTTTACTGTACCTAGGATCATAGGTTCGTCATCCCGTACAGGATGTCTGGTGAGAGCTGAACTAAGGAGATTTTGCAAAATAACATAATACTTAATTAAAATTATTTTATTCTTAAAGTCAAATACTCAACATCATTTTAAAGAACATTTAAATAGCGGGATTACAATTTAAAACAATAATCTCTTTACTTCCTTAACGATTGAACGACCTTACAAGAGAGAGAATGAGAGAACTTCACTAAACACTTCCCTAGTCCTTCCGAATACCTCAAATCATAATTAATACTTAAAATTAAAACAAAGATAAGTCCATACTCACATTTTCCGAAAAGCCTTTCTTGATCGATTACTTTAAAAAAATAACGTAGGGGCCTCTCCTGCCCTTGAAATCCCGAACGAACATTACATTTTAAAAACTATGACGCGTGACCCCTGACGAGGGCCATAGCCTCCGCCCGAAAGCTTGAAGATGACTACATTATGACCTAACTTAAATTAAACGACTCGTGGCCTCTGGCGTCGGCCATAGCTTCCGCCCGAAAGCTTGAATTCCTACATCACGAACGAACTAACAACTCGTGACCACAGGTGAGACGCATAGCCTCCGCCTGAGTGAGCCTGAATTCCTACATCACGAACGAACTAACAACTCGTGACCACAGGTGAGACGCATAGCCTCCGCCTGAGTGAGCCTGAATTCCTACATCACGAACGAACTAACAACTCGTGACCACAGGTGAGACGCATAGCCTCCGCCTGAGTGAGCCTGAATTCCTACATCACGAACGAACTAACAACTCGTGACCACAGGTGAGACGCATAGCCTCCGCCTGAGTGAGCTTGACGACTACATTACTCACTTGCGCTTAAATTCGCGCGCCCTGCCGCGCCTACCATAACAAAAGCTCGTTATTGAAGTCAAATTTACTAAACAACTAACTAGAACATCTGGGAAGACTACCCCCCCTCTACCCCGATGTGCAGGCCACACCGCGCGGCTTGTTACGACAGCGCGCCCCAGTAACTGCGGCCCGTGGCTGCGCCAGCGCGCGGCCAAACAAACAAACAAAATTCTGCAAGCCCGCAGCGCGCCGCGCCGGCCCCGTGCCCCAATTACATGGTCACGCCACTTGCGCTGACGAGTGAACAGAGCAGCCAGCCCAGAGTCCCGTCAGTAAAGTCCCTAAATTTGATTTCAACAACCCTGCAAAATTTCAACCCGCGACATAACCCTCCCCTCACAGAGCTCGAGCCCCATCGAGCTACCTCAAAATTACAAATTGTCTTTTTCCATTAAACCATAACTATAAATTCCTCATTTCACAAAAATAATAATTTTCTTAGTTCCTTGCTGTCTGAACATACATCTAGATTCTGCATAAGATTTATTTTAAAACAACAAGTATTCATAAAATTAAATGTAAAACTTTTATCTGGTTTGTTCTCACAGGAACCTTCAGAGGCTCGAGTTCTCAATTCTAAAAAAATTGTTCTGTTAGTGAAGCTCTCTTTACAAATTAAATTACTGTTCTTAGTTTCTCAGTATTCGTTAAACAATGTGCAAATTCTTGATAATTATTATTATTATTTTTTTTTCGGTTTCCGTTTATTACCATACTTCTTTCGTTCTTCAAAAAAAATTAAGTGTCCTTACAGTGTTTCAATTAATTAAACTCTTATCTCGTGAAGGTTGGTGCAACTCCTCGAAGTCAGTGTTGTCGAGAAGAGTAGCTCCCTGGGCTGGCCATCAGCAAACACCACTCAACTCCAACAGCTACTGGACTGGCTTCCAGGGCAGCTCACAACTTCTCCCCACATCTGCTTCGGAGTTGTGCCATCCTCATCACGAACAGATTACAATTCTGAAACATCATCAACAGGCATTACCATCACGCCTGACAAATACAAAACTAACTACTAAACTGCAATCGATGGGCAAGGATGCAAACACACAAAAAAATAAAATTAATTAATTCAACTGCTAACATAAATTATCCCACCCTTAGCATAATCTAATCAGGCAAATAATTTGATAGGAAAAACTTAAGGAAGGGAAACATGACCTCCAATGATTTTCCCTACCTCTTGAGTCTTGATCTTCTCTATACAGCAAATAGTCCCCACGAAGTAACTGGGTTGAAGGTCAGTTCACATGACCCACCCATAACCTCTTCTACTCTTCTTTTCTTCTGGGGGCAACCACAATGCCCACCAATCTCTCTCCATGGTGCCGAACCAGCTATCCCATGAGAGTAAACAACGTAGTCAATAGGAGCGCAGAGGGGAAACACCAATCTCTGGCTTGTCGAGTCATAAAACTGCTTTATCTTCTTCTTCTTCTGAGTAAAAATATCTGACTAACCTTGCTTCTATTCTTCCAAACAGTAAAAGTTCATCAGGTATCTTCATGAAAGAAACATTCTAACTAATAATTCTTCATTTTTCTTCTTCTTTATTTCTGTTAGTTGTAATAGAAGGCCATGTTAGGGAGGTTATAGGGAAAAAGAGTGGCCAATTCCCACCCCATCACCCACCTAGATCATGACTAATTAACTTTTAAATTTTCTATTTCAAACAAATAAAAAAAACATTTTTTTATTCAAACTTTTAAATTATAATTACTTTTACTTCATAACCTCAAAAGCTAATCAATAATTCTAAATGAAATTGTGATTTACTGCATCCTTGTTCCATCCGATCTGTTTGTTTATAACCTTTCTTGTAAAGTATAAAATTTTCAAACATTACTAATTCAAAAAAAAATTAAATTCTGGTGTCCTTTGAGTTACAATTAACTTTACTATTTCTTAGCTTGAAATAATTTAAGTTTTCAGAACTATTTCATTGTCTAATTCACAACACTTAAAAATCAACTCAAAACAACAAATCATCAAAATCAATAAGATCATCTGACCTACCTATCAGTACTGTGAACTTGAACTGTTCGTACACATTTATAATAAGCTATTGTATTTAAATTCCAACCTAAATAAGGTTTAAAAAAAACTACTAATCCCTCTGTAAATTAAGAAAATTAACTTTAAAAATTAAACTTAAGGTATTAGTTCTTTTTGACAGCTACCACAACTCACTAGTTCCATCACATTACTATAACCTAAAAAGTTCTGTAAATAATGTTTATAACAAAAAAAAACTCCAGTTACTGTCTTCCATAAAAAAAAATAAAACTTTACATGACCTTATTAATCTCCACTTGTAAGTCCATGGCTGCCAGCTTTCTCTTCTCTTGAATCTTCAGTCTTGGCTCTTGTTTCAGTGATCTTGTATCTTGTCTCTCGAACTCTTGTCATCTTGTAAACTGGACTGCTGCTCAGCTCATCTTAAGGAATCTGTAACAGTTTCAAAAATACATGTTAATTTAAATTACATAATTCCTGTTCTTTGGTCCTAAAAAAAAATTGTATTATTAGTACACATTACCCTGAAACAACATTATTATTCATTGTTTATTACTTAAAAAAAATGCTTTACCATAAAATCCTTTTTTTGTTCTTTTCATTAGGCCTATTTATTTTCCTTCTTCTTAATTAAATTCTGCTTCAAATGTTAATCCTAACTTAAGACCTACCATCTATTTATTATTCATTACCTACATTATTTATGTTACCCTAAAATTCCCATAAGTTTCTAATACTTCCTATCAAAGACATTCTCTCTAAAAAAAAATTTACTTGTGACTCTTAACTTAACAAACTTAAAAAAAACTTTTACACTAGACTTAACTTATTATTCATTCTTAGTTACTAAATTTCTATATGTAAACTTTAGTACTTACAAACAAAAACTGCCTATTTCTCTCTACCTCTTAATCTCTTTCAATTATTACAATAATAATGTTACCTTGCATCTTTAAACTTTCTTCTTTTCAATTAAATTAGACATCTCATAACAATAAAAATTCTGCCTATACTCTTCTTATGGGTGTCCAACCCAACAACAAAATTTCAAATTCTCAAGTTTCCTTATATTTAAATTATGCAATACAAATAACCTCTGTGGTGCCTGTACCCTTTTAGGCCTACCACCTTCTCCTCTCACATCATGACAACTCTTATTCCTCGGGGTCTGTATTCACTGTTCCAAATCAAATATCTCAAATAAATTAAAAACAAATTTATTATTTTAAGAAAACAAAAATTTACATTGAATTTACTATGGAGCCTGGAAATCTTAATGTCTCACAGCAGCTAACATGACTAAATCCCATGGAACCCCAGGTTTACATAACCTGTGCCCAAAAATTTAAGCATACCAGGCTTTCTCTGCACTGGTTTTACAGCATCACACACTATTTAGGGCCCCTGATCTGCCATCAGTCCCAAGGAGTTTTCCCACAACCCCTCTCTACACAAGCGCCTACCGCATTCCTCTCAATTGGCTATCGGTTTTACGGCATTCTTTTGGGATCCGACCATCAAGTTAGGGCTAATCGAACACTAAACCTCCATACTTCCAAACTAATGTAAATCAATTAAATTTTCTCTGTAAATTCTAAAAATCAAAAAAAATTATTCCAACATGCCAAAGAAACTTCCAAAAAAAATTCATAATCTTATCTTCAAACCATTAAAATAAAAATAAATAGATTACTCTGTTTTCTCCTTAATAACTGTAAACTGTCACCAAATATCATGTCGTAAATTTTAACTATGCTTACTGACTCTTAATCATAAAATCTCATTTGTCCTAATTAATAAACAACCGATTTCCTTAAAATCTCACTGTATCTCTCACACTCAAACTTCACTGGCTGAATATCTCAATAAATTCAAAAACAATTATCTACACTCTTAAAGAAATTCCTCCCCAATTATTCAAACTTCTTCACATTATTTTATTTCATTACTTAAAACACCTTACTCAAAAAAATTAATTAATTATCTAGCTATCTTCCATTATTATTTATTTACCGAACAAAACTTTCTCCTAAATTAATTTAGTAAAATTCAATTTCACATTAGGCAAGTACACTAACTCTCTACAGCAATGTTTCTCATTTCCCTCCTTCCTAACTGAATCCAATCTTACTTAACCTCCAGGGAATTTACCTCACAAAATAACCAAAAATTTCACTGTAGTGCCTATCTGCTATAGGCCCACTACACAGCAAGGGATTCTAACCCCACCAACAAACTTCATTGAAATGGTACCCTATCCCATACAGGATAGCCACTTCGGTACTACCATGGGGAACTCCTGCCCCAAACTACTAACAACACTCAGGATTCTCCTAACCCTTAATTCACGTAGATAGCCCATCTCCTATGGGTCTGTTCTACAATCCCTACTTCCCAGGGACACAACACCTCACCTTAGGGTCCCTCGCCCTAAAGAAAACATTAATTTTGTCTCTCTGTTCCCTTGGAGTAAATTCCCTCTACACACAAAAACTATCCTTCCCACTTTTCTCAATGCTTATCGATTTTATAATGTACCTCCTTAATAATGTTTACAAATCCCAAAAAAATATTTTTAAAACCGAGGTAGAATTTAACTAACAAAAACATAAACAACTTACAACGAAACACTTCTAGCCTATACATCATACACTTCTTAAATTAAATTACTTACATACTGAAAGTTCCTCTTCTCCTAAAACACACTTAAATTTAAATTTATTTAACCAATAGTCTATTTTCTTATCGCTAAGTTACCGTACAGCTGATCAAAACAAGGTCACGGCCTGTCCACGTCTCCGTATGAGCCCGTGACGTCACCGAATTCCATCAGGTGCGCCAACCCTCGCTTGCGGTTCCTCCGTTCTCCGCTAGGTCTCAGCACCTCCCCGTCACGTGTTCACTCTGCCACGTCCACTGACGTGTCGTTCTGAAACAACTCTCAACATTTTTCTAATTAAAACAAAACATCACTATAAATTCTATAACTCTCTTTTACATAAACTCTCGTTTTCTCTTTAATTCCTTTCTAACGTTTATCCTTCCCTCGACTGATTTAATTCGTACGTCTCGTCTCCTACGCGCACGAAAACAAAACCAACTTCTCTTGAAAATAATTCCTATTTACGACAAAAAACTTTATTTTAAATTATAATTCTCTTAACCTACAATCTTAAATTAACTTTAATAAAACTAAACCACTTGCATTATCTTTATTAAGTATTTAACTTATAACGTATTCTCCTCACGTAATAATCCCCGATATAAATCTACAATAAATTCAACGACTTAAAACAACTTATCACTATAAACTTTATCCTTACAAGTATCCTCAAATAAACATCTGTTACGTCAAAAAAAAAATCTCAAAGACTTCCTCCACTATAGACTAAAATTCCGTAATCCTCTCCTCAAGTAAACTCTTAATAACCTGCTATCAGAAGCTGAAACTAACTTAATAATAAACATAAAAATCTACCTCTCTCTCTCTCCAGAAATAGAACCTATCCGGCGAACTCTACCATTTCTGTCACGATCCACCTTCAGAGGGGGGGGGGGGGCGAGAATCGTAGCTCTTTACATAGAAACAACTCGCTTGGCATCAACTAGTCTTAACTTCATAAAATACTTTACTGTACCTAGGATCATAGGTTCGTCATCCCGTACAGGATGTCTGGTGAGAGCTGAACTAAGGAGATTTTGCAAAATAACATAATACTTAATTAAAATTATTTTATTCTTAAAGTCAAATACTCAACATCATTTTAAAGAACATTTAAATAGCGGGATTACAATTTAAAACAATAATCTCTTTACTTCCTTAACGATTGAACGACCTTACAAGAGAGAGAATGAGAGAACTTCACTAAACACTTCCCTAGTCCTTCCGAATACCTCAAATCATAATTAATACTTAAAATTAAAACAAAGATAAGTCCATACTCACATTTTCCGAAAAGCCTTTCTTGATCGATTACTTTAAAAAAATAACGTAGGGGCCTCTCCTGCCCTTGAAATCCCGAACGAACATTACATTTTAAAAACTATGACGCGTGACCCCTGACGAGGGCCATAGCCTCCGCCCGAAAGCTTGAAGATGACTACATTATGACCTAACTTAAATTAAACGACTCGTGGCCTCTGGCGTCGGCCATAGCTTCCGCCCGAAAGCTTGAATTCCTACATCACGAACGAACTAACAACTCGTGACCACAGGTGAGACGCATAGCCTCCGCCTGAGTGAGCCTGAATTCCTACATCACGAACGAACTAACAACTCGTGACCACAGGTGAGACGCATAGCCTCCGCCTGAGTGAGCCTGAATTCCTACATCACGAACGAACTAACAACTCGTGACCACAGGTGAGACGCATAGCCTCCGCCTGAGTGAGCCTGAATTCCTACATCACGAACGAACTAACAACTCGTGACCACAGGTGAGACGCATAGCCTCCGCCTGAGTGAGCTTGACGACTACATTACTCACTTGCGCTTAAATTCGCGCGCCCTGCCGCGCCTACCATAACAAAAGCTCGTTATTGAAGTCAAATTTACTAAACAACTAACTAGAACATCTGGGAAGACTACCCCCCCTCTACCCCGATGTGCAGGCCACACCGCGCGGCTTGTTACGACAGCGCGCCCCAGTAACTGCGGCCCGTGGCTGCGCCAGCGCGCGGCCAAACAAACAAACAAAATTCTGCAAGCCCGCAGCGCGCCGCGCCGGCCCCGTGCCCCAATTACATGGTCACGCCACTTGCGCTGACGAGTGAACAGAGCAGCCAGCCCAGAGTCCCGTCAGTAAAGTCCCTAAATTTGATTTCAACAACCCTGCAAAATTTCAACCCGCGACAATATAACTAACACAACATTCATGCTTTTATGGAACCTCAATTTCCTTACTACTTCAAGTAAAATTTTGTCTACGTGAAAATAAAAATAACTCATTTAAAAATCAAAGATTTATCCTTTGACTTACATATTTCAGATAATCCTGTAATATAATCTATAAAATTTTCAAATTTTAAGTTTTTTCACTAACGTTTTATGTATGAATGCAAGCTCTGTAATACGTAAGACATATTTAATACCAATTGGTCAATCGATTGGAGTTACAAGCTGAGAAATATTGGAAAATTCGATCACCTTCATCATTCCTGTGGATATACAAGTGACTTAAAAACGCTAACTTTTACAATGCCATATTGCTAATAAGAGATAAATGTTTTTTATAATAAATAATTAACTGTTTTATAGTTGTTGGAAGTGAGTTTCCAGTTTATTTACAACCGAAATTATAAGTCGAGACAATTATGTCATCAGAGCGCAACGATAAAAAACGTAACGAAAAAAGGATAAAGACCAGAGCTAATAAAGTAGAAACTCATACAACTCTAAGACTTTTTGTAAGCCTCCAGTTCGAACCTCTTTTGTGTACTTTACTTGATATCAAATTACTTGCCGAATAAAATAAAGTTGAGAGCGGCACTCTATGGTATGTTTGCATTTTAACGTACTTGCATGCTTGCTTACAAGCATAGGCCGGTCTACTTGACCACTTCCACGTGGATATTTTCACGCAACCGTCCACACTCATATACCTGCGCACAAGTACAATTGTACAATTGTACTTGCGTATGAAATATTTGTTGGCAATACAAATTTTTCATCCCTCTATCGGTGAAGCTTCCCTTCTAACGCAATTACCGGCCACAAAAACCTTTTTATCAACCATTAAAAACCAGTTGGCGAAAACGTTAAAAAAATATTTGTATTTATGCATCAACTAATATATATATTTTTTTAAGTTCGTAACAGTACAATTGATATGTATTTAAAAATTTTAACTTGGGTCTGGAAGAACGGGAGACGGGAAAACGATGCCGCAGAACAAGTTTTTACTGAAGCGTGTGCCCGGCGTTATTCACGCACGAAGCGTGCCGCTGAGCTCGAGATGTACGGCGCAAAGTCTTCGCGTTTCGCCGTCCGTCGCTCGAATTAATTCACGTGTGCGCCGCTGCACACGATGGCGCCAGGAGCATAAATAATTTCTCCGGGTGCGTCGCGCAAGAAATATTCGGTCTGCTTACGGGACGACAGGCTGCTGGAGAGAAGAAAAAAAGAAGGGTGTTTCAGGAGGGGGGGGAGGTGAGTTTCGACGAGATAACACAACATCGGAGCCTGCGTCGAGTGCAAACAAAGGGCGGAGCACAACAAAGAGGAGTTTTCTTGCGTCTGGGCGGTCAGCGAGTGAAAGATAGCCACCCCCATTCGTGTTGGCTCCAACTGTTAAGCACGGGTTCACTGGGTGTTTTGAGGGGTCCGAGTGTGATGCGGGAGATCGGGGTAGGCGCCAGCAGTGCTGAGAAGGTCAGAGGGCTAAGAAAATAGCCAACTGTCTGGTAAGCTGAGTGAGGCAGGGGGCGAAGGTGGTGACTATGCTGGGATGGGTATTCCTGACCTCTGGTCATAGCTGAAGCTGTAACACCGTCCCGATCAAAGAAAAAGGGGGAGAAATCCCCATAAAGTTCTGGTTATAAAAAGGCTCTGGAATGTTAAATACGGTTCTGTAGACTGACTACCAAACTACACTGTAAGGGTAGCCGGCCTTCGGGTTGTAAAACAACGAACTACAGCCACGCGCGGAGTTAGGGAATTGTCCGGAGATGGCATGCTGCGACCCAGTTCAAGTCGCGCTCCAGCTCACCATTTGCGGAAGCGATGCTTGACCACGCCTTGACGACTAGAGACCGAGAAAATTCGCGGGTTCAATGACATCTAGGGTAGCCTCCACAATCCTCTTCTGACTCGAGCAAATGCTCCCTGTTAATTAGGCTGCTGACTCGTGAGTTGTCTCAACTGGATAGCTTTTGATTCGTTTTTTCATCTATGATTTGAATGTCTCTAATTGGCCCACAGTCTTCCAGATAAATATCGGACCAATGGCAGAAGCAATATAAATATGAAATTATTATAATGTAAGCATATCACAAAATGAATCCGCAATTTTTTTCAGATGGCGTTTAAAAAGTAAGAATTAGAATGGCCGTCGTTAAGACAGAAATCACATAAAAATACAGTCTTTTGATACAAGGACTACAATTCGCCCAGTGTTTTGAGTGTACAGAAAACATAGAGCAGATCATCGGTTGGACAAGAAGCGGCTTCATGCAGTGGCCACGAGGCAATGAATGAGTGGCTATTTGTAGACAGGATCTGACTCTGAGTTCGCAGGACAGAGTACGTAAGACTCCGTTTCATTGGAAACGCGGGTACGCGCCGATGCTACTGGAGTCCAGAACTGACACAGTATCTAATATTAATATTGTATTTAATGGGAATTTTATTTAAAGAAGTTTCGTATCACCAATTTAATCGGTTCGCCATTGCTACTGGAATACCATTTCGGTCGTCGAGGTTTTTCAGGTCGGTCCACTGCCGACGCTCAAGAAATACACATTTCCTAATGACACATCGCGAGAACATGTTGGCGAGGGTCCTTGGCCGACGAATACCGCAGTGGCATTCTCCAGCTCGCCGCCGATAACATAGCCCCTTCCCCCCGTCTGTCAGCCAATCACGGCCCTCCGCTGACTCGCTCTTCCCCTGGTAACAAATGGGCGTCCAAAATCCAGAAATAGCTATCCCACGTTATTTAAATACTTATTACATTAAATCATTTACACAGAGTCGGAACTCAAATATTTTATCATTACAATAATGCTTATAGATAATCTATATAAATAAAAATGTAAATGTTCGCTCAAAATCTTAAATCACCGAAAGTTCTTCTCCGATTGCTTTGAAATTTTGACACAACGTTGCATTCGAATAAGCGCGAGTTTTTATATAGGCTACCTATGTCACACCTGTGTCAGGTAAAAAGATAGATCGAATATAGAGAGTTAAAACATATTTTATTAATATTTTCATTGCTTTAGAGTGACATACATAAATAAAGAGATAATACAGTAAGAGATAGAGATATATAGATGATCATTTATAGAGAGAAATAAAGAGAAATAGAGAGGTTGATATATAGATAGAGAGATAGAGATATGCATAGAGATAAAAAGAGAATTAGAAAGATATAGATAAAGAGATGCATTGTATATGTGTACTTAAAAAAATTACAAAAAAAAAGTCGTTTGAGGCATTGCAACGCATGCTGGCCATTAACTAGTATTTAAATATTAATATTTTAAAATACACGAGGTTTTGGCACTTTACAACTGAATGTCACCCACTGTTGCCAGATTGCTACTAACCGGTTTGCTAATATGGAAATTCTAATTTTGTATTGTATCGTTAATTATAAGAGGTATTTTAAATTTTCTTTTTTTATTTTTCTAAGATTTTAATATAGAGTCTATTGACTGATAGAAAAAAAATTATTATTATTTCATAGTAACAGTCGATCACTATTAATAACAAGGTAGTTCATATATTATGAGCCAAGCTTAAAAGAGCAAACAAATTAGTTAAAAAATTTAATAAATTGTTTTAACCAATATTGCATCTTTCAATTTCATCTCTTTAGAAGTAGGATTATAATATATACATACGATGCTTTTGATGAAATATGACCCGAGACTATATTTCCTAAATTATTATACCAAATTTTCGTTTATAACAAATACGTTTCAAATACATTTTAAGAATTATTTATTTAATTTAAAAAGTTATGGCATTTTTTGTCTTATCATGGCATATGACTTAGCTTTGGCTACTTTTTTTAAATCAACACTTGTATCATGATAGTTACTTCCTCCTAGAGCTTATATACTAGAGCCTGTTAGTAAATATGGTGTCACATCAAAGTATAAAATGTCTGGGAGATATGATCTAAGCCTTGATGTGCTAAAAAAATTGAATAAAATACATTGTAAATTATAATTATAGCCAAAAATTGAGAAAATATCAATATAGAGTATGTAATTCTGTTTTTAATAATTATTCACTCAGTGAACATTAAATTATTTTACTTTTAATCATAAAACATATCTGGTACGTATTGACAAAACAAAATGTGTGGCAGGCAGTAGTTTTTTTAGAACAGTACTCTTTAGAAAAATAGTATCTCGTGAATTATGAAAACAAAAATTGACTTCAACAAGTAGCCAATAACTAAGTATTATTTCATGTCGAGCCAAAAAATTTAACACTAAAAGCTTTACTGAAAGGAGGATCAAAATGTTCGTAATTGCAAGACGGCGAAGCATAATACAACCCTTAGAAAACTCAGAGTCGACCTGTAGGCAGGTTCGAATATTGAATATTACAGTCTTCCAACATTAGCTCTAGACCCTCATGTCCGGGTGACGTGAACTTAGTGGCAGTGGGCATTTAGATGGTCAATTATAACAACTTATGCATGTTGTAGCTGCTACAACATGTTAGAAACTACGGTAATTTAACTGTTTTTTTTTAAATAACTGCTTCCACTCTGGATTCCTATATCCCAGCTCTGAAACTCTGTTGTGAACATTATAAACATTCATGGGGGAGAATGATATAAAAAGTTTTTTGTTAATACTCTAAGAAGAATATAAGAATTTTTACGTTTAAAGAAAGTAAACATAGTGCCCATTAATATCAAGAATATATCCATAGATTTACAAATATTCCTGCATGATTAGTAACCAAGGCTATTCTTTGATTGAATTTAATAATTTAAAAGTGTAAAATACTTTAAAATTATTATTTTTTGTTTGAAAACTTTGAACCAAGATGTAATTTTGGATGGGGATGACTACAACACAGTATTAAGGAACAGTGAAAAATAAGGTATCGTCTAGTTCAATAAACCATTCTAGCATGTTATGAACTTTCTGAACCTGAATACAAGCACAGTTATTTCCAAACCTGTTTTGTTTCTGTTTTGTTTTGTGCAGTCAGCAAGGTTCTTTATTTATATTTTTTCTACTTATTTATTTCTCGCTTAACGTCATGTCTAAAGCGAGGCCATTAAAAACGATGGAAAATAAATCCCGGAAGAGGGACGAGAGAGAAAGATTCGCCCTTGACCTAAATTTATGTCACCATTCCGGCATTTGCTGGGAGTGATTCCGAGGAATCAAAGGGAAGCACTTGTCTCATGGGTTGAAAATGATGGTTTCGGCATGCCTCGTTGCCACTTGCCATTAAGGAGGCACGTAGAATCGTCGGGAACATCAGATCAATTATCTGTGGCCTAAACAACCGAGAAGCCAAGAAGTAGTTGATGACTCCAGCCATTACGGACAACGTTCTGAACAGTGCTGAACGGAAATAACAAAAGCTGTACTGAATTCGTTACGTGTGCAGTATCTTATATGGTGTTTCATTCTTGGATTGCAGTAAGCATTTTAATGAGCTTTTACTCCTTCTCTCTCTCTTTCCTTTGCACGTTTTCTACCATTAGCGCTGTCGGTTATACGCCATAGTCCATAGAGCGCTATAGTTTCAGACACTGCTTTATAATGTAATGTAATTTTTCGAAACATTTATGAAATATTATATTTTGTAAAGGATAATTTGTAATTAGAATTTCGTAAATACAAATCATGTTGCATTTCATCAATATGTTCAATCATCAATAATCTGATAAAAACCATTTTACTTATAAAGACTCCTAACAGAAAAACGCCATCTTGTTTTCAACCGTTTTTATGAACAAAATTTTTTTATCATTAAATATTAAAAGTTGTGATTGAACATAGCACATTTTTTAACGGAACGGATTTGCTATTAGTAATGACTGACAGTTATAAATAATAGTTTATCCTGTGAAATAATAATTGGTGTTGAGAATTGGAAAATTTGGTTTCTGTCACAATGATTACTTATGCAATAATACTGTCAATAGACAAAAATATATGGTCTGTCTTGAAAACATAAAAATAATTTAACATTTATTTTAATCTACAGTTATGTACAAAATAAGATTTTTAGTGTTAACAAGCCGAGAAGTATCAATCTGGGGACAGTGGGTGCTATTTCCTCTGAACTGAAAACTAAGAGTGAGACACTTCATACTACTGCTTCACCTCGCTTCATAGTGGTTAATAGATATTATTATAATGAATGGGTGAGTATTTGAGCTTCATTGAGATGACGTACGCTAGAGACGATATGGAGCATAATACATAAAAAGATTTTAAACGAAGAACCCCCGGAATGACTGGGAAACGTCCGCCAAATTTCCCCTTTTGAGAAAAAAAATTATGAAATCAAGCCTGGTTTCGCAAGATCGTAAAGTTAGGTTTGGGGGGGGGGGGGAGGAAGAAAACGTGCTTCATTAAACATTCCACTGAAACTAATTATAAACACATTATGGATATACGCTCGTCGAATCAATCGGCTGTAAATGAATATCCCCGACGCGGATAAAATAACATGAAAATGTTTATGCGCAATTTTTTATGAAATTGTTATTCAAAACGGACATACTATCGATGGACTTTCAAACCTCGTGAACTTTCCATTAAAAGTAATTAGTGATCCATGTGTAGTTATTTCATTATTTTTTTGTTGTAACCATGTTAATACCATTTGATTTAAAATTTATGATTTGAAGATTTCGAATGAAATAAAATAAAGAGTAATATTACAATAATATTTATAGAAGTTTTATTCATTTCAGTCTAGCTGGAGAAGAACTTAAAATTGAAAGCATTATGAGAAAATGATAGCAGTAATTGGGAGGGGAGAGGGGAAATTTGTCACCTGTTCTAAATTTGCAGTAAAATGAACTTGGTAAACTTGTTTAGTTTACGCGACTTTTAACTCCAGTCCTATATTAGGAAATAATTTGTAAATCAAATAATTTGAAGGCGTTATTGATTAATTTCGATTATAAGAATATATTTCTGTTAAGTTACAATTTCTTCTATAATGGTGAACTATTGCAAAAAAAAAAATATACAAAATGAAATAGGCTACTGGTTTATTATTGATTAAAAAACATAGAAAATGTATTAAGTTTGCACATAATTGGATAGTTCTTTTAGATAACATATTACTTTATAAAAAAAATTTAGTTAAATAACTACGAGCATAACATCAACGCTATGGCCGCACTAAGAAGAGACCCTGCAGTGGATATCAGCAACGTTGGTGCTGAATTGCAACCGTCGGTGTCACATCCGTAGCAGTTTCTGATTTTGAATATGCGCACAGATGCCTTGATGGCATCGCACGTAATGGTTCTTGGCAGACACGTCTTCAACACGACGTCTTTTGAATTGGCCACCGCTGAAATAAATAGAAATAATTTCTTATATTCACTTTCAAAATAAAATATAACACTGTGAAAAAACTTAATTAGTTGATCTTGAAAAAACATGTTTAATCTAAACACGATAAAACAGGAGATTTCAAAGGATATTTTCCTTCGTCATATTAAACAACCAGAATTAATTGTGAATATTTAAGTCGGTGCACTCGTGTGATTTTCCTTAAGTTATGTAATTATTTAATGCTAAGTCTATGAATTAATGATTAAGGTATTAGCGGGGTCATTGAAGACGACCTTGTGTGAAGATAATGGAGCATCTTGGGAATGAATTATTTGGTAGGTAACTTCAGCTTCAAAATTTCATGGCAACGTCCATCACGAATCCCTCTCCCGGAAAAAAAAAACCGTATCCGACTTTGCCGGAAATCGAATCATTTATTTTCTTTGGTATAAGACGAGTAATTTGACCAATAAAGCATTTGATTCCCCTCCCACCCCCTTAATTTATTACGTGTAACAAGATAAACAATTTGTTGTCGAAATGAGGTGTAAAACTTTAAATTCGCCAGAGGAAAAAAAATATGCGTTTGAAATTATAACTTAACTGTTTGCTACATGTAGAAAAAAAATATTTCAAATAAAGTTCTGACTACCAATATAATGTATAACAGAAAAATTATTTGTATCCTGTTTGAAACTTTTCTCTGACACGAAAATGGCTAAATTAAGGTTGCGACCTGGACAAAAAAATATTTGAATTTGGCGCCATATATTGAATCACCAAAAACATACGTTTAAGGAAATGACGCAACTGGAAATAGGACCAAATACAAATTTGAAAGAAAAAAACTCACAAAATTCCAGCAATTAAATTTTTTAAAAGAAACTCTCAATTATCTGTTTTATACCACATATAGGGCTTCGAGTATAAGCTCAAGTGTACAGCAAATGATTTATGGCCACCCAATGAATAAATGCTGCTCTTATTTCACATTTTATGTTGCTTGATTAATTGATGTATCAATAATTACTCATATCCATATTCCCCATAAATATTTTTTTGGAATACAGTTCTGTAGTGGTAGATTGATTCCTAACCCCTAGACATGACCCAAATTCATGAGCATCAAACGAATACCAAGTGGTTTGGAGCCCACTATTACCATGAAGTCTCTTCACCTGCGACTTCTTCAAAATCGTGTGATGAAAATCCGTAATTTAAGGCTGTTTTTTATATAGTCCTATATTGAGTCACGAGTGCATTGTGTTTTTTCTTGTAGAACTGTAGTATGGTCACAAAAGGTTGCTTCGCACAAATAAGAATATATGTTCTTTTCCTTTAACTATTGTTTCTATGTACACACTGATATTATATTTGTATTTATTTTTGTTATAATGGCGAAAAGACTATTTTTCGCAAGACTTTCTGTTCCCTAAAAATTAAATAGGTCTACTTGGATACAAGCAATATAAAAAAGATGCTAGTTTTATAGACAAAAACCAAGTCATAAATGGGTATGGAAACAGCATTTAATATCAATTGAATCAGCCTGTTCAAAAAATGTCATAATTCCTTCAAACTAGAAGATTTACGATGATCATAAATAGCCAATTTATCCGGAGATGTCTTTTCAAATGAACTGTGATCTGGTTGCTATGTATCGGTGCGTTACAGAAACAATAAATGTACGTTAGTATTTATTACAAGGAACGTTCGTATTGTAAATTTAGCGAGAAACAAAAGTGGACATGCCTTTTTTCCAAAAGAACAATATATATTTTTTTTTTAATTGAAAGAAAATAATTGGTAACCATCGTGAAAGAATTTTTTTTTATCCCCCAGACGAGGCGTTTGTTTCGTCCGAGCGTTCTGCGCTTGAAAAAACAAGACTACGCGCTGAACCGTAGAGAATGCAACGCTCCTTTGACGTGGACCCCACCTGAGCCGGTGAGCTTCAGACACTGCACGCCCGCGGAGAAGTCCGTGTCGAGGATCAGCGCCGCCGCGAGGTACGGCGCGCGGCCTGCGACCTCTAGGAGCGTGCAGTTCTCAGCGCGCGAGTCCACCTCGCAGTCACCCTGCACGGGATTCTTGCAAGTCGACTGGAAGCACGTCATTGCTGCACCTGAAATATATATATATGTATGTATATGTATATGTGTAAAAAATTGTTTGTCTGTAAAGTCTGTTTACGGACGATAGT
Source organism: Bacillus rossius redtenbacheri (assembly GCF_032445375.1). Taxonomy (NCBI): domain Eukaryota; kingdom Metazoa; phylum Arthropoda; class Insecta; order Phasmatodea; family Bacillidae; genus Bacillus; species Bacillus rossius. The sequence goes on along the minus strand of NC_086330.1, from coordinate 335,382,835 downwards.
TTGACGTGACAACGTCATAACAAAAACATTGATGAAATGATTGCATACTTTTATGAATAAAATCGAATCATTTTTTTTATTGAATCATCACTATTTTGTATGGATACAAAGAAGGAGTGAAATGAAATCGACAATTTAATTGATGAATTTACTTTTATTAGCACTCATTAATTCAAATATGTTTATTACTTTAACGAAGATATTATTTTAACTATAACGTTTATACATGTTTGCTATTTTTTAACTTCTTCCAATCTGTGTTATTCTGTTAAGGATAGGACGATGATAGGAAAAGTAGGAAACGAATGGTAGTGTTTCAAGTTTAATGTGCCTCGAAAAAGTGAAATCTATGGTTGTTCCAATCGAGTGGAAGAGAGATATATGCGGCGCGAGCGTACAATGAGCGTAACGGGACAAAACTTAACGGGACAATGTGCGTTACGGGACACTTTTTCGTGCGTGTAGCCGGCGTTCATCGATTTATTAGACGTTGTCACGTCTAAAACAATGTAAGCTACTCTTTCAGTACTCGCCAGAGATCTGTAACATCTTATCTCGGTAACGAGCAAATTCGCGTGTTCTCATGTTGCAAATATACTTAAAGTGAGAAACTCTCGGGCACGAAATTTAACGTAAAATTCTTTAAAATATTCCCGAGCATTATATATACATACATAAGAAAATTGTGGTTTCAGATACATTTCCTGACACGAATCACGCCTAGTTTCCGCACCCGCCGCTAGAATCCGCTGCCGCATAGCAGCTACGTCGACTACAGAATCATTCGATTTGTAGAGCGAAAGGTTAAATTATAAAACGACTCCTGTAAAAGAGAAAAAAAGACTTGGAAAAATACTAAAACCCGGGTTTGGAGCTGATATTCGACAAGGAATTTTATTGAAATACTGCCCATCTTGTTTAAGTTCACCAAACAGTTAATATTATAAAGTTTCCTTTTGACTTTGTGATTTTTGGCTCAAGCCATCCACAACAGATGGCAGCACCGTGGTTACCTACACCTTTCCGTTCCATGCGACTTCTATTCACGGAATAACTTCTTCCAAATGCCGTATATATACCGATAGCTAAGATGTTACACATTTGAAAGGAAAATTAATTTTGTTAAAATATAAAAACAGAAAAAGCTTCAGTTTTTTTATTTAGGTTTTTTTTATATTTGGTAATAATATTTTACCGGTAGAAAATTATTTATACTCTGTGAATATATTACAACCAAATTTTGGTACCAACAACCTACAAAGAATCAGGTCCGTTTCTAGATTTTGGTAATAGAAGAGGTCAACTTATATAGTAGATGATATCATAAACTTTTCATTGGCTTGGCTATGTATTTGTGTTACTAAAATCGTAGTTGCTCATAAACCTATCAATGCAGTGCATCAGATCATCCCATTGTAATTTAAAATTTAAATTTGAAAAAAGTTGGAATCGAAGTCAGGTTTTTGTAATGGCGAACGAAAAAAAAAAGGAAGGGGGGCCTCGTGTCCCCTGTGAACCCCTTCTGAATCCGCGCCTGTACAGAATGTGTCGAAATTCTTATGATATAAATCAACCATACAAGCACCAATCACCATAGAATAAGTAATGCTTGGGACGAGACTGGTGAATCCGTTGAAGGTGGTATATGAGCGAGTCTTTCAATAATCGCCGGTGACATGTAACATCTAACCTCGGTAACAGAGCCTTTGGAGGCTCGTAACTCGCGAAAGAGCGACGCAAACAAGTTGTGTGTGTGTTTTTGTTTTCATAAGAGTATACAATATAATCCCCCTGTGGCTATTGGAGGGTCGTAGCATAAGCAGGTGTCGTTTACCAGTGATGGTTCGATTATTGTTGAGATAAATGGAGGCGTTTCCGGCGACCAGTGGGTACCCAGTCCCTGGGAATATTTTAATACGAATCATTGAGTTTATATTAAATTTATAAATTGTTATTTCTCAGCGTGTTTGCGTCGTGTTAGAAAAGCCGCATGGCAATGCGTCAATGCGTCCGATGTTCAGAAATAAATGTTCAAACGCCACGGCAACGTTTTGCGCTCGCTGACACGACGCAGGGGGGGAAAAAAATTGACTGGCGCGCTCTCCTGCCTAATTTCTGTTACACATTTCCGTTCCATTTCACGCAATCACTCCCAACCAATGCCGTATGCCATGAGCTGGAAAGTTACACATAAAAAAAATAGACGGATGAAAGGAAGCACTCCTTGCGCTGTTGGCATCCCCCCTGCAATTCGCGAACGAGTCCCTTTCCACAGATATGTCGATGTGGTCGCTGAAAGGTTCTAGTTTTCGGTGCGCTCCATGTCGGAACACGTTCCCGGCATGATCTCTGTGCTCCCCTTGAATTTCCGTCCGCAAGCCCGTATGTGTAATGCGTGCACTTTTTATTTTTTTTATTTTTTGTAAATAGAACAGACGTTCCCTGAATAGCTTTCCATTATTAACTGCGCGCATTAAATAAGCATGATGCAACAAAACATATTCAAATGGTTGAATATTCGATTAGAGTTTCCATGGTTTTACAAAAGAGGTTATGCTTGAATTAAAAAACAACAATTAAAACATAGAATTTCGTGCCAGTTTTTGAGAGAATTACTCAGCATCGTTTCTAAAAAAATAAAAATAAAAAAATACGTATTTCATGTATGAAAAAAACCCTAGACTAGAGTTGTACAAATCACAATGTATTTCTTGTAGTATTACAAACTATTTTTGGAAAATTGGTTTCGAAAAGAATCTTTTGTAAGAGGATAGAGAAAAATCACTTGTGTGTGTCGGCCTTCTCTTGATTAGCGTATTCGTCCATCTCGTTGGCGATCCACAGCACAAATGACTACGGTTTCTGTGAGGTGTAATTAATACTTTTGTATCGCTGGCAGGAAAGCGCCTTCTAGCGCCGAAGTCCCAAGCATGCATTGTACCGTTGCTTTTATCTCCCTCTAACGTGTACTACGAATAATGAAACATTCTGTAGAGGTTGCGAATGTAGGGACGCTTATAGGTTTGGCTTTTTTTGTATAGTAAACTACTTTAGTTTAGAGGGTTTCGCATACATACTTACAATATTGCTGGCATGAAATATATTTGTTACTCTGACCTAACAAACAGGTTATGTTGTCTATCTACTCGTGTTTCTCAGTGTAAATAGTTTAAACAATGTTGTTTGAACTGGTTATTTTATATACTTATGTGATTGTTGTGTGTTAGCGAATACAATAATAATCTTGAGAACATAAACTAAGTGCATTTTTCTCGGTACCACACTTTAATTTGTATTCGTAAATAAACATTGGAGTGAATATTTTTGCACAAATATGCAGATATACATAATTGTGTTAAATAAATATGAAGGTTTTTTATATAAACGTAGGGAAAACATGCGTACAGACTATAGAGTGCTCCAAATTAATGTAAGTTTTGGTGTTATATAGTGTATAAAAGGGAAGCCTGGTGCAGGCTTCAGGCTGTCCTGAATGGTGCGGGTCTATAACAGGACGCCATCTTGGATTTAGGTAACCATTACCTTCAAGATTATCCGTTTTTATCTTTTAAAAAATGCTAAAATTTCCTCTGAATTTCCCTTTTTCTTAACGGAAAAATTTCCATTTGTAGGAGTTTTTTCCACTGAACAAAAATGCTGTGGGACAATAATTATTCTTAAAAAGGAAACTTGAAAATAGGCTTCTGCTATTAAAACCAAGGTCATGGATTCAGGCTAAGTATAGCACAAAATAATATTTTTAGCATAGTTTTCCATCTTTTTTGACGAACGCACATATCACCCTACCTACGCAAAAGGACTCTATACATGGCAGCTGTCCTAATAATTATTGGTGCCATCACTGACATCTGACAGTCCCCAACAAGGTCTACCATACGGCCAAGAAAGGGAAGATCGAGCGTCTGCGAACCACAAGGCCATCTGTGTTGACACTTGGTATACCTTACAAGTCAGGACTAATGAATAGCATAGAGACCCAGAGTATCCAGACCACGAAACCTAGAGCAGTCGCACTCAACATACATTCAGCTGTTATTATGGATACAAACAGACTTTAGACGACCCTCATTCGTATTTTCAGAACGTGTTTCCGGTTTGGGTACGCTGAATTTTATCTACATCTAGTAGGAAAGTTATTCCTGAAGCGATCATCGTAATTTGATATCATGAAATCATATAGTTATCTGACTTGACAATTATAAGTAGTACCAAGGTGTAAAAAACCACCCATTACCTTAAAAATTCAGCTACGAGAATGAAATAGTTCATTACTTGAGGTTCTGTCTCACACTCCGCGTTGGGTTTTATTTTCTGGTAAATGTTATCAACTTAAGGATTTTCTAGTAAACTAATTACGATAGCTATTATCTTACGTTCGTTGTTGAGTCACTTATTCTCTCACCTGGTATTTACTAAACGTTATTTCTGAGCTTTTTAATGTCACGTGGGTGATCATTATAATGAATATCCACTCACGTGGCCTTGAGCCGAAATGTGATAGATAATAGACGTCTGTTGGAATAAAAAATGTCAAATGAAACATAAATTGCGTAATAGCTATTGTAAAAATTAGCATTAAATGCCCTCAAATAAATGTAACAACAATATGAGATAACCATTAATGACGTGTGAGTCCAAGCACTGTCATTTTGTTTAAACCAATGAAATTAATTACTTGCGTGGTTTTCATTCGCAAATGTTTGAAGATGTATTCAAAAAAGATCAATTTAAAGAGACAAAACACATACAGAAAGTATTACTAAATAATAAATTTTAAATAGAATAGGAGATTGAAAATATTTTTACCTGAAGAAACAGCTGCCAGGACGAACAGAAGTTGAGAAAGTCGAAATGTGTTTGATTCCATGGTAATATTTCCAGTTAATTTATCCAATGAGAGAGAAATTAGTTTAACGACTCCTTACGTGTGTGTCATTTGGAATACTTTCTTATACGTGCCTGTTATCTTTTACTGTCAACAATATTTCTTATCAGAAGAAGCATTTATATAAAGTACATAATTCACACAGATAAAAAATATTGCATGTGTGTAAATACATTTCTTGCAACTGTTAGTAATCTTAAGTGCAAGGAAAAGGCCTATCAAGAAAATTATTTTAAGAAGTTTCCTTGCACAATTTTTTCCTTGTATTTACACGTGATCTTAAATGGACTCGATTTTTAGAGGTATATTCTGTGTCCGGTTACACGGAAAAAAGTTTTCAGTACTTATTTAAAAACATTATTTGGAAACCAGTTGCCAAGATATAGTTTGTAATACAAGTAAAGATATTGTCTCTTTGTAAAACACATGGCTATAGTTATCTTTTTTTACATATGAAATAAGTCTTTTTGAATAATGTAATGCTCAGTTTTTCTTAAGAAAATTAGGGCGTAATTTTATATCTTAATTGATGTTTTATTCAAGCATAACTTGATTAAGCCATGGGAAAAAATACTCCAATATTCAATCATTGGTCTTTATTCAGTTTTATTATTAATGTGTTAGTTGATTATCGAAAACTATTCAGGGAACGGTTTACAAATAACTTTGACTATTGGAGGCACTGGGACAACACAAAGCATAAATTCCTGGGTAAGAATCCGAACCCAGTATTATTGAACATTATTTTGTATTGATAAGGTTGATTTTATGTGAATGTACAAATTAACAAATATCTGTAATTTCACGTGAATATTTATGTTCCATTAACAACAACAACAAAATACAGTTTGGTGCGTCAGGTGACCATTTAGGTTATAATTATGGAGGTACTAGGCTATATGAAACCGCATCATTGTCTTCCGCAGTGCAGAGGCGATGGAACAACACAACTCTCGGGGCTGAATTCAGAATCGCTTTTCGAAAGCGCAATCTACTTGCATTCACCTGGCAACCTCTCCCCCTCTCGTGCTTCATAAACACATTTTAAATGACTGTCAGCTGATTGCCTGCTCCCGTCCGCTTTCAGCAGAGATCTGGCAACACTGCACTACATTTTCTCGGACAAACTGCTCAGTTTGCGTGTGGAAAAGCGCCCTATATATTTTCGATTCTCCCTTGTCAAAACTTAAATGCTTGTTTGTTTCTTGGCGGTAGATGTAAATGTAACTTGTGTGGCGATGGATACAAGAGCTAAAAATTATAGTATTAACTCCGAACGAGAAAAAACTGATATGTATTTGGTAATAAAATGCAAAAAAAAAGTAATCGAAAATTCTGATGGAATTTTAAAAACCTTCCAAATGTTTTACATAAGAATGTTTTTTTTATAAACAATACTTTTGTTGAAACTCATGGTCCCGATACAAAACAAACTGGTCTGCCACGTTTCGAATATACCTTCTCGAAACTGTAATTTCATTTTACAGGCCGAAGAATTCTAAAACCTCGTCAATAGGATTCCTATATTCCTTCCAATCTTCTTCCTTCGCTATACAATTCACGGTGCTTATGCGATCCTCATCGGTACCAGTTCTGTAACGCGCGAAACATTTGTTTAATATAATTCGGAACCACACACAAAATTGTTTTATATGAAAAATTACTCATCAAAAACCTCACCTGTCTAGTCGACTTTCATCCGAACAAGCATTCCAATGAGCTTCAGACCACATTCACTTTTAAAAGATTTTACTTTCCTTTGTCTGCTGTCAACCAATTATCGAAAGACGTATCTGCCGAGAAATTTAAATAAAAAAAACCTTTCAGTAAGTGGGCACCACTGAAAAACGAATCTGGATTAAGCCATCAGTTCAAAAACCCGGCAAGGAAATTTTCCGGGAATGAAAAATCTCCGACCCATCTGGGAATCTAACCCGGCACATATGACTCACCATTCAGAACCTCTGACCCGGTTTTATCCCAACTAAACTTCTTAGCGTGTTTAATGAACATGTAATCATTTACAAGCGGGATGTAAGTTATGTGGTTTGATTTATAAACATGCAAAATCGACTAACTTTTTTTACTATGTGCTTAAGTTTTACTTCTTAAAGAGTGAAATGGTGTAAATATGGTTTTAATATTTTTAAAAAATTCTGATCACATAAAACATAATTTAAGATTTTGGCAATAATTAATAAACATACCTTAAGCTACAGTCTCTTATTAAACTATCTCCGAAATATTACATCTTAAGTTGTAACAGTGGTTAATATTATTTTAAATAGTTATGGAATCTACAAAATCAGCATTTGCAAGGTAAATTTTAATTCACTATAAATTTTCACATCTGCGGTTTAAATATTACCTACCATTAAATATATGATAATAACTGAGAAAAAACTAATACATTGAATAAGAAATTTGATATTTATACTCCGCATTTCAAATAGAGAAGCGATTGTATCAAATATCTTAAAATAATGGAGATATTTTTAGTAAGGTGAAATTGTTTAATTATTCTAAGCGTTACTTTAATAATAAATCAGCGAGTAAAAAATGAATTCACTTAATTAAAGTGAAATAGGTGCCGTTTAACAACTGTTTTAAATTGTCTACCTCATGAAATGAAATTAAGGTAAGTGTGATTTCATCAAGGTAAAATATATCCTCGAACAAAATAAAACAGGGGTTATAAAAAACAGATACTTAATCAATACTAAAAATTAAAAAAACCTACGTACAACCACAAAAAAAATAATTCTTATACTGTTATTTATGAATAAAAATTTTCATGCATCTTACAATTTATTGTGACTTTTTCTTTTGTAAAGATGTTTGAAAATAATCACATACTTCTCTTTCAATGGTGCAATATCAGAAATGCCGTGAATTTGCACGAGACAAACTGCGGGTTATTAGCTAGTGTATTGTAAAGTTAATGCTTTCATAAATATTTGTGGACCAACGTGGTAATTATTTTTTCATGAAAATAAAACAACTTGACGTGAAATGTCTACAGGTTTAGTAGTGGTTCATACAGTTATTAATAAATTAATGAAATTATACGTGCCATTAACCATAAATTTGGCTTCGGAGAACGCTTTGACTCACTTCCCGCCCCCCTCGTCAAATAAAGTAGCATCCAGAGTGGGAAGACTAAGTGAAATTTTAACTAGATGACTCCTGTTTCAGCGGCAAAGAAAAACTAGTTTATTTTTAATAGTTATTCAGACCTCCTGTAGTCTGTAAGTATAATAGACCCACTTCTCAAGCATGCACACACAAAAATTTGCGTTGTATCTTTTATTTGGAATTTTTCCCCATTGGGAAAGAGAAGGGTAGGGAACACACAGCTTGATTCTGGACATGAGTGAGGTGTTCGTGTGTATATGTTGGGTATTCGGCAGGATTGGAAGGGGGTGGAGAGGGGTTAAGCAGAGAGGCAAGGAAGCTACTGCTAGATGTGCCGTTTGAAATTCAAGTTTTATTTAAATTATTTAAAAGTCGGTTATTTACTGTGACATTTAATTTTTTGTCTTGGTGAAAAGTATTTGAACATAGGATAAGTATCACAAAGTTTAAATCATTTTTTTGTAAATCTGTAAAATTATATCAAGTAGAAATTTTCGTGCACAGGCAACTTGTTTGGTTCTTCAAACAGGTCATTAAAAAAAACAATGAAACAGATGTAAATGAAAGCTCATTCATTTTTCAAGAAGTTGAAATCATTTAACAAGTCGTTAATGATTTGTTATGAACATTTTTGAAGTGAAAACTTCTTTAGCCGCGTTGAGCGATTTTTGGTAGGGGCAAAAATTATGGGTTCGCGTCACCGACATGCTAGGGACGTGTTGCGCCAGACTGGCGAATCGCAGCGGTCTGTGTACATGTATACGCATATATAAACTTATACATTGTATATATACTCGACTGTATCATGTGCGTGATGGACTCTTTTTTGGATGGGTAAAATCTTGTGAGTTCGCATCACCACCAACATGCTGTAGTAGCAGTAAGTGAAGTTAATTCGACCACGTGAATACATGACCTAGGTCTGACATCACTGGTAAGTCATAGCTAGGTAATGAATTTTTACGTAATTTTTACATAGGTACCACTGACATATGTTATGACTAAAAAATGATGTAAGGATAAATTATATAATGCTGACATCGTACTGATATAATACCAAAATCATTTTCTTACGTACATTTTACGTAGAAATTATGTCATATTACACATTTAAAAACAGTTTTAAGTTTTCACTTCTGTTGACAGTCTCCATGACTGACTATTTTTTTTCATTATGTTTTTTTTTAATATGAAAGAGTTTAAAGGTATAAACTAATGCATTCGCTTTTAGGTACTTGTTATTGTAAAAAAAAAAGTAGGGTTATAGTTTTTTTGTTATTTGTTTGATTATATTCCTGTGGTAATTAAGTATTCCAAGTACCTATGTAATGAAGCATTTTAAATTTAAGAGGATTATTTTTAATAAGACGTGATAAAGTTACTGGAGAACATGTAAGTATATTTTTTTATCTCTTAATTGTGAATAGTAAATGTGCCTGACATATCCTCTTTCTGGACATTTAAAATATCGTAGTATTTTTCACAAATAAAATGTATATTCACGTATTAGCGACTTTAAGAGAGATTCTTCTGTGTGCCTTGGCCTCTGAACAGGACTAGTAGTGCCATCTACTCGATGCAACGCTTTCTACTTTCTCTTAGTTCATGTAGTTCTCGCTACGCAGCGTTGATATTTGCAAAGGTTTGCTCACTGTTAGTATTTTTAGTCGTACGTCGTACTGTAACTTATATTACAATATATATTTGTAAGTACGATTAAATACAATAAAACTATGCAAGATTGCCTATCACAGTGCCGAAATAACATTTTTTGTAGATAAATTATAAAAAATAAATTGGTAAAAATTAAATTGAATACATTTATTTAAAAACTTACTTTACTTACTGACACACGCTAACGTATGGGCCTATGTAGTAGCCGTAGGCGAAACAGCTTTTCACACAGTTTAACTTGCAGCTCACCTTGCAACACCCAATTTAACATAATATCTTCTCTTATATTTTGCAAATTCCCAAATTCATGTATTGGGGATGTATCTATTACCCCTTCCTGCGTCCGCCTCTGTGTCTATCCAAAGATAACTTATTTTTTCTGTAATATCTTAAATATTTAATGGGATTATACCCTAAACTGGAATCTTATTGACAAAATAAACGGAGATCTCTAACAAACTGTGAATACAGATTATCCACACTAATGATGCCTGATAATAAACATGTACGAAAAATTGTAGCTCCGGCTTGGTTACCATTCATAATGTAAAAAAACAATTCAATAACACTAAATTAAGTCATTACTTAACCAACGGAGCGGAATGACGCAGTGTTGAAGGTATGGAGATAGAAATTGTGGGAAGTCAGCATGCTGTGACGTGGCTGAAGGCACCTTTTGAACCCGCCATAGCTAGAGACCGGGAAAATTCGCGGATTCATTTCTTGGTATGCTTAAATTCCAGAAATTATACATTTGTGCTGCTTCTGCCATTGGTTCACTTTTAATCCGGAGGACTGTGGGCCAATTAGAGACCGTCAATCATAGAAGCATCGAATCACAGGCTACCCAGTCGAGACGACTCACAAGTCAGCAGCCAATTAACAGGTGGCATTTTCCCGAGTAAAACAGAGGATTGTGGAGACTATCCTAGAGATCACTGAACCCTAGCCACAATTTTCGCCCAAAAAATTGCGGAAAAGGCGCTTATAACGTCAGATTATCGTTGGTAAGTGATAAAAGGAATCTTCGTCGTAAAAAAATCACTTTCATAAAAAAAGTAATTTCAAACTGTTTACACGATGCAAAAAGAAACTACACTTCAGCCAATGTTTAGGGCGTCTGATCAATATGGCGAAAGTATTAACTGAAGAAGTAAAACGTCTTCATACAAGTATTGTGTAATCACGCAGATGTGGCCACCGTATGGGTGAAGGGCACCAGCCTCGCGCGCCAGACGTCCTGGGTTCTGGCCTCGGTTTTCCCACAGCCGCCAGAAATCACTCCAGGTAAATGCTGGGAAGGTTACTTACCATGGCTCACTTTTTGCTCAATATATCTGGCTTGCTGTGTAGGTATTATAATTACGTGTCTGCCGAAAAGGCGTAAAGCTTAAGGTCCTGTCTCACACGCCGTGTTGATGTTTTCCTTCTCCCCCCCCCCCCCTAATTCATTTTATTTAAGGGCTATTTTTAAAAATTTTAACACTGCACAACCCTTGCATTTGTTGTTCTGTCATAACTATTTTCAAAAATATTTACTTAGTGTTATATCATAAATGTAAAAATGCGCGCATTTCGAAGACTTGCGCGTCTTTTTACACAAACTATATTACACTACTAAGTGAATATATGTTTGAAACTATGTGGCACAGAACAATAAATTCAAGGGTGGTTTCAAACCAACTTATTACAAAAAAGTGACAAAAAATCAACATGACGTGAGAGACTGAAAACGCCATCTTGGTTTTAACAGTTTAGAATATAAAAAATTTCTGTCGTTCGAGTTTCAAAACTTGACTTCATTTAAGCATAGCTATAACATCCAATGGAATGCCTGAATGTAATAACGACTTTTTGCCTCAAATTTTTTAACCTGTGAAATTAATTAAGTTTGTATTTAAGTAATTTTTGTGAGTGACTAAAGCGATAATAAAATTGTAAACTGGTACGGTTTTTGTAAATGTTTTAATCTGTGAGCTCTGATTTAGCAAAGTCGTATTTCTTAGGCGAATAATGTGGAAGTATGTTGTCCTACTTCCATGAAAAATGCTTAATATGGATATGCAACCATAAGTTTCTATTCACTTTCATTACAATAATTATATGAGATTTATATAACTCAGATTAAACTTAGTACAGAAAAAGTTTAAAATAAAATTAGCCTTGAAAAAAAATATTAATACCTATTTTTTTTATTAATTGGTCCTGAACGTATTTCGTGCCTTAACCTCTCCATTTTAAACCAAGAAGAAATAAAAAACAAAATCTTTTACTTTAAAATGGCTATGTAAAACTTATAATTTTCATAAAATTCACTAGTAAAATTCACATGGTTCTGAAATGTACTGTGGATATACACTTTCATATCAATAAAAACTCCATAATGCTTGAAAAATACTTTTTTTATTTCAGGTCTTAATGTATAAACAGCGTCTTAGGCAAATAATGCTTATAACACATTCCTAATATAATATTAAACCTGGCGATTTTTAATGAGTAGTACAATCACATTCAAACATTCACCCTGGTAATTAATTTGGGAAATGTTTAGCAATATAGCTTAAGAGTAAAAAGTAAAAAAATTCGAAACATTTATGATTAATAAATTCATGCAACAAAATATATATTTTATAAATACTTGATGCGTGTGCAGTAAAGGGTAAACGTTTGCAAAAAACATCGTCATCACAAAATTTTAAAGGCAATGTCAGTAATCATACAAGGCATATACCTACATATAAAGTTTCGAATATTTTGTAAATTTCATCTGTGTAGTATTCTATCACTGTATTATTCTATATTAATAGCATTACAATTTTCATTTACTATTTAAGCTAAAGCTAAATGTTTATCTTTCTAATTATGAATGTAGCTTTAATCTACGTGCTCTAAGTTCATGGCAAAAATTCTAGAGTGCATCTATCTCTACGTTTCACATAATTTCTCTACAGTATACAATAAGTACATATTAATTTTTTTAAAGCTATGAGATTAAAGAGAGTTTTGAAAGGCTATCGTTATCACCATTAGAAAAAAATCTTAAGACTACATTAATTTCATAGCAAAAAATAGAAGAGTTTGGTTTAGGAGAAAGAATGACATATAATTCTGGATCTGATTCTGTATCGACACAACCAAAAGATAGATCAAATGAATTTTTTTTAAAACATTTAAGTTTTGCTATGTTTTGTGTGGCCATTAACTGAAATAAATAATTAATTATTTTTACTGTTAATAGTCTAAATGGTGTAACAATTTATTTAATTATTTTTTTAATTTTTATAAGGCAGACAGGCCAAGCGGTTACAAAGACACTTTAAACGATGTAATATATGTTAATTTAAGTAATTATACAGTCATGTAATTATACAGTTATGTACAGTATGCATGTGTATGTGTTTGTACATGGATGTGTATGAACGTATTTAATTACTAAATGTGTATGAAAATATGTAAGTGTGAATCTAAATATGTTGCGCGAAATATATTTAAACAATAAAATGTGTGCACTTCAAAATATAACGTTTTCATTATTTTTTAACGTTATAGTAGCATCACTAGCTGAAGAGTTGTCTTAAGAAGTCAACTAATTTGCAAACTGTGATTATCTCCTTGTTAGGCGTAGGCCTTATAACAGTTTATTTCATGAAATGTTCTACCATGTTTGATGAAACTTTCATTCAAATCACAAAGACCAAATATTCCAGATTTTATTTGGCTTTGAGCTGATTATTTCATGTTTTGAATGTCAAAACAAATTTAAAACCAGGTGTTTACTATGAATGAAGAAACAAAGTTAAATTTCTCAAAATTTGTAGAGAAATTTAGTTAATGTTTATACATAGTATACAAAATATATTTTATGATTTACAAAATTGGAATGCTAGTGTAAGATATCGGACAATTTTCTATAAGTATTTTTCTTGGTAATTTCATTAAATCAAACATGGCAGATATTTTAATTTTTAAAAGGAATAATTTCTTCATATGATTATTAACAAATCAAATATAAATATAACCTACAAAAATTGTTCCTCTAAAGTCTCGTTTGCAATGCAAATATATTTCATCATATATTCCACTCGCCATATGATTCTTTATTATCATGTAGGATCTTAAAGTCTCTTATTGTTTTAACCAGAAATGTGAGTACATTGTGAGGCTTTACTCCTCGGTGTTTCTTATGATGATAGACTCACACTCTTAAATAAATTGACAGTTAATAAGTAATGATCAGGGATGAAATTGTAAATTTATTTCTCTATCTTAGAGTACTGTTTAAATATTTTACTGACAAAACAATTATTTTTAAAATAGGTTTCAGCAAATTAAGAAATAATTTTGGAACATATTAAGTTTATAAATGTTATGCATATTCAGGTAAACGTTTAAACGCATGCGTGTAAAATTAATACGTTTTAAGGAACCATCAATAATACTGCATTATTTAACGTAAAAATCTTTTATGATTATTTTTAAGTAGGAAGCTAAATTTTAAAAATGACGTAATTTCCAAAATGATTCCGCGTTACGTTTCAACCCTTTGCAGTGGCAACCAGAGCTTTAACAAACTACAACTATTTTCCACTCGTGTTGTAAAATATTTAAATTAGATATTTCACATATTTTTATGTGTGGTTGTGTGACACAGAAACAGTCCACTCATTTTGTTTTTAACTGTAACTCTTTGAATATCATATTTACAAAATATCACTGCAAAATTTTTCTTCGACATTGTATTAATCATCTCTATAAGTTACACTACAAATAAAACAAACTTTGTGTGTCCTTAATATGTGTGAGGCAAGAAAATTTAGAAATATAATTACATAAGCATTTTCATATCTGTGTCCATATGTACTATACGAATAATTTTGACGTACGTGTACAGTTTTCGTAATTAATTAAATATTAAATAGAAACAACTACATTTCATATTTGCACATTAATTTTTAAATCCATTGTCTAGCACATAGATTCAACATAATTAGCTAAGCCTTTTTAGTTTCCGAGGTAGTTTAGTAAGCAATAATTTCACAATAATTGTTTGGTGTATGAAACATGGAGGCCAGTAACATATAATGAATACTTTCATATATTTACTGTAATTAAGCATCATAAACATCAAGTTTGAGTATTGGAACAAATGTCTTCTTGTGCAGGAATGAATATCCATTACGGGATGGCATGTTATTAATTTGGGACTTTGGCATATCAGTACGAATCATGATCACAGAAGTTACCATAAATAATATTAATAAACCTGTTCACAATTAAAGAGCTGAGCTGATAGTAATCATCAACTCACAGCACTACTATTAGTTTCACGCGTGTATGTACAAAAGGTGTAAATACGTCATGCTTAAATAACATAATTAGTGAATTTGTGCATAAAGCAAAGGCTGTACCCACGGCACCATCAACTCGCATGACTACTATCAGCTTTACAGGCACAAGCACAAAAGAGGCCAACACATTATGCTTAAATAACATTATTTTACACTTTGACTGAGTAGGCTAAAATCATAGCATGTATTCAGCATTTACTTAACCATAATAGTCAGTGTTACTTAGTAACAAACATAAGAAACACTTATTTCACGTAAAATATTTCCCTAATCATTACATGCTGTTTGTACAGGAAACTTTTAAATTACATGATTTGCATTTTTTTTTAAATTTTAGTTATATGAAGTCTTATAGTCTCACTTAGCTTTAGAAACATTAATCCATAAACTTACTCTTCCAACATACAGGAATTATGTAGGACTTGTCAAATATGTTACAGTAAAAGTAAGCTATGGACATTCCTGCTGTTACATCTTACACTTTAATATTCAAAAAGTTTGGCAGTGTCTCAAACGCTGCAACTAAAATCAGTTTTGCTATGGGAGGCATATAAAACATTTTTTTTCATTCTTCCCCAAGATGTTTTTCGAGTACGAAGAAGAAGCACACAAAACTTAATTCTTAAAATTTTTTTTAATTTTTTTGGAAACTTTCTATTGTTAATAACTTTGAGCGAACGTGGTTGTTTGTTTTGTTAACACAGTGGCCTAATTCAACATGTAACAACCACAAAAAAAATGTTACACTGGACGGTTTCCATATTTAGGCCATGTTTTGGATTTTACATCTCATAAAATACAAACAAAAAATACTTAGTTTTAAATAGAATACATTTATAAATGTATGAAAACAACTTGGTGTTTAGATTAATTTTGCGATTTTTTAAGATTGGGTTTCTTCATATTTATTTTTTTTTCCTTGTAAAATATAAGAGTATTGCGAATACCTTCTAGTAATGTATTTTACAAGTGATAAATCTCTTCTGGTGTACTGTTACGTAGCACCAGGCTTTAATTGTAAAAAAAAACTATTTTCATTAACAAATTTCATTGCATTTTTAATTAAAAGATACATGTGCGATGAAAAGTTTTTCAATGTTTTTGGACTGTCTTCTTAGATTTTTATTTAACAATTTTTATAGTTTTTTAAGATCACAGAAAGCTTCTAAATTAATTTATAAAGGGAAATATATTTATGTATCATAAGCTTAAATCGCCATTTGGTGTAAAATTTTGACTCGAATCTGGGTAAGCTTGTCTAATGACTTTCAAGCAATATTTTGAAATAATAGCGTAAAGGTTATTTGTATTTAATTAAAGTTTTAGATGGTTATCATGCAATCCATTTGTTTTAGCGGGATACAAAGCAAAACCTCATTTTTAAATATATTTATAATAATGAATTTACGGTGCATAAAGAAAATGCAAATACGTTTACGAAATCGTGAATAAATCGTCAAGAAAAAATTTGCCTTTAGATGACTAAAACCTTTTTAACTTAACGTGGAGGCTAAGAAAAATTATTGTTGAAAAATACATAAGATGTTGATTTTATAGCTTCATAATTATTTTTTTATTTATTATAATATGTTGCGTGTAAAATAAAAATGCAATCACTTATTAAATTATGTAAGAATTTATGGTCAAATTATCAGAATATCGGAGCGTTAAGCCAAAGAACTTTGGTTTTTTACTACTGGCGGGGGAATAGGACTTTTCACGTTCTATATGAGATGATTTTGCAATGGTCCGCCATGCCTTTCGCAAGAAAGGGGAGGATGGTAAAGAGACAAGAAATCACCCAGGATTGAACAGAGGAAATAAATCTCCCAAAAGTGGAAAAAAAAAACCTTACCCGACTGAGAATCGAACCCAAGAGATCTTTGGTTCCGACCCCTGATTAACTTCCAGGGAAATAAAAATAATAGCCCGGAACAGGAGTGCGGTAAGAGTTGTGGCGGACCGATCCCTTGACCGCAACTAAACCCAATTTAACAAATTCAATACAATTATAAAAATATACGTCCGTGACTTGCCGTTATCTTTAGCATGCAAAAATCCTGTCGTTAAACACTTTATGTAAACCTCATTCTTGTTTTTATTTGTTGTAAATTCTAACGCCTCCACTAGTTGACGCATAGGAATATGTAATATAAGATTTAGAACTATATACCTACTAATCTATTTTCTTCTACGCTACCGAATACATGTAATAAGTACATGATAAATCAATGAGGTTGTTAGAAGCAATCTAGAAGCCGAGGCATCATTTAAAATGACTAGTGTAATTTTTAAAGAATATCCCACGACCTTATTGGAGTTACGTAATTTTATCCTTATGTTTGGTTCCTTGTATCTATCGGATTAGATATTTCTACGGAAACTTACTAAATATAACTATTTGAAATTATTAATTTGATACGAAATTTATTTTTTCTAGCCTTTGTCTATTTTTGCAAAGAGTTCTTCAGAGTGCTTGGTTTCCTTAATTCTATAAAATTTGTTAGTATACTGTATTATTTTTTTGGTAAATGAAAAATAAATATTCACGAAAAATCAAAGATATTTATAAATTTGTACATTCACATGAAAACAACTCTATTACAAAACAACAGTGTTCGCAGTAATACTGGGTTCGGATTCTTACCCGGGAATTTATACATTGTATTGTCCCAGTGCCTCCAATGATTAAATTATTTGTAAACCGTTCCCTGAATACCTTTCCAGTATTAACTGGGCACATAAATAAACATAATAAAACAAAATAGAGTTCAGCTGCTGAATAATCGATCATCTTTTTATGTTTTATAAAATATGCTATAATGAAACATCAATTAAAATATATAATCATTGACCAATTTTCATAAGAATTTTCGTATTTTCGTATTATCCGAAAAAATGTATTTCATACATGCAAAACTAACCACAGTTATGAGCTGTACAAAGTTACAATATATTTCTTGTAATGTTAAAACTATCACTTGATACCTAGTTTCGAAGGAATCTTTTGTTAAATTACAGGAAATTATAATTTTTGCATTCTCTCCATAGGTTAAGCTGCTTGTGTTTTGCATTAACCTTCAGAAAGTGTGTAAAAAAATCCATAATCATTGAGAGTTTGATAATATTGATTCAGTTTTATTTCGAAGACGGGTATTTTAAAACCATTAGCTTAAAACTCTGTTTTTTATTGGCTGCAAAACTGGTTTTCTGTTCAGCATGGGTCTTTGCTACAGAATGTTTGGAAATAATTTTCCAGAAAGCTGTACGCATTAGCTCTAGGTACGGTTTTCAACTACTTCAAAGCGTATTATTAATAAATACTGTACTATATTAATATTGACCGACTCTAATTACCACTGATTTATTTTTAGTAGAATTTATAACCAAATTCTAGTGAATTTTTCCAAGTAATTATATTTATGAAGGTTTAAAATAGTTACATTAAGTGCTATCAATTGTTTTTTTGTGTCTTGAGTACCCAGTGAAAGGAAAAATTTGTACAGGAAACATTGTTTTATAAAACTAATTTTTAATGAGGCATATGTCTTTACCAAATTATGTTAATAAAAATATTACATGAAAGCCAAATATGTATAGAAACGTGGCTTTGAATCAATATATGTTTAAGCATTTATTTCCCCAAACTTTCCAACTATCATAACATATTGTAAATTTAGCAAAAGTATATGCAGTTAACAATCGAAATCTCGTCTTCAGAAAAATGGAAAATGTGGTGAATTTATATCCTTTACAGGAACATTTAATAAAACCGAGTCCATTAACATATATTTCCTTACAAGAACCAAGACTAGGAAATAGTATAAAAAGTTTACAAAATTTGCTTCATGTTATAAAACATATGGTTGCAACACAAGACCACCCGACTGCACTTAGCTAGGGGCCTAAATGAGTTTTATCCGCAATGAGTTTCTTCAATAGTAGCATAGCCATACGTGCTTAGACATTTAAAAACCTACTTGAGATTTTACAAAGGTATCTCATTATGTATACAATTTATAAATGTGCTCTCCTGCAATAATTTATTTTCTTCATATAGTTTAAATTTTATTTATCCAGGTAAAAGAAGTACTAACTTTAACAGAAGCAAAAAAAAATTTATATAAACTGTTACAGTAGGAAATTGTGTTAAACGAGGATATATATAAAATTATATATACACACACGTAAAGTGAAATGTTTAGACTTCGCCAAGCAATGAACATGGTGTATTAATTAATGTCGAACTACACGGCTTTAGTTTGAAATGCGTGAGTTCTATTTTTCCTAACGTTCAGGGATGATGATTTCAGAACTACCCAATTTCTTTTACAAGAATGCTAGCCTTAAAAGTGTTACAAGAAATTCCTGCTCATGAATAGGAAATAGCCAAATTAGATACAAAATTGAGCCATTTGTATAAAGTGTACAATTGCGTGCCAAGACCAACACAGTTCTTTTTTATATTTTGTTTTGACGAAAAATGTAATCGTAATGTATCCAAATGGGCTTGTATGTAACAACGTGTTTTTGTATTTAAAATCAAGCTTTATTTGTTGATGTTACAAAATTATTTTATATTATTCAGTTCTGTCGAGAGAAAATAAACGTTCGGGGGCAAATAATTGCATTTTGGGACCTATAATCATTATTCAATGTACAACTTGTCAAACCCTACAAATAAAATAATTAAAATATTGTAAACTTTAACGTGGCCATAATTTTAAAAGTGATCTGTTCGTATAGCATAACTTGTACACAAAAAAAACTCTGTACTTTTACAAAAGATTCTCATAAAAACCAGGTGACAAGAAACAGTTTTTAATACTACAAGAAATATATTGTAACATTGTATACAACACATGGCTATTTAATTTTTGCTTATATGAAATAATTTTTTCGAGATAATACTAAGAATTTATTTGGAATATATTTTTAATTTTAATTGATGTTTGATTCAAGCATATTTTTTTTAAACCGTGAGGAAGATAATAGAATATTCATCATCTTGAATTTATTTTGTTGTATAATGCTTATTATTGCCACAGTAAGTTAATATTGAACAGCTATTCAGGGAACTGTTTACAACAAACTTTAACTATTGGAGGTACTGAGACAACAGAAAGCATAAATGCCCAGTTAAGAATCTGAACCCAGTATTTTTGCGAACACTATTTTGTAGTAATAAAATTGTTTCATGTAAAGGTATTATTTCACAAATATCTGTTATTTTACATGAAAACTTTCAGGTTAAAATGTTTAATTAATTATATTAGAAATAGTATCGTAATTTTCGTCCCAATATAAGGGTTCACAAACGAATTGAAAAATATTTCAAAAGTTAACCTAATCCTTTTGATGGCCATGGCTATCACAACAAAATGTTTCGTGAGGTGTACACGGAAAAAAAATTAGGTAGCCGTAAGCACGCAGTTACGGTAAACGTAAACGTACAGGTCAACTATGAAGGTCTTCTGCCTGGTAGAAGACCACGTGGTACGGATCTATCAGCCCTTCAACTAACTACGAAAACAAGCGCACATCAAGCGGAAACAGTTGCAGCAACTGGGCTAAACGACGGAGGTAAAACAAGCCCTCATCAAACCTAAGCAGCGAAGAAATAACTTCGCGGTCGCAACATCTGAACGGCTTACTTTGCCGACAGAGTCTACGAGAAACGTGCGTTGCGGTGGACGCAATTGAATGTTCCAGTTTTGGAGCGGTGGTTGGTCGACATCTCGTGACTGGAAGAATGGAAAAACACGCATAGCGTTCAAAATACAAGTAAATATTCGTTTGAAAATCGTAGGCTTAAGTTGGAGTAACAAATAGAGACTTGCGAAATTCGTGTTATCATTCGACGACTAACTAAGATTACGTACCCTTATACATTTGAGCAATCTCTCTGAGATTGTATCAAGGCGTCTCCTGACACACGTCAAAATAATGCTGGTAAACAGCAGACCTACACAGCCTGTCCAGGAGGTAAAAAAAATTCAAGCACCCAATATAATTTATTACGCTGTCTTGATCGTATAACAAAAAAAAAGTATTTTTGAAGAAACAGAAATATGAGCTGGAGCTACCACCTATTTGTTCTTGTAACAAATGTTTTATGATGTTCTGTAAAATGTTTATTCTGTTACTGGTAACAATTTATGTTTTTATGTATTTTCTTCATCGAAAACGTTTTCATTGGAAAAATAAATAAAACCAATAATTTTTGCCATAATGAATACCCCACTAAATATTTTGTGGTGACATACAAATATTTTTTTTATGTTATTGATGAAAAAAAATTTTCCATGAAAAACAAATCTTTCTGTCCCTTATAAATAAATACAGAAAAAATCGCGGTTTCATTTCGTGTTATGCTAAAATTCTAACAATATTCAAACCTCTGTGCTACTTCTGCTATTGGTTCGCTGTTAATGTGGAGGACTGTGAGCCAATTAGAGACCTTCAAGTTATCTAGTTGAGACGCGTCACAAGTCAGCAGCAAACAATGTACAGGTCGCATTTGACTGAGTGTGGATTCTATCGTGGTCATTAAACATGCGAATTTTTCCAGTAAAAAAAAAAACGTCACGGATTCAATTCAAAATAGGCTAGAATACAAATTGATTGGACCACAGTTCATCTGAAAGACTTTTTTTTAATGAAAAAACTTTCAACAAAAAAAATTATCGAATCAGGAGAATTCCAGTTAACAGGTGTCTCAAGTCAGTAGTCAATGAGCAGATTTAGTTTTCCCGATGGCATAGAGGATCATAGAGTCCATCCTACAAGTCAATCAAATCGCGAGTTTTTCCTGTATCTTTTTTTTAATAAGTAAAGCCACGATTATCTCGCAGATTTTTTTCAGCTCACTGGTCGATAACGAGGTCATCGTTTAGCCACTATTTCTCCTTGTTTATAAACCGGCTGAGGTTATTAGTCAAGGGTTATTTCGTGAGCACTTTAGTGTAATCGTCAAGAAGTGAAACCGATTTACATGAGCGAAATAATCGTGAAGCTATTTGGTGGACATTGAAAAAAACAAACCATTCTTTATATAGTCAACAGACAATTTTTTGAGGGTCAATATATTGGCAAGAATTTGTTTTTGTTGTGGTCCTTTCCGAAAGCAGGTTGACGTCGGGAAGCACAGGACGACCTCACGGCAGCGCGCCGGGACGCCCCAGTAAGAGGACCGCCGCCGCCGCCGCCGCCGCCGCAGTAAGGCCCCCGCCGCCCGCCCCCGGCGCCCCGTTGCACCGGTCCTCGCGGCACACCACGCACTCCCAGCTCATCTGCAGGTCCATCACGCCCGTGCGCCGGATCGCGTCGTCGAAGATGCGCTCCATCATGGCGCACTGGTTGTCCACCTTGGGGTGGCACAGCCGCAGCGTCATCTTCTTGTTCTCCATGCCCAGCTCGCTGCCTGCGACACACGGCACACACGCGTTGTACTGGCCGCGATCCAGTGAGTTGAATGCACGTGCACGCGCGACACTTCAATGATGAGTTAGAGACTGGAAAAATTCGCGCTTTCGATAACCTCTAGGACAGACTCCACAACCTCCTACATACTCAGGCAAATGCCACCTGCTCATTGGCTATTGACTCGTGACACCTGTCAACTGGGACGCTTGCGATTTGACACTTTTTTGGTTGAAGGTTTTCCATTGGCTCAAAGTCCTTCAGATGAACTGTAAGCCAATCATAGAAGCAATATAAAGGTACTGTTATTTGGATTCTAGCATATCGTGAAATAAATCCGCGAATTTTTCCGGTCTCTAATGATGAGCCACTTCATTAATACTTTAATACAAATAACCGACTACGAGGACAATGCAATGACGTAGAGACCTGCGAAATTCGCGGTTTCGATGGCCTTCAGGATAGACTTCACATACCCCTGTACACTCAGCAAATTAACGCAAGTTCATTGGCTGCCGACTTGTTAAGTCGTCTCAGCTGGTTTGTCTGTGATTCGATCCTTCTTTGGTTGAGGGTTTATAACTGGTTGAGATTCGTCCAGATGAACAGTAAGCCTATCACCGAATGAATCCGCGAATTTTGCAGATCTCTAGCAATGAGATTGGAAGTTTAAAAAATTACTCAACGGCACGAATGGTATGACTAAATTAAATGTGACAATATAAAAATTAATTAATTTTTAATATAATTAATAAAATTATTTAAATGAATCATTTATTGAATTAGAACTGAAATTCTCGTCTACATCCAGATATGGCTTATAGACAGAGGTGCGGTGGTGGAGTGTCGCTTTTCCACTGCCCAACTCAGCTCAGGTCGTTACACAAACGGTTTTTGATCAACCTAAAGCAGGCCCGCCGACACTGGAAAAAAAAAGTATTTTGGTAACATCTGTAAACATGAGATGGAATGTTATTTACGTGTACACTGGGAAGTATACCATACGAATTTTGTAGTCTTCCTGCAAATTTTCAAATATCCGTAAATAAATATTGGGGAGATACCAAGTATTGATATGTGGGTACCTTCCATTCAACTTAAAGAATGTGTCTTTTAACTCGTCTGAAATTTGCAATTCTCAAAATTATTTCCCAGCTGCCATTTGAAAATCAAAACATTGTGTTAGTTGCCCTGACAGCCAGCACTGAAATAAATGTTTGGTTTCATTCCCGAAGATAATATGATGAAATACTTGAACCTATACATATTTATTTTAGATTTGCCATACCAATATGGTATATATATTCTTACCAAAAAAATGTGGAAAGATACCATGTATGTATGATAATTATCATTATGTTACTATCTTCCATTACATTTCCAGGAGGTTAATTCCTAAATCCCTAATACCTACCTCCCCTTCTTGTATGAAAAATATGTCTTGGCAAAAAAAATTCAGGGATAAGTTTTATATAGTATTTAGAAAGCTTGCAAGTAGAGCCACGACTATTTCGCGGATTCATTTAACTGCACGCTAGACTTAACTTGACTATATGTAATCAAACCATATTTAGAATGTCCATTGGTCACATATCTTTGGCGGGTTACGCATGGTTGGGTAACTATTTCCTTTCCTTGTTTATGACTGGCTGTGTCATCAACGGTGAGTCAAGAGCGCTGCAGTCCAATCATCAACGCTAAGCAGATGCATGAGTAGGGACTGGAAAAACTCGCTGGTTCAATGGCGTCTTGGCTACTTTCCACAATCCTCGGCTTGCTACGGCAAATACCGCCTGCCCATTGGCTGCTGACTTGTGAGGCGTCTCCTCTGGTTTGCCCGTGATTCGTGACCCTCGATGGTTTCTCATTGGATCAGAGTTAATCAGACGACCTGTGAGCCAAGGTCAGACTCAGCAAAAATGTCTAAGTATTTGTATTCCAGCATATCACGAACTGAATCTCCGAATTTTTCCAGTCTCTATGTATAAGTGCTTCAAGTCTACTTAGCTAAACAGAAAAAAATTATTTCTGTACTTTTACAAAAGATTCATTTGGAAACCATTTACCAAGAAATAGTTTGCAATACTAAAGAAAGACATTGTAAGTTTGTACAACACACGACTATGGTTATTTTAGCATAGATATATATAATACCTTTTTCGAGATAATACAGAGTATATCTTACAAAAATTGGCACTTAATTTTATATTTTAATTGATATCTCATTCGAGCATAATTTTCTAAAACATGGAAAAGATAGTCAAATATTTAACAATTTTACATTATTATGTTTTATGATGCTTATTATGAGCTAAAAAGCTATTCAGGGAACGGTTTACAAAAATCTTTAACTATTGTAGGTATTACTGTGAACACTATTTTGTAGTGCTATAGTAAAAGAACCAATTGACAAACATGTGTAATTTTGCAGGAATATTTGTGTTGCATTGCGGTGTCCCGGGTGCTGGAGCGCTCGCCGACTCACTGGTGCCGATGAACTTGACGCAGTTGAAGGGCACGGACGTGTTGACGCGCAGCACGTGCTCCACGCCCAGCTTGCGCCGCATCACGTAGAAGGCCGTCTCCCGGTCGCACGCCTTCACCTCGGCGGCCTCCGGGTCGGCGCAGTCGGCGCGCTCGTGCGGGAAGCACTTCGACTCCATGCAGTCCAGCGCCGAGCCTGCGAGGCACAGCCCACACGCGCCTCAGCCCGTGGCAGTGTCCTGACTCGGGAGTGGGCCCTTCGGTGGGGGAGAGGGTCAGGGGACTCGGGAGTGGGGCCATCGATGACAGGGGTAGGAGGCTTAGGAGTGGGTCCATCGATGGGGTAGAGGTTTTTCGGGCTCGGGAGTGGGGCGATCGATGATGTAGAGGGGAAGTAGGTTTAGGAGTTGGTCCGTCAATGGGTTAGAAGGTTAGGGAACACGGGAGTGGGGCGATCGATGATGTAGAGGTGAAGTTGGCTTAGGAGTGGGTCCATCAATATAGTAGAGTATTATGGGACTCGGGAGTGGGGCGATCGATGATGTAGAGGGGAATTAGGCTTAGGAGTTGGTCCGTCAATGGGTTAGAAGGTTAGGGAACACGGGAGTGGGGCGATCGATGATGTAGAGGTGAAGGAGGCTTAGGAGTGGGTCCATCAATGTAGTAGAGTATTATGGGACTCGGGAGTGGGGCGGTTGATGACTAGCATGTTAGATGATTTAGGAGTGGCTCCCTCAATGGATAAGAGGGTCATGGGATCCGGGATTGGAGCTATTGATTAAATAGAGGGTTAGGAGACTTAAAAGGAGGTCCATCAATGAGGAGAGTGTTAGGGGAATTGGTATTGGGTCAATTGATGACGTAGATGGGTAGAAGACTTAGTGGGTCCATCAATGAAGGAGAGGGACAAGGGATTTGGGAATGGGGCTATTGATGACGTTAGAAAGAGGTCCATCAATCGGAAGAGGGTTAGGGAACTTGGTAGTGGGGCGATTGATGACGTAGAGGGATAGGAGGCTTAGAAGTGAATCCTTAAATGGAGGAGAGGGTTATGGGACTAGGGAGTGGGGTGATAGACGACATAGTGATATAGGAGGCTTAGGAGTGGGTCTAACGATGGGGGAGAGGATTAGGGTACTCGGGAGTGGGGCGATTTATGACGTAGCGGGTTAGGGGGCTTGGTAGTGAGTCCATCATATTGTTAAAAGTTAGGGGACTCGGGATTAGGGAAATAGATGACGTAGGGGGTAAGAAAACTTAGAGGTGGGTTTATCATGGGGGTGAAAGGTTAGGAGAGTCGGGAGTGGGGCTATCGATAGCGGTGGATGGGAGAAGATTCGGGAGTGGTGCGATCAATAGTATCTGTATTATAACACACTTGTAACTTGAGACTGGCATACTTGCGCATTTGTATACTTGCGCACTCGCATGTTTCAATTCTTGCACACTCGCAAACTTGCTCACTCGCACGCTTGAACACATTACAATGAATTCTCATACCTCTATTAATGAACTCGCGAGGTTGCCATGCACCCGTGTCATTATTTTTAATTTATGGTTCGTTTTTTATGTCCCGTCAACAACGAGATAGCTAGAGACGGTTACACACGAACCATACAGACTATGAATATTTGATAAGGCGTAGGCATTGGCCTATAGCATGAGTCTGAATTCGACTGATAAACTACGGCTTCGAATTCATCCCGGAAAAAAAGTTTAAAACAAATGAATTATGACATGTGTTATCTTAAAGTGCTCTCTCAGAGCTGGTGCAAGCCTCATAAGTTCTACACAATGTTGTTTTATTTCTGCGGCTTGATAAATTATTTTATTTGACCAAGGGTCACAGGAACGGCAAAGTTCCTCGAGCCATTTAAAAACTCTGTATCTCAGTTTAAATTTAAAATAAGGTTCTGTGATTTTTCTGTTACCCGGTATTAAATATTTTCATGCAAAAATAAAGCTCTGTAATTTTAATTTATGTGTTTTAGAGTGATAGACCGCAACCATATGCTCCGAATATTTCCCACAATATCCGTGATTTGAGTTGTTTGTGTTTTTGCTTGTAATTATCTTTTTCTCTACAAGACGCAATGCATTGGATAAGAAAAAATACAAAGAAAGTTATACTTATGAGGCGAGCGACGGAAGTTTGATCCTAGCACCCCGTCATTATTCAAATGATGGCCCAAGCAATGCAAGAACTAAACAACTACCAAAGAAATAAACATAGGGCGTATTTCACAAAGTTGACAACGTACTAGTTTACAAGTTGGATTTTATCAGTGATAGTTTCAAATGTACCCATTTGTAAACTGTGTCTCACAATAAAATACCTAATATTTGTAACATTTGGTAACAGCGGTTAAGTATCTCTACTAAAACGTAATAAATACCACCGTATGTAAGGTATTGTGCCAGAAGAACAAAATTTTATTTTGAATATTCTAATTTTCCCATCAAATTTTAAGTAGTATACTGCTACACATCTTGAACTAGAACTATTTTCCTAACGTTTCTCATTTCAGGTGGAGCTATTTTTTGTTCTTAGCAAAATGCAAAATGTAAAAATAATTAATTAATTTTCTCACTGAAGCTTAGCACGACTTCCTCCTCCCCCCACTTTTTTTTCTACACCTGAGTATAGGAAGTGTTGTACCTAAGGACAGGCCAAGAATGTGGAGGACAAAATCAATATTATTTACCGAAACATAAACATATCAAATACTTACATTGAAATAATACTTAAAGACGAATAATTTACTTAAGAGTTTCATTTTTCAATTTTACAACAAAAAAAATCAGCTCATTGAGAATTTCTTTCACGGATAAAATCA
The DNA here is from genome assembly GCF_032445375.1 of Bacillus rossius redtenbacheri. Lineage (NCBI taxonomy): Eukaryota > Metazoa > Arthropoda > Insecta > Phasmatodea > Bacillidae > Bacillus > Bacillus rossius. The sequence continues at coordinate 335,355,029 of NC_086330.1, read as the reverse complement.
TATCAGACTTTTAAATTAATAATATAATTCACAGCAAAATAACTAGTTATTTTTTTACATTTATCTTTCAAGTAGTTCAGAAATTAGGAAAACCATACACAAAGTATCTAGTCCTCATAAAAAACTGAAGTATTTATTCATTTATGACTGGCCCACAAATTGCTATTGTAGCAGTGTCTTCAATCTCATTCTCAAAACAACTGTCGTCAATAAATTCCACCAACTTTTTTAGTTCCTCGGGTAGCAAACACTTGTCGAGGGTTGTGCACTGTAGAAAATCCAGTTTCTCACTATTCCATATGGAACTTGTATCATAGTTGTGGTACGACTAATTATCTTCATAGTTATGAAAAAAATTACAATTACTTTATTTAATTCAGTTGCATGTGATAAGCTTGTAACCTCTGCTGTACGTAGTGATATTCCTATGTTCCTTGCTTTTTGTCTTTTTATGTTAAAATTTGACAATCCTTATATAATTTGCAACACTCATTTCATAATGTTAAATTATTATTGAAGTAATGGTAAACTACAAGTAGCAGTTAATCACTGTTAAAATCAGGTATACAATTGAAATACATAATATGAATTAATGAACTCAAATTTTGAAAAATAAAAACATAAAAGTTTTGATCCAAAGAAATTATCAAAACCATGATGGTATGTTTATTCCTATCCCTCGTCCTTAAACAGAAAATCAAGAAGCAGTTGGTTCCGTATTGAACATCTTGGTAAATCAATTGTCAGCGGTCACCATATAAATGGTTAGAACTACAATAATCTTTGAGGTCCCTTCACCTTATTTTATTGATACCTGTGGTTTAACTACCCAAAAATATCAAACATTCTAAAAAATAATTCACGGCTTGTGTGTAGAGACAAAAAAAATGGTGTTCCTTTTGTGATAGGATAAACTCCAAACACTCGTCCCTTTGCGCTTTTTATGCTATTGGTTTTAATATATCTGGAGGACTCTGGACCAATGAATGACTATCAACCAGAGACGACAACTAGTGGAGATGTCTCAGGTCAGCAGCCAATGAACATGTAGCATTAACCCGAGCAAGCAGAGGATTGTTGAGTCCATCCTAGAGTTCATTGAACCCGCCAATGTTTCCAGAACCTACTTAATTTTAATCTAAATCAGTAACTTTATGTCTCTTAAGTCAAATTTCATATTATATAATCAAGGAGGGAGGTAAAATATGCACACCCATCTTTAAAATTGAAGCACTGTACATGATAAATATTTAATAGAATGTAACTGGTAAAGCAAATTACATGATAAAGTCGGTGCATGAGTGATGTAACTAGCGGTAAAGAATGGAGGCCTTACAGGAAATGTACCACAGCAGCTAATTTCCGGTAGATTAACTTAGAGGAGATTATTTTTCCATGATAACTAACGCTTGCAATAGTTATTTTTGCCTTGATATTTTCCAACTGGTGATAACAAAATAAGATTAGCCTAAACGGTGACCAGTTATTTCAGTCATATTATTTAACTCCAGGCTAGAATAAATTTAAGTGTTTACGTATTTATTAATTTGAATGGTAACAAGGTAAATTCTTTGGTGGTCAAATGACTTGTGTTCCAATGACAAAGGCCACTGGCGCTATGTTTCTCCCGACGACCTCTCGCTGCGTCGGATGACGGAGGGGGTGTCCGGGGGGAGGGGAAGTAGGGCGTCCGCGGAGAGGGGGAAAGGGGAGGTGGTGTAACTTCACCCCGGGAACCGAACTGGCGCCAGTGCCGGTCTCTCCGCAGCGACGATCGATTCTTTTTTTTTAGGTCCACGGGATGCTGTCGGCACGATTCCCGGAGTTGCAACTCTCGCACTTAACGCCCTCTCGCGTCGGTTCGCAGACTCAGGGTCCGGTCCCCTTCCTCCCACGTTTTGAAATAAATATATATTTAAAAAAAAACGTGTGCGAGTCTTTCAGTACTCTTCGGTGATGTGTGACATCTAACCTCGGTAACGAGCACATTCATGTGTTCTAATGTTTACATATACACTATTAATACGAATCTCGAACCTCAGTCACGAAATTTAAAGTAAAATAAATTCTTTAAAATAATGCCGAGCGTAAAAAATATACCCAAATTGTGTTTCAAAACTACGTTTCTGAAAAACGATTCACGTTTATTTTCCGCAACCACCGCTAGAGTTGTCTTGAAAAATTCGCTGAACCCGGGTTTGAACCTAATTTTCAACCACGAATTTTATTAAAATACGGCCTACCTTATTAGAATTCATTAAACAGTTAGTGCTATAAAGTTTACCTTTGGCTCTGTGAACTTTGGTTGAACAGATGGCAGCTCCGTGGTTACTCATTTCCGTTTCATGCGACCCCTGTTCCATTCACGAATTATTCTCACTAAATGCCGGCTACAGAGAGCTAAGATGTTACACATCCAAAACACAAGTGAAGGCACAATACAAAAATTACAGAAAATTAGCTACATAAGGTTACAAAGAGATAATTATATAAGAATTATTGTAAATATTAATGGGAAATAATAATTTATTTCCTCCCCATTACAGCCCGACATGCCATTTACACACAAGCAGTAGGAATTGTGTTTCCAAGTAATTTATATTTATGATTTTTTTAATAAGGTCTTTTTGGTCATTAAAAAATAACTCTTGAGAAAAAAACCTTTCAATTACAGTTTTAGTTTACTGCGTATCTACTTCGCTTTTCCAAATAATAGCCATTCAGTTCTAAACAATTTTCGTAACGCTTTACTAGTTTCTTCAACACCTCTGTATAGAAGTTCGCCGCCTGCGAATTCAAACCAGTTTTCGAGCGGCAATATTTAGTTCCTCGTCGTCAGCTTGACAACGGACCGTTTGCAATCACCCACAAAGCGACCGCGGCAAAGACAGTCCAGCGAACTGCAATCAGCAGCGACAGCAGCCAGTCTCTCGGATCGCCGAAGCGAGTAGGCGAGTCACGCGCCAGGAAGTGCTGCTACCCGCAGTGCAGACGAGTGAAGCGGGAAGCCCTCACACAGGGGGCATTTATAGTAGCATCCCAGACCCAGCGACGATCAAGACGACGGCATCTTCGCTAGTCACGTGCTCGGAAAGGCATGGCCTTGTCAACTGGGGTTTCCGGCGAGTAGGCATGCCTGCCGGGCTCGTGACTCACCTGCTCGCTTCGGTGATCCGAGAGATTGGCTGCTGTCGCTGCTGATTGCCGTTTGCTGGACTGTCTTTGAAGATGTTGCCGCGGCCGCTTTGTGGGCGACTGCAAACGGTCCGTCGTCAAGCTGACGACGAGGAACTCAAAGACTGCCGTTGTCAACTGGTTTCATTCCCAGGCGGCGAACTTATATGCAGAAGGGTTAAAAAAATTATTTTATTATATTATTATTATTATAAAAAATATATATATTTGCGAGAATTCATACATTTTTCAAGATTTTAAGATTATTTTCAAAAAAATAAGCACACTCACCTAACTTACGTTGCTTTATCGTTAGTATCACTTAAACTTACAAACCTTAATTTACTCTGAACTACTGAATTTAAGCATCAAACTTATGTTAACTTGTGAAAAAATAATATTACTAATAATATTTAAATTCAGGGAGGACTTTTGAAATGAATTCAAAACTTTATATTATTATTTTATTTTCTTATAGTAAATACATTCTTTAGTACAAAGATCTAAGTATTAAATAGGTTTAAATAAAATTCATGTAACTATAAGTGCCAAAAATACCCTTCCGTCATCAAAGAGATTATATTTATTTTTTTAACTATAAGTTGTAAATAAATATAAGTATTCTTATGTTGAAGTAAGCATAAAAATTCAAAATTATAGCTTTATAGTTCATATGATTAGAAAGTTTAAAGCCTACATTATTTCTCGCTCATACAACTTGATCGAGTTTTTATGAAAACTTTGTGTGTGTTTCTGTAGTACTTTTAAAAAAGTGCTCTTTACAGTTTATAGTTTTAATACTTAATAAATTCCATTTTCTCGTGATAAACACATACCAGAATAATACATAATAAGAATTATATTATGGTAAAAATTGTTCTCGCGCGGTATGAATCATAAAATTTTCTACTTCCGAATTATCCTGGTACCCCGAAATTTCGTCAACTCTTTAAACTGGTCTGCCACGTCCATGCTTTAGTCCACGCCGTGCGTTCTTTGAAAGCTGGAATATTACGTCTTACGTTTACGCGCAATAAAGTCTAAAGTAAACGGTGACTCAACGAATTATTGCTGGATTTAGCGCATAAAAGCACATTGCGTGCAAGTGATGCACCCTGGTACAGGCGATGTTGGCTAGTAAATATAATGTATCAACTCTAATACCATTGTTATATATATCTTTTACGAAATATGTGCTGTTAAAAATATATACTTTACATTTATAGACTCACGACAACATCTTGGAGCGTTCTAAAAATCATTCAAAAACGTTTACTCGGATTGTGTTACTACTAAGAAAACTTCGTAACCGTTGAAAAATACGTAAATTTTCTATTATTTATTAGAATGTACTTAAATAATCATACATAATAAACTCTCCAAACCCCTTTGACATGTTAAACCAGATTAATCAGAATATTAGGTCTTATTTGATTAAAATAAACACAGTTTGTTTTAACTCTCACGTGATGACGAGAAATACGTCTCACGTACCACAAAGAAAGTTCTATCTAAATAAAAAAAGTATTAAATTAAATTATAACGTATTACAGATGGAATGGCAAATATTTATATCAGATTATAAAAGGTACACTTTTCCGTTACAATTACATTAGACACACTGCAGTATTTTTTTTTTCCACACTAGCCAAAAACGCGCGGAGTTTGAATTTTAAACGCCGCGAAAGCAGCCCGTGTAAAAACTTGGTAATAAAGATTATTTGTCTCGGAAAATTACGCGATAATCGTACGCGATGGGGAATTGCATTCGCGTTTCCCCTCTCTCACCAAAACCCCAACCAAAAGACTGGCCCTTCCCCCAATTGACGTTAGGCATCGACCCTGACCTACCTTCTCAATCCCTTCCCCTCCCCCCTTTCACACACACACACACTCTCTCTCTCTCTCTCTCTCTCTCTGACGTCATCCTCTCGGCCATGCAACCCCTCCATTACTCCGTCCGTGTTTGCTGGACCCAGCACTTGAGACGCTGCGTAGTGATACCAACGATGTCGGCTCAAATTACAACCGTGTTCACTGCTCCAGATGAGAGGGGGAAAAATTGTTGAAATTATAAGTATCAGGCGAATTTTAAACCTTGCTTTTTTTATGAATCTTATCTGTGATCATTTCGATTTTTTATTTCATTTTATTATCTAAATCGCTTTCAGCATCTTATATATATTTCATTTTTTATATCTTTTTATACTTGCTAGTATTTTTTTATGTTTGTATCGTATTTTTAAGTTTGGTTTAGTCGTCTTGGTTATAATTTTTTTTTAATTATTTTTGAATGTATTTGTTTTATTATTATTGATTTGAATTTTTTTTAAAACATTGACATATTCACCTTAGGAGACAAGGCAGACGCGCCATAACTTCACCACATAAAATATGTCAGTAAAATTAATAAATAAAACCAAGTGGATTGGCTACCAGGGCACTGGACATACGGGCATCACATGGACACGGCGCGGCGTAAAGAATCTTTACGTTTCACTGATGGATGGTCTGTGCCATGTCTACGTAACACACAGAACATTGGCTAAAGTGAAAAAAGTTTCAAAAGTCCGCGTTTCAAGGCAAGTGATTGTGTTTTACGATGGAAATTTTAATCCGGGATTGTTAACAGTCATAAAAGGCGTGGCCAGACTCCATCTCCGCAAGTTGACGGGTGTTGCAACTTGACGATTGTGAGGCAGACAGTTACAAAGTGTCTATAAAAAAGTCCTAATTTCAATCACGGTTTAATTTAGACTATTTAAAACAAATCATACAGCAGAATGAAGGTAAACTAACCTAGTTTTTCTTGCAAATGTTCAGTATGTGCGCCTTTAGTTATAAAGCACACATCCAACCTAAAGTACAATTCTTCCCACACTTTGGTTAACACGTCCGAAGTAATGTGGAAGAAATAGCTTCTTCAATTCCGTGTCTCGACTCTGGGTCAGTCATTAGTAGGGGCAGGAAATTTTCGCGAAAAAATCTGAACGCCTACTAGACTGCAACAAGGTATACCCACACCAGCGGTTTCTTCCTTGTTATTGGCGGCCGTCTGCGAGAGAAGTCGTTGCCTTGTTTGCACGAGCCACTAAGGACGAGTTTGCTTCCACACTTAATTAGTGTGATTGGTTGTTGTAAAAATCGACATGCACCTCAAAGTAACTCACCCATTCACGAAACACAGACGATGCTACAGTGTTTTAACTTCCAGCTACTCACGGAATCTTTCCGCGAAATTTTCATGGCCTCAGTCATTGGGTAGCGGCGGAACGTAGACACGATCTTTTATAAAGCCCCAGAGGAACAAATCGTTTTGCGTTGTTTCAGGTGAACGCGGAGGCCAGAGAAAAAGAGCTCTGTCGTCTCGACCATTACGACCAATCTAACAGTCAGGGACTTACAACCACTCTCGTACAAAAATGATTATAATGTGGAGAGGCTCCATCCTCTGGCCAAATAAAGTTTACAGGTCCAGCCTCTACCAATTGGGGGGAAAAAAATATTTCGCACTGCAAGCGAGAAAACAACAAAGCGGTATTCGCGCATGCGCTTGTCTAAAACTGTTTGAGCTACTCTTTAATTGTGACCTAGAACCAACGACTACAGTTGATACTATTAAACTGTATGAATGGAACTTATTTAATGGACAATAATGTACTCAACCACGTCTCAGCCGGTCTTCAGCTGATAATTCCCAACTCCTTGATGATCACTGAAGAAGAGCGAGTGCTGGACTGAGCGGTAGTGAATTTTTGTGAACAACGTGTACTTGCAAACACGCGCAGAAAGATATTGTCTGTGATTTTATAAAATATTGCTATTGGAAACCAGTTTCCAAGAAATATGTTTGTAATACTACAACAAAGGTATTGTAACTTGGTACAACAAATTGCTATTTTTTCTTTTGCATAAATTAAATAAATTTTTTATAAGTAAAACTGAGTATTTCTTAAGAAAATTGGCGCATAATTTCATATTTTAATTGATATCTCATTCAAGTATACTTTTAAACCACGAACAATACATTCAAATATTATCACTTTGACTTTAATTTGTTAAACAGTTAAAACTGGGAAGCTATTCAGGTAAAAGTTTGCAAATAACTTTAACTATTGGAGGTACTAGGTAAACACAAAGCATATGTCCGGACAAGAATCCGAACCCAGTTATACTGCAAACGCTTTTTTACAGTAGTAAGTTGTTTTCAAGTAAATGTACAAATTTTTCAAATATATTTTATTTTACGTGAATATTCTGTTCCATTTACAAACATGTTCGTCTGATCAACCAGCATAAATATTTTAATCACTGGAAAGACAAATTAAAACTTTTTTTTGTAATGTAAGCACAACCATGTCAACTCAAATAAATCCGTTTCCTTTTTTCTTTTGCCTCAGACTTTACTATTGCTAGAGCCTCGATTACTGTACGGATTTCATTTCACTCCAAGCTAGATTCAACGTGCCTATACATAACGAAGCCTTTTTTAGTGTCTATTTGTCGATAACAAGGTCAAATTCTTATCTTTGAATATACATTATATAAATATTCAATATTCTTATGCAGGTTACTCTTGATTGTGTAATCCCTTCATCTCTTTGTTTATGGCAGGCTCAGGGTCGTCATGGACGTGATAAGAGCACTGTGGTCCAATCATAGACGTGAAGCCATTTATGTACATGTGCTTCAAGTCTACTTTTCTGCCAAATTAATCTGAGAAATCTTCGTGTTTTTACCAGTCAGCAACACTGTTTCGTACTAGGAAATAAAAACCATCTAATATTGGTAGTTTGAATGTAATCATAGCGATACAGCTGAACCTGTATATTACGGCTTGGGTTATATCTTTATCAAAATAAGGACAGGGGGAGGAAAAATATCTTGGCGCTGTGCGCAGAAGCTTGAACCTCCTCTTCATTCTCTGGATGTTTCACTGCAGCCAACAAACAACCCAGTGTGGCAGCTTAAATTTCTCTGACTAAATAAAATGGTGGTTTTTTTATGGCAGTCTTATAATGAAATCTTCAGCTTAGGTTGGGGGAAAGTACCTTGAAAGTTTCAAACTTTCTTGTGTGCGAGACGGGAAAACTGCACTATAATGGTGGCCTACAATAAATAAGAAACTAGAGTAAAATTACCATACAAAGGCAGCGCATTGCCTCATGGCAAGCAACCGACAACGATGAAGTTCTGTGCAAATCCTGAACTGCCCTTTTTTTTTTGTTAAAATAGGATTGCCATAAAAATTATAGTCGTGTGCTACTTACTTTTATTCATCTCTGCCTTTGTTGAAAACTATAGTAATACACTGTTATAAGTATTTTTACAAAGTAACAATTTAGAAATTATTTGACAAAATATTTTATTTGTTGGTTTACAAATACAACAATTTATAATTACCAAATAATATTTTAAAAATAATCAAAATCATTTTATATAAAGACGCAAATGTTTTAGTTTACTAAGCTGTGATAAACATGGCGATATTCCATACATCTTGAAGTCCCACCTAAATGTGTTAAAAAGAGTACAATGGTTGCTTTTCAAAAAAAATATTTTGACTTTTGGGTTGGCAAAGTATTGCTTGTAGAATGTAAAAAACATTTTTAATAGTGTGCTGATAAGGATTATCTAAACCATAAATGAGCAGATTATGTTGCTATAATTATTTACCACGTATTTAATTACGTAATTTTTTATGACAGAAATATCTGATTACAGTCACTTAAAAAATGATTTAATTAGTAATTGTTTATGTTTTATAGCTTGGCAGCTATACCTCATTCAGGCTGGAAATACGCACTATAATCAACATGTGAGCGATAACTTGTAATCGTACTTGCAACCGCCACAGACTACGACCACAAGTGATAACTTATAATTGAAACTACAGGGTCCGGCAAAAAGACCTCCCGGATTTGGAGAGAGCGCTGCGTGAGTTGTGGTGGGGATACGTCGATGGAGGGGATGTCGATCGATAGCGGTAAACGTGCCATTGTCAGTAGGTGCAATGGCGTGGCGTGGTAAACATCGTGCGTTTGTTGTGGAGGACTTTATTCGTAACGGAAGTTCTGTGATTAATACTCAGCGAGCATTTCGCATTCGGTTCGAACTTGGCCGACATGATTCTGTTCCGTATAGAAAAATTATTCACGTTTGGGTATCAAACTTTAGAGCAACAGGTTCTGCACTGAAAAGAAAATCGCCTGGCCGACCTCGGACTGTTACAACGCCGGAAAATGTGGCACGTGTGAGAGACCATCCAGCAATCTCCAAAGCGTTCAGCACTTAAACAGGCAGCTGCCCTACGATTGTCTGATAGGAGTGTAAGAAGAATCCTGCACAGAGATCTTCACATGCACCCATACAAAATGATGGTTTCCCAAGAATTAAGTGGGAGAGATTTTGAAACTCGTAGAGCTGTGTGTGGGGACATTCTTCAGAACATTCCCCCTGGTGCTGTGTTGATTTCTTCTTTTGAGGCCCACTTCCACTTGTCAGGTACTATAAATAAACAAAATTTCCGCTACTGGGCAGTAGAAAATCCACAGGAACTTCACCAACGACCACTTCACAGTCCTCGTGTGACAGTTTGGTGCGCCGTTGTGTCCGACGGTGTTGGGGTCCGTATTTTTTTTTGAAGAAGATGGGCTAACGGTAACGGTTAATTCGAATCGCTACTGTCACATGATTGAGACCTTCCTCTAACCTAAGTTAAACCAGTTTCTTAGAGACCATGCAGAGGGAGAAGTCTGGTTCCAACAAGATGGCGCCACAGCTCACACTTCGCGGCGATCTCTAGCAATTTTGAGAGAGTTGTTTCCTGGACGTCTTGTCTCTTTGCGATGAGACATCGCCTGGCCCCAGAGATCGCCTGATTTATCACCTTGTGACTTTTTTCTTTGGGGACATTTAAAGGCGCAAATTTATAAACATCGTCCCACAACCCTGCAAGCACTAAAGGAGGCAATCACCCAGGATGTGGCTGCCATTCCACCGGATATGACACGACGAACTTTGGACAACTTCCGGGAAAAGCTTCGCCAATGTGTCAACAATGGAGGACGCTATTTATCTGACATAATGTTTAAAACCAAGTAATTTGAAATGGCATAGTATTTGTTGTTCACAATTAAAAGTATTTTTTCTGTATCTGTATAATCATCTGGAGTCATAAAATCCACACTCCCAGTGACAGAATGAATATCCATGACTAGAGACCGGAAAAATTCACGAATTCATTTTGAAACAGGCTAGAGGCCAAACAAGTTTATCTTTTTCCTGCTCGATTTTACTACAGTTTGCTAGAAGGACTCTGAGCCGAAGATAAAAGCCCTCGGTGTGAGACGTATCGAATCGCAAGCGACCCAGACGACACAGGCCTCAGAAGTCAGCAGCCAATGAGCAGGTGGTAAATTTCCCGAGTACATAGAGGAGTGTGGAGTCCATCCTATAGGTAGGGACCGGAAAAATTCCCGGGTTCAATGACCTGTAAGATGAACTTTATAGTTCTACGTTCACTCGGTCAAATGTCACCCACTCATTGGCTGCCGTCTTGTGAGACGTCGCAACCTAGCAACCTGTGATTCTATAAAGCTGTGGTCGGGTGTTTATCATTGGCCCAGAGTCATCCAGGTGAGTGGTGAGCCAATAGCAGAGGCAGCACTGAGGTAAAACTATTTGTATTTTAGCCTATCGCGAAATGAAGTCGCGAATATTTCCGGTCTCTACCTATAGGTCAATTGAACCGCGAATTTTTCCAGTCTTTAGTTATAACACGTGAATTATTATATTTTAAAAATCGATTACAAAGCAACGTTATGTCAGGGAAAAAAAGTATCATAACTTCATCGAAATGCGTTGTGATAGTGAAAGTTTATTTTACTCGCCGTATGCATTCTACACTCGGTGAGGGAACATGCATACACACGTATGGGAATGTCGTCATGAGTACCGAGTTAACTCACGCAGCGTAACGGAAGCTCTAACGACCACGGCCTCGGTTGGACAGGTCCTGGGTGAAGAATAATATGCAGAGTGAGTCTGAATTTAACCGTCAAACTTCGACTGCAGGTTCTTCACCAAATTTACCTGAAAACATACACTTAGCATTCCAAACTAAATAATTTCTCAATTATTTTTACTACAAAGGCGTATACCAGCCTTTGAACACAACTAAAACATTAGATGTAACTTTTTTTTTTCGTGATGTAACTGCACTCTTATTTTGTCAGTGGAATTAAGACTCAACCTGTATATGTGTAGCTCGCGCTGGAATATGGGCTACCTACATTTTTGGCCGTTTTCCATGGCGCCTACAAACACGTTATACGTTTGCTTATCCAATTAGCTTCAAAGATACATTCACTATGAAAACACTTTTATGACAAAAAAATTTGTTTGGCATACCTATACATTTACAGCAAAAGCAAGCTTTTTTTCTCCTTTATAATAATGCAAAAAAATTCCTGAATTCTATTCTATAAAGAAGAGTTTGTGCTTCGATCCAAACTATTGTAACCTTGAAAAGATTTTCATGTGTTAATACACCAAAAATATTAGGAACAATTTTACTAGCAAAAACCATAATTTTGTTGATTTTTATCTTATCAATAATCTATATTTATTTGATGGTTTAACAGTGGTTTTATCAATTAGAATAGTATTATTTCATGGTTTGAAGAACCTTACAGTCCAATTTCATTTCAATCCAGGCATGAATTGAGAAAATTAAATCACGTGGTACGCAATTTTAAATCAACATTTTGTTTGTAGCCATTGTCATAAAATTCTTTAGCTTTTCTACATCATTAGTAAAGCAATACATTTTCCCCCAAACTCTCAAAAATTAATGTTTATATTGTTCTAACTAATCCAAATTTTTATTCATTTGTGAGGAATAAAGATTTTTATGACAAACGCTGTATACAAACTGTTAATTCGAAACTGTACACTTCACCATTCATTAGGCATGATCAATTCTAGCGACAAAATAAAAATATGCATTTAAGTTTGCCAAAACCATAATGTAATATCTTATTTTAACTATTAATAATCAAATAATTACTTTTAAATTATTTATTTTAATTCATCAATATAGGCTAAATAATAAATTTTAAAAGAAAAATATTTTAAGGTACTTCTGCTTAAGGGGCCCACCTAGTCAAGGGTGTATCTGTGTTAGTGATGCGGGATGTTAAGAGCCACGCTCGCTGGTACTTCTAGCACGGTATAGCCTCTAAGCGCAAGGCTCTGAAATAGCGCGCAGTCTTCTCGTCGTGTGTGTGATTTGAGAGGTAACCATAACATTAGATAGTGAAGGAATTAAGATAAAGTTGAAATGCATAACCCGTGTATCGGATGTTTCATTTCTAGATAATTATTCTGAAAACACCCGTTTTAGCCATTTTCACCCTTTTATAAATGCACTTTAAAAAACGAAATACGGAAACAGAACTACTAACCTATCCCTCCTCGGATCATTCTTTAAAGCTTTTCGTAAACAGACACCACTCTGTTAGCGGAAGCAGTTTTCAAATCACACCGTGTGTGTTCCCGGGTAGGCGTGCCGCTTAAAAGGAGGTATCGCCGCATTTTACTTGGAGAGATCTCGGGGAATCTTGGGAACCCGGTATGAACAGTAATTCGAACCCCGAGACGAACGTTTCAATCTTCGCAATGTCTCACTTTATGACTTGCGTGTGTGTTGAAGCGGTGCTTTTTACGTGAAAAAAAATGTACGCGCATTAGAAGATAAACGTACCTACTTTTAGCGTGATGAAAACAAAACTTCAATTTAGCAAGCAAATTATTAATAGAGATAAACTATAAAAAGGACAAGTATGATATTATAAATAAGGTTAGTAAATTATAAATTCAATATTAATATAAACAAGTGTATAAAATTAATATTTAATTTAGTAAAATATTCGAGATAAATTTTAATTAGTAACGAAAGTCATTTAAATATGCTGAATGTTTATTCTAACTTATTAATTTTAATTATTTAATAAATAATAATGTAATAATATTTAATTCAAATAGATTACACACACGGGAACATAACCTCACAATCACACCCATGAAAATGGCCAGGGGACTAATAAACCTTCCACTCGCTGCCACCGACAATGGAAGCTTAAAAGCAACCTGACATACAGCTGAACTCTCAGCAGCGCCACGTGAAAAACATAGCGCGTTGATTTTACCGTGAAGTATTTACCCACCTAAATATTTAAATCTTTCCCGGCCATTAGATGTGCTCCAGATATACGTCAGTTATACATTTTTACAACAGAAATGTATTTAGTAATCTAAAATTAACGTTTGAATTCAAATAAATAACTTTGAAAAAGTTTCTAAGTGCATACTCGCCAGTGATGTGCAAACATCTTAACTTCGGTAACGAGCAAATTTCATGTGTTTTCATGTGGTTCATGTTACAAATAAACTTATAATACGAAACTTTGACACGAAAAGTAACGCAGAGTTCTTTAAAATTATGCTGAGCCCGATAAATAAAGTTCTTAATAAAATATTAGCTTTTCAAATAACAAAATTTCTGGACTAAGCAAACTTTTACCTTATTGAGCTAATTCAATATTATTATTTTATAATATTATTATATCATAATGTTATTAGGAAATTTTTAAAAATGTCCAGTTACGAGATTCGAACCACGACCCTTGAGGGTACCCAACGCGCGCTCCACCGCGGGGCTATTATGCCATTTGAGAAACTATGAGGTGAATACGTATTATAATAATTTTAGGGAAAGTTTTATTAGGTATTTTAGAACTTGAGATTACTTTTTATTATCAATATTTCAGTCTACCAAATATATTCCGAGGTAGTTTCACTATCATAAAGTTTCATTCGGCACACCGATACGTTTTGCATGTACCCTGATGTTTACGAAACTGAATACGTACGGGTTTAAGTTTCGACACGTGGGTCCGCCATCTTTGGCGTCACATTTCCGTTCATCGACTTCCGTTCCATTTTCACGAGAATATTTCCACCAAATGCCGTGCACCGAGAGCTACGATACTTAAACATACTTCAAAGATGCGTGAAGTAAACCAAAACCCGTAATTAAGTAACTAAATTAATGATGTAAACAATGCAACAGAAAGCAGGAAAATTCGTATCGTCGCGTGTTTCAGATGTCTGTGACGTGGCAGGAGCGGACGGGACGAGGGGTTGTTGGCGCTGCCTTACCGGCCCCCGCCACGGACAACAGCACGAGCGCCGTCCAGCCGGCGGCCATGGCGCTGCCTCGTCGCCTCGTCGACGCCGGTCGCTGCGGCAACTGCCCCGTCCGCGAGCACCGGAGTGGGGGGAGAGGCCTGGCGCTCACAGGGCCCCGCTCAGGGACCCGAACAAACCCGAAGTATGCCGATCTGCTCGTGCGACCGCCATTTTGTACAAGTTACCAATTCTTCAGGCGCGTTGCGAAAAAAAAAAAAAAGTTTTAGAGTGAACATTTACAATGCGCGCGCATAATGCAACGTAATTTTCAAAAGGATGAAAGAAATAAATACATAAAACTATACAAAAGTATTATGTGTGCTTTTAAATCTTATACTTTAGTGACTGATATTGAATACTGGTCCATATCATTAAATACATTCATTTTAAAAACATTTAAAACAAATATAACCACTTATTTTTAAGTGTATTTATATAAATGAGTTTATGTTCCCGTATGTGAAATTTGTTTACATTATTATTTAATAAGTACTTGAAATTAATTAATTACAATAAACATTTGGCATGTTTATTTATTTTTATTTTAAATTAAAATTTATCTTGATTATTTTACTAAAATAAAATTATAATTTTATACAAATGTTTATACTAATATTGAATACTGAGTATTTATTCAAATATTTTAATTTGATTTAATTTAAACTATACCAACCGTATTTCAAATATCACAAAAAATTTTATTATTTTATTTTTATTAATTATTGCATGTAAATTAAATTAGAGCCTTTTATTACGTAAAGTAATCATAGCATACGCATACATAAATACATACAAACATATTTTTTAAGACTTTAGGATATTTGATATGTCGCTGATCTAACCCAAACTAGTTCATTGTATTACGATCTACTAGACAAGCAGAAACCGACCCTCCTGGAGGAAAAAAAAAACTAACAAAGAATTTTTGCAAGAATTTAATTTAATACTTTTTTACAACAACAAAAAATTCCCGAGGTTGCACGAATTATGATTTATTAAGTGTCGAGCTCGGGGGTTAATGAGTCCTTAGGTTTGACTCGGTTGCCGTGGGTGAAAATGATAAACTTGATGTTCACTTCGTCGGCTGCGCAAGCCCGAATACTTCCGAATTTTCGTTCTTTCCCCGTCGGAAGTTCCTACTGTTCGATGAAGAAGAAAAAACGCGCGTAAAAATTAAGTGCCAGTGACACGTTAAAAATATATAATTTTATACATTAATTGGCAGATGATTTGCAGGATTGTTTTGCAAAAAAAAGGTAAGTCTTTCAGTACTCTCCAGTGAAGTGTAAACAACCGAACGTGATAAATATACTGATAAATAAAACATTCGCTGCCCTAATCGTATATGTTACTTGCCACCATCTCACGCAGATATCAGCATTAAACATACGGAAATGTTATAGTATTAGAAACGGCTTCAATTAAAGCGAAAAAGATTTGAAAAAAATCCTATACCCCGGCTTTGGACCTGGTCTTCAAAAAATAATTTCATTAAAATATTGCTCATCTTGTTATAATTCCCTAAGCAGTAAATATAATACACTTTCCGCACCATTAGAAGTTATACTTCTATGGCATTACTAAAATACTAACCTGAATCATTTTAAAACACACATTATAACACTAAGTTTATGTTTGTACATTTGTTTTTGCTTAAACGATTGAAATCAGTCTATAAATACTGCCTGCAAACAAACCTTAAACATAGTGAGCTGAATTAACATTATGACATAGTATTTTATTATTATTTTAATAAAGAATAAATTTTTCCAGTGATGAATTTTTGACCAGGCAAAAAATTCGTCCTTGAACATTGCAAGAACGCTCTCTACCGCTGTGCTACCGAGCCTATTGGAATTATGCAAGGATAATATGTATTATGATCATCGTAATGCCAATTATCTTACATAGACTATTTTAAAACTTGTAATTACTATTTTTAGTTTACCAAATATATTCCAGTGCAGTTTCACTATTATAAAGTTTTATTTGGCACACCAATACTCATGGTATATCCCCGAATGTTAACGAAACTGACCATATAAGGGTTCATGTTGCCACACGTGTGCCCGCCATTTTGACGACTTCGGCACCGTGGTTACACACTTCCGTTCATTCGACTTCCATTCCATTCAGGAAATTACTCTTACCAAATCCCGCATACCCAGAGCTAAGATGTTTACACATATAAAAATACATCCCTCACTATTTCTGATTTGGAAACAAAATATGACTTTTGTATAACTCCATGGTAGGTTAGGTTAAACCTGAGCATTCCGTAATAATTGCTTGCCTCTTAGTTAACTCCCTATGCGAAATATAACCAAAGAAATTATTTTATGCAAACACCATGATCTTAACACGATTTCCGTAGTTGCTCGAGAAAAAGTTCGGAAAAGCTCGGCCGTGTACATCCAACATAGCAAATGGTTGGCCACTTTTGGCCTCATCTCGTCGGCCATAGGAAACCTGCTATTCATTGACCCTGAATTAAAATCCCGAATAGTCAAAGTAGCAGCTTATTTCCATTTTCATCAAACCCCTCCCCACCCCCCCCCCCACCCCCCCTCAAACTTAATTTGTAAAAAAGTAGGATATAGGTTACTTTAGTTGTTTTGCAATAACAATTTTCTTTCAAAAATTTATTCTTAATATTTTCTTCCCAAAAAAATTATGTTTTCATTTGTCGAATGTGATCATAACTTAAATGTAAGTTCAGTTTGTTTACATGCGAATAATTCGTAAAATAATTGTTAAATTAGACGAATTCTTGCGAAATTTCGTTGTTTTTTTTTCGCACGTCTGGGTGACGTAATTAAAATTATACTAACATGTTAAACCAGCGACATTTAAACATATATTAAAATCTTTAAAATGTACTGATTTTTTTAAAAAAAAAATGGTTTTTATTCCGTCCGCGAAGTTGCTTAAGCGATTGGCGAAGTTCGGTCGAGTTCGGAACTGATGCGGGCTCTGTGACTCGTAGCCGACGAAGGTGCGAAGCTGCGCATGCGCCGCGCCGGGCTTATCGATCCGAGGGCGCCCCTCGTGGAGCGCGCCGTAACTATCACGTTCCAGCGTGCCGGAACTATCGGCTTCCCGCGTTCCGGTGCCGTAGAGTAACGATGACGTAGACTGATTTTCGTCTCTGCTCAACGATTTAAACCTCTGTCAGAATCAGGTAATGTAAATATAAAGCACACGTGTTGTGTTTACATTTGTTCTGAAAAGCTCTAGTTTTTTACTATATTTAGTTAACGTTTTGTGTTGTATGTGTTTTTTAGTTTGTTTGAATTTTTTTGAATTATTTTTCACTCAGTGGTAAGCAAAATTAAATTATAATAAAGAAGAATAATAGCACCCAAACAAATAATGGTATTTGTGAGAGTTAAAATTTCTGAAACATCTACTGTGATTCTATATATAACTTTAAAAAAGTAAATTACAAAAATTACATATATTATTAGATAGACAATTTTCAGACTGTCACTTACGAAGGATGATGTTTTAACACCGACAAACACGTGGAGTTGTTTGGGAACACAGTTGACAGGACAACAGCAAAAAGTTACGTAGCCCATTGAAACAACTTTTGATATCTAACAAACTTCAGACAAATCATGGGACCCACTTTGGGGCAATTTAGTACATTACGCATTTTAATATATAACTTAAAGTACTTTCGGAATACTTTTCGCATTTAAAAGAATAGGAAAGTTTGCATCGCGCATGACTGTAGAGAATATAAAAACAATAACAGAATCTGAATGACTTTACAGAATTCTCTGGGGTTAGTTTAGTTGGCTAGACATTTTCATAACGGAGATCTCAATGTAGGAACATAAATAGTCAATAAATGGTAAAGTTTCAAAAGAAATCAAAATTTCAAATTTTCATAAAATAATAGCTTTAAACCAAAAAAATTAACAAATATGAAAAAATTGGCTGTAAAATTACTAAGATCGCTCAACAAATACCTCTTTAATAACCACATCTTATAACTTTTTATATATATATATATATATATATATATATATATATATATATATATATATATATATATATATATCAAAGGTACCGAATTAAAAACGGAAACTTCCGGTTTACGATTTGTTGCCAGAAAAACTTTAAAAAGTTTAAATATGAGGTTACGGAATACGTCGTTAAATGTCGTCAACGATTCCAGAATCACAGCCGTGTTAATTTATACGCAAGCGGTCATGTTTACACGGAGCATGTACAGCCCTGTTAACTTCGAGAAATTTTCTGCTGCCAGAAACATTTGCGAATTTGAGTCAATCTCAAGTGCAGTTAATGTCTGAAATTGAGGAGAGTGACATCCGCTGTTACGTTTCAAGACAAGTTCAAATAATAATGGTCAAAGTTCCAGCCGTCCGCCGAAAGGTTCATTGATGAAACAGAAAAAGGAATTAGTAGACATACGTTTACCAATGTCCTTTAGGGGCCACGCGAAAAATAAATCTAGCGATTTTGTTTGACCTGATAAATATGCAGCTTGCGGTTCATGTATGAATAGCGGTCTGCCTAGCTGCCAGGCGTAAAAGACGCTGGAGTAACGAGGTGTTCTATCGATATGGACCCGGAGGGGGTAACGCGGGTTCATTTCGCGATAGGCTAAAATTTAAACATTTATACCCCACTGCTGCTACTGCTGAAGGCTGACAACTCATCTGGAAAATAAGAAAATCTTAACCAAATCTTTAACGAATCACATGATACTACGTTGGGACGTCTCATAAGACAGCAGCCAATGAGTGGGTGACATTTTTCCAAGAACAAATTGTCCATAAAAGAATGTCCCAGTTTCAATGGTATATAATAACATTTTAATTTAGACTATTTACAACAAATCATACATAAAATTTAAGATAAACTAACCTAGTTTTTTATTACAACTTGTGTAACACAAAAAGCCCATGGAAACAGGGTTGTTGCTGTTCCATCTATGACGTTTCCACGATTATTCTGTCAAGGATCTGCCGCTGTGTCCAACAGAGACTTCAAGGCTAGAGGTCGAAGTGAGACGCGATGATTATGTTTACTTGTATAGACTCGTAGATTACCGAAGGGAACTAAACTAAGTAGAGCACTTGAATCTTAATGCAGTAGAGACTCGTCCATCCAACCTTAGCTTATCCAATATTCCGTTTTGTCAGACGTCCCACCAAAAAAAAATGCGTCAATCGGCAATAAGAAGTGCAAGTTGCGAGCGTGAACGTAGTCAATTTTTTGTTGCTCCCGACTATACCACGGCTAGTAAGTAAACTCGATGATCAAACGTTTCTTCGACCTGAACTTGTTAAGTACTGTAATAAACTTCAAACAATTCTATAACTGTAAGGTCTTTTTTTCAGTTATTTTTGTTTTGCTTAAAAGATGATTAAAGTATGCAATGTTTAATATTATTAGTTACATAATTTGACGTTTAATAGGCTTTTTCTTGACATTTCCTATTATGTCACATTATCGCTTATCTAACGTTCTGCCCACATGTTTATGTCGGATAGGTGAGATACTTTTACTGCAGTATATTTTACTATAATAACCCGTCAAAAAGTATGCCATCTATATAATTATGGTTCTAT
The DNA here is from genome assembly GCF_032445375.1 of Bacillus rossius redtenbacheri. Classification (NCBI taxonomy): domain Eukaryota; kingdom Metazoa; phylum Arthropoda; class Insecta; order Phasmatodea; family Bacillidae; genus Bacillus; species Bacillus rossius. Next base: position 335,334,996 of record NC_086330.1, on the reverse strand, counting down.
TTATAAACCATAGAGATATTAAACGTAAATTTATGTACATAGCATAGCCAGCATGTCAATAAAGAGATTTCACAACATGTTGTTGAGTTTAACTGGAATGCACTGTGCATTAAAGGGTTCCATTTGAGGCAAATCGTGCCATAGAGTCCATGTTCAGTATTGTCAGTAAACGTTTAGGACCAACCTGGCAAATAAAATCACAGTCCATTTATATGAATGAGTATACACCTGAGCTTGGTCTGTTACAGGTGTATTGAAGTTGGCAACAAGCTGGTGAAAATAAATGCTTGGGTTTGCAACCACTAAAATTGGTTTCTTGTGTTTAGTACAATTTGGAAATAGAATTTGTGTGTAAAAAAACCATGGAGATATTATTTTCTAATGAGTGGATGTTTGTTCAAAGTTTAAGTCACTCTGATTAACAAAAGAATAGCAAATCAAAAAGTAGCTGTATACTGGGAAATACTAGAAAACAATTATTTTGATAACTTTAAACGAACTTACTAGAAACAATCTTACAATGTGAGTAATGTAAAACAAAGATTTCAGCAACGCATAAACAAGTACCTAAGCATTAAACTTATTTCATTAAAACAAAAACAAAAAATCTATAAAATTGAAGTTGGGTGTGAGGATTGTTCGTTCTCTTTTTTGACTTCAATTATTCAAATGGCAAATATTGCCAACACCAACTTCCTAACGTCTTATATCCATAGTAGGATTGGCATGTTTGTGTTTTTTTATCTACAACACAGCTGTGCTTGATCAGAAAACATGCAATAGTCTAAGCCAGTTATATTTATTTTGTTTTTACGTGCAGTTGTGGTTACATCTGACATGGCTGTTGTATTTTGGATTGTTGTCAGCAACGTGCTATGTATAGACGGGGACGCACCACAAAATGGGACGGGAATCTGTCATGACTAGAGACCTGCAAAATTCGCGGTTTCGATGGCTGGAAGAATAGAATGCACATACACCTGTACACTCGGGCAAATAACGCAAGTTCATTGGCTGCCAACTTGTTAGTCGTCTCAGCTGGTTTGTCTGTGATTCGATCCCTCTTTGTTTGAGGGTTTATAACTGGTTGAGATTCGTCCAGATGAACAGTAAGTCAATAGCAAAATTATCTAAGAGGTATATGTGTTTGAATTCTAGCCTATCACCGAATGAATCGGTGAATTTTGCAGATCTCTATTCATTACCTGTGATCTGAACCTAAGTCAGGTAGGATGCTAGTACAGAGTATTATTATCCACCTGCTGCACCTCGCTAATGGGTAATAATACTTCACTTGTAACAGAGGTTTTTTTTTCGGAAGCCCTTTGTAAAAATCTACTTTATTTATTATTTTGGTGATCAGTTCATTTTTTTATTATATTTAATTATTTTACTGGATACAATTTTATAATGACATTAGATATTATTTTGGGTATAACGTTATTATTTTAATTATCTTTTTTTATTTTTTTTTGTCATTTGATGATTTTATGCTGGAGCCCGATGGTAAAAATAAACACTCACGTGGGCCTATTGTGTGCGTGACGTCGAACGTCTGATAAATACCTATGTTAATTTCATCCCAATTTTTTTTCTGTAATGATTATATGTATAATATTTATAATTTTTCTAAATCTTTATATTTTTTTTTTTTTTTTTTTTTTCGCAATATTCGTAAAAGTGGTGTTCAAAGGTTTCAGATGATTTTATGTACTTTGGTTTATAAAGTGTGGGGTTGTTTATGGGCATTCTAAAGCTAGTGTTGTCTTTGGATATACCGGCATGGGTTTCTCACTGTAGCTCTTCTCTCAAACCAACTACGAGGGATGTCCATAAAGTAAGTACTGTTTGGTCATTTTAAAAATAATAAAATCGTGAGAAAACGTTTTTATTAGGAATTTTAGTTTACTACTTATCTAATTCACATTTTCACATGGTCACCACTAGTTCCAAACACTTTTAGTAATGCGGCACCAGTTTATTTAACTCCTCCTCTGCATAGAAGTTCGCCGCCTTTGAATGGAACGGACGTCTTGGACATAGGCATCATGGACTTCGAATACGCAATGCGTGTAGCCTACATACAGGCGCTCAGAATAAGTCTCCCGGAAAACGTTTAAGCAATCTCCGTACTAGAATCCAAAAATGATGACTACCGTTTTTTTTTAACAAAAAAAATACGTAATTATGGATCGTTTAATGAGACGTGGATCAACAATTATAGCAAAAATTATAAAATTACGAATGTCAAATGGTTTGATTTCCAAACGGCTAAATTCTATGCAGAGAGGTTAAAGAAACTGGTGCTGCGTTACGAAAAGTGCTTGTAACTGAGTGGTGACTATGTGAAAAGGTGAAGTATACATGTAGTAAACTAAAACTGACAAAATAAAAAAATTTCTCACGAGTTAATTGTTTTTAATGACCAAACGGTACTTACTTTACGAATGCCCCTCGTACGAATCGCGAAGAAATAATGTGTTCATTTCATGAAGCCTTAAGTGTGAATGTCCGGTTCCAGGTTATTATTTTATATTTATGTTTAACACAGTTAAACTTGTAGCCATTTATATTGGCTGTACTTCAACAAAATGAAACGGCATTGACATAAGAGAAGAAACTAGGTTATATGTATAAACACGACACTATAAACTTAAGCTACTCAATTAAAAAATACGATACACTATGATAAGACGGAGCTAAATGTTTCTGCATCTAATAATTTTACTATTGGTAGGATCAAAATATGTTTACCAATGTGACATACTTAGGGTCCAACTCCCCCCAATAAAATGACATTAAGTGAGAGAAGTCCTTTTATTTTGATATTGTCAATATGATAATGTGTAACCCTGACCATTTTGGTGTTGGATTATACGCAGAAAAAAAAGTATATACTTTAACAAACGATTCCTTTGGAAAAAAGTTGCCAATGCCAAATTTTTTAAACTACAAGAAACATATTGTAACTTTATACAACAAATTGTCTATGGATATGTTTGAATAATTATATTAAATACGTTTTTTGAGATACTGTTAAGAATTTCATACGAAAATTGAAGCATATTTTTTTTGTTTCAATTGATGTTTCATTCAATCCTAATTTTTTAAGCCATGGAAAAGATAATCGAATATTCAATAATTTGTCTTTGTTTTGTTCTACCCATTCTTTACAATGTGCGTATTTAACACTGGAAAGCTATTCTGGGAACGGTTTACAAATAACTTTAACTATCAGAGGTACTACTGGGACAACACGAAGCACACAAATGCCCCGGTAAGAATCCGAACCCAGTACTACTGTGAACACACTTGTGTTGTGGTTAAACCTGAATGAACTGCATACACACGAGCCCGCAGTCCTGAGGTTGATGACCTCCTACCTGAGCCGGTTGGGGGAGGGGATGGGGGGAGGTGAAGAAGGGAGGGGGTCGCTGGGAACGGCCCGTGACCCACAAACCAACTCGACTGGAAGTCCCTTCGTAACACGCCGCACCGCTTCGAGCCGACTAACGCGGAAGCTCTAGTTAGACTTTCAAAACAAAATTCATGGACACAACGTCAATGCTTGTTTACACTGGCCATCACATGAAAAGCCTCAAGAATGGACAACGAAAATGAATACATAAACATATGTAAGGTGATCAAGCCAATATCACGTTCTTTGAATGGTTCTTGCAATGCGGAAGATTGGTTTGATCATTATTTTGGACATTTGTACATCGCTAGCAATGGTGCGAGTCGAAATTAATGATTAAAGTCAAGCCAATTTCATTTGATATCAAATGTTAAATGCCTCGACCGAAACACATAATTTTGTGGTAGCAACTTAGTGGGAAAACAATTACAGAATAGACGAAAATCGTGGGCTCACAACGACAAGACAGTTGCGGCATTAACAGTAAATACAAACCACAACCTTGGACAGCACAGTGACGCAACAACAAATCCAATGGATAAATCTTTAGCTGCTGTTTTGTCATCATTGGAAGCCTACTGTGTTCATCATCCGTGCTGTCGTCAATGTGTTGTTCTCATTATCTTTTTTGTGTCACCGTTAAGTTCGTCTGTACGTCGCTGATGGTCAGGATTGTTGTTTTTCTGTATTTACTGTTCTTGTTACAAAATTCCCGTCTTTGTCAACCCACTGTGTTCATCTGTGCTGTAATCTTTTTCTGAAAAAATTCCTTCCAATGAATTATCTGTTACTGTCTGGGCATGTAACTTAAGCCCTTATCAGATATTGTTTTTTTTTCTTGTTTTTTTTTTTTGTATTTATAAACCCATCACTCAAGTCAAATTATGAGGTTTTTCTATTAAAAAATACGTGCAAACCAGCAATAAAATATGTCCTTGAAATTGTTTTAAATTAATCGTCCCAATTGCAGGGATTATTCAAAGGACGTTTTGTTAGATTGTTGCACACGTGAGAAGTAAGCAAGAATTTTTTATCTGTCTTTGAAAACCATTTCCGGGATCTTATATTTAGAAAATTATCTATAAATTTTTAAGGGTCTGCCCATTTTGAGACCAAATTACATGTAAAATAAGATTAGGAGTGATTCAGGAGTTGTTCATAAAATCACTTAAAAAAAAGCAATATATATAATATATTTTTTAGTAAACTACAGGATGTTGATTATTAAGGGTAGTTGAGTAATTTTATGCAGAAGATATCGAAGCTTTTTATATTTATGTCTGAGATCACCTGCATATTAAAAAGCTAACCATAGAAAAAAAACTCGTAATAATTTATTAGAACTACAAGTGTTAGTATGTATAAGAGTGAAATTTTCACTCTCATTCATTCAATCAATGTTTAGCAACCCAGAAATATGGTCATGTGAAATTATTTAAGTTTTTTGGAATAGATTGTCTTAACTGTAATAAATATGTAGACATCAGAGTGACAGAGATTAGCACTTATATGAAACACATAGAAATGTATTTAATTTTGATATGACAATATTTTGTCTCTTGGATCTAACATACTACATTTTTTATCATGTATAAAACGGTTTGACAACATTTGGATTGTGTATCCTAAAATTTTATTTCAAAACAAAATTTTTGCAAACATGCCGAACACAATCGTCCCAATTGAATGTAATTCAGAGTCATTTTAAAAATTATAATACTCTCTTAAGTACAAAACTACGGTTCACTTACCCTAATGGTACAATTTTTTTTAGTTGTAGTTGTACATCGTCTATATGTTTGTGTTTATTATAATTATTGTGTATTATATTGTATACTGTTTGTATTATATAATATATAGTATATTGTATTTTATTAAGATTGTATTGTACGTTGTAGACAGGAGTTCATGATGTTCTTGAATAGTAAAGACTTTACCTTTCCCAAACCCACCTTAAATAGTTTATTTTAATTTCAAGGCTGAAGTCCGTGAGAAAAAATCCGTGAAAGGATACAATATAAAGTTTTGAATTCTAGCTCAACCTGGTGTGTCAACAAAGAAATATTTTTGGCGGTCATTTGTTTGCATTTACAAAAATTTTAGTTCTTTTTTCAGGCAATTCTTTATTTGTATCGGTTCCAATTAGTGATTTGACAGAAATAGATGAACATTAAATGGCGCATACGTCAGTTAGTTAGCTAACTGAGTATTTGTAGACTTATACTATAATATTGCCCCACAACCCCTCCTAACTGTCGCAAGTTTGAATGAAAGGACGCAAGGCTGTATCCATAGAGACCAGAAAAATTCACGGATTCATTTCGCGACATCTTAGGAGCCAAACTCGTTTACTTTTTTTCCTGAATCTGTAATTGGACCACAGTTGGGTAGAAGGGCTCTGAGCCAATGAAAAACCCTCAGCGTGAGACTTATCGAATCACAAGCTACCCAGACGATGGGTCTCACAAGTCAGTAGCCAATGAGCAGATGGCATTTCAATAACACGGTGAATTTTCTAGTCCAGTCTAGTCCAGGCGATTCATAAGGGTCAATGCAAAAATAGCTGACATTCTTTAATATGTACTTTTCAAGTATCCTTTAGGCTAAATGAGTTTTTTAAGGAGTTATGCGGAAACAATAGTTATATGTGAACGTAAAGTAAAATATTTCACAAAATAATATGCTCAAACATACCCAGGCACCTTACGTATAGTCTCAAAGTTATCCTATGTTTTGTATGTGTGTTATGAGGCTGTTCCTCATAAGTTCAGGTAAACCATGCATATTTTACGTCAGAAGTCTGGAGGTCTGCTTGGGAACTTACTGCAAGGTCGCTCGATCTGATACGGGAATAATTTGCAAGTAATGACTTTTAAACACGAAACCTGGAAACACCATCAGCTCAGGAGATTAAAAGTTTCAGTTCTGGCTTAACCATAAACTCTCGAAGTGAAAAACTTCATCGTTTGTATATTTCCATACCGTTGATATATTTATTTTGCCACTACTTAGTGCAAGACCATTTTACAGCTAATATTACCTGTGTCGTGCACCGTCTCTAAAATATTTCGAAGTTTACAAAAGCAGTGCCAGTGGCACCCACTTCTCAAATGTTACTTTCAAAGCACCACATTGCATTTGTTTACGAACGCCTGCAATCAATTTAATTGTTCACAAGCATTTGTTACAGAACAACAGAGCCAGAACTGTTAAATTTAAGTCTTTTTACACGAGATAGAATATATTTGTGTGCAGAAAACGTTTTCAATTACCTTTGTGCATGGTATTTTATGGGAAAATTTTATTTGTAGTGAAACATAAAAATATTGTGCTAAATAAAAGGATCTGAAAAAACAAATTGTAATGGATAAAACGAGCAGCTCTTTTTAGTTCCACACTTAACATTTTACCTTCAATTTACGAAGAACGCTGGTAACTAATTATCCAGGTATCTTCGTAGTTTTACAGACCTTGAGTTCACTTTCCTTGAAAATGAACTAAAAACAATATTCTTAGGATATTAAAAAAACTTTCCAAAACAGATTAAGTCTACAACAAGAACACTCTTTTTTTTGTACACGTGCGTGTTTACCTTTGTTATAACGAAACATACGACTCGGAAATCTAAATACGGCGTAGAGTCTACCATGATCAAGTTATTTGAATTTACGAAGTACTCTTCGTTTATTTTAGTTTAAAAAGTCGTTAAAAATGCCGTCAATTGACTTTAATTTCAAACAGTGCAGTCGAAAACAAAATGTGTAGTGTTAAAAACAGAATATATATGCAACTTTGAGAGCGCTAGGTATATTTCATTAAGCTTAAGATTGGTGTTTAGATGATGGTGGTAGTAATTGTAGTTTCTGACGTCCAGTTGAGAAATGTTATTCTGCGTTGAACACAAAATCAAAATCGAAAATAAAAATCCACGACCTAATCAATAATTTAATCCACAATATTTTAACCAACATTTATATGACTTGAACCCTTTAAAAATGTGTTCACAATTTGTAATGATTATGAAAAAAGCAAAAATTGTGTTTGGAAAACATTGCGACATCATTGTCAATTAAATTCCCTACATGCGCAGCTTCTACTTCCCTTTTTTTATAAGTTGGTTTATGTGCAGTGAATTTAGTACGAAGTTTTGTTTTATGTGCTATAAATGCCTCGTTCAAATAAATCTCGTACAGCAGTTAAAGCATCCAAAAATGGAAGGAGAACAGCTTCGGTGTCTTATAGTGTAAAATAGATTATATTAAAAAGTTGAAAATTATAAATTGTGTCGTATGAAGATGCAACAGGCCAACATGTATTTCAAAATGTGAACATTATAAACTGTCCCCTATGGAGATGCAACACGCCAACATATATTTCCAAATGGAAAAATTATAAAGTGTCCTCTGTGGAGATGCAACACGCCAACCTGTATTCCAATGTGAGTGGCCGACTTACAGGGGTTCGAATTATTTCCTCTAAAAGCTACAGCTTCACAATAAATAATTGTTGTATACAGAAACGTAGCAAATTAAAACACAGTGCATTCATGTTAGATAACTCACAGACACGTAACTCTGGTTATAGCTGTTCAGGTATTTTATTATTAATTGTCCTACAAAGTGGTATTTCACAGAAAATCTGATTGCTTGTTGGTTTTATTTGTGATCACGTTTGGTATAACGTGTTTGATAATTCAAACGTAAGCTTTTAAATTATTTTTGTTTGAGTGCAATTAATTTTTAATTCAGGCAATTTTGATCATTCGTGTAATGTCATTGTATGACTTTTGGACAATGATTGTTTATCTACGTGAATAATTTGTGTGTTTTTAATGATTTTAAAATGACTTGATAAAAGTTGGTAAATTTTACAAATAATGTCGTATATGTTTCTGTATTGAAGTTAAAATTTTGCTAAATTGAGTATGTAGGGGATTATGAAGTCTATCTTAGAAGTAATTGAAACCGCAAATTTTTTCATTCCCTACCAATAGTATGACAAAACGCACGAAAACAATAAGACAGTGTTTTGAAGTCTAGCAAATATTAATTATTTTCTACTTCAAACTACAGGAGTCTCTATATTTACGAAATGTCCATGAATAATAGTGCGACGTGGATAGGGGGAACTGGAATACATACATCTGTAATTATTCCCTGCTGGGCTTAAATTGTTATGCAAATACTCATGGCAGGTTTGTGTACAAGTATTTATACACACATATATATAACTTTTTTTATCTGAACATACACAACAAATATGGCCATGTAGTTTTGGAGAAAAGGTTTTCATATCAAATGTGTGTCTTTGTAGCATTTTCCGTTGTTTCGTGGTTGGCTGGGTATATTTCGGATACATTTCTACTCTCAGCACACCAATCATAACCATCCATTGTGAAAGCATGCGCATAGTTAATGGCCTGGCCAAATAGGACAATGTCTTCTCATGCAGACAGCCGCCAATAACAAAGGAACAATCGCAAACCAAGCCATACCTTATGAGCAAGCAGAATATTTCGTGGTAAATGCATTCCCTTAATAATAAATATTGTTGTTGGATTTGTTACATCTCTCAAAACAAAAATAATACATTTAATTTAGCTCTTTCACCATTTGAAAGCAGATATAATTATGAATACTAGACGCTAATTTCCATTTATGAAATACAAAAAAACTTAATACATTTTACCCAAGGATAAAAATTCTGAATAATAAAAAATATAATTGTGTAAGTTATTTTTTAGTTCTATATATAGATGTATGTTTCTTTACAAATCATAGGTATATAGTAAAATTTATGTTAAAAATACTTTTTTTGAAATTAACTGATTCAGGAAAGTAAACTAATATAGGTGATAGTATTTTAATAAACCAAAATATAGCCAATCAACGTCAGGTTACAACATACAGCAATTTAAAGACACAGAGAATAACACCGCAATTATTTATATAAACTGGTGAAATTTTTTTCTTTCGTGGTTGCTTGCCTAGTGAAACTAGTGCCTTGCTCGCCTACTCAAGCTAGTATTACGAACAGCGCAGGTTTCACTTTTTATCTACACGCCTTCATTACCTACTTTTTTTTTCGCTCAGGGGAAGCGAACTTTCTCTTAGGCCTCTCACGCACCGTTGCGGTGGTGGGTGCGTTAGCGAGTTCATGAACTTTCACCAAGTTTCAACGAGTTATGTGCCTTATTCAAGCATTGTTTAGTGGTTTCATGTAGGTTAACGTGGTTGGTTGTACACGTGAATTTACTAACACATTCATACAAGAACTCAACACGTTTATATAGAGATAATAGATGAAAAAACTTTGAAATTTTTTCCAGTTCCAATTAACTTATTAGTATTACATACACAGTATTGTCTAGCTCATGTTTCTACACTAAAAACAAAATTCCATTCCACACAGAAAATAAAATTCCTGTACTTCAACAAAGGATTCCTTTGGAAACCAGTTGTCAAAAATAGTTTGTAATACTACAAGAGAGGTATTGTGAATTTGTACAGCCCATGGCTATCGTTATTTTTGCATACATATGAAATACGTTTTTCGAGATAATATTTTGTATTTCTTACCGAAATTGGTGCATTGTTTTATATTTTAATTGATGTTTCATCTAAGCAAATATACGTTTTTTTTATAATCTTTGGAAAAAATAATTTAAATTTAAATAATTGAACTTAATTTTTGCATTACGATTATTATTTTGCGTGGTTAATAATGAAAAACTATATATATACCTTTGAACTTTTTGTTTCCAGATTAGCGAAAAGTTTAAGTGAATGACTCTGAGTCAATGAGGAACCATTGAACAAGGAACAAACGAATCACGCGAATCTCATTTGATACCTCTCTCAAATGAACAGCCAGTCAACAAGTCTCATTTATGCTTGGATTTTTAATTTAAGCAGGGACTGGAAAAATTCGCGGCTTCAAAGACCTATAGGATAGAATCCACGTTCCTCTATTTACTGGGACAAATTAAACCTGCTAAATGGCTACTGACTTTTAAGAACCGTTAACTCGGATGCTTGGGGTTCGATCGCGGTTTCCGATCTCTACATATAAGTACGTAGAACCTTGATTATCCGTGATCCGATAAAGCGGGCATCCGGTTAACCGGGTTCTAAATTAAAAATTAAACTTTTTATGGGGGAAACCAAGCTCACGAAGTGTAATTCATTAGGGAAGGCACAATAAAGGAGTAACACTAAAATCTGCGTATTAAAAGTACAAACTAACGGACAAAGCAACGGACTAGAATTGTAAATATGATTCATATTTTTCATTGAAACTATATTTTTAGGTCATTACAAATAATTTCATTCAAACGTATTTTTTTTAAATTAATAATTAGTGTCAGGAATACTTGTACATTTGTTTTGTATAAATTACTTATGAAATTTTGGCTATATTGTATAACCTAAATACATTTGAATTCGATTATCCCTGATTTTCGCTTACTCCTGTTGATCAGGTTTCTGCTGTAACATTTTCAATAAGCCTCGCGTTATGCTCGCAATGAAAACCATTTTCATGCGTATAACTAATGCTGGTGCTAAAACATGTAAGATGCTTGCGATCGCGTTACGCAAGAGTTACCAGTTGAGCTGCGATGAGGAAAGTGACCAAATAAGGCGTATGTACGCCCACGCGCGCACAGCTTTCGAATGTGCGTACCATCTTTGCAGAGCCGTTTTCGCAAGTGCGCGACAAAAATATTTACCATCTGGGTTCCAAACGGAAGACACTTAGGACATGCGTGTGAAATGCTGGGCATGTAGTTAAGGTGACCCGTTTGCACGCGGTCGGGCCAATAATCATGAACTGTTCGCTAAAACCACATGCAAACATGAAAATGAACTTGCAGGTGACGGTGCTAAATTTTTGACACCCTACTAATAAAGCGTAATTAGAGGGCAAGGAAAAGTTTGAAACAGCCTTATAGAATACGTGTGCTGACCTTCAATGCAATTTTCGCGAGAAAAACATATTCGACCGCTCATTGTAATGTATAAAGATAGTTTTCCTCTCCAGCGGTTTCTTCCTTGTGATTGGCGGCCGTATGCAATTTAATCAACTGCCAGTTGATACATTCTTGCACTGTGTTCATGATTGGACCGCATTTAATTGGACACGCCCATTTATGACCGTTAGCATTCGATGACCAGCTAGGAGATGAGTGAGCGAATCAGGTAGTGCCAAGAACAAGTATAAAAATGTTCTCGCTAGTAATCAACCAATGGGAAAGCGAACACGGGTATGAATACACCTATGACTTTGTATTCTACCCTGTTGCCAGACGAATCCGAGAAATTTTCGGGACCTCTAGCCATTGTCTTACTTGGCTGGGCCATTCAGGAAAATATTTGCTCCCACGTAAAATTGCTGTGAATCGTGTTCCAACAGTGGCCGACTACATAGAAGAAACTCGACCAATAGCGAAACATAAACGACAGTGATTCAACACACGGCTGGTACCGAAATATTTCGGCGGAAAATACATATTGGTAAATATATGGCTTTGGTGGGGCTAATATATAGCTGCACTATTGAAAGCTGGTTGCGTACAGTTAAAAAAGTTGAACCTCCAGCTTGAGATTTTTTGATGGTAGTTATGGGCTGACCCAACAAAAGGCGTTACATATTTCGTCAAACATGGTTTGAGTTTCCACTGTAAAGGTGGGTTTACGATTGAAAATTAATGATAATGAATTAAGCATTAGTCGTGTACTTAACATAAGGCTATGCATACTAGTGGAATGGTTTATGATTGTTGTCGTGTAGGAATTTTGACGGGTCCTCGATTTTGTATTGTGTAAGCAGTCTAGGCTACGAGCTGAAATTTTTCAATATTTATATTAAATCGTAGCCATGTGTTAGTTTTTCAAGTAGGTACATATCCAAATTCACCATGGATAAAAATGTTACGTTAAACGAATTATTATTAACTAACGATTACAAACAGAAATGCATTTCAAAATGCATACGATACCTACGAATACAAAAAATTCAACTTAACATGTCAGATATCTCTCCTGTTTTTATTGGCTTGAATTAACGACCACTAATGCAATCATAAACTAGATATTACTTAAACATGTGCTCTTCGGCGTACAGATTAAGTTTATAGGTAATTCTTAAATTTTTTCCATACAGAACACAATTTAAGAGTCGCACATCTATAAACCCCCCCCCCCCCTCCAATTGTACTATGCAGGCGAGGCATAACAATGCCAGGCACCAAAAGCTGGCGTCAGCTGCGGTGCGCGCCTGTGGTGAGATAGAGAAAGAGATACAGAGAAAGATAAAGAGCGGTCACTCAGCGTGGCGGTCAGTGAAAGTCAAGGGTCGAAAAGGAAGTGGAGTACATTTTTGTTTGGGATGGGGGTATGAGAGAGAGAGATAGAGAGAGAGAGGGAGAAGGGGGGGGGGATCGATGTTGCCAACCCAACAGCGTAGTTCGCGCGTGATCTGCGCGGTAAACAATCTTCGTAGCTCCAACCCATCGACCAAAAAGGATTCATTTTTGCGTCAGAGTGAAATTGCACTTCGTTTCATTGGTACCTATTTGCAATCTGTAAATGTCACGTATTCCTCGCCGAGTCATTTCACTCCACGTTAGACTCAAATTGCTTGTATATAATCGAGTCATTTGTTTTTAATTGCTCGTTGGTCGATGATAAATTCTCATCATTGGCGCGTATCGCGTAATTGGTAGAGACCGGAAAAATTCGCGGTTTCGTTTCGTGATAAGACATAACTAATATAATCATACCTTTGTGCTACTCGTGCCATTGGTTTGCTGTTAATCTGGAGGAAAATGGGCCAATTAGAGACATCAATTAAAGAAATATCGAATTACAGGCTAGCCAATCAAGACGACTTACAAGTCAGGAGCCAATGAACAGGTGGCATTTTCTCGAGTGTGCAGAGGATCGTGGAGTCTATCCTGGAGGTCATTGAACCCGCACGAACTTTCCCGGTTTCTAGTGATTGGGTAAACACTTCTGCTCTTTCTTCATGACTGGCTCAGGGTCGTAAAGAGCGTGACTATAGTCCAGTCATCGACGTGCAGCACATGTGTATGTGATTCAAGTCTACTTTGCTGCCCAAATAATTTGCGAAATCCTCGAACATCTTACAAATATCTGGCCAAAAATTTGGTGACCGAATGTGTGACGAAACGTAAAAATGCAGAAGAGCTATAATGATGCCAAGATTGTAATTTTAAAATATCCTGCGTGTAAGACCGATTAGGATACCCTACCGGCAGTTTCACTTCAACAACACCCCCTCGTCGAATCTATTATTGACTTCGATGTCAAAGAGACGTTTAACTCCAAACAATCCACGGCAATGCAATGTAAATATTTTTTTTTTTTTTTTTGTAAATTGAACAGAAATATTCATGTTAAATTTCAGACATTTGTAAATTCATACATTTAAATTAAAACAACTGTGTCACTTCTAAGTATTGTTTGCATTAATAATGGATCCTGATTATCACCCGGGCATTAATTAATGCTCCGTGTTTGCCCAATACCTCCAATAGATAAAATTATTTCTAAACCGTTCAATGAATAGCTTTCCAGTATTAACTGCCAACAATAATACGCATTATAAAACCAAATTAAATCCAGTTATTGAATATTCGATTATCGTTTTTATGGTTTAACAGCAATTAAAATATGCGCCAACTTTCGTAAGAAATATCCTGTATTTTCTCGAAAATCGTATTACAAATATATACAAAAATAACCATATGTATATGTGTTGTACAAAATTACAATACCTTTCTTGTAATATTACAAAATTTCTTGGCAACTGGTTTCCAAAGGAATCTGTTTTAGTAGTAGAGATTTTTTTTGTGTGTGTGTTTGTACTCCGGGCAGGACTAAGAGCCGGTGGTGGGACATTAGTTGTGCAATGTTACATTATTTCCTTACGGAAGTCAGCTGTGGCGAGTTCCACACTTCCGCGGTTTGCACGCGGCTATCTTGCGGTCTCGCAGATGGCGGGTAAGCCTACTTTTCTTTTACCCCCGATTAGTTCGCGGTTGCAATCATAGGCGTGCCTACAGGGGGGGCCAGGTGAGCCATGGCCCCCCCTAATGTAATCACTCAGATCGGCATTTTCTCTAATACGTTCGTTAATATTCGATATTCCTGGCACTGTGACACTCAAACTGTTTTTCAGTGTTGCAGCGTGCTAATTAACAATATTTTTAAACATTTTATCGTTCTGGAAATACAGACGCCTTAGTTTATTTAAAACACGAGGTTATGGCCAAGCAAAAAAAAATATATATTTTAAGAGGTTTGTTAAAGTTCTATTGTCTGAATTGCTGTGTTTGCGTTCACTAAAAAGAAGTTCATTTCAAGGTAGATCTGGACCAAGCTATTGGAAAATTCGAGGGGGAAAAATGTGTAAGTACCCTTTAAACATTGTTTATGGAAAAAAAAAAACATATTTTCAAGATTGTTTAAATTAAACGGATATAAATATTAACTAGTAAACATATCTCGTTGATACTGCACAAAAATATAAACACGGCAATGAGTGAATGTATTTAGGCTATTTAACATTCTAAATTCAGCTTCTGATTTGAAAATTTAGCAGGGCCCCCCCCTAATGGAAATGTCTGGGCACGCCTATGGTTGCAATGACCTTTATGATAGCCCTCATAGTCCTCTGCATATTCGGGCAAATGTAACCTGTTCATTGGCTGCTGACTTGAGAGATGTCTTCACCGGTTAGTCTGTGAATTGACATTTGTCTGGTCGACTGTACTCCACAACTGCAAGCCAACAGACCTAACACAATGGTATACCTATTTCAATTTTAGCATATCACATAATGATTTTAACCCTATATGATTTCATTTATGATTTTAATTGAGTGTTCATGATTTCATATTAGAACATATTTGTTAGATTTTATTGCCTTATACAATGGCGACCACATCGGAATATCATCTTTAGCACTTTTAAAACAAACCCGAGTGTAATTACTCGGGAAATATTATCAACATTCCTGAAGACATTTAAGCAAAAGCATTGTCGAAATTGAAGTTTCGTAGTGGCTTTTAACCATTGTTATGAAGGATTCCCTAACCCCCAGGCCTACCGCTAAGATTCCCCTCCAAAATAATTTATGTCCATAAAAGAATGTCCCAGATATAAATTTTAATAGTATCAACTGTAAGTATTGTAGAGTGCTGGTTCAAGGTCACAATTAAAGAGTAATTCAAACATTTTTAGATAAGCGTATGCTTAAGTAATACTTTGTTGTTGTTTAGCTTGCAGCGCTACATTTGTTGAAAGAATGGATCTTTCCCCGATTAGTAGAGGATTAAGATGTAAACGTTATTTGGCAACAGGATGGAGCCCCTCCCTAAGGTTGTATGTGTGCCGTATAACTAAAGCTGCACCTATTGAACATTTGTAAGAAAAACTATGTTAGGTTACCTTCAATTTGATGTAATATATGTTGTAAATAGTCTTAAATGAACTGTTATAACATACCATTGAAATTGGAACATTATTTTATGGACATCTTGTATTTGTGTCTTGCAAAATGATTGGCTCAGGGCTCCGCAAAGTCTAGGAACGCTTCTGGCAATGGCTTATGTTTAGGGACAGGCATTTTTTGCGAATAAATCTGAACACCTATTGTACTGCATTATGGTATTCCTGCACCCGCGGTTTCTTCCTTGTGATTGGCGGCCGTTTGCAAGAGACACTTCTACCTAATTCATAATCGCGCCATTCAGGAAACGCGTGCTTCCGCACTGAATTATTGTGATTTGTGTTCTGGCAGTAGACATGTGGCTGAAATAGGCTCGGCCAATCACGAAACACAGAAGTGTTAAAGTTTTTTAACTCTCATATAGTATTGAAATATTTACGCGAAAACGCCCAAGGACAAGAAAAATTGGCGTTTCCAATGACCTAGGATAGACTCCACAGTCCTCTGTACACTCGATCAAATGTCACACGTTCATTGGCTGCCGACGGGTGATACGTCTCAACTTGATAGTCTGTGATTCGGTAATTCTTTATTTTAGGGTTTCTCATTTATCAGGAGTATTCTCTAAATGGTGTGCCAATAGCGTAAGCAGCTTAGAAGTATACACATTTGAATTTTATCCTATCACGAAATGACTGCGCGAATTTTTATGGTCACTAATCATAGCCATGTTAAGGTCTATAACTGACCCGTTCTTCAATGGCACGGAATCGGAACCGCATCATGTAGGTACCTAAACGGAGACGGATCTCCCGAAATACTGCACTATCGCATCTGCTGCTTCCACTATGCACGGAAACGTAACAAATGACAACCAATGTGATTGAATTACAAGGTTACGAAATCCAAATTTCACTAAAAACATAATTACACTTCGAATCACAACAAGGGCACTATTTGCATACGTAATAAAAACAAACGACAAATTTTTAATAGAACAGTAGATATACTTTTACTTGAAACCATTTTTTTTAACTAATTTAAACATAAGCAAGCCGCAGCCGAGTACTCGGGTTCTGTTGGTCGCATCGCCGGGGTAATCCGTACGGGTCCGTTTCCATTTAAGTGATCCATCTCCGTTCCCGTGTCATTGTAGAACGGGCGTTTATGGGGTAATTTGTAGGCTAATAAATTTTCCCGCACGTGGACGGGTTTTCGGCGGTGGCAAATGGGGGAACAATGGCGTGAAGTTTCGTGTTTGTAAACAACGGTCGAGCGGTTGGCGGGAAAAGTCGTTATTTTTTTTTTTTTTTTTTTTTAGTTGCACCGGAAGCACGCCGGGCTGCGCTCAAGGCCAACGAAGCCCTCCCCTCGCTCCCACCAAACAACACGCTATCTGTGACAAAATGGCGGACACTGCCACGTGACCCCTATCCCCTTCCACGTAACTTACCCATTCTCTCTCTCTCTCTCTCTCTCTCTCTCTCTCTCTCTCTCTCTCTCTCTCTCTCTCTCTCTCTCTGTTGTACCTGCTTGGGATCGTTGGAGAGCCACGATTTTTCCGTGGATTCATTTCACTCCAGGCTGCAGGGACGGAAATGGCTTACCATTGCCCGGGACGGAAATTGTGATAAGTGCTCCTCAACCATCTACCCCCTCCCCCTCGCGACTTTTTTTTTCACACCACAGCACTGAACGTACAAAGTATAAATTGTTTTGCATCCGCATACAATCCGGCCTCGATCGACAGGCGGGCCAACCGGGCATTTGCCCAGAGCGCCAGTTTTTGAAGGGCGGTAGGATTTGAGTTTAGAAAAAAAAATTGAACAAAAAATAACATGACGGACGAGAAAAATTATATTTTTAACGTACGGTAACAATCTGAATTTTCAAAAAAATACATTAATACTTCTACAATTTAACTCAACAAACTTTACTGTTTAGTTGCACAATGTGCTGTTTTAAAACTGATTACATGAGCTTGTATTAGTAAAAATGTAGATTTTGGGGGGGGGGGGGGGAGGGGGGACTGAAAAAGGAATGGAGACGTCTAAAGATTATCTGCAGAAGAGCTAACTGCCTGGAATCGGGCAGTGTGCTTAACCAGTGTTTAAGTGTACGTTTTATTCCACGTGAACTACTTATAGCAACAATATAGTGTTCTAGATTCAATGGAAACAAAACAAAAAGATAAAAACAAACGCATATATTTTATTATGTTACAATTTTAAAATTCTATATTGAACAATTGAGGAGCTTTCGTGCAAAACTCGACATGTCCATCACCAGTAAAAATGTATGTTTCACATGTTTTGAGACCCGTTTTCTGAGGCGAAGAACACTACCATCTCACGACGATACAAAACCCAACATGTCCAAGCCATTTACAAGTGTGAAGTATGTATTTTTGTGCAAAACTCGACATGTCCACGTGCAGCTGTTCCACTTTTCGGATATATTTAAAGAAACTCGCAAAAAATTCTTTAAATTAATGTGGGATGTATCAGGTCGTGGCAGGCCATATTTGATTTACTCTTTCGTTGAAAGATTACATTATTGCACTTTGTATTGCAACGTTTTTAAGGGATAGTAAATTAATCAACACTAAATAATCTAATATGTTAATTTAATAATATATTAACATTTAATTTGTGCTGTCATATTGTGTATGATAAACGATGTGCATCCATGTAATTCGTAAAGCTACATCTATTTTGACGAAAATAACAATCACTTTATTGTTTTATCTTTGGTTTTCAAATATTGATAGGATTGCAGTGCTTTGTTTCTGCAGCAAGATAACCTGGTAAATCATGGTTTATACACAAATTGTAGATGAAATAAAATCACATAGTGTAGTGATTTATGATTTCGATTATCTGTTCGAGTAAACATTGTGGTTAGTGCATAATTTCAGAAAAGCCACCATGTAAGTGTATTAATCTGTTTACTGTAGAAGAGAGCCACTGTAATATTTTTTTCATGTGTATAATATAGATACAGTGTATTAGTACAAAATTAAAATATTTACTATGGTAACTTGTTATAAGTACTACAGATTTATTATAATCAATACAAACAATCATGAAATGTAACTATGTGTTATGTTTTACTATCAAAACCCAACTTGTCCACAATTTTTTTCATACAAAACTCGACATGTCCAGATTCTTTTGTTTTGTTACAACAAAACTTGACATTTCCAAATTTCTACCAAACTTATTACTAACCTTACATTAATACGCAATGCAAGCACAAATTATGCTTATAGATACAAATTTGTACTAATGTTTTGCTATGGGTTACAGGTTTTTCATCATTATCTCAAAACCATTTAAGGTGGACTTATTTAGTTTTGCAAGAAAGCTCCTCAATTATTGGTAGGGACCGGAAAATTTCGCGGGATCAATGAACTGTAGGATGAACTCCATAGTTCTACGTACACTCGGTCAAATGTCACCCACTCATTGGCTGCTGTCTTGTGAGACGTCCCAACGTAGCAGCCTGTGATTCGTATAAAGCTTTGGTTGGGTGTTTCTCATTGGCCCAGAGTCATCCAGGTGAGTTGTGAGCCAATAGAAGAGGCAGCACTGAGGTATAACTATTTATATTTTAGCCTATCGCGAAATGAATTCGCGAATTTTTCCGTTCTCTAATTATTGGACAAAGCTCGGCCCTTACGCACGAATGCCGCGCTAACTCACTAAAAACTAAGTAGTAAGATCCACTATTAGTAGACACTGGGTTATTATTTTATATATTCGCCTTTCATCTTGCACTTTTTTTTTCGGCCCATCTAGCGCCTGGGGCAGGCTAACCCCCCCCCCCCCCTTTCACACCATCATCCTTCTAATCACTTGTAGATTCTTTCCTGCCAGACATTACTTAACTTGCCTAATAAGTATATTTAATTTTATGACGTGACAACGTCTAATAAATCGATGAACGCCGGCTGCAAGCACGAAAAAGTGTCCCGTTTCGCACATTGTTCCGTTACGCTGTGTCCCGTTACGCTCATTGTACGCTTGCACCGCATCTGTCTCTCTCCCACTCGACTGTTTATAAAGTGAAGTGAAAAATTAATGTGGTTTTCATTGCTTATTAGAACAATAATTTCGGCAATAAAGGTTAATTATTCTTGCATTTTAAAAATCTGATTACTTGTATAATTACAAGTATTTATTCTTTTATTATTAGAATAAAAATGATTCAATTTTATTCATAAAGTGTGCAATCATTTCATGAATGTTTTGTTATGACGTTGTCACGTTAAACTATCGTCCGTAAACCGACTTTACAGACAACCAATTTTTTAGAGTGCCAAATGGTCACAATTAAATGTTACATCCATTGTTATCACCGATCTACAACTCAAAACTAAAAAACTGTAAAAAAAAATTTTTAACATTAACCGGGCTTATTTTCACAAGTAATGTTTTCACAAAAACTTACGGAATTATTAACAGTTTGATTTTAAAGTTTCGTTTGCTCACATTTCGCGATAGTTTTATAAGTGAAACGCGATTCGTGTGATAAAAGAAAAAAATATCGTAGCGTATGCGTTTCTATAAGTTTTCGAAAAATTCACTTCAAATAGCTCCATAAGGCGGAAACGCACTTCAAATAACAGAAAAATTGAAAGTAGAGAAATGCTTGCGTTTTTTTTTTTCCTTACGTGACTTATGAATGGGTATTTGAAAACTTCGGTTTTATTTTATTCGTGTTGCGTAAGGGTCGGACCAATGAAGCGTGGCAATGGCGTACCCGCGAGGAAGGGCAGACGTATTGTAGACTACAAGTAGCGCTGCAGTCACTCACTGACTGATCACAGTGTATCTAACAAAAAAAAGAGGGGTGACTGTATTATGGACACGGCCGTGTTGTACGTGAATACATGTACGTAACAGGTAATATTTTCTATATAAAATATAAAATATGCTTTCTTTATTTTAACGCTATATGCTTATACGTATTTACTGTAACTATTTTACACTCAAGTTTTATAGGCTACTAGCTACCCGATCCGGCTTCGCACGGTTGTATTAATTGGGGGGGGGAGGGGGAAATGAGACCAAATCTCTTATTTACAGTTATAATAAATGAAATAAAATGAAAATTAATTAATTTTGACAAAAACTTAATACAATGCTTTGTAATGTACCGAAGAAAAAACGAATAGCACCGATGGTTTCCCGACTCTCAAGCACGCAACGTTGTCATGGAGACGAAGTGCCCACTGTTTCCCGGGCTTAAACACCAATCAACATTGATGATCAGTTTATTATTAATAATAAATTTTTAAGACCATTGATCGAAATAAAAACTACCCTATCTCTCAAGTTGGAAAAATAGTCGTTGCCATGGAGACGAATGAAGCATCAACAATGCTACAGCCGTTGCCGTGGTGATTTTCTGCCAACTCATACATACATCACATTAGAAAACTCTAAAATTATAAGATTAAGACCATTATTCGAAATAAAAACTATCCTATCTCTCAAGTTGGAAAATATTACACCTAAATGCCAATTTTCATCGAAATCGGTTAAGTGGTTTAGGAGTCCATTGAGGACAAACATTGTGACACGAGATTTATATATATTAAGATATGCAATCGATAGATTTTGAGGACAGCTGGCGATTGAAACTCAACCGAACGTCTTAGCTTCTCCGAGTCAAAAGTGATACTAAATGGAAATCTCGAAACGCAGAAAAATGACCTCAAAATGGCGGCGCTTCCCCCTCCACCGTGCGCGATGCGTCACAGTCCTCACTTATCGTAACGAATTCTTTGATCCTTTAACTATCCAGTGGTGTAATTTAATTTTGTATGGAGATGATAGATATGTAGCTGCAATACTAAACTCTATCCCCGATTTTCTTATAATTCTTTTTTTTTTTTAATTGCGTCCACTATGGAAGCAATTTTAAAGACGTATTCACGTCAAAATAAATATTATAGTTATCATAGTTACACAGAGTCACTGTAACATATGGCTATTTCACCCCATTCATGCGCAATAAGCAGAACTAGAGTGTTATATCTGTAGCTTTCCGTAGTGACGCACAGGTACATCAGCTAGTTTTTGAAGTTATACATTTTTAGGCGCGTTATGAAGAAAAAAAAGTGAGAGTGAATTTTTACGATACGGGCGCACCATGCCTCGAAATTTAACATAGGATGGAGGAAAAATACTACATACAAATAAAAATTATATATGTGCTTTTAAATCTTAGAGTTTAGTGATTGATATCGGATACTGGTCCATATCATAAAAAACATTTATTTATTGTGAATATTAGTATTTGAAATTGAATTTTTTTAACTTTTCAAGTGTATTTTTATAAGTGAGGTTATGTTCCCGTATGTATGTAGCTTCTAAGCACCATTGTCGCTGGCAGGGAGTGTCTGTAGAATGTTTAGTAGTCTCCTGGCCGTTTTCATGGGAGTGTTTGCGAGATTACCTATGTTCCCGTATGTTTAATAAATAATTATAAATTAATGAGTTAAAATAAACATTCAACACATATATATTGATTATAATTTCTAATTAAAATTTAATTTGTTAATTTTGCTAAATTGAATAATTAATTTTATGCACGTGTTTATATAAGTATAGAATATTGAGTATTTATTCAAACTTTTTAATTCGGTGGAATTTATACTTCACCAATAGTATTTATAATATCACTACAGTCCTTTTACTATTTTATTTCTATTAATTATTTGCATGCAAAATTAAAGTTGGTCTTTTTTTAATTACGCCAAGTAAGTATAACTAGAGACCGTAAAAATTCGCGAATTCATTTCGCGGTAGGCTAAACTCAAAACTCGTTCACCTTCATTCTGAGTCAGTGTTTGGATCACTGTTTATCTGAATGTTTCTAAGCCAGTGAAAAACCTTCAACAAAAGAAGAATCAAAAGCATCCCAGGTAACGCGTGTCACGAGTCATTATTAGGGACTGGAAAAATTCGCGGTTTCAATGACCACTAGGATAGACTCCACGATTCTCTATGTACTCGGGCAACTATCACCTGGTCATTGGCTACCGACTCGAGACACCTGTTTACTGCGATTCTTATGATTCGATACTTCTTTTGTTGAGTGTTTGCCATTGGCTCAGAGTCCTTCAGGTAAATTGCGGTCCAATCACTGACGCAGCATTAAGCTAAACGAGTTTGGATTCCAGCCTGTCTCGAAAGGAATCCGCGAATTTTTCCGGTCTCTAGTCATTATCCAATGAGCAGGTTCAATTTGTCCTAGTACATAGAGGATCGTGGAGTCTATCCTAGAGGTCATTGAAACCGCGAATTTTTCCAGTCTCTAAGTATAACTTATAACGCGCGTGCATAAGAACGCACACACGTATATGAGCGCTGTTCTTGCGACAACTGTGTTCCCCGCGGCTGCGGCGGGCAGCGCCAATCTAGTGACTGCATCACAGTTCGCGAAGCGTGTCGTTCAGCTGGACGCGAAGGGCAAATCAATTTGAGGAAGAAGTTCGCGTGACACGTGGAAATAAAAACCCTCAAGGCCGGCGGTTGTTCGCAGCCTGTGAGCGTGGTTTGACCTCTCTGTTACGACGCCTCCTCGTCAACAAGTGGAGACCGGCAGACACGATAGGCTAAAAATTCAAACCACTTTATCTTTGGCCTGCTTCTGTGACTGGTCCGTAGTTGGAGACCTAAAAAAAATGTGAGATAATCCTTCAGTACTCGCCAGAGATGTGTAACATCTGACCTTGGTAACGAGCAAATTCATGTGTTTTCATGTTGCAAATGCACTTAAATATACAAAATTCTGTCACAAACATTAACGTAGAATTTTTTAAAATAATGCCGAGTGTTATAAATACACCCAAATAATATTTTCAGCAACGTTACTTGACACGAAACACACCTAGTTTCTGCACCCACCGCTAGAATTCGCTGCCGGAGCAGCTGCCTCGACTACCGAATCAATTCTTTTGCAGAAAGAAATTTTAAACTATGTAATGAAACGGCTGCGATAAAAGTGAAAAAGACTATATGAAATACTAAACGCCGGCTTTGGACCTGATTTTTGACAAGTAATTATATTAAAATATCTTGTTAAAATTCACTTAACAGTTAATACTACAAAGGTTTTCTTTGGTATGTGAACTTTGGTTCGTGCCATCCGGCACAGATGGCAGCACCGTGGTTGTCACACGTTTCCGTTCCATGCGCCTTCCGTTCCATTCACGAAATTACCAAATGCCGTACACCGAGAGCTAATATTGCAAGAGATCGGAAAGATTTGCGGGTTCGGTGACCACCAGGATAGACCTACCGATCCTCTGCACACTCGGACAAATGCCACCTTTCCATTGGCCGCTGACTTGTGAGTCGTCTCGACTGCGTGGCCTGTGATTCGATGCTTCTGTGACTGAGTGTCTCTGATTGGCCCACAGTCCTTCGAAAGCACCACAAAGATATAACTAGGGGCAGGCATCTTTCCCATATAAAATCTGAACGCCTATTAGACTGCAACAAGGCATACCCGTACCAGCGGTTTCTTCTTTGTGGTTGGCGACCGCGGCGAGAGAATTTGTTGCCTTATTTAATTGAACCACTCAGGACGTATTTGCTTCCGTACTGAATTACTGTAATTGGTTTTACTACCGACAGTAGACATGTACCTGAAAGAAACTCACCCAATCACGAAACACAGACACTACTACATTGATTTAACTCTCAGCTAGTCTAGTAATCTTTTCGCAAAATATGCATGCCCCTAGGTATAACTGTTTGAATTTCGGCATATCACTAGAGACCGGAAAAATTCGCGGGTTCATTGACCTCCAGGATAGACTCCAATATCCTCTACACACTCGGGCAAATACCAACTGTTCATTGGCTGCTGACTTGTGAGTCGTCTCGACTGGGTGGCATGTGATTCGACACTTCTATAAGTGAGGGTCCCTAATTGGCCCTCAGTCCTCCGGATTAACAGTTACCAATGACAGAAGCAGTACTAAGGTATAATTATTTGAATTTTAACATAACACGAGATGAACCCGTGAATTTTTCAGGCCTCTTGTTGCGGCGAGTGATGTCGAGCTGTGGGCATCCCTGCAGCCGGCCTCATGCACGCGAGGCCTCGGGAGCCGATGCGAGGATGGTGAAGGGCTTGGAGCGAGCGACCTCGAAGCACGGACGTGGGACTGGGACGGGTCGGCGGGCGGGCGAGTCCACAGTCTCGCGAACCGGATCACCTGCACGGCGCGAATGTCGCGGCGAACGGCGTGGGAGCCAGCATCTCGCGCCGGCGCAGCGCGGAGAACGCTACCGCCCCGGCATCTCCGACTACAGAATGACGACATGCGCGCAGTGGCGGTGTGCCGATGGATAGTGACACCTGTATTTCGCGATTTCATTTCATGTCAAGGTATTTCACAAAACACTGTAGCTTTTTCTAAGAGTCGTGGCAAATTGTGAGGATGCAGCAGTACGGTGACCACATTCTCATTGGCCCCGTCAAGAGCGGGACGACACCTCTCACCGACCTCAGCCAATAACCACAAGAGAAAAGCTACAGTATTTTGTGGAATACCTTGACACGAAATGTATTCGCGAAATACAGGTGTCCCTACCGATGGATGACCAAATACGCGTTATTACTAGGGACCGGGGAAAAAAATATCAAGTGTTCATTGTCCTCTAGGATAGCCTCCACAATACTCTGCACAGTCTGACAAATGCCACCTGTTCATTGCCTGCTGATTTGTGAGTCGTCTCGACTGGGTAACCTGTGATTCGATACTCCTATGATTGACGGTCTCTAATTGGCCCACAGTCCTCCAGATTAAAAGTGAACAAATGGCAGAAGCAGCACAAAGGTATAATTAATTTGAATGATAGCACGTCACGAAATGAACTCGCAATTTTTTCCGGTCGCTAGGTATTGCTAGGGGCAGGTATTTTTCGCGAATATTAGACTGCAACAATGTATACCCGCACCAGCTGTTTCTTCCTTGTGATTGGCGGCCGTCTACGATAGAATTTATTTGACATTATTTGACCAAGCCACTCAGGACATGTTTTTCTCCACACTTAATTACTGTGATTTGTGTCCGGACATTGGATATGTTCTGAAATGTACGGTAGACGTGTGCCCAACCACAAACCACAGACATTGCTACAGTTTTTTGACTTTAAGCTAGTCTCGGAATCTTTTAGCGAAATTTACATGTCCCTAGGCATTATTTTTGTAGATCGGCTGTATTGCATTAGTGTTTACTGATAAGTTTCATCGCTGGGTTCGACAATGCGTAGCTGTGTTATCCAAGGTTGTTGTTTCTTTCTGTATTAACTTTCGTTGTTGCAACTGTCTCACCGTAGTCTCCTCACTGTGTTCGTCTGTGCTGTAATTCAGACTTAATCCCTTCAATTGAGTTATTTGTTGTTATTTGTATGTATCTGAACGCCTATTAGATTGCAATTTTATATGCTTACGCCATCATTTTCTTCCCTGCAGTTTGCCACAGAAGTCATTGCCTTGTTTCAGCGAGCAACTCAGGATGCTTTTGCTTCTGCACTGAATTACTGTGATTGGTGTTCTAACAGTAGACATTCGCCTAAAAGAAACTCAGCCAATCACTCAACTAGGCTCGAAATAGTTTCGTGAAAAAGATATGCCCCTAGTTATCTGTGGCTGTCAAAGCATGTAAAATTTTGATTGAGATGTCAAAAATTTTACGCATTCATCAAGTCGTAAGTCAGAATGCAAACATTCACAACACACTCTCACCGTGTTCATGATTGGACTGAAGTTATTTGTACACGCCCCTCTACGACCGTGAGCCAACGATTCCCAGCTAGGAGAGAAGTAAGCGAATCAGGTAGTGCCAATTATCGAGGACAAAAATTTTTCTTACTAAGAAATCAACCAATGGGAAATAAAACATGAGTTGAGTACAACTATGACTCTGACTTCTACCCTAGAGCCAGAAGAATCTGTGACATTTCCGGGGTCTTTACATATTGGCATCAGTCGATATTGACGTATTCTCCGTTGTGTTTTCGTATTCAGGTTTACTGTCCGTTCATGAATTGTTTTCTACGATAATCACTGTAAATCACCAATGGCTGGAGCCACGATTATTACATGGATTCGATTCACTCAAAATTGGACTCAACTTGCCTCTCTCTATATATATATACACATACATTCAAGACGGTTTAATTTACTCATTGGACGATAACTTTTGGCAGTTTACACACAACTTTATGCTAAGAGAACTGCAGTCCAATGGTCAACGTGAAGCAAAAGTAAATGTATAAGTTCTTTACGTCTTCTCTGCCACCCAATTGATCGGTGAAATAATCGTGGCTATACCTAAAATTGCTTTATGTCAATCATGAAATGGTTTTCAATAAGTCTCTCCTGTTGCGAGACTCATTCAAAGAAGCTACCATTGTACCCGTTTCCAATTGGTAGTTTCGACACGCCCCGAGGAAAGAAAGAAACCGATAACAACATTACAAGTTTCAAATGAACCTATCCAACGCAATCTGGCCTTGGAAGGTTAAAATGAGGCAGCCAATTGACGTATACACAAAATCATTTATATAGAATTGTGTGGAGTTCGTCCTGGCACCATAAAAAGAAAAAAAATAATATTTCGCAGGTATCTACTGATAGAGACCGGAAATAAAACATGGCTTCATTTCGCGATAGGCTGAAATTCAAATTCGTGTACCTTTTTGTTGGTTCTGCTATTGGCTCGCAGTTTAACTGTATGTCTCTGGGCCAATTAGAGACTATCAACCAAAGAAACTTCGAATCACATGCTACCCAGTCGAGACGTCTCACAAGTCAGCAGCCAATGAGCATGTGGGTTTGCTTGAGTCCTTTGTATACTCGAAAAAAACTCCAGTTCATTAGCTGAGTACTTGTGAGTAGTCTAAACTGGTATTTTCCTGTGATTCGATACTTCTTTGGTTAGGGTTTCTCAATGGCCCAGAGTCGTTTGAATTAACGGCGAGTCAACAGCAAAAACATCTTAAATAATATGTTCTTGTTTTTTAGCCTATCGCGAAATCAATCTGCGTATTTTTCCTATCTCTACGTAGATCTAATGAATCACATGGCATATGACACTCCATGAAAAAAAATCGTGAGTATGCTAACTCTTTATCAAATTTACGCTGGGCTTTAAAAATCCGTTTGGCACTGAAAACCTACTTAAAATTTCTGCGTCTGCCTTCGAATAGCAGTCAACGTATTACGAATCTACCTGCGTGTTTTCTGGTATCTTGAATGCTCTCTTAAGTGAATTTATTCGCTTGAATGCGTGTGTAAGAATTTGATTTTAGACAAAAAGTACAAATCCCTATCATGCTGTGATAAAAACTTCCAATTTAAATTTACAAATACGCTGGTTACGTATACTTTAGTAAATTTACTAGTACTTGATGTTATTTCACTACCTCAAAAATTAAGTCACAAGCAACATCTTGAATGATTAAGAAAACATTAAAAAACTTGTTTAATTCTAAAAGAAAATAACTTTTGTTCCTTCTACGGACATGCTTTCCCTCTTGGCCACGGAATACAGAACCCTTAAGTAAGCTTCGCTGAAATTTCTAACAGTGCAGAACGTCTAACTTCTAAGACGGGGTCAGTAAAATATCCACGGGACGCACATACGCAACAAAGCAAAGCGTAACCAACTCAAGAAAATCAGTGTCTTTTATAAAGCACTCAAGTCATCTCATAAGACGTCACAACCTTAAAAATTGAAATAGTAAAACAGTAGAAAACAAATATCTACCTCTGGCTTCTTTTAAAAGTTCATATTTATTATGAAAACAAAGAAACTGTTCATAATTACATTTAAAAGTGTTATTTTCTTTCACTGTGTGAACATACTTAGTAAAATACCATCGCGGGCTTCTACGTACATAAATCTGCGTCTTTAAAAGTTTTCGGAACATCTCTTCCAATATGGCTGCCGGAAACGCAAGTCAAAACGCCAGAAAATTGAAAGTTACACCATACTTGCGTTGTGTTATTGCGCCTAACGTATGGTTTGTAGACCGGTATTCTATACTATGATGTGGTTGCTGAACATTTATACAAAAGACCTAGCAACTACGTGGAACACACATTAGATATACGAATGTGTACGTTCTTCATTTAAATAACTGTCTAAGGTGTTTTAGTGAGGGAGAACCTTAAAATGGGGACAGACAAAATTATTCCAGCAGTTGGTTACGGATGGGCGTGGCACTCTTGCGTGTTGGAAAAACATTACAGCAAGGGGCAGTCGTTAGGTGACGCACTCCTGAAAATTAAACGAACACTAGTGTATATAAACGTTCCTCCGGCGCCTGGGTTTCCTGTGAGGAGCTGAGGATCTCACCTCCATCCTGCATCATGACGTCACAGCGGCCAACTTGAAGGACCTTGACCTTGACCTTCCAAAATTTGCCAAAACATTCTTATTATTTACCAAAAGTCACCAAAACTTTGCCAAAATCCGCCAAAATTTCCAGTTTTTTGGAAAAAAATCTTCAAAACATCTCAAAAATTTTGAAAAATAAAAACTTCCTTATTTCGAGCGGAAAATTTTCCATTTAATGGAAAAATTCCCATTTTATTCCATAAAAATGTCAAATTGTGACATACTTTTTCGCTGGCCGCCTAATGAATTACAAGCAGATGGGATAAAGGAATGCGTATATTTATCAAAACTTATTTTTGGAAAAATAAATGGTAGGTACTATACTATTATTAATATCAACCTTCGGGTAAAATAAATACCTATTCATAAACAAAGTTAATCTTAGCATACATGAACTACTGTTTTCCTAAGGCGTAAAAAAAACAAATATAGGTTCTAGAAATCACCTCTTATATCAATAACCATATGCTAGAGGTGTAAATGTTTCAGTGTAGAAGCCAAACAATGGAAAAGTATGAGTAAAGACCGGAAAAATTCGCGTGTTCAACTATCTCTATGATAGTCTCCACAAATCTCCGATTACTTAGGAAATACCACCTGTTTATTGGCTGCTGACTTGTGAGTCGTCTCGTATGGGTAGTCTGTAATTCGATACTTTCACGATTGAGGGTCTCTAATTGGCCCACAGTCATACAGATTAAAAATTTAACCAATGACAGAAGCAAATGTTAGTAAGTAATGTTAGTATATCGCGAAATGAATCCAGGAATTTTTCTGGTGTCTACTCATGAGTTGTTTTCTAGGCTTATTGGTTAATTTTGTAATTAATACAACACCTTAATTACTCGTAATGTATGATTTTATGTCGTCGTTGAAATAGTATACAGACATACACTGGCACAGCTGCCAACACACGTGTTTTGAAACATTTCTTCGGTAAAAGGAATGACGCAAGTCTAAAACTCTAAACAATTGGAACAAAGGAAACGTCGCAGGCTTGGAACGCAAAACGGTCACTGATTACTGCCTATCTGTTTACTGCACTAAGGTATTATCTCAGTCATGGAGGTATAAGCCTTTGGAGTGGGTGTCTGTTCTAAAAGTTGAAGTCACTCTGGTTAGCAATTCTCTAATAAGACAAAACCATAAGCTGTAATTTTTTACATTAAAATGAAAAAGGATCACTACAAAATACTGATTGCAGTAATCATTTGATCGTATACTTGGACATTTATGTTGTGTGTTGTCACTGTACCTCAAATAGATAAAGTTAATTGTAAATTATTCCCTGAATAGCTTTCCAGTATTACCTGCGCATATTATTAAGAACGGTAAATAAGTCAAATTATTGAATATTTTACTATATATTTCCAGGTGTAAAAAAAGCTTGAATGAAACATCAAAAAATATATAGAAAATGATGCGCCAAATTTCATGATAAATAACAGTATTATCTCTCAACGTATTTTAAAAATGCAAGAATACCATAGATTATACAAATTTACAATAGTATTCTTGTATTACAAACTATTTTTTAGAACTGATTTCCATAGGAGTCTTTTGTAAAAGTACATAACATTGTTTTCTGTGTAGGGACTGGAAAAATTCGTTGTTTCATTGACCTCTGGAATGGACTCCACGATCTTCTATGTAATCGGACAAATTACATCTGCACATTGGCGACTGACCCGTGAAACCTATTAACTGAGATGCTTGTGATTCGATGTTAATGGGGTTTTTCCTTTGGCTCAGAGTCCTTCAGATAAGCTGTGGCCCACTCACCGAAGCGACAAGAAATTAAACGTATTTCGATACTATTCGTTCGCGAAATGGATCCAAAGGTTTTATCGATCTCTAACCGTAGCTATGTACGAGCTTATGATTAAGGCCATTTATTTTACGCGAAAAAATTTGAACGCTGATTAGACTTCAATAGGCTATGCTTGCGGAAGTAGGTTTCTTCCTTATAATTTCTGACCGTCTGCAATAGAAGCAGTTGCCTTATTTGACCAGGCCACTCAGGGCTCGTTTTCTTCCGCACTGAAAGGCTATGTATGATTCGTGTACCAACAGCAAAAAAAAAAATAATAATAATGTACCTGAAAGTAACTTAACCTATAACAAAACACAGATGATGCTACGGTGTTTTAACTCTCAGATATTTTCGAAATAAATAAATACATATATTTAATACATGACATATGATAGAATTGGTTTAATAGCTCGAAAGGAATTTACCTGGAAGATTCGTAGATTTTTTTAGCATTCAGTGAGTACGTTTTAAAAGTACTCCAGAAGGTAATGAGCACTAAGCTTCATGTTAATAAAAATAATATTTTGCTATCCGCATTGGAAAAGGAGGGCGGGAGGTCCCCACATATTGACTTCAGTTATTGACATTGCAAAAATTGCACACCTAAACTCCTTAAATTCTTACCTCCATGTTCTCATTCTGGTTACTGTCTTATTGCCAACAACACCACCACCACATTTATTCGCTTCTAACACTGTACGTATTTCACCAAATTGAAACATTCTAAAGAAAATCTGAGCATCACGGACAGTCTATGTTTAATGGATGGTGGGGCTATTTTCAAAATCCTAGATGAGTTCTGTAATAAATTAATAAGTCTAAGTTCGAAAGGGCTTACCATTTTTACAAAAATAAAAGTGATAAACTATGAATTTTTGAGGCAGTACAGTGTACTATTATGCCTATTGTACTTGTAAAATTTCTTATGATTAATTTTTTTTAAGATTCCACGTAGGAAGTGACGTTAAGATTGGCATGCACTGTAAAATTCGCAGGTTCAATGATCTCGAGGGCATACTACACAGCTTCCTGCACACTCAGGCTACTACATGTTCATTGGCTCCTTTTTTTTTTGTGTGTGTCTTTAATTCGTTTCTTCTTTGATGTGTGGTTTCCCGTTGGCTCACAGTTACCAATATAAACTGCGGGCCAATCGAAGAAGCGACAACAAGGTTAAGGTGGGCGACTAGTCAGGGGTGTATTGGTGTTGGTGAGACGGGATTATAAGGGCCTCGCTCGCTAGTGCTACTATCATGGTTCAGAACAATGATGAGGTAACCATAACATTTTGCGGCGGATAAATGAAGATCAAGGTGCAACGCAAGTCCCTTGAGTGCTTTCAATATTCTCTACCGGATATGACATGCCCCAAATTGCACCGAAAACACACGCGTTTGAGCAATGTCCAACATTTTAAAATCGAAATTCAGAAACAGAACTACTCATATGCCCTCGGCGTATTTTAAAATTATTTTTGTGGACAGACACCACTCGGATAGCTTGAGCAGTTTTCAAAATCGCATTTTTTTTTTATCTGAAGCTAGCGCACCGTATGTGTGCCCTAGGCCCTTAAGTGAGTTTTAATTTCAGTCTGTCGCGAAATGAAACCGTGGCATTGTTCCTGCTTTTAACCGGATTGACGACGTACGGGCGGAAGCGGAAGCCTCACAGGTCGATGGTGTGGAAGGGGGTGGGCTCTGCTCGGGACGATGACCACAGGAAACAGTCGCTCGAAGAGGGGGGGGGGGGGGTGGCCAACCTCGCCGGCTCTGCTATCGGGTTGCGAGGCGGACGTGTTGTGTAACGGCTGGGAACCTCGTGTAAAGCTTCGGCCACACAGAAAGCTACGCTATGTTCGCTATGTTCGCGATGTTCGCTATGTCCGCTATATTTGCTGCGCGAGGTGGCCACACAGAATAGTGTAGTTTGCGATGTCGGCGAGGCGCATGCCGTGGGATTCGAGTGAGGATTCCGACGAGGATGATATTCTGTTGGCTCTCACAGTATGCAAACGAAAAAATAAATGGGTTCATGAAGTGAATCTCAAAAGAAATTAATTTGGTGAATTTCATCATTTAATGAAGCATTTGCGTGCGGACGAGGCCAAATTTGTTGAATACTTTAGAATAAATACAACTCAGTTTGATAGTATATTATTGCTAATCAAGAATAAAATTGAGAAGAAGAATTTAAATTACAGGAAAAGTATTGGAGCAGAAATTCAATTTGATCATTAACTGAATAATTAATAAATTGCAATTACACCTAACCAGTTTATTAACCTCTTTGGAAATCAAATCCCAGGCATTATCACGCATGTCCTGCTTTCTATAATCGTATATTGATTTGTTCCATGAACATGGATATTTTCTTACTTCTTCAATAAAATTTTCCATTGACTTTATACTAATAATGTAAACACTGAAGTGGGTACCTACAGCACAATTCCGCGCGAAAACAGATGCATTTGTTTATCTGCGCATGCGCGAAGTCAGCGACGTTTTAGAAAAATAGCTAAGAACCAAACACTTGGCGACGTCGCCAACATAGCGCACATAGCGAACATAGCGAACACAGTTTTGTGTGGCCAGTGGCACCTGAGATGCAGCTGGCTATATTGTTATCGCGTAGCGAACATCGCGAACATAGCGAGCATAGCGCTCTGTGTGGCCGTAGCTTAAGCTTGCTCACAGCGTCGATATTCGGCGTCGCTCGAGGTCCGAAAACCGCGGAGTTGTAGGTCTGTTCCGAAGTTGATGCAAACAAATTGCAAGAAACTCAGACCTGTCAACGTGGGCGAAGCATGAGGCAGATTACTGCAACGACCCTAGTGGCGTGAGCTGTAAGCACACGCGCGAAATTCAAAAATTTTGTACGTTTTAATGGGTGACTTAGGCCATGAAGGTATTAGTCTAGCAAGTGGGCGTCTGTTCTGATAGCTAAACAAATCGTAGCTGTATAAAACCTAATATATAGGAACTGGAAAAATTTTCTGTTTCTTTTTCCTCTAATATGGAGTCCACATTCCTCTGCGAACTCGGTAAAATGCCACCTGCTCATTGGCTATTGACTTGTGAGGCCTGTTGTCTAGGTTTCTTGTGATTCGATACGTCTCACATTGGGGTTTTTTCATTGGCCCAGAGTTAGGAATGATAACACCATTCAAATAAACATTTTCATTCGGTCCTGACTCCGTATAATAACGCGAATTTTAAAGATTTCTAATTATTTTTTTAATATTTTGGACCATGCATTTTTTGCGAGAAAAAAAAGCTCACGTTACACCGCAATAAAGTGTGCCAGTGCAAACAGTTTGTTTGTTGTAATTGGCGTCGGACTGCAAGAGAAGCCATTGTCCCTTTTGACTTGGCCAATCAGGTCGAGTTCGATTCCGCATAAATTGATGTGATTCGCGTGCCAACCGTTGACGTATATGTACCTGAAAGAAACTCGCCCAATCACGAATACAAATGACGCTACAGTGTTCTACTACACAGCTGATCTGGAAATCTTTTCACGAAAAATACATGCTCCTATTAATAACCTGAATCTCTAGGGTTTTGCAATTTTTTTGTGAAAATATTTCCAGACCATCTGCGTGTTAAATTTTTTAGTATTATCTGTGTTTTGTGGCTGGCTGAGTTTATTTCAGGCAAATGTCTACTGTCAGGACACCAATCACAGCCATCTAGTGCGGAAGCAAATGCGTCCTGAATGGCTCAGTCAAATAGGGCTATGGCTTTTCTTGCAGACGGCAGACAATCACAAGAAAACAGTCGCTAACAAGGCATATGTTATTTTGTAGTCTAATGAGCGATCAGAATTTTTTTTCGTGAAATTACATGCCCCTATGCATCATTGAAGACCTGTTAAATTCACGTTATTGTGTAACAATGCAGATGTTTGTACACTTACATGACCTTCTCCAATGAATCACGAGTTGTTTGACGTGCCTCGAAGGACTAGAACACAATGACAAACACCTTAAAAACAAATTAACATATAAGTTGTGACCTGGATAAAATGCAAAAAAAAATGGCAGCAGCATACTAAAACATGACATTGACTTGATTATGTCCACGCGTAAGTGAATTTTTCAAGTCTGTCTATTCATTCATTAATTTAGTAAAAATAAGTTTATACCAATGTTTAAGTTTTGAGTAAGTCCTAGTGTAGAACTCGGTTAACATATTTATGTACTTTCTATAAAAACTATTAATATATTAAATTTTCAAACTTGTAAATAATATTATGGAAAAGGAAAGGGGGCATTTAATATTCTCCTTTAACTTTATAATAACGTAAATTTCGGCCGCTTTACCAAGACACATCAGAGTGTATTTGATGTAAATATTTTGATCAAAAAAATTATTCAAAACAATCGTAAGATTTTTTTGTGTTCCACTGGTTGGTAAAAAAATTTTTAATACGAATTTTTTTCCATACGAATAGCAGACGTTCGATCGTTGCAAACATGGAAAAATTCGCTTTTAACATTCCTGCGTCTTCGATTGGCAGAAAATTTACTTGAAGTGCTCTGAAGCAATTGGAAACCTCGAAATAAAGAATTGTCATGTAACAGGAAAATTAGTTTTTAAAATAATATCTTTCAAATGAACGGCCAATGAACAAGCAGGCTCCGATTTCAGGCAGCTAGCGCTCTGGGCATGTAATTTTAACCAACCCCCTTCCTTTCCCAGGTTCCCTCAAACATCATACAATTTTATAAGTTTAAGCTTATTTATTATCACTTTTAAAACAGCACAATATGCAACTAAATACAAAGATTTTTCAAAAATATAGGCTATTTGTCATTTTACTTATTTAAATTTAATAAAGGGTTGTTGCAGTTTTATATGGCTGTTATATCAACCGTAATAAACCCTGAGTTATATATTTTTTAAATATTTCATATTTTTAAACAAGTTTTAAATGTTTTTCTAAAGTATTTGGTTTAAGGCCTAAAAATTATAAGCGCACTGCAATAGTCAGTGTGAACTAGCATAGTATATACTATTGAAATGTATTTTTCAACATCAAATAGTTTTCGAATGTTAAAAATCCTTATTCTTCCCGTCCCTCAAATTTTTTCATCCTATTTTTCTTTATTCTTTTTTCGCACCTCAAATTCTCCCGCCCCTCAAAAACTGGCGCACCGGAAAAAAGCCCATTTGGCTATTTTGTAAATCGGGGCCTGTAAACAAGAGGAGATCGTAGAATACTTTGCAGTAAATCCAACAGGTAGAGACACGATTATTTTGGGGATTTATTCCGCTCCAGGTTAGACTCAACTTGCATGCAACTGGATAGCCAAAACCCCTTCTCCTTGTTTGTAACTGAATAACCAACACCCTTCTCCTTGTTTATAACTGGAAAGCTAACCCCCTTCTCCTTGTTTATAACTGGATAACCAACCACCGTCTCCTTGTTTATAACCGATAACCAACCCCTTATCTTTATTTATAACTGGATAACCAACCCCTTCTCCTTGTTTATAACTGGATAACCAACCTCCTTCTCCTTGTTTATAACTGGATAGCCAACCCCCTTCTCCTTGTTTATAACTGGATAACCAACCACCATCTCCTCTTATCTTTGTTTATAACTAGATGCAAACTCCTTATATTTGTTTATAACTGTCTCAGGGTCGTCAAGGGATATGTCTACAGTACTGTAGTCAAATAATCAACGTGAAGCAGACGTAAGTGTGCTTCAAGTCCGCTTTGCTAACCAATGAAATATTCGCGATTCATCTCGCATCAGGCAAGAAAAAAAAAACTCTTTTTGGTAGTTGCGCAGATTCATTTATTGGCTCACAATTCATCTGGAGGGCCCTGAACCAACGGGAGATCCTCAACCAAAGGAGCATCGAATCACAGCTTACGTTTCGCAAGTCGGCAGCCAATGAACTGGTAGTATTTGTTCGTGTGAGCAGAGGATTGTGGGAGCTAACTGATAGGTAATTGAACCAGTTTTTCTTTTTTACAGTTCCTAACACCGAATCTACAGAAATACTCATGGCTCTACTGATAAAATAAGAAATCTTTGAAGATCACGATTATTGCGAGTTTGGGAAACCCCCTGCACAGAAATAATTTACAAAAGATTCCTTTGGAAACCATTTGACAAGAAATAGTTTATAATACTACAAGACAGATATTGTAACATTGTACAACACATGGCTATGGTAATTTTTCCAAATATGAAATACGTTTTTCGAGATAATACTCAGTAATTTGTCAAAAATTGGCGTAAATTTATATAGTAAATGGTGTTTCATTCAAGCATTGTTTTTTTTAACATGGAAAATATAAACGAATATTCATAACTTGACCTTTTTTTTGCTTATTAATGTGCATAGTTAATACTTGAGAGCTCTTCGGGGAACGTTTTACAAATAACTAAAACTATCGGAGGTGCTGAGACAACACGAAGCATAAATGCCCTTGGTAAGAATTCTAACCAAGCATTACTGCGAACGCTATTTCTCAGTGATGCAGGTGGTTTTCATGTAAATGTGCAAATTTATAAATATCTGTGATATAACATGAATATTTCTGTTCCACTTACAAAAATAATTACAGTGGGATGGGATGTGACGTCATCGTCGGCGGGCGTCCTTGGAGTCGCCGGCAGGGAAGTGACTCGGCGGGTGTGACGTGTCCCGGCCACGTGACTCTCCAAGAGTCACGAGGACCTGGGCGATCAGCGTACAGTGACGTCATCTCGCGCCGTCGCCCACGGAAGGGGAAAAAAACCAACGACCTCCGCGGGCGGCACTAGCGCTCCTGGTGGCTAGGCGTGAAGACCTGACTCCTTGCTAGTGTAACGTGATAGTAAGAGATACGGAAATTTCGCAAAAAGATATGTAGGCCTACTCCTATCAGACTGGAACAAGGTATACCCGCACCTGTGGTTTCTTCCTTGAGATTGGCGTCCGTCTGCGAGAGAAGTCGTTGCTTCCGCACTGAATTATTGTGATTGGTGTTGTTACAATCGATATGCAGGGGCATGCAGATTTCGCGAAAAGATTTCGAGACTAGCTGAAAGTTAAAACTGTAGCATCGTCTGTGTTTCGTGATTGGGTGAGTTTCTCCCAGGTACATATCGATTGTAACAACACCAATCAATGTGATTCAGTGCGGAAGCAAACGCGTCCTGGATGGCTCGTTCAAATAAGGCAACGATTTCTCTCGCAGACGGCCGCCAATCACAAGGAAGAAACTACATGTGCGGGTATACCTTGTTGTAGTCTAATACGTTCAGATCTTTTCGCGAAAAATGTCTGCCCCTATCGATATGTATCTGGGAGAAACTCACCCAATCACGAAACACAGACGATGCTACAGTGTTTTAACTTACAGCTAGTCTCGCAATCTTTTCGCAAAATCTGCACCCCCCTATTTACAGTTATATATACGGAAATTTCGTGCATTCACTAAGTCTCAAGTTAGAATGCAAACCTTCACGCTCTCGCACCGTGTTCGTGGTTGGACCGCAGTTATCTTGACACGCCCCTCTACAACCGTGTGCCAATGATGCCCAGCTAGGAAGATAAGTAAGCGAATCAGGTAGTGCCAATTAACGAGGATATTTTTTTTTCGCCAAGAAATGAACCAATGAGAAAGTAAACATGGGTTTAGCACACCTGTTGACTTTGAATCTCACCCTGAGACCGGGCGAATCCGCGAATTTTCCGGATCTCTTGTTATGGTTACGTACTTAAACTATTACTGGAATGATTTGCGCATATTTTTATGCTGTAATCTTTGATTGATTTTTGCAATGCGGAATATTTATTAAATTTTTTTTTACTCTTTCCATTACTGGTTTACACTTTAGGTACGTCATAGAGCGACAGCATTACTGGAAAAGAAAGATAATTACAAAATACACAGAAAATCAATCCAAAAACAGTAGCTGTCAAATGTTAAATGAAAAGACAGCACAGAGAATTACGTGGGAAGGAATAGGTGAAAAAAAAAAAATCTCGGCATATCTTTTTAGTTTCTTCGCTGGTTTTGCCTGGGAATCGCTGTTGTCGTTTGGTTGTCCAAGTTATCTGTTTTGTATCATCACTGGGTTCGTCTGTTTGTTACTGTGTTGTCCAAAGGTTGTTGTTTGTCTGTTTATTTTCTGTTACTGATACAACTGTCTCGTCACTGTATTTGTCTGCGCCATGATACTTTTCCTGGCTGATTACTTCCATGGATCCCTCTGAGCTATCTCTCATTTAAAATTTGACTTCGGCTGATTTTGGTTTGTTTTCCTGCGTGTGTCTTCATTTTTCTCGTCCATTCTTGTGGTTTCTATGTAGCATGCAGTGAAAATCAGCAATTTCGTATGCCCGTAAAAATGTTTTAATGTTTCGCTGCAGCTATAACGTAATCTATAGGGACAAACATTGATATTTTGGGGATTCGTTTCACTCCAGGCTAGACTAAAGTTGCCTTAACACAATTAAACATTTTTTATGTTATCGCTGGTTGATACAAGGTCCCATCCTTTAGTTGGGCATGCGTATTTGGATAATAATAATTATTATCCCTGTTTATGACAAGCTTAAGTTAGTCATGAGTAGAGACCTGCAAAATTCGCGGATTCATTCGTAGAGACCCGGAAAATTCGCGGGTTCAATGACCTCCAGGATAGACTTCAATATCCTCTATACACTCGGGCAAATGCCAACTGTTCACTGACTGCCGACTTGTGAGTCGTCTCGACTGGGTGGGCCTGTGATTCGACACTTCTACGAGTGATGGGTCTCTAATTGGCCCTCAGTCCTCCAGATTAACAATGGACCAATGGCAGAAGCAGCACTAAGGTATAATTATTTGAATTTCAGCATAACACGAAATGAACCCGCGAATTTTCCGGGTCTCTATTCATTCGTTGATAAGCTAGAATTAAAACACATATACCTCTTAGATAATTTTGCTATTGGCTTACTACTCATCTGGACGAATCTCAACCAGTTATAAACCCTCAACCAAAGAAGGATCGAATCACAGACAAACCAGCTGAGACGACTTACAAGTCGGCAGCCAATGAACTTGCGTTATTTGCCCGAGTGTACAGGGGTATGTGCAGTCTATCCTGAAGGCCATCGTAACCGCGAATTTTGCAGGTCTCTAGTCATGAGCATCGAAGTCCAATCATGAGCATCGAAGTCCAATCATCAACGTGAAGCCGAAGTGGCTCACATTTTCGTCAAGACTAATTTGCTAACCAATGAATCCACGTATAATTTATGGCGTTATTATGAGCCCATATGATTCAAGTCATTTTCTGGAAAATATATTAGCAGGAAAAACTGTTATAAACTTCAATCGCCTCTTTTAGAGGTCCACGGGTTATTAGACTCGGCATGGAAAACTACGAGCCAATAACCAATCCGCAATAAACCTCTCCTCCAGTGATTTGAAGCCCTCCCGCAACTTCTTAGTTTTCTCCACGTCATGTGCCATAGTGTCCTTCAACTCACTTAACATTAAATTGTAATTATTTATTTTAATGTAACTGAAACATTGTATTTTTTACAAGGTCAAATTGAAATGAGAATATTAGATATAAATTTTCTTCTTTATTTCATTAAGAGCTCTATGATAGTGTATATATATATATATATATATATATATATATATATATATATATATATATATATATATAGGGGAGGACGGGGCAAGTTGGCGATGTTAAGAGTTCACCATTTTTTATAATTTTAATTTTGGAAATACGATTTCCTTCTTTCCAGACACTATTAGAATAGTCTTTTGTCGTGGTGTAACTACATGAAAAAAATCTATATTTCTATATTATCTCAAAAATTCTGCCCTTTTAAAAATATAATGCAAATGTGCCATCTTGCCCCGTTACCGGGGCAAGATGACTTTGACTACGGGGTAAGATGACATTTTTGACACAAGTTTAAACATATTTATTCTTAGA
This sequence comes from Bacillus rossius redtenbacheri, assembly GCF_032445375.1. NCBI lineage: Eukaryota > Metazoa > Arthropoda > Insecta > Phasmatodea > Bacillidae > Bacillus > Bacillus rossius. Next base: position 335,293,911 of record NC_086330.1, on the reverse strand, counting down.
ATGCAAACTACTGTAAACTAACTAATTTAACATTGTTACATGCGTTTTTACATATAAGGCATGTTATTAAAGGCTTGGTTTGTTGAAAATTTTAATTAATAGTTAACTTACATAACTAATTCAGAGTTGGTGTTTTATAAACAATAATCGCACACAAATTTTCCTCCTTCAAAGTTCGAGCAGTCCTCGTGCCACCATGTGTGGCATTTGCAACACTCGATCCAGTCTTCTGATGGAGGATTGACATAAATCTCATCACACACTGGACACTGCACTTCGGATATTTGAGCTGAAGTCATGCCTGTCGAAAGTTGGAGCTTCTTGGATTTTTCTCGAGAATCGAGCTTCAGTTTCTTAGTAACAGTTCCTTTTTTGGCTTCTCTAGACTCTTGTCTTTGTTGCTTCAAACGTTCTTGTTCTATCCTCTGAGCTCTCCTCTGAACCAGAATCGCTTTCATGGGTGAGCTTGTGATGACACTTGCATTTTGCTTATGAGATTATAAAGCTCAGAAAATCAAACAAAAGTTATAAAAGAGTTGTATGTGGATACCACAAAAACCGTATAAAGCACTTGGGGCAAGATGACGAGTCGTCATCTTGCCCCAGTCAACTTGCCCCGATCAGCAATGTTATTAGTATTGGATTTTTTCGCTAGGAAAAAAAATAAAAGGTTAACAATATATAGTGGTTAAGAAAAGTATATAGTATAAGGTAATAATGTGTGGCATTGAATATCCAAATATCTTACCTGTTTGTCCATGAGATATTACTTCGAAGTTCTTGAAAATTACAATACGTCAGACCAAATGTACGAACATCATCTAACAAACAACTAAATGGTGGCAGCGGCTTCACTGTGCGATTCTTTAGTGCCCACCAGTGTGGAGCGCTAGTAGTGTCTGTTAGGTGGTGCTATCTAGTGCCATGACGTGGAAATAAGTCATTCGTCATCTTGCCCCGCTCGTCAACTTGCCCCGTCCTCCCCTATATATATATATATATATATATATATATATATATATATATATATATATATATATATATGTGTGTGTGTGTGTGTGTGTGTGTGTGTACTTTTAAGGCGACGTGACTTAAAGACGCCATTATGGTTTTAACCATTTTTTGGTCAAGAATTTTTTATATAATTAATATTTGAAATGTTGGCTCGCTTTAAGCATAGGTCATAATTTAATGGAATTTTAGTTATTAAAAGTGACCAACTCCTACAAATAGACAATTCTGTGAAATACATAAACATTGGTGTTCAGCATTGATTTTTTTTTTCTTCAGAATCGCTTAAATGTAATATTATTTTTAATATAGACTATTTTAATGTTTTGAAAAATTATCATCTATTAAAATTAAAAAATAAATAATTAATACTTAACGATGGTATGCAAAATAATAATTTTAATGGTAACGACTCGGGTAGTATTAATTTTTTAACAGGGTGCGCCATTTACACTGTATTGCAAACTATGAGTTAGTCACATTGTAGTCGCTGTCAAATACAACTCAAGAATACTCGAGTGCGGGAAGTTGGAATATTTGTTATTGCCTTGCAGTTCAAAATGCTGACCAATATCTCAATCTATGCTATTCCATTGGTGTTGTTACGAGTGGGGGAAAATATTTCTGGAAAGTATAGTCCAATCAACTAAAAACTGTTTTATTTATTAACTACCATTTACACTATAAATACAATTACGACACTTGAAACGTCTGTCCACAAATTAATAGCTCTTTCGTTTAGTCCACAGTTTACTCTCCCCACTGGAGTTTGGCTCTACAGTGGATCTCTTACCTCGTCTCTTACCGTGAACCTCTGCCCCAACACACTGCCTTCCACGGCTCAGTCGTCCGTCGCACACAACACAGTCCCGGATGATTCGCTCCCCCACCAGTCGCCGCTCACGAAGTGTCCGCCGCTCGCCGTCCGCTGTCGCTCACCAAGATGGTCGCTCGTCCTCTTCACTTCACTGACTTTCACCAGTCTCTCACTCTCGTCGATGTCACCACCAGCCTCTGTCACTCTCACACTACTCGCCGCAGGCCGGCCTCCGTCTTAAACAACCTGCCAAGTCCCGACCTGGAAAGTTCTCGTAGCCCTCCGAAGTGTCGCGACATCATGAACCCCGATTCAACATTCGAAGTTTCTAGAACAATGGCGTCCTAGTTACACCACTTCACGCAGACGGGGCTCTGGGAACGTGCTGAACACTCGAGGGAAAGTTTCATTGGCTGCCGACTGGTGATACGTCTCAACTTGATAGCCTGTGATTCGGTAATTCTTTACTTGAGGGTTTATCATTGGCCAGGAGTATTGTCAGTGGAAGAATCCCTACTGACCATGCTTCAATATAGTTAAACCATATTTTTCAATCAGATATTGGCCTGCGATTCATTCAGGCTCATAAACAAACTTTTGAAATAAACCGTTAATAAAAGTCACTGCCTGTAAATTGAAAATGTAATTACGTTCCTACACTGATCAACTCGCATAGCACTTGTTCTAACCCCGAGTGATACGTGTTAAATTACACCGAAATCAATAACATATCATAAACTCATTGTTTTTTACCGCAATTACAGCCTAAATTCTCACTTTCTAATAAATATTACTAGACGTAATGGGTGGCATTCCGTCGCCTATCACTATTCACGGACCCTTGGTTCAATGCTTGACCATATCTCCAGCTCTCGAGATACGTTATCGTTATAATGACAATACAATTTGCGGAATACGTTGCTGCGGTGATGTCTAGATAAGTACACGAAACAGTAAACGAAACAGGAGTATTCATGTAATATTACCAATATTTGTACATTTGTACATTTACATGAAAACATTTGTATCACTACAAAATAGTGTTCGCAGTAATACTAGGTTCAGATTCTTACCCGGGAATTTATGTTTTGTGTACCTCCAATACTTAAAGTAATTTGTAAACTGATACCTGAATAGCTTTCCAATTTTCACTACACACATAATAAGCATGATACAACAAAATAAAATAAAATTACTGAATATTCGATTATCTTTTCCATGCTTTTAAAAAATGCTTAAATGGCACATTAGTTCAAATATAAAAAAAGTATTTGCCAATTTTCGTAAGAAATACTCAGTATTATCTCGAAAAACGTATTTCATATACAAAAAAAATTATTATAGTCATGTTTTGTATAAAGTTACCATGTCTTTCTTGTAGTATGACAAAAACTATTTTTTGGCAAATGGTTTCCAAAGGTATCTTTTGCAAAATTACAGAAACTTTTTTGTGGGTGTAGGCATGGAAAACATTCGCGGTATTGACGGCCTCAAGATGGATTCTAAAGTCTTTCTCAAGCTCCGGCAGTTGCCACCTGTTCATTGGCTGGACACTTGAGAGTCGCCCGTACTGAGTTCGCCGTTATTCGGTGTTTCCTTTTTTTTATGTGTTTCCAGTTGGCTCGGAGTCCTACACACAAACTGTTCGCCAACCGAAGACGCAGTCTGAATTTAAAAGGCGGGTTGACACGCTATAAACAAATGCTAGTAATTTATCGTAATAACTAGGGGCAGGCATTTTTCGCGAATAAATCTGAACGCCTATTAGTCTGCAACAAGGTATACGCGCACCAGCGGCTCCTTCCTTGTGATTGGCGGCCGTCTGCGAGAGAAATCGTTGCCTTATTTGACCGCGCCACTCAGTCGCGTTTGCTTCCGCAAGAATTACTGCGATTGGAGTTGTAAAAATCGTCATTTACCTGAAAGAAAGACACCCAATCACGTAACACAGACGAAGTTGCAGTGTTGTAACTTTCTGCTAATCGAGGAATCTTTTCGCGAAATATGCATGCCCCTAGTAATAACGGAATCGTCACGATTTATCGTTGCGTGTAAACAGGACATTGTAGCTATTTATTGGAGTAGGAATTGGACTGGATGGTTGGTGCCGGCCGGCATAAATTTCTGCGAATCGTAACGACCGGTTGGAACGTGTAAACAGTTGCAGCCACCTGTCGCTACAGTTTGACTCAGTTTGCGTTCGCTGTTCACAGGAAAGTTTGTTTTCAAATAGTGTTTTTCTTCCTTGTGATCATGGCAGTTTCCAAGCAAGTCCTCGTGAGTTCTTGAGTGAATTCACTGAAAAATATCAGAGTTTTCCTTGTACATGTATCTGAATTGCGAAGTTTTTCCTGTTCCTATGGAGAAGAAACTGGTCTGAGTCACCCAGTTAGGAAAAAGGAGGGGGGGGGGGTCCCATCAGCGTTGATACAGAACTAGTTAGACCGGATATGTAATATCAGAAGCGCGTATGTAATGACGTGGGATGTTAATTCATATATGAAGTATCACTTTATCGTGGGTTTTATTTCTTAGTTTTTGAATTGAGCGAAATTACCTGCAGTTAACATGAACACATCTAGACAGATGATAAAAAATAGCTTATTATTCTTAAATCGTATATATATCTCGAAAAATAATTTTTAGTTTGTTTCATTTGTCCTCTACAGCTTCATTCACGTGAATATTGTAATTCAAGCGGATAATTTATACAGAAAAACGGACTGTAATAATTGTTTTTAATGTGTACACGACTGACAGCCATAAACTACATTATTGGTTGTACATTCAGGAGCAAACCTAAATTATTTAGTGGTTATGACCAACTCGAAAACAATGCACATATACTTGATCATTAACCTACACACAATAGTTCACGAAAATACTATGTTAATTTTGAAAACAACCTTAAAACTACAATGAATTAGGTGCGGTGTTTATTCATTTAATCTACACAACAATCGTATTTTTTAATGAATTATTATTATGTACTCTCAAAATGGATGTAGTTTAATTTGTTATTAGATTTTGGTGTATGATTACCATCATATCTCCCGATCAGTTTCAGATATCACAATAAAACAAAGGCTAAATTAATCTTTGGGTTAATATGTAAGACTTGTTGAAATTTCAATTGAAATCCTTCAGCGGTGTTTTGAGTTAATTCACTTTGTATAGGCAAGCAAAAAGAATGTGAGGTTTGGTTAAGGTAGTTTATAATTTTCTAGCAAGAATAATATTAAAATTTAAGTAATTTGGAACTCAAAGATAGAAACTTCGACTTAATTAATCTGTATGCATTTATGATGGTTTTGCGTCTCGCCGACAGTGAGGTCATAACAGACGGATGTATGAGGCGAACACGTTAAAGGTAAATAGGGGGAACTGGGAACAGGTCACCAATATTTACCATGGAGTCATTTCGGGAAAAACATTTTAAACCTAAATCAGAAATACCGGAACGAGTGTCGTCAGGAATTTTCGAAGCCGAAATAACACAATTTTTTGACAATTCGCTCCGGTACGAAAGATAGTGGAGATCACTCAATCTGTATGGACTGAAAAAATCCGCGGGTTCATTGACGTCTAGGATAGCCTCCACAATCCTCTCTGCTCACTCGAGCAGATGCCGCCAGTTCATTGGGTGCTGACTCGAGTTTCGTTTCGCCTGGGTATTTTGATGGCTGATGGTTTCCTACTGGCCCAGAATATTGCACATCAACTGGGGACCAACAGCGGTATCAACCCAAAGGTAATTTATAACATCGCGAGATAAATGCACGATAATTTTTCCCGTCTAAAACAATTACTACCGCTACGAAAAACGTATAAGACGATTCTGTATGTATTGCATGGTTGGTTAGCAATATGGACTGGAAAAATTCGCAATTTTAGTGGTCATACATGGTCAAATGTCGCCTGTTCATTGGCTCCCGACTTGTGAGGCTTCTCAACTGAGTAACTTGTGATTCGATACTTCTATGATTGAGGGTCTATAAATGGCACACCGTCCTCCACATTAACATTGAACCAATAGCAGAAGCAGTACAAAGGTATAATTGTTTGAATTTTAGCGTATCACGAAATGAGTCCGAGAATATTTTGGTCTCTAATTATGAATACTTTATAGTTTAAGAAATTTATGAAATAATATCAAAAAATTTAACTATAGAGTATATTTCTCCACATTTTAAACGTAGTCTAATTTGCCATTTTGTGTCATAGCTAGAAACCTAAAAAATATTGCAATTTTTTTTTATTATTTACAGAATGGACTCACACACTTGTACACAAACAAATCGGTGTCTACTATTGATTGGCTGCTGTAACATTTCAGCTGGATGGTATGCGATTGGGTGGTTTATAAATTAATTTTTTTTTGTTACTTGTACTTCGGGGCGTGACAAAACTACCTTTGGTCCAATGAGAACGCAGTTAAAGTACATTTCTAATGGCGTGCATTCTACCCTCTCTTCAAATAACAACGCAAAATTTTCAAGTATCTCGTTATAACAGTTTTATTTCATAGTTTTTACTAACAAGTTGCTTCTAATTTTACTTTATGTAAGCGCAGAAAATTGCTTTCATTGTGAACTCTGCCGCGGATTTATGTTACACATTAATCCTTTTATTTTTGTTACGAATCCAAACATTTTGTTTGACTACTGCTTGTCACACGCTCCTTGGCTAGAGGTTCATTATTTGTGTCTTCATTGTTGGGCAATGCATACATCTCAAATTCCATGATCCCAATTTTGAAATATTTCGTCATAAAAGTTTTAGATTCAACGAAAAACAAAAACAAGAAATCAGTCTGATATGACAGGCATGCTGGGAATGGGAGGAGAAACTTGAAGCCGGAGGGCTGCTTCTCGTATGACGTTCATCAGAGTTGCCAGTCTTCCTAGTTGTAGTTGTTGATGTCCCAACTAACTGTGAAATGTCCCACGAAATGTAAACGGACGAGTTTTTCATTAAAATAATTTTAACCATTTATCCTCCATCCCCGCTCCATCACTGGCAATATATCGTCCTTCTGGATTGTTGTGTAAATGTGTGCTAAACTCTAATTTATATTTTTTCTTAGAGAATATTTTAACACTTAGTTGTGATGACATGTATATATTCCTGCATCGTATCTCGTTAAATATATTACTAACAGAAATAATGTGGGATTTTTCGAATGACCTTTTAAATTTCACACGAATTTGAAAGAAAAAAAATCTTCTGCCTTTTATTTTATTTTTTGTTGCTTAATGAAAATCCAAACAAACCTCACGATATGCAACACTGGTAAGTGCCTACCAGGGGTGACAGTAGAGATATATCCGGGGATTAGGAAAGGATACAGATGAAGCATTAGCAATAACACGTAAAACAGTTTTTTCCACAATTTGTTTTCTGATTTTCACATACCAATGTGGCGGACGTTTGTTCATGTTTGTGTCAGCTTTTCTAGCCTGCTTTTATTAACAACTGTAGTTTAGCTGTTTGGGGGAAAAAATTAGAACAAAATATTACTGTTTAATATGTTTATATACATATTTAGAGTCCAAAAGATTATTAATAATACAAATGTAGTAATAATAGTCGACAGTTTTGTCCAATTTAACCTCCAATACAGGTACAGATGACACATAAGTAAACAAACCATCGCCATATTGGTAAAGTGAATTTAGTACGCTGAAATTCCCCCTCCCCTTTTGGCTTCACCCCCCTCGTCCAGAATCGGACCTTATGCTCCATCTTTATATTTACCTAATTTCTGGATACACCACACACCCGCTTAATAAATCATATTTATAGAGACCGGAAAAATTCGCGGGTTCATTTCACGATATGCTATAATTAAAACAACTGTATCTTTATATTGCTTCTCGGATTGGCTCACAGTTTATCTGAAGGTCTTTCAGCCAATGAAAAACCTTCAACCAAAAAAAGTATCGAATCGCAAGCGTCCCAGTTGACAGGTGTCACGAGTTCAATAGCCAATGAGCAGGTGGCATTTGCCTGAGTGAGTAGGGGATTGTGGAGTCTATCCTAGAGGTCATCGAAATCGCGAATTTTTCCAGTCTCTACTTATATATATACTTGTATATATATAATTCCCACCGACAAAAAGTAAGAAAACAGCGGGCAAAGTGGTTATTTTCCTTCGGTCCCTCTCCACCCTTCAGTGTGGATTTAAATTCTGCGTACGCTGGAAACTCTGAAATGCGCGGGTAACCCACGTTGAGGCCTCCGCTTTCACCTCAGCGCGCGCAAAACCCGTCCTTGACACGGGGCGCGGCCCCTGCTGGTGTTGCCAGCGCGCCGTGTTGGCCGGCCGCCACCACCATCATCACGCTTTTCCTCGTGTCCTGCTTCGGGCCTCCCCTCCTCGGCGAAGAAGTGGGATCGTCCGCGCCTCACTCCTCCTCCTCTTCCTCGTCCTCCTCTCCCACAACCTCCTCCGGCAGTCCGTAATAAGCGACGACGTCAGTCGCCCGCCGCCCTCGCTCCCTCCCGTACGCTCCGAAGGCGTTTTCCTCTCGTCCTCCTCTTCAACACTCACAGCGTCGAACATGGCGAGGCAAGTTGGTGCGTCGCTGCTGCTGTTGCTCTTCGCGGTGCTGCACGCAGGTGAGCGAGCTAGCTGGTCCGCCCGATCCGCCGCAGGGTTTTCAACAAGTGTCTGAAACCTTTGTGCAGCGCTGCAAAGTTCCGTCACAATTACTTCAACATACCAGAAGCGAGGTTTCTTTTAGTAAGCGATGTGTAGGGGCATGCATATTTCGCGAAAATAATCTGAGACCAGTTGAAAGTTAAAACACTGTGGCATCATCTGTGTTTCGTGATTTATGTCGATGGTTTCATAACCAATCACAGTAATTCAGTGCGCAAGCAAACACTTCCTGAGTGGCTCGGTCAAATATGACAATGACTTTGCTTGCAGACAGCCGCCAATGACTAGTAAGAAACCGCTGGTGCGGGTAGGTACACCTTTTTGCGGGCTATTAGGCGTTTAGAATTTTTTTTCTCGCGAAAAATGCCTGCCCCTAGCGATTTGGCGAGACCCGGAAATTTCGCGGATTCGTCTGGCCACAGGGTAGATAGAATACAAAGTCGTCAGGTGTCCCCAGCCCATGTTTGCTTTCTCATTGGTTGGTTTCTTAGAGAGAGTATTTTCATTCTTGCCAATTGGCACGACCTGATTCTCTCCTAGCTGGGCATCGCTGGCCCACGGTCGTGGAAGGGCGTTCCCAAATAACAGCGGCCAATCATGAACACAGTGCTAGAGTGTGAAGGTTTTGAATTCTAACTTGCGACTTAATGCATGCGCCAAATTTCCGTATTCTCTAACGATATGTATCTGTAATGTATCTGGAACGCGGCGCGAAGGTTTCGTATACATTCTTGCAATAATGCAGAAACAATGCTTCTTCTGTTAGGAAGGAAAAAAAATGGTGGCCCGTTTCCACACTGCGCGAAAGTTTCAGACACTTTATTGCAATTTCGCAGAAAAATCATAGTGATTAAGTTTATCATTATACGTTTCTGTAATATTGCTGGAACGTTGTGAGTTGTGTGCTTGACCGCGAGGTCTCAAGCGAAACTATGTACTCCGTGGAGTAGCGCTGAAGAGTTGTACTCAGCTCGCGATCACCCATGTTCGAATCCTCTTTCATGATTTTTTTTTCTTTCTTTCTATCTTTTTTACTTACTTTCTTTCGAAAATCACCTCCCTAGATTGTGGTACTTGATTTTTACTATATCGCTTATGTCGAGACATTCGACTTTAATAACATATTAAAAATATCCCTTCATAGACGATATGCAAAAGTCCAAACAAAATACGTGTCACGTGTAGTTTTTAGTGGTTTGTGAAACAAAAACAATATAATTCATCGTGAAATCATTTGGTTGCAGGCCAAAACTTGAACTGAAACAGCACGTTTATGTCAGTTTTTTTGTAACGTACACACCTAATTGAATCCAAAGCTCTCCATCTTTTCGCCAAAAGTAGAAAATTCTAAACCCGCGTCCTCAGTTTTCAATCATGGGCGTGTGTCTGTACAGAAGATAGTATGGCACGCCCATGGCTACTCTGAAGTTAATGGAGTTGCCAAATGGACGTGCCTAAACAGTCAAGGAGGGGGGCACTAATAATTTTTTTTTCAGGTAACAGTTTTTATGCTGGCAGGCTCCTTTTTTCGACATTATTAGACAAAAATTTTAAAATAGCAGTGAATATTTGAACTTTTTTTTACCTGGCTGTTTTAAAAGTGCATTTAACGTTCAATTAAGGACGGAACATATATATTAGTTACATGATGATATACCACATAGAAAAAAGGATTCTCACAAATAAATACCATGGAAACTAGGTGTCCAAATATAAGCTATACTTTTATTGTAAATCTATGATAACTTTATTGTAAATTGTACCTACAGTTTACAATTATGCAGTATGTGAAGAAACATGTACGTATTTTAGTCCTAAATTTTACAACCTCCTTATAACACAACAATAGAATATTTTGGCAACTAATTTTCCAAAATAATTTCCTTGTAAAACGTACATTGTAACATGCGCATCGTATCGTAAGTGCTGTTATAATAGTTAAGTTCGGAATTTCTGTGGGGATAGATATTAACATATAACACGGCCCCCACCCCTTTTTTTCCTCATCCTCCGTCTGGGCCACGCCCCCTTATGCTTATGAACTAAAACTTGACTTGCTCAGTTCAGACGCAGGTTACACCTAGTCTACATTCGCGATAGCTCGTAAACAGCATAGACGTCGACGTTACATTAGCACAGAGCACAGGTGTTCAAAACATTACAGCCGATTTTTTTTTACCCTGATTTACCTATGTCGGAATATTCAGGTCAGGGGTTTTAATTTTTCCAGCTATTATTTGGATACTAAGCAGTTGTTATACCCAAGTACAAGCATTCAATGTCGTTTTGTTTTTGAACGACCGTAATAACAGAAACTAAAAAGTATTGTCTTCTCCAAATAAATAAACGTATAAAAAAATCGTTATGCACAGCACTGATAACAGTAAGTTGAAAGACTCCGACAACTTCCTGTGCGCCGTGCTGGTTTTCTGCGCGTGCAGAACTGAAGGCAGAATTTAAATATAGATTTTTAAAAAAATTGTGAGAAATATAACCACACGAAAATAAAATTTTTTGTACTGTTACCAAAGATTCCTTGCCAAGAAATAGTTTCTAATACTACTATGCATTTTATAACACATTGTTGTAGTTATTTTTACATGCGTAAGAATACCTTTTTTTTAATTACTGTATATTTCTTGCTGCGCTTACGAAAATTGGCGCATAAATTTGCAATAACATTTATAATTTAAAAAGGCATTAGTATTTTCAACCATTGAAAAAGATAATCGAATATTCAACTATTTACCTTTATTTTGTTTTATTATGCTTATTTATGTGCGCAGTTAATACTGGAAAGCTATCCGGGGAAAGGTTTACGAATAACTTTAAGAAATGAAGGTACTGGGACAACACAAAGCATAAATTCTCGGGCTAGAAAACAAACCCAGTATTATAGCGAAGAATTTTTTAAGTAACGATACAGTTGTTTTCATGTAAATTTACAATTTTACAAATATCTGTAATTTTACATGATTTTTTTTTTTCAGTTTTATTTACAAAAACATTTTGCAGTGCACTTAGCTCGCTGTTTTTCTTTCAGTTTCTTCCCTTTTTTTTAGGTGGTGATGCCTTTTTTTGGGGGGGGGGGGGATTTCTGGCCTGGCGTACGCCCTTGTGTGCGTGTGCTGTTTTCCGACGTGGCAGCTGCTATCCAACTGTAAATTCGACTCCCGTGCACTTGTGAATGTGGCCTAGCCTTTGGAAATATTTCCAGCTCCCGTAGGGAATCTAATCTACGTCCACCAAAAAATAAGGAGGGGCGTTACGGTGTTTTATGGGTCCCACCAGTCTAGGTACCTGTGAACACACTCAGTGGCAGAGGTAAAGAAAAAAACACGCGATTTAAAAAAAAAATTTCAAGATATACAAGTGGGGTCTTTTAACTAAAATCATTTAAGAATACGCCAAAGGCAGATGAATAATTCGTTTTCCTTGTTTCGTTTTTAACTTCATTGTTTGGAGAGTAAAAATTGCTTCTTTTTTTTTTCATAATAAATTTGAGGCATTAAAAAGTACTCAAGCTTTCATTACACCTTAAACATTAATTATCCGACATATATGTTACGGTCACCACTCAGATATATTTGTCCTGTGCACGGCGAGACGACTGTGCGTCAGTCCACAGCCTTGTGCTTAGAGGCGTTACTGCGCTATAATTACGTACCAGAGAGCGTCGCACTTATCCTTCCGCGCCACTAACCCAAATACACCCCTTAAACTCGCTCGGCAACTGAGCGTAAATGTAAACCATATTTTCAATGAGAGCAATGTCAAAAACCTTTAATAAGTACCTCTCTTATTTACTCAAATAATTTGCTGTCCAAAATATGTTAATTTTTGACACGTAGATCTTATTGCACTAAAAAGAACGTCAAACAGTGGTCAATTTTATTGGTAAAAAAAAAATGAATTTTGCCCAAAAGTGAAAATAGTGTCTTACATGCCTTCGAAGAAAATATTTTTTTTTTCGTAATGTAAAAGTTGCTACCTACATTTGTGTGCTCGGACAGGTGTTAGGTGAAAGCCTGCGCAGGTCAACGAACTCACGAAGCCCCTCTACCTCCCCCCCCCTCCCCATCACTAGGTGTGTACGAGAGTGAACTCGCTGTCAACGTGTGTCGGAAACGGCCTAGTTTTAAAACTACCTACACTGAAACCAACTTCTATTAGATTGGCGTAAGGGTATTTAGAACGTTCAAATCATTATGCATCGCTTATCTAAATAAAGGTCACGACATTCTAACAAATCTGAGATAAAAAATATGAATTAAGTTGAAAAAAACGTTAAGAACATTAGAAAAATATTAACTTATGTTTGCTCATGTCGTAATCATGTGTAATTAAAAAGTACACACCGAGTTTTAAACTATAAATAATAACCTTTACTAAAAAATTCTCCAAAATTATAGTTTTATTTTTCTTATGCAGCTTACAAAGTTACAGAATGTTTCATTACACTTCCGAAACATTATAGCGCACAACAAAACAAGTACAGCGCGAATGACGTAAACCGTTTACACTGTTAGAAATTACAGTAAATTTATGAACTTTTCAATAAGAAGTCGCTTCAAATAAACGAAGAGTTCTTCGTAATTTCAGATGATTGGTTCTTCATAGAAACAACGCCGTATGTCGACATCCGTGTTTTGTTTGTTCTTTGTAAATTGGGTGAACATACGTGGAAGCGATAGGAGTGTTTTTTTTTTTTTTCGGTAGACTTGGCCAGTTTTTTTATTTTTAGTTGTATACCAATAATTATTCTTGTGGATTCACATTCAAAGTAAATGAACTTAGTACCCTTAAATTTACAAAGTTAACGATAAAGTTACAAAGTTTATTTGTAACCAGCTTAATACGTCAATTTAATTTTTAATTTTTAACAGTGTGTTAGAAAAAAATATAATTCCCATCACATTGCACACTGCAAACCAAGGTCGAGACGTTCTAGAGGTGGAAACCGGCAAATTTCATGATACTATTTGAAGATGGACTATAATGTGTACCGCTATACTTTTGACTGGCGTTTTCATTGGTTAATGGACCGTTTGCCACGTCACGAAGGACGATAAACTAATTAGAAAACAACTCAACTCATTTCATTAAACCGTATGCATTCCGGGCCATTTGCAAACAAAATGGCTACCGTAAGTACCTGAATATTATTCTCATGTTATAGCAGCCTGTAAACACTATTTTTCAACTCGTTTAGTATACTAGGTTATGATAGGTTAAGCAAACATTTTATGAACAATATTTAAAGAACCTAAACATACTTCAGCACCTGATTCACTTATCTAAATAAATGATTATTATTTTTTTAAATTAAGGATTAGCTGACCAAATGTATATCTATGTATATAAATTCCTACTAACGTATGATAAATAACTGTAAACAGTTCTCTAGTGCCGCCAAAATGACACCCTACGCTGCTCCCATTGGCTGTTGCACCATGCGCACGTGACATTACCTTCCTACGCGCACGACCTCTGCCATGCACACGACCGCCTAGTAGGTTCAAAAACGTGGCGTTAGAATCTTGTGCACACGACCTACTGTTACTGTTTCTTTTTTTAAATTGTGAATCCTTAGACTTCCGTTAGTGGCGCGCGCTCTTCATTAGTTTTTTTGTTTTGTTTTCAAAAATTATTTTATTGCGGAAAGAGATTACATATGGCGGTACAGCCAAGAAATACACTACTAGTAACATACAATTGTATTGTTTTTCCGTTGCTTGCTGAAATCTCACCCTCAATGCGCCCAAAGAATTAATAACTTCAAAAAAAGTTGTGCCAGCCAATGGAAGAAAACAAAAGAAGTTGACATGTTTTGTGTACAAGCACGTGCAGTCTAGCCTGGTACCGGATAAATAACGGGAATTACGCTGGTCCCTACACTTAAAAAAAAAAAAATTCTGTGCTTTTACGAAAGATTCATTTGCAAACCAGTTGCCCAGGAATAGTTTTTTTTAATACTACATCAAAGATATTGTAAATTTGTACAACACATGGCTATGTTTTTTTTTGCATTTACTAAATACATTTTTCAAGATAATACTGAATATTTATTACTATAATCGGCGCATAATTTTGTATTTTAATTGATATTTCATTGATGTTTAATTTTTTAAAGCATTTAAAATATAATTGATTATTCAACTATTTGGCTTTATTTTGTTTTATCGTGTTTATTAATATGCGCAGTTGAAACCTGAAAGTTATTCAGGGAACGGTATAGAAATAACTTTATCTATTGGAGATACTGGGACATCACAAAGGCTACCCGGGCAAGAATCCAAACCCAGTGTAACTGCAAACACTATTTTGTAATGATACAGTTTTCAAGTAAGTGTATAAATTTACATATATCTGTAATCAACATGAATGTTTCTATTCCATTTACAAAAATAAATAAATTTACAGTTTGCGCGCCAGTTCAGAGCCTTGCGCTTAGAGGCGATACCGCACTAGAAGCAGCAGCAAGCGTCGCCCCTTATCGTCCCGCCTCACACCGACACAGAAACAACCCTTGACTTGAGCAGTTTCGGCAGCTGCCGTGGAAAACCCCGTGCCATGTCGCTGTGTGCTCTCTCTCTCTCTAGCGTGGTTCGCACGCGCGCGGATCACGGTACAGGAATAGACTCCCCCCCCCCCCCCCCCCCCCTTCTGACCACAGGCCTGTGTCTTGGAACACGGTCGGTCAACAAAGGGCGTGGCACTCTATTCCGGGCTCTGTAGCCGGCTGGTTTCCGGCGGCGCAGAGCAGCGGTTAGCACGTGGACGAACAGGCTGGGAACCGTTAAAAAAAATAAGTCAAGATTCATTTTGTGGCAGTCTGAAGTAAAATACAGGATGTGTCTAGATGTCGCAAAAGTCACGGGAAAAAAAGTACCGAAAAATAATTAAACTAAGGCACCAGTCACGAGAACCACGGGAAAAGTGACGAAACTGAAGAACTGGTCACGAGTGTCACTACAAAGCAACGAAAAAATAACTAAACTCAAAGGATGGTCACGGAAAAGTAACGAAACTTAAGAACCAGTCACGAAAGTCACGAAAATGAAAAACTAGTCACGCAAGTCACGGAAAAGTAACGAAAGTGAAGGACTAGGTACGAGAGACATTACGAAATAACGAAAAAAAAATTAACTAAACTGAAAGATAGTCACGAAACAGTTGCGAAACTGAAGAAATAGTCAAAAAAATTACGGAAACGTAACGAAGCTGAAAGACTAGACAGGAAAGTCACGAAAAAAAAAGCAAGTAATTTAGCTGTAGGACTAGTCACGAAAGTCACGTAAATGTCACTAAACAAATAGTTTGTGTAGCTAATGGAAGTCACGAAAATTTGGAATTTCCGACAGCCTCTTTGATAACTCTCATATCGTGTTTTGACGCCTCAATTCCGTGTTTTTTCTTTCTTTCTTTTCACTGTCCTCTGAGGCCGTTTTATTGATCAAAACATAGCGTGTGCGGAACTGCGGAAGAAACAACGCGGTTTGAAAACACCCAAGATATCCGAGTGGTGTCGTTTACGAATAGCATGTCAGAATTCGCTGTGGGCGAGTGGGTAGTTCTTTTTCCGTATTTGTTTGATTAAGAAAGTATAGCACCGTCGCATCGTGCATGAATATCAAGAATATAAAAACGATAATAGAATATGAACAACTTGACAAAATTCGATGTGGTTGGTTTTGTCGGTTAGATATTTCAATATGGGGAGACCTAAATGTACAGAAATAGTCAATACAGTGTATAGCTTTTTTTAATGGAAAAAGGTTTTTTCATAAATTAAGGTTTTAAATCCAAAAAATAAACGAATATGAAAAAAAAATATTAGCACCAAAATTATTAAAATCACGCTTTAAAAAAACTTTATAATAACCAAAACATAGAATGAAATATATATGAATGATTTTCTTTTACAATTGTATAATAAAATGTTTGAATAAGTTAAAATTAGCTTATAAATCGAAATATTCAACGCACAATTATGCTTGTTTCAAACATTAGAGTACCCTAAAAAAATCCTATCCCTCTGATCTGTGGAGTCTCACTTCTAACGTGTTTGGCGTCCATACGCCCATTTTTTTTATGTATACGGCTTTTGTAGGAGTAATTAACTATTAGTTAAGTTGGGCCCAGGTAAAACCCTCATAGACACAGGGTATAGATCTTCCAATCCACAATGCCAACACTGTAACGGTAACATTCGTAACCGTTCCGAAACTACCCAAGGCGCATCAAATGTACCGACTTTGAGAACAATTTTAGGAAATAAATAAAAATTAGCATAACCTAACCTTGGATAGTTTCGGGTCAGTTATTACCATCCTGTTAAACAGAATTAATATAGATTTAATAATGTGACATATTTGGTTCCGTTTTTCCCTAAAATGAATACTTTTCGTATATTTATCACGCTGGGTATTATTTTTAAGAATTCTACGTTAAATTTCTTGTCCGAGTTTCGTATTATAAGTTTATTTGCAACATAAGAACACATTTAGCTTGTTAGCGAGGTTATATTTCTACACATCACTGGATAATACCAAAAGCACGTGAGGCTAAATTCTATTTGTGATGTTATCTCGAAGTGAGATGTAACAAACATCACGTTGTGCATAGTTTCCAGGATTTTTGATAGTGTGTACAACAATTTGATCACTACATTGCAGAATTCGTATGTGCAGTATTAGGATGTAGGCAAATAAATATCAATATTCGTTGTGTTATATGCAATTGTTTTGCTTTTATTTACTTTGATCCTAGAAAAAAAATTATAAAATACCGGAAAAGCCAGGAAAAATTAGGGACTTCTGTTATTGGACTTTGCTGGACACTTCAAAAATTTGGGACAAAAATACGAAATGGCCCGACTTAAACTGTTTATGTGATATTTTATTAATTTGCACTACAGTCAGTTCCTCATAAAATTGTTCAATTACATTCGTTAGAATAGATCGGGAAAACTTTCGTGATCGGCTAAATTTATAATGACAATAGGTTCTATTAGACTGCGCCTTGATTGACGCACAGTTTACGCAAAAGATTTATATCCAGCTGGAAGTCCATAGCTAAATCGAAGAATCAATTAATTAGCAAATCACAAGAGACACGTATTTGAGACATAATTCAAGTGTACAACTGATAAACAGGTGTCATTTTCTGTAGATTCTAGAAGACATTGGAGGCTATGCTATAGAGGTAATTTAAATAGCCAAAATTATCCTAGGTAATTAAGGAGGATTAGGCCTATCTATCTTGCAATTTCAAATATTTTGATAACGCTTGCAATAGCGCTTCTGTGTTATTTTTATTTTTTTTTTTTGCTTGAAATGGCATAGGAATTAGCTTTGGCTACTTGTTTAAGTCTATACTTGTGAACTGGTGTGATTATCATGAAAGTTCTGTTCGCCCGCGTGAAATACTAAGTCATTTCCTCGCGGCGCTTACATACTAGAGCCTGTTGGTAAATATGTGCTTGCAACAAGGTGCAGAAATTATGGGAGATATTATTTATGCCTTGAAACGCCAAAAAAATTGTGATGAATAGTTAAAAATTAAAATTATAGTAAAAAGATGAAAAAAATAAAAAAATGATGGGGCATAATCCCCCTTGATAACACTCTTAGGACCATTTTAAAATGCATCCCGGTCCCATGTCCCATGTCAACGAACGCAACGTATCGTGAATCACGCCACAGGTGACGTTTCCAGCTCTTTCGAGACGTCTGCATCCGGTGGGTAGTTTACGGTCGGTCGTTAAAACTAAAGCAACTCGAACGCTTGCAATGGAAGGTGAAGCTTTAAAGAGTTTCGCAATATTGCGAAGCAACTCGTGACGAGCGACGCTTCTTCTAGCAATCACAGCGCACATGCCAATTGTCTTCGTCGTCTTGGCACCGCGGCGCTGACGTCACCGCCGCTCGGACGCCGCCCGGAGCCCGGTTCACACGAGCGCGCGGCGAAGCCCGGATCACACGAGCGTGCTCGAAGGCCTTGCTGCGACCGCGAGACAGCGTCTCAGAAAATAAACGACCATGGGGTCCATTCGCTAACTTTCTTATAGTAAACTTATCTCTAGATTAAGGTCATTAGTAATGCTACTGTTATTAAATATTCTCGGAGCGACTCGCTATGCTTTATAGTGACCTTATTGAGTATCCTAGCTGTCAACTAAATGGCTGGGTAGAGTGTGACGTTAAATCGCTACCGACCTTAACTTTCGAGATAAAATGGCGGACCTTTGAAATAAAATGTCTGAAAATGTGGTTAGTTAGAACATTAAATACAAAAATATACCCAATGTTTACAAAACATCCGTCAGGAGTTTATTTTATTGTTCATAAAAGCTGAATTTTTCAATATATCATTAAACGTAATGGCAATTATTGGTGATTTGTATGTTGTAATTAAATTCTATAATATAATTATTTTAAGCACAGTAATGTTACATTATATTTCATCACATGATAAGTTTACTTATATATGTATTATGTTTGGTTTTTGTTTTAAGAGTTGTATGAGTATTAAAATAAATTTGAAGTTGGTACCATTATTTTTATTATTTTTAATAATGTTAGTTTGTATTTCTCTTAATGAAGAAGAAAGAGTATTACTAGCAAAAAAAACTGTTCAGCATAGCTTATGAACTGAAAGAAACCTTTGAAGTCTTTGCAAAAAAAAATATTTAGTTTTCAAACGTTTTGTGTCAAGAAGCCCAAAATGCTGTTTTGTCAATTCCATTGACCTTCACTTTAATTTTATTAACAACACCACATTTTACCGTCAAGAGTATTTTATATAACGCTGTACTAAGCTTACGTTCCCAATCTTTCATTTTAGTTACGATAACCCAACGACTTAGAGATACATAGACTGCCAGTGGGAGGCCATCTTTGTTTCCAATTGCACCATCGTCGGCAGCCATGTTGATGACGCAGTTTGACAGTCTTGTGGGAATAACAATGTTTTAATAGCTTTTGTTGCCAGCGTAAAAGACGCTTCCCCGAGCAGATTACGCTTGTATTAATGTAAATTGTAGAAAGTTGACGGTTTACAAAGCAACTTACAGCTGTCAACCCATAAGAACCAAAGATTTTACAGCTTTGTTTTGCCCACCAAACTGACAAAACATCTCTCTGTCTCTCTCGCTCGGATTGTACTTCCCCAGTCTGCCGTCATCCGCAAATGGCGCTGAAAGCAGGGCGATGAGCAGTCAGTATATCTCTAGGTCGTTGCGATAACCTGACCTAACCAACCCTCCCGTGGGGGGGGGGGGGGGGGAAGGAAGAAAATAACTTGTATAAATAACACTGACCGAATCTAACCAAACTTAAACTTTTACTTCGGTAAACTTCGGAACTTTCCGGGTTGTGGTTGTGGCTTTCATCCCTGTGAACTGTAGGCTATTTTGAAAGTTAAGGGTAGTGTTGTTAAATAGCAAAAGTAAGTAAATTCCCCCACCCCTTTTTTTCTTTTTCCCAGAGCCTCGATTATTCCGCGAATTCATTTGACTCCAGGCTGTACCCGACTTGATCTCCCACCTTCCGGCGGGGAGACTCGGTTGTGCATTTTTTTTTTGTAATTGGGAAACGTGGCGGACGTTGTCGTTGACTTTTGGTTTTTTTTTTTCGTGTGCTTCCGTCTACTCCAAACACTCATTCTGTCAATGCTCTTCACTCATCACTCCTTATCGACCCTAATAGCACCGTCGTAGGGTTCCCTCAGACAGAGAAATTTTTCGAAAACGCGGAAAACTCAGGGAATTGAAAAAAAGTGTCTTCAAAACCTTGAAAACACAGCGAAATTAACAAAAAATTAATTACTTAGCAGGATTAGTATTTTTTTAATACTAGTGTTTTTCTTCAGGTCTAGTTGAAAACCGATCTCGTCGTAATTAATTAAACGTAAGAGCAAAAATTAACTAATAAACTGTGCATTGATTTAATGATTTGAAGTATCAGATCAAATTTCGATAGTCATTCACTCGGTCACAACCACTTATTTATTGTTCCAGAGTTTGAACAAATATAGTGGTTGTATATTACAAATGGCACCGTTGATTGCATAGCATTAGTGGCTAAAAAAAGTGCAAATGTGTATCGGTTATTTTGCAAAATCGATTAAAGTGATAAAAAAATGGGGGAAAGGTATAGAAGGACGAAAACATATAAAACTCAGAAAAAATTTTCTAGGGTGAGAATATAGGAACCCTGGTAGGATTAAAGTTCCTGTCACACTGTCAAAATTTCGCTTCCAGCACCTTTCATTATGTTTGGTGAAATTATGATGGCGGGTTTTAAATAGTAAATATACTTTGTAATTTTTATTCTTAACCAAATTTATAATATAATTTAGTGTTACTAGGCAAAACCATTTATATAATTTAAAAATTGCAGCCCCAAAATGAGAAGAAATCCGCAAAGTGTTGGGTGTGGTAGGCTTCAGAGGCGGACGCAGACTAGTTAGGGGAGATATACCCCCTTTGAACTTATGAAAAATTATGCGAGATCTCGGTGAAGGCAGAATGTTACTTTAGGTGACTCAAAGTGAGCTGTTACAACACCTGGAACCACAAACCACAAAGGCGGGAATACATGTTGAGAATGATGATGCAACTGTCCAATGTCTTTGTTGTTGACGTAAGTTTTATTAAACACAATTTTTTTTTCTCCAAATCCCGTCCCGAAAAAAATCCTTGCATCCGCCGCTAATTGGCTTGTTCATACAGTCAACCCCTTGTCTGCGTCAACCCGCAATATTTAACCAGCAGTACAGCAGTAATGCGAGTTGCATAACACCACGGCCGTGCTGTTACAACCTACCTGTTGTTTTGCAGCACTTGACGCTGGTGCTGAATGTCAGCTACTCTTGAATTTCTCGACTTTGAAATGCAGTAATAGTTCATTAGTGTATCGGAAACCTCTACCTTTTCAGTCATGATTTTTTTTTCAGCATTGAAAACGTAGGCCTATCACCAAAAATGTCTTCATTCTACCTTGCGCAGTACATACGAATAATCCTTCACATGCATGTGTTTGGCAACATTGTCCACACTAAATTTTATACTGATATTTAAAACAATAAATTAAAATACTAAAATAACATATTTTACACAATAGTCATGTTTTACTTACAAAATAATTTATTCATCACACACAAAAGGGCCCCGCCTACACAGGCACACATACAGCGTACAGAACTTCAGGAAAAAAATACGTGATTAAAAAACTTCTCAATATATCCGAATGGTGTCTATTTACGAAAGGCATTTAATAATACGATGAGGGCGATGAATACTAGTTTGGTTTCCGTATTTTTTTTTTTTTAACTTTATTTTGTTGTTAGAATAAATTTTGCGCATGTAACTTACGTAACAGATTTTTTAAAAAAAAAAAATTACTAACATGTACCACACCTTTAATTAAAATTCCTACGCCATATAAAGTTATGGATTTCATTCATATGTCATATTTACTCTATGCAGTACGTGAAGACAGCGAGCCTTGCGCCTAGAGGCGATACCGCAATAGAAGCACCAGCTAGCGTCGCACCATCCCGCCTTAGCTATTTAGTAGTTTCTTGCCTTTTGGCGTCACCTAAATTGCAATAGGGAAGATTGATTTTAAAAAATATGTTGGACAAACGCCATGGCTAGTTATCACTTTGTGTCATACAGAACAGACAAACAAAAGATAATTTAACAAACACACGCACAGAAAACCAAGCCAAATGTAGCCGATTACAAATTATTTACCATTTGAAGGAATTAGAACAAGCCTAAAGCACAGACGAATCTATTGAGTTGCATGCTTGCATGCTTGCACACTTGCATACTTGAATACTTTACACCTGTACACTTGCTTCCTCGCATACTTGCATATATATTTTATCTTTGACCTCAGCCAAATAGAATTATGTTTCCTATGAATAAAAATATAATAAGCAAGAAGTTTCGCTTTTGTCTTTGCATATTAGCACTCTTGCATGCTTGCACACTTGAATACTTTACGCCTGTACGCTTGCTTACTCGCGTACTTGCATATATTTTTTATCTTTTGACTTCAGCCAAATAGAATTATTAATGTTCGCAGGCTTTCACGGCCATTGTCTGAAGTAGCTTGGCTTCTGGGTTGTAGCCGTGTCCTTAGCGAATAATTCGCCGACATTGCAGTCGCCATCACCAGGTAGGTAACTGCTCCTTGATGATGGCGAGACTGCAATGTCGACCGAAACGTCGGTGAATTATTCGCCAAGGACACGGCCACAACCCAGAAGCCAAGCTACTTCAAATAGAATAATGTTTTCCTATTACTAAAAATGTAATAAGCAAGAAGTTTCGCTTATGCCGCGCGTGGACTCAACGCACAGTTTTTTTTTTTTTTTTCAACAAGCCGCTCATTGATAGCGGTGTGTGGACTCGGCAGAGCCTGGAGAACACCGAATGCCTCCCCGCATGGTAGATTCTTTTCTACTCTGTCCAACACTTCATCCAGACCATCCTCTGTCTCCTGTAAATTCCTACACGTAATGCATGCCAATTTGCATCCCGCATGAATGTGCCCAGGGTTTTCCCTGTGTCTATGCAGGTTTTACCTGGGCCCAACCTATCTCTAGTTATAGTCTAGATTTAAGAGTGAGGGGAGTTAGTCATGGCGCCAATCGCTGCCATGGCTGGCCAATCCCCTCCTAGCACACGATGCATGCGACCCTCTCCCTGCATGGCTAATCCCAGCATGACTAGGCGTATAGGCTTCGGCCTGAGACGCACCTAGGTCCCTCCCTAACCCGGACCCCTCCAAAATACACTTAGTTTTAGTTAGGTTAGGAAAAAAAGATCCGAATGCCTCCGTGGGCCGGGAGGAGGAGCTGGGCGGACCTAGCGGTGAAGTCCCTGGGCCGGGCAGACGTGCGGGCACGCCTGTAACGGTCCGTCCGGGCCGCGGGAGGTCGTTGACCCGGGCGGTGACCTCCCGGGGCCCCAACGGTCTCCGCGGGGACCTCCGCATAGACCTCGCGGTGAACACACTCGCGGTTACTGGCGCGGAACAGCTTTGAGCTCTCGGGCGCGCGGCATTTGGTATAGAAGTGATTTCGTGATTCGAACGGGACTCGGCGTGTAACCACGGCGCTTCCATCTGTGGCACATGACGCGAGCCAAAGGCTCAAAAAATCCAAAAATACATTTTTTTTTTGGTAATAACTCTTTGGTGAATGTTAACAAGATGTGGCAGTATATTAATTTTTTTTTGTCAAAAACCGTTTTCATCGGAGCCGTTTCATTATATCCTCTACATTTCGGTCTGTAATTGGAATGATTCGATAGTCGCCGTAGCTGCTCCGGCAGTGAATTCTAGCGCCGGGCGCGGGAACTACGTGTGATTCGCGTCCATAAATGCAGTTGAAAACACAATTTGCGTATATTTACCACGATCGGAATTTTTTTTTTTTTTTGAGAATGCTACGTTAAGCTTTGTGTCCGAGACACGTCGCTGGCGAATACTAAAAGACTCGTTCACATTCCCCCCCCCCCCTCCCTCCGACTTGGAGATAGGTGGAGCAGTTTGTAAGAGCTACAACGTGTTTGGAATATTTCTCTAAATTAAACTTCGCGTAAATATTTTGCGGCAGTCTAGATAGCAAAAGTTTGTACACTTGAATGACGCTTGTCATTGGGTCACTAGTTATTCAATACGCCATGAGCCAATGTAAAATGAAAAAAAAAATCTTATCAAATAATACGTGACTCAAAGAGAAGGTAAAATGTGGTGGCTACCAATTAAAGCATGACATCGACATGTGCGTTTGTGGAATCTAACTCATAATAAATAGAGTTCTGTACATCTCTAATCGTAAGTGTTAAAATAAGTTATTCCACCCACGGTCCTTAGCACATGAAAGGTCAAATTTTTCCATGCGCCTAACCTTGACTAGTTGTAGAAAGGCAGGAAGTTATTTACTCTTTTTTTTTACAAATTAGCATAACTTGACGTGACTAATCATGTAGGATGAAAAACAGGTTTTTTTGCGTTCGCTGCAGTAAAACGTCTAAACAAATCAGAGGTAAAGGATTAAGTTTTGAGTAATATGGTTATGATTAGACAGGTTATAAATAGAGGCCCCTGTATTTTGCGAATACGTTTCGTATCTATACATATTTCTGAAACCACTGCATTCATTACGTCTCTGTAAGCAACATAATTTAAAAGAATGATATGGGACACCCATGTACGCTTGTGCCAACACAACCTCAACGCAACAAACCTAAAGAGAATATAATCTAAAGTGTAATTTGAAGTGAGACTTGTCCCTAGGTACCATTGGCACCACGTAACATTTGCTTCAAAAGAGTGTCGCACTTTTGCTGGCTTACGAACCAACGAACTGGAATTACAGCATGAGGTATACGCACCAATATGCAAAGGATAATTTACTTCCATTAATCTGCGGTATACACGCCAATACGCAAAGGATAATTTACTTCAATTTATCCAACTCTTAATTTTACTACTAATCAAGTTACCCACTATATATGGCTAAAGACTGGAAACATTCGCGTGTACAATGAGCTCCAAGATAGACTTCAAGTTCCTCTTTTCATTCGCTACTGACTGGCGAGCCTCACGCCTGGGTAACTTGTTATTGATAGAGACAGGAAAAAATTCGCAGGTTTAATGACCTCTAGGCTAGTCTCCACAATCCTTTGCTTTCTCGGACGAATGTCACCTGTTCATTGGCTGCTGGCTTGTGAATCGTCTCGACTGGGTAGCCTGTGATTCGATATTTTTATGATTGAGGGTCCCTTATTGGCCCACAGTCCTCTAGATCGAAAGTGAACCAATGACCGAATAAGAACAAATGAATAATTATTTTAATGTTAGCATATCACGAAATGAATACGCGAATTTTTCCAGTCTGTAGTTATTGATACTTCTTTCATTGAGAGTCTCTAATTAGTCTAGAGTCCTCTACGTATATTAGGTAACAATGAACCGATAGCAGAAGCAGCACAAAATTATAACTATTTGAATTTTAGCGTATCACCAAATATACTTCCGCCGATAAAAACTCGTCTCAGCGGCAGTCCTTTAACTAGATACCGAAAAAATTCGCGGGTTCAGTGACTTCCAGGATAGTTTCCTCATTCCCCTGCGCACTCGGGCAAAGGTCCCCTGCTCATTGGTTGCTGACCTTTGAGACGTCTCAACTAGGAAGAATACGATTCGATACTTCTTTGGCCGGGGCTCTCTCATTGGCCCCGTGTCGTCCTGATAAACTCTGAGCCAATATGAGAAGCAGCACAAATATATCGTGAAATGAGTTCGCGAATTTTTTCTGTCTGTAATCATAACCCAAACGAAGATAAAGAACATTAACAAATAATATTTCCAACACACAGGTTCAGTTCTGCAGCGTTCGGACACTAAATTTGCTATCAGTAGTTACAATACTACATGACGCTTGCACATAAAATTACAACTGACTGTGGCACGAAGTACTAACGCCGTTAAATTGAAATTTACTTCGCACAAAGGGGGGGATCTTCTCACCAATTCTTGGAGGTACTGAACCAAAAAGTCATTTGTAATGATGTCCGTGAAAGAGACCTTATCCTTTCCAATGGAACTCAAATGTTTTGCTGGTCCACGAAGTTGATGAGCTCACGAACACCCCCCCCCCCCCCCCACCCACACACACAGGAGGTGTGGTTTGGATCAGCGCCTTGTACTCTTCCTGCTAATAGCAACGCGTGGTCGTCTCTCCGACTGGTTGCTCGCTCTGCTAGCGAGTGACCTGCTACCCCCGCTCCGTCTGGGATGTAAACACTGCCATTCCGCGCACACGGTGCTAGCCTCATTACTCTCTTCCGACTGAGCCGTCTTCAGCGACTCAAGACGACAGTCCAAGAGTCTTGTCTCTGCTACCGATTACTAAAGTTCTGTAGGTTTCTCGACAAGAATCTGTGACGACAGCAGGATCACAGGTATCTTTCCCACTCAGGAATATATATATATTTTAACTACTAACCTTATTAAAAAATTAGGTGTATTCGGGAGGGGTCCATGATAGGTAGGGGCCTAAGTGCGTCTCAGGCTGAAGCCTATACGCCTTAATAATGCAGGGTTTTAGCAATGCAGGAAGGGTGATAGGAAGGGATTGGTCAGTCATGGCTGCGATTGGCGCCATGGCTGCGATTGGCGCCATGACTAACTCCCCTCGATGACCATTCTAGACTATAAACTAGATAAGTTGGGCCCAGGTCAAACCTGCATAGACACAGGAAAAACCCGGGGCACTTTCATGCGCGATGCAAAGGTCCATGCATTGTGTGAGCAGGTTGGCTATGGGAAACAGAAGGATGGTTCAGGCAGAAGAGTTGGACAGAGTAGAAAGAGTCTACCGTGGGGGGTTTGGACGCGTCTCAGGAGCTAACTGCCTGTGTATATATACCCCACTCCTGTACTGTCGTCACACCTATTCGTTTTTCTGCGCAGTAAACACATCGGCCGACTGGGGTCAGCGCGCAACTTACACTAGCCGACGTTTCGCACCTTACTCCCCTCTTGATAATTAATGCTGGTTGTGTCTATTAAGCGAAGGTGTGCTTGTAATGAGCATACGCCCCATTATATTCTGACAAAAATATAATGTGCAAACATATTAGATCGTAAGTACGTTTTTTTCACGCTACGTATCTCTACTAATAATAGGTATTATAAATGCGTGTGTTTGTTTGTCTTCCTTTCACGCAGCAACTGAGCAATGGATCGACGTGATATTTTTTTTTTGTATATAGATTGTTTATGGGCTGGAGAGTGACTAAGCTTACATATGATTATGAAATTCCATTCCTAACGGAGTCCAAAAGCTGTACATTCAAATTTATAATAGAAAATCATAGGAGTAAGGTCATATACACACAAACGGTGAGTTTATGTCATTTCTCTATGTCCGCCACACGGTCATATAGTAATATCTGGCAACTTCCTATCCTTCTCCTTGGAGAAACCCTTCCGCGTAGTGATGCTCGTGGCTGCTAGCGAACTAAAGGCGTTAATAATAGTTTAATTTAGAACTTCGT
Organism: Bacillus rossius redtenbacheri; assembly: GCF_032445375.1. Lineage (NCBI taxonomy): Eukaryota > Metazoa > Arthropoda > Insecta > Phasmatodea > Bacillidae > Bacillus > Bacillus rossius. The sequence continues at coordinate 335,266,332 of NC_086330.1, read as the reverse complement.
CAATGGATGGAGTTGCCTTGAATTTTTAATGCGCTATCGTTTGGTGCATCCGTCACGTCTGGCCTATAGGGTTACCTGCCTTCCCACAAAATGAAGCTGGAGATTGGCATCCCGGTTTTGCTTATGCGTATTCTTGATGCACTGAGATTGTGCAATCAATGGGACTATAAAATCATAATTTCCCGTTTTTCAAGTGTATGTCCTACAGACATGAACTCTGTAATGATGTTCCCTATATTATGAAGAGTTTAGCCCGGGCAACGCCGGGTACTTCAGCTAGTACACTATGTATGTAAATTCTTATTTAATTATTTGACATGACAACGTCTAATAAATCGATGAACGCAGGCTGCACGCACGAAAAAGTGTCCCGTAACGCACATTTTCCCGTTACGCTGTGTCCCGTTACGCTCATTGTACGCTTGCGCCGCATCTATCTCTTTCCCACTCGATTGGAACAACCATCGATTTGACTTTTTCGAGGCACATTAAACTTGAAACACTCCCATTCTTTTCCTACTTTTCCTATCATCGTCCTATCCTTAACAGAATAACACAGATTGGAAGAAGTTAAATAGCAAACATGTATAAAAGTTATAGTTAAAATAATCTCTTCGTTAAATTAATAAACATATTTGAATTATTGAGTGAAAATAAAAGTAAATTTATCAATTAAATTGTAGATTTTATTTCACTCCTTCATTGTATCCATACAAAATAGTGATAATTCAATAAAAATGATTCAATTTTATTCATAAAAATATGCAATCATTTCATCAACGTTTTGTTATGACGTCACGTTAAACTATCGTCCGTAAACCGACTTTACAGACAACCAATTTTTTTTTTACAGGTTCAGCTCTGCACTGCTTCGAGTCTACGTGCCTGAGCAGTGGCAACATCAACAACTGCATCAACACCAACAGAACCGTGCAGAAGGAGTGCAACAGTGCAGTTCTGACTCAGAACGTGAATACCCTGAGAAGCTCTGGTGGTACCCCGTACCCAATCCCCCCGGCAACCAACCAGTGGACCTGCATCAAACATGTACTCACCGGTAGGTGAAACTATACAGACAGGTTCACTATGAGCGGCAGTTTGAGTTTTACTTGCCTTGCAATTGGTAGGTGGGGGGGGGGGAGGTGTCCCGATATGCTCTGATGGTCAATCATTACAGCTGCTAGGATTTCGCAGATTCATTTAGCACACACACACTTGATTTAGTTGATGATTATAGAGTTCGAGTGCGACCGTCAGCCAGTTATGAACAAGGAGATGAAATTTGTTAACCCATCATGTCCAGCCCACCAAAGAATATGGACGTGTTAGCCACCAATGAACAATCTATAAAAAAAACTTGTTTACATACAGGAAAAGTGAGTCAAGTGAGTCTAGCCTGAAATCATAATCGTGGTCCTAGAAATCGTTGTCTTATTTATTTAGTATTTATATGCTAGAATAAACACATCTGCCTACATGCTGCTTTTGCGTTTGGGTCACTGTTTATTCCAAAGACTCTGATCAAATGAAAATCTCTTATTAAAAGAAGTATCGAATAACAGGAAGCCCAGTTTACATGCCTCTTATGTCAGCAACCAGTGGCATTTGTCAGAGTACATAAATGATTGTGTAGTCTACCCTGGAGGTCACCGAACCCGCAAATTTTTCCATTTCCTACCAATGGCCAGATGTTGTATAAAGAGTTTTATATGTCGTCGATTACTGTAAATCAGTAATATTTCACTGAAAAACTGTTTAAAATACAGATTCCAAATGGAACAAATTCAACTGTTTTCTATCGAAATTTCACTTATTCGCATTAGTTTTAGCAGTTTTATATTTTGCACAGATTATATTATTACTGATTTCAGTCGCACATGAATGGGCTAATGAAAATGTGGTTATCGTGCTAATGATAATCCATGTTTCACCGGAAAGCTGGAAATAACTATGGCATGTTAAATATTATTACATACATTATAGCAGTAAGGAGAAGCTGTAGCATCTCTGCCATTGCCAAATGGCCAACTAGTGACAATAAACGAAAACCCTAACCACATTCAACCTGTCAAATAGGAAAGAAAGGAAACCTAAGCTGCCATATTGGTTTCAACAGTTTTTATGCCATAATTTTTTAATAATTAAATTTGCTGTTGTAAAGGCTGAGATCACACTTTAACAGTTTTGCAAACTCATAACATTATGGATATTTACAATATAATTACAGTTTTAGTCTTTCCCAAAAATGTATTAAATACTCTTACGCCATAGTTTTCACCCGAAAAACCATTGTAAATGCAAGTCACTAACAATTTTAAGCATTCCGTCAAATTATATAAATGGCTTTAATGTAGCTACATTTAAAAAAAAAATCAAATAAGAGAAAATCGCTTACCAAAAAGCTTTTGGAACCAATAAGGTGTATTTTGGTTCATATCTCTTCCTCTTTAAGGAAGTGTGTATGTCAGCAGCCAACGAACTACCAATGTAGGCTGTGGAGTCAAGCTTTAAGGTCGTTGAATCCGCGGTTTCTTCATGTATATAGTCATAAATATTCCTTTAAATAACGATAAACTAAAGAGTTTCTTGGCGCAAAAACTGATACCTCTAATTATCAGGCAAACTGTTATGCTTCCACATCCCCTAAAAGGATTTTAAAAGGTATCCCAAAAAGATATACTGTAATAATCACAATTTGCAACCTTTTTGGGGGGAAAACTTGTCAATTCTATATTAATAAAATTATTTAAAGGCAAAAACTTTCATTCCAAGGCGAATCACGAATACCTTGTTATTTGGGCTATATTTAAAGCATAGTGTTTAATGTAGACATTTTTTCTGTGTAATATCCAGCCACAATTTTTTGGCACTGTTCAGCTATGTCCACCATAAATTAATTTGTTTGTTTAGGTAGGTACTCTATGCCCTCCAATCCTAAACTGATATTTGTTACCTCTTCACAGCTACTAACTACAGCCAACAACTTATTCACGACAACTTTTACCTGAATACTTAAATATTTGTCCACCAAATGATTCAGTGGACAGCCTCTCGAAAGCCATCTGGGTCCAATTTTTGGCTGGTTCATTCAAACACTTATATTTATTTTTCGCAAATGTGTCTTAGTGTCTTACATTTCAGTGACAAAGTGGGCTTTTTCGGGAATACTGCTTTCTTCCCCACCAATATGATTATTCGCCTCTCCATATCTTCACTTAACCCATGGTTTGACTCTCTACTTACATACCTGTTGAGGTGACTATGCATTAATTACAAATTAAAATTTATTTCAACACACTTTCATCAATGAAATATCGACCAAGTAACATTTAACGAGACATTGTAACATCAACAATTTGTATACTTTCCATGCCATGAAACATATTTTCTTACAGTTTAGCTGGTAATATTTGGCCTAAAACTTTGTTATTGGTTATCTCACCATAATTCATTCTTAAAGATCTTTAAATGTTTTTGAAACATTTTATAAATGTAAATTAAATTACTTGAAACAATGTAATGTTTCTGAAACACTACAGAAATGTGTCTTGAACTTCGGTGATGCATAGGATGATGTAAGGTGCCTCAAACTGGAATAAAGCAGAAATGTTAATATCCTATGATATAGAAAGTCATCGTTACATTTGCACACACTCTCAAATATTTTCGTGTTTTCAAGACACTTACCTATATCTATATTCTAACCCACATATCCTTATCGTTTTTTTACAAGCTTTCAAAATGACTTAAATTATATTTGTGCGCTAGCTTGCTATAGCCTATCAAGCTAGACTCGAGCATAAATATTGATCGTTATGAGGCAGTCATGCATTCACAAACTTTCAGTATGCTCGATTGTTGTAAGTAATGGTGTATAAAACTTGCAGGTTTTATTGGTAGGCTGACTGCAAGCATATTCTGCTATGAGGGAATGTTTCTGCAGCATTACAGAAATGTGCATGGGCGAAAATCTGTAGGATTCCCAGGGGAGCCACGGGATAACGTTTATCATTCCCATTTCACAATTACGATTTTGCAAGCTCAAGTGGGCACACTCAGTAAAGGGTTTATTGGTTTCCCCCCCCCCCCCCCCACCTGGGAGAATATATGTCCATGTAAATGTGTATTCTCTGCCATTAGGGATTTGTTTTGCAGAATGATAGCAATGTGTCTGAAACTTGTTAGCTGTACGCAGGGGCGTAGCCAGGGGGGGGGGGTTAGGGGTTCAACCCCCCCCCCCCCCTTAGCACCAAATCTTTAATTAATTTCTTATTCATCACTCAAACAAATTTCATATTAAAATTAATAAATAATTTACCATTACAATATTTAAATTTAAGTACCGAAAACTGCTAAAATAGCACTATTTTACACCTTAAAATCCAAATTTTCCCGGGGGGAGGACCTCCGGACCACCCGCTTACATACAGGAGGGGTCCATGCTTCTTAACACCCCCCCATACACAAATCCTGGCTACGCCACTGGCTGTACGGAAGGTGTCGGAATGCCGGCTGACGGTGCCCTTGTGTGCCGCAGGCATGTCCCACAACCAGCCCGCCACGGCCGAGGTGAAGATGTGCTTCCCGGACGTGCCGAACGCGTGCGACGCGGTCACGGGGCTGGCCAAGGGCCTGGAGGTCCAGCTGATGCCGCAGCAGCCGGGCCAGGTGAAGACCATGTGCGAGGCGTGCAACGGCGACTCGTGCAACCCGGCCAGCAGGCCGGCGGCCTCCTCCTTGTCTGCCGCGCTCGCCGCCGCGGCGCTGCTGCTGCTGCTGCCGCTGCGTCACTGAGCGGCCGCCATCTCGCGCTCCGCAGCCGGCCGACATAACCTCAATCTCGCGCCCCGCAGCCGGCCGACATAACCTCAATCTCGCGCCCGCAACATCGCCCAGGGACAGTCGGGTCTCGCGGGACAGTTTCACATCTACACACTTCAACACGGCTTGTTCATGTTTACAAGCTTCGTCTTCTTGGTTAGGCTATTGGATGTCCGTTATTTGCTTGAATACCTATACGTGTATCTCCGCCACGTTGAAAAATATTTTACCAACCAGGATAAAAGTAGGTATCTTGACCAATAAAATTTTCGCGAGACACAACTATCACTAACAAAAACATTTGAACATGCGCTGCACCCTGCCCTTTATTATTTTTATTTTGTAATTGTGTCCAGGTGGTTACAAATTCCTTGTAACATCTGCATGCAGGTAATGCAAAGTCCAGTAAGAACACACCTACCGTCCACAGGCAGCCAAATAATTATTTTCCATCATTTAGCTCCAGTGCCATATTGTTTATCTACACCAGTTAGCGTGTTTTACAATAGCACGTATAACAATAATGAGCTTAAATGAGCTGTAGCCTACCAGAACTTAATAAACGCGTGATAAAATGAGCGATTTTCTCTAACACTCAGTTATAGTCTAATTGCTTGTACCTAATACATAAACAACAAAAATACTCATTGTTGTCCAAATCTATTAAACACTGCAGGATAAGACCTAATATTAAGTTCCACTACAGCTTACATTACAGCCTACAACATTTACCAGTATATAGCCAACCTTTGTAGTTTCCTGGATGGTTGGTTTGAAGAGCTTTAATGTCCAAAATTATCATTTTAAATAAACAATATGACTGCTTGAATGGGAAATTGCTATTACATTTTATTTGTACCTCTACGTTACATATAATTTAAGTAACTATATGAATGAAGGGTTTGAATTTGGTTAGATTAAATAAGAATTTTAATCAAAAATATAATGCAAAGTGTAGTCCAAAATGTCTGAATTCATCGTGAAGCTTCTTAAATACACCACTGGTAATATACATGTAGCTTTATGTGTGATTCATATGTAGTATTTGTATGTATTTTTATTAGTAACCTAGAATATTGTCATATCATTTTTATTTCTTCCACTTCCAATTTTTGATTCCTTCTTTTATCTTGAATGTTGATGCTGGATAAATTTAAATACATTTAGCAAAATTTACAGAGAGATTTGAGTGACATAAAATATGTCTGAATAAATAAGTATTATCATTTTCCTAGCAGGGGAGTATCAGAGCCGGTTTTGATTTATAGGACTGACTGCTTCTCATTGCTATTCACACATGTGTTACATAAGTGTTTCTGATACTGATGTACATGTTATTTTGTTTTTTAGAAACTAATATATGTAATCAATAACATGCAATGTTGTAAAATTTTACATTTATAATCTATATACAAAAATTTTTATTACATTTTCAGATGTGCTATATTGTGTGCTTTTTATTAAATCTGTATTTTAATGCCAGATTTTTTTCTGTGTGTGGGATACTTAAAATTGGAATAAATATATAGCACTATATGTATGTAAGGGGGTTACTTCAATTAATGTGTATAATATTCTGTACTTTTTTGCATTTAGTCAGTTAAGAGTATTTCAGAAATTTCTTTACTGTACAAGAAAATTAAAAAATTTTGAAGATTTTTGTATTTTATAAAATGTTTTCATAAAGTATTTTGAAGAAAAAAAAGACTAGAATTATAATACTTGCCAGTAAGGCATGAATATTTTTGCAACTTAGTGACTGTATTATTTTTGACATTTTTGTTTCAAAATAAATCTTTTAACACAATTTATTTTTCTTCTTAAGATCCATCTGTTAAAACACAAGCTGGTTCAAAGTAATTTCTAACAATTATCCTTGCATTCTACAAAAATGTGCAAGTAGGTAATATGATCCTAAAGTTTCAGGCAACATTTTGAAAACATTAGCTTCACTTTTATTGCAACATACTAAAGATATTGGTTGTGTGGTGACTTAATTTTTCAGAGAAGGTTATTCAGAACGTAGTTAAGTTTGATCATAAAATGTATACATATCTGTATATTGTATTCAGTGATTCACTGTACTTTTGAGTCACTCAAACAAGCATACAGGGGTAACATTTTTTACATGAAAACCTCATGAATTTCGATGCCTTGACTTAGTGCATTCATTCTTAACTTTTTTAAAGCAACAAAGCAATCACTTTACTTTTTGGATATTATTTAACATAGGTTTTCCTTTTAGTGCTCTTCCTTCTAGGAAACTTGTGTTGTAAACACTAACAATTTTTTGTCACAAATTCTATATGTTAGGTGTACTTATTTCATATTTTATTTGCTTCATCTTATAACAGCTGGAAATTAAATTGTCCGTCTGTCTCGAAAGGTGAAATTAGGAAAGTTTATGTCCGGCGAGCTCTCAAGGCGGTTCTAGGCCAGGTGGCGGGAGACAGCAAAGACGAAATGAAGAGCAAGAGGTACACTTCACGTGGTGCTACCGTAGCACTCAGACCGTTGCATTCCGGTACCCAATCACGGCCCTGCGTGCTTATGGAACGTGACCAGCACGGTTATGAATCAGTGCGTGGAGTTAGCAGTTCACGGGTGCCGCGGAGTGAAAGTCCACTAGTGGAAGTGCGTGGTTGCATTGCAAGCGTCACAGAAAGTTCGTGACATGGAACACGATGAACATAGCTACACAACGGAGCACTTAGGATGGCAGGCACAGTTTAGTTAACACTACAAAATGTTTAAATAACATAGGTCCAGGTTCACAGTACATGTGCGAAACCTGGACGCCTGGATCTACTTAAGTATCAACAGCACTGAGCCGGAGTTGCATGGAGTACAGAGGACATCAGTGGTTAAACATGGGTGAATGCTCTCGCGTTCACGCTCACGTGGGGACACGGCCTACACTAAAACCCGAAGAAAATGAATAATTACAAATTAAGTTTGTTAAGTGGCTGCACATTACGTCCGTAGATGGCTCAGTGCGGATGAAAGTCCAACGTTCACAATCACAGCTTCTTGCCCAAGGATGGGCTCGCACACAGCCTGTCGACTACGAAGGTGAAAACTGAAACTCGTGAACACGCAGTTGCAAAGGAAAGAATTATGTTAAGCAATGAACTCTTTATAGCTGCACCGAGGTGAGGCCTCCCACAGGGCCGATGGAAAACGATTAGGATGTACTTACACTATTACAACTAAGTCAGGCGAACAAAGCAGTTAGGACCTCGTGGCGTGGAGGACACTTCCGGCAGCTGCACGCCGGCGGAGGCCGCGTTTCCCACGTGAAGCACAGAGTGTGGGAACGATTTGAGCTGAGTTTTGTGGCATAGTCGCACTGTGGGTAATATTTAATTAAGTAAGAAAGACTAGTGATGCTGAGGTTTTAATTATTCATTAACAATTAAAGCAAATCATAATAGTTTGATACCACTTCAGGCAGATTGATATCCGCCGGGCGCAGCGGAGGAACACATGAACACTTGACGGCCGCGCGGGCAGCCATGGATACATTGACCTCAGGGTCATTTCACTCGGTGCACTTCACTACAATAGGCTGCCCCAGGGCGCGCACAAACACTGCACTCCCGGGGACACAGTCACATGGGTGGCAGTGGGCAACAATGGTCTAAGCGACTATGAGGAGCACCGACGGATGTCGTCAAGCTGGTACACAACATACATCAATACGAAGAAATTTCACATCACACTAGCTGTCTCCCATGTGTGCCAACCACTGCAACCATAACATCTCACCCTTTTGCATCACCTCATTTTTCCACTATATTTGTTACCCTTCGTATATCTGATTCACCTTGACCCTCTCAGGGAGGGTCAAGGTGAATCAGATATACGAAGGGTAACAAATATAGTGGAAAAATGAGGTGATGCAAAAGGGTGAGATGTTATGGTTGCAGTGGTTGGCACACATGGGAGACAGCTAGTGTGATGTGAAATTTGCTTTTAACAGCTAGTGTGATGTGAAATTTGCTTTTAACACTGCTGTCCCTACTTGCAGTTATACATGTGGTTTGTTTTCCACCGTCTTCCAAGTCTCTTAACGTATTCTCTTCCTGGATATCACTCATTATCCCTGCACTGACCCTATCGAAATCCCCAAAAATCTTGCATGTATCAGTACTTCCCCTTTTGCCCTGCACTATATGACTTGACTGACCTTCCTCATCTATTTCTTGGTTTACCGCCCATTCTATCTGGCCAGTTCGTTTGCACCATTAAGGGTGCAAATGACGTGTTCTTTCCCGACAAGGTATGACCTTGTTTTAGGGTATTTGAGACAATTACAGCTGGTTCCCAGACATTGTCACTTACTATTTTGGTGACTACCAACTCGCCTTCCTGAAATTTGATGTCTGTTTTCTGAACTGACCTGTCATAGTACCGTTTGATCCAAGCCTGCGTGGCTTACAAGGCTTCATAGATGCCCCCCTGGTTGACAGGTTGCAACATGGCTGTAGTGACGGGCATGGTGGTCCTAATGCATCTACTGAATTTGATTTTCGCCGGTGATGCCTGCAACACTGTGATAGGGGTATTGTTGTACTTGCACAAGTGAACCCTGCGATCAGTACACTTCAATTTGCTATTGTATAGGATCTATTTATGAATTCCCATAGCTTTTTCTATCTTACCATTGCTTCGATGGTAGTGTGGACTGCATGTAGTAAGAGTGATGCCAAATTTTTGTAGTACTTCTGGCTCTCGTATGACATGAAGAGTAAATTAATTGCCCATGATGATGACGACTTTGGGAAACCCATGAACATAAAAGACATCCTACGTTGTATTTATGATGCCTGCAGAGGATTTTGCACACATTGGGTGAACAAAAAGCCAGTGGGAATAGTAATCAATGAGTATCAAGAATGCCTTTCCTGCTATTTCCATATTCTATCCTTAGTTTTTTCAACTGCTGAATGCCCTTTATGCTGCAATGCAGAGGGAACAACAATTTTGTTTCATTAGAATACCATTTCATCTATGTGTAGGTTATTTTTCACTCTTCGTATTCACTATTTTCCCCTAGAAGCTTACAAAGCATGGAATATTCTGAGTTTCTCTTTGAAAGATAAATTTTCTACTCTCATTTATTGGTACGTGTGTACTCAACGAATGTACCACATCTAACATTTCAGCATCATTTTCAGTCTTCAGGTGTTGCCTATGTTTTTGTTCGTAACTGTTACCAAATAGTAGATAAAAGTCATGGAAATTTGTTTCTGTAAAATATATGGCTAGAAGTTCCTTCTCTGATTGAGAGTAGTTTTTTTTAACTGTCTAATAGGTTTTGTGAAGAGTTGTGACTAACCGAAGGTTACCATAACTGGACTTCGGCAACAAACAGCACCCTAGCCCTTACTGTGATGAATCATACTGTAAGGTGGTTTCTTTGTCAAGGTCCGATAATGCCAGAACAGATGAATCCACAACTTTCTGCCTCATCCCATCAGAAACCATCTGATGTAAAGGTTGCCACTGCCAGTCGACTCCCCCTTTGAGTAGTTCATACAGGGGTGCCATAATTGTTGCTATTTGTGGTAAGAATATTGGATGTAATTGAAAATCCCTAGTATTTTTTGCAATTCTTTCCTGTTAGAGAATTTTTTTTTAATTTGTTAGTGTCCTTGCTCTACTGTCATGCATACTGCAGAGAAAACATGGCCAATGCATTCAACTTCAGTAACTTTTTACTGAAGTTTATAGATGTAAAATTTTATATTTCGAGCCCTAGCCCATTCCAAAACTCGTTGAACAGCTTCATCATAATTCTGTCTCGGTACTCCCCATACATAATAAATCGTCAAAGTATATTACTGTTTTAGGTATATCTCCAAAATTACTCTCAAGAAGACGTTGAAGACGTTCGGCGCATTGGCTATTCCATACGGTAGCCGCAGATACCGATGGATCCTAAATGGGCTTCAAAAACAAATTTAAATGATGTTTTCCCCTTATTTAGTTTTATGGAATCCTTCCCCGAGATCAAATTCAGAGAAGTTTTTTTTTCCTGACAACTGCTTACAGATGTCACTGAGTATGGGAACCAAATGATATTGTCATTTGATTTGTTTATTTAGATCCATCGGATCAAGACATACTCTGGACTTACCATTGGGTTTTTCAGTGACCACTAGCTTTACCCAACAATATTATGATACAATCCAGTGTCTTTAATTTCATGTTTTGTAGGCTCGACCCCAAACTGCTTGTTAACTTTATTAAAGACCTGTAATAGTAGCACACTAAAATTTGCACCAGTGTACAATTTCATCTTCATATTTACCTCTTCAATGGCTATATTCTCTCGCCACTCATCGGCAGGTAGCATTGCTTCCCCTGTCGTTTTTAAAGCAACCCCTTTGATTAAAAGGACAGAGTGTTACACTGACATTGTCACAATAAAGGCTTTCTTGTGAGCTGCATGATTCAACTTGTGCCACCACTTGTACATTCTGTACTCTACATGACCTTGCAAATGGATTCAGAACTCCAAATTTTGCACAGTTCTTTCCATACGCCCGGCATGCTTTGGATCCATGACCTGACTGCCATCATGAGATTATCTACTCATAGCAAAGCTTCTTTAAAGACAATTTCTTGTAAACCATGTACAATACTATCCTGCAGCATCTTGTTTTCTGCACTCTCACCAGTGTTGTGATTATAATTACACTTATTAACGAGTTGCCACAGGGCCATCAAAACTTTCCCTATCATCTTCGCACCTCTGAGTAAATACACATAGTTCAAAGACCTCAAGGACATTATTGATTTTTTTTTTCAGTTTTAAATTTAAATATAGTACCATGTTGTAACATGATATATGACCTGAATTAAATGACACATGTAAAACTATAATTTGAACAATGTAACATTTTACACAAATGTATAACATCTATTTATAACACACTGGAATTACTGCAGGCGATGTCACAAGCCAATTTAGCATATTGTTTGTGAATACTGTAACTGTAATCTTTGGGTGACTGGTGATACTACATTTGTGTAACCAAAGGGTTATAACCAAAGGGATGCAGTGCACACTCGGGAAGAATATTGTTCCGACTGTGCTGCTGTGCCTGTTGAAGCCAAAATGGTGGACATAGAAAAATTTACATTTATACAATATATATATGCACTATGCAAATTAAACTGCTCGGGCCAATTTTACCATGCAGTCATTAAATTATATTTAACGAAATGTATTTAAAATTACATAACCTTTTTAAACTACTGTTAACTTTTTTTCATTTCACCACATCATTCTTGTGTTTCACTAACCAAAAAGAGTTCACCTAAGATTAGCTTTATTACATTTTATTAGAAATACAATTACAATCATAACATAGTTCATAAAGAAAGAAAAAATTAATTTCTAAAACATTTATTATATAATTTGCAATTATTTATGATCAAAATCTTAATATATATATAAAACAAATAAAAGAAATTAGGAGCTTTATCAAATACATTCAGGTACCTACTTAAAATGGTGTATTATTTATTCATTTTTGAAAGTATAATATGAAAAACCTTTCTATTTTTTTGATATTAATGTTAGCATTATTTTAATTCTTTGACATATTTTAATTTTACAAACAAATTTTTTTAAAGCACATCAAATGTTATTTTTAAGTTAGGTTATTTCTGTTAGATACATACATTACATAAATTTAATAAAATTGTAAAATCTTGTTTTCGATATATATGTAGGTCTTTATTCATAGTAATTAAATATGTTAGAAACAAACGAGATATTCAACTCATAAAAATGTCCAAACATTTTGTATAAATCTTGTAGAATTAATAGAAAGGGTCCTGGAAATACTAATGAATACTTGACAAAACAATTAGGAAGTAAACATCTTTGGTCTATAGTGGTTCTGGTTTGTTTCGAACCAATAAAACGTCAATAGAGATAGCCAAATTAAAAATTTTATATATACACATATAAAACTTTTATCACAACCCAAAATTAAAGTATATAATTAAAGATTAGAATTTTAACTTGGTTTTTTAAAAAACTATCACATAAAAACATATTTGAAATGATTTCTTCATAGAAAAAAAGATTATGTGTAACTCATTACATGTGATAGAAGTGAAACTTCTTTGGCAATTCAAACCTCGACTCGTAAGTATGCCGTAAGGGGGGAAAAGAGCAGCAAAAGAGATATAAGACCATTTTTATAAATAGACATGAGTTAACACAGTTATAACCCATTTCAAAATAACTGCTCAGAATATCAATGCGTATTAATCAATCAATAATGATATATAACAAATATTACTCACTGTTTAAATAATCACACCATAAAATGTTATATTAAGATTTTCAGGACCCCCACTATAGGATGAAAACAATTCTAACTACCATTTATAAACATTTTAAAAAAGTAACCCAAATTCAATAAACTTTATTCGCAACCGCATTTATAATACTACTTAGTATTACTCAGCCAAACCATTTATAAAATTTAATAATAACGTAACACAGCGTGGGACTTTAGGATCTCATTTCTTTTTCAAATATTTAAGAATCTTAACTTTTATGTAATTACTATTAAATTGTTTAAATAGAAGTAAATAAACATGAATAAACAAAACTTTTACTCACTTCAAAATAACAGGTCAGGATATCAATAATTGATTAATCAACATAAATATTACTCGCTGTTGAAATAAGTACTCAAACCATAAAGAAATTTGTTTAGTAAATATCAAAGCTATGATTGATTATAATAAATTAGGTGTAAATTAATGTCATATTATGTCTGGATTAGATGTGATCGAGCATTTTTCTAGACTGATTTTGTAGTTCTGCAAATATCACTTTATCATTGAGTTATAGTGCATTATGACGCAAATCATCTCGGTGGATTTTGGTAGAGTGGCCATTCGGTAACCTGATTAGATAGGAGGTGGGTCCCAACCGTTGTAGTACTTCACTTCCCTTGGAGCAGCCCACTTGGGGCTTAGGCCCGCACAGTTTCGGCTACCAAACGACAGGTGGTGGCACCGGGTGTAGGTGTACATCAACTGACAAAGTAAACTAATGCTTGAAAAAGCGAAGCATGCTAGATTAGCCCTTGCAGCAAATTGTTACGAAATTGATTGTTTTGATTTGAGACAGCCAATCCTGTAAATTTATTGGTTAAACGATGTATATGCAGTGGTGGCGAGCAGGCATAGCGACACCGATGGCGGTGACTGAGTGTTGCCTTGTATCTGCTGTTTCTCGGGTGGCGTTTGGGTGTCGTTGCTTTTGGTGAGCTTGTCCCGCGGGCACAAACAGCATGGTCGATAAAGTGGCTATAGTTGTCGCGATGCCCAGCAGGGAGGCTTTCTTCACAGCAGTGTCACAAGGGCGTTGTGGCAGTAGATTCCTTTGGTATTCCTGAATGGTCTTTTATTCAGGGCCTTGGTTCGCTTCGCTCGTGTAGACATCCCTGTTGTCCCTGTACCGATGCTGAGCATCTGACTGATATGGTGGTGGTTTGGATGTGTTTGTCCGACGTGCCAGGTGGATATTTCCCGGCAAATTTAGTCCAGAACTTTGTTGCATAATTCCTTAACTTGTGTCCCCGGCGGCGGTGGCCAGAGCCGCTGGTGTGCTTAAGAGGCAGAGAGGTAGCTCCGATGATGGGCCAGCAGCTGTTCCTCCTTTTTGCCCTTCTGCTCCCTTGCTCAGCAGGGGAAGGGGATGGGGGGATGACACTCAAGAGGATGGGTGTCGGTCCTCAGAGGGTCGTTCCATGAAGGAGGGTTAGAGCAGTCCCCGAAGGGTAGCTCCAAGGAAGGAGAGACAGAGGAAAGGTTAGTTCAGCCGATAATATGCTGTCAAAGTGTTAAGGTTTATTTCCCCAGATTTGTTTTGGGCAAGGATCTCTTACAAACTTGGTTAACCCCAAGGTACACCATACATCATATATATGCATTCATATATTATTTACAATGCATGTTCACATGAAGGGTTTTGGGTCTCTAAAAATACAACATACATCATTATACAACTTGATGCTTATACATTTACCCTAGATGTCCACAGACGATGTTATAAGTCTGCTTAATATATATTGTTTGCGAATCTATCCATCTGCCATCTGTGGGTGGATGGTGACACTAGTCTGTTCTTCAGTCTGTGATGCGCTGATTTGCAATGTCGCATCACGGGACGTCACGATGCCATACATTGGAGTGTTTATTGCGACACACATGTCTTTATCACTGTGCGGTCTCGGACCACAGGAAAAGATCCAGGCTCGGATGTGGTATCGCGAAGCCTGGTGTCGGGGCTTGTACTGGTCTTGTAACCTGGCCGCTTCTTGTTTTCAGCACCTTCGGGTCACACACTGGCAGCGCAGAAAACCCTTGTAGAGGCCAAAGTGCAAGGCTCTGGGGTGGCAGCACAGCACTCGAGGGCAGCTGGGTGTTCTTAAAGGGCTGTGTCGGTACCATGACACCAGATGGACACAACGCCGAAAACTATCGTGGTGGCATAATGTCCCGAGTCAGTTTATCTGCAGCTGGCAATCAGCTGGCTTCAAATATGTCGGTACCTCGCGGCTAGCATCCGAGACGAATCAAGGTGACAATGAGCTGTGCCAGTGAGATGGGCTTTGGTGCAGATTATGACATCAGGTTCTCTTGCTTCGATGCGTTAAGCAGGCGGGTGGATATTTTGATGGGCGTCAGTGTCAGTTGTGTTAGATTGAAGAAATGAGGTAGGAGGTCGATGGCTGTGTTGAAACCAATGACAGTGGCAGATGTAGCAATGATGATGGCTGTTTCTGGATGGGAGGTTATACGTCCACATGCATTGACAGTTGGTGTGGATGGGAACTGCCCAGGTGTGATGAGGGGAATGGATGGTACATGGTTCGGTAGTGGCATCGGGAGGTTCCCAGTCCCACCAGGCATCTGTGGCTGGCCGCAGTCGACAGCGACACCTCTGTTGTAGCATGCCATCAATGTCGTACATTTCAAGTTCCCACTCACTGTCCATTCTTTGTGTGTGTGCCAGTCCATGCAGTCGGGATGCAAGAACTTGTACACCCCTCGTATGGGGCTCCGTCCACACTTTCGCCAGGACACAATGACCTCATGCCACACACTATCATGTCGTACACACAATAATCATAATAACTACCACACTCGTAAGATCCGAAGTCCTACACCATGGGTACATTATATGGTCATTCAGTCCATGTCGTAGAGACCACTCCTCGCTACCATCCCACCAGCTTGTCAGTCTGCAGGTAACTTCTTGGTCATTATGTCACAACGACGCCTGCCCCAAAAGTGTGTGCATGCCACGAACGCGCCCCAGGGGCGGCCTAGTGCAACTTAGTGCTTCGAGGAGAACGACTCCGATATAGATGGGTCGATGGCCACTCGTGTGACTATCGGATGTTTTATTGTTTTTATAAATTCTTTTATTGCGGAAAGAGAATAGCTACATATAGCGGTGAAGCCAAGAAATATAAAAATATGACTATATAATAAACAATTTACATACACTAGCTGCAATACCAGACAATCATTGTCTCTTCCTGCAGTTCATGACACGAATATAGTACAGAGTGATACCAGAGCTTACATAACAAACAGTACATGACAATAATGTTAATGTATTTGTCCGCCATGCGCTGTTCCTCCTTCTTGTCCTACTCTCTTGATCAGCAGGGGAAGGGGATTGGGGGTGACAGTCAAAAGGATGGGAGGTGGTTCCCGAATGGTCGCTCCAGGGAAGAAGAGATAGAGGAAAGGTCAGTTCAGCTGATAATATCCCGTCCAAGTGTTAAGGTTTTTTTTTTTTTCAGATTTGTTTTTTTTTTTGGGAAGGATCTCTTACAAATCTGGTGTTTTTTTCCTAACATAACTAAAAACTAAGTGTATTTGGGAGGTGTCTGGGTTAGGGAGAGTCTCTAAGTGCATCTCAGGCCGAAGCTTATACTCTCTAATCATGCAGGTTTTAAGCCAAGCAGAAGAGGTAGCATGTATCACGAGCTAGGAGGGGATTGGCCAGCCATGGCAGCATGTGGCACCATTACTAACTCCCCTCACTAACTATTCTAGACTAAAACTAGATTAAGTTGGGCCCAGGTAAAACCTGCATAGGCACTGGGGAAAATCTGGGCACTTTCATGCGGGATGCACAAATCTTGCATTGATATCAGGCAGGTTGATTACATGATTACAGGAAACAGAAGAATGGTTCCGGAAGAAGGGTTGGTCAGAGTAGTAATAAACTACTAAACAATGGGCCGGAACTTGGACATTTCTGTCCGCATTAGTTTTGGGAGTTACTGGTTTGTTGGAAGCGTCTTTCGTCGTTTTCCGCCAGGCTACCAGCCAGCTCGTGTAGCTAAAACTAAAGATATAGTGTACTCTTGTGTAGACATTATTAAATTTAATTACGCTATTTAATCGCGAACTGCTGCATCTGGCCTCACTCCAGAATGGATAGAGCGTCAGGTAACCTGTCGCCTGTCAATGACTGTCGGCAGTTAGCTAAATTATCTAATCTGTAATTGCAAAGTCCTTAGCAACATCTGTGCTTCATAAGCTACGACTAATTAATTTAAATAAGGCCGCGCGTTGATCCATCAGGATGACTGTCGCCCTAAGTGTGTATATATATGTATAAGTGTGTGTATATTTACATATATATACATTCATTCACACACTATACATCATAGATATGCATACATATATTATTTACATTGCATGTTCACATAAAGGGTTTAGGGTTTATACAAATACATCATACCTTATTATATATATATTATGGGTGTTAATGAAATGGCGGAAAACCTCTCGGATGCAGGTAGCCAGACCTACACCAAGAATAATGGGTACAGGAACCACCCTTCTGTTGCCAATAGTATGGGCGCAAAACCACTGTGAATGTAGTGTTGAGGAAACGGTAAAGCGAAGATAAATCAACAACCACAACTAATGAAACGCTGACCTTCCGGATTCAATTAAGATGCATGACAACACGTTTGCAGGGAATAAAAGGTGACCACAATTCCATCGCATACGTAGGAAACATGGCGTCGTCTCTGTTACTATGCACATATTACTGTATCTGTACGCCTGTTCTAAGCTATAGTAGTGAATCAATAACAGGAGTGACATAAGGAACATAAAAGGCCCTCGTACTTGAACACGCTCAGACAAACCGTTTCTGAGATACAGGCACTCAAAGTCGGAGCATTATGACAATGCGGACAGGTAGGCAACACGCGCAGCCCGCACGTGATGACATGCGTGTGGGGAAAACTAGCGACGTACAACGACGTATTACCGATAGGTACACAACAACGTGACACCATGGAAGGAGGAGGGGCAGGGTGCAAGCGGGACGTAGTTAGTAGTACGTGTAATGCTGTAATTATTTATTGTATGGATTAAACTCGCAGGAAAGCACAGTAGCTCCAACGTGTCCGTACCAGCACATTACGCGACACAGTGATAACATAAGCATGTTTTCATTCGACGCAACAATCTTACTGTACGACTGGCATACTGTATTTCAAAGCAACATGTGTTCAAATTGTTCGCCGTCCATCTCAATACAAGCACGCACCCGACGCACAACCGCCGCCTGCACCGCGCGCAAGTGATCGTTGGTTACTTGCACAACAGCAGCATGCAGTCTGGCAATGCACTCTTCCTCACTTACTACAGGTTCACGGAACACTAGTTCCTTAAGGAATATCCACATGAAGAAGTCGACGGGATTAAGATCCGGTGACCGTGGTGGCCAGAATACAGGTGCATCGTGTCAATAGTTATAAATATTTTATTGACATATATGAGTAGAAGGATTATAATTTCGATAATATCTCAAAAAGCACCCCACGCTTTTTTTTTAAATAAAATACATTTTTTCTTATATACACTATTATTAGCTAATTTATATTTATTAAAAAATTTTACACTATTCTTAATTCAAATTTATTAAAATTTATTTTCTATTTTTTAGTTTGGTTTTCTATATAAAGCGTGTTTTTAGTTTTTTAAACTATTTTTTTTATTTTACACCAAATTCATTGAGGCCATGTTTTGATTACAAGGTGGAAATTTAGTTAGTACGGCAGCAGCAAGTGCTTTTGTTACTAGTTTTTTTTATCACCGGACGAAGATGAAGTTTACATTTAACCATCAAAACAATAACTGCTGAAATATGCTAAATTCAAGAAAGTATAATAGAACAGGAAGAAATGAATCATTCTGCCTGTATTGTCACAACATACTTTGCTTTATATGTTAAAAGTTTGCTTATCTTCTGCAATGAATTAAGAAATTAAATGTAATAAATGTATGTTTTGTTGGAATATCGTTTTTAAGTGAAACTCATTTATTGAATGGGTAAAAAATTTCGGGCGTTACTAATAATTCCGATCGCATGAGGAGAACAGTCAGGTACATGGTGGGGGAACCGATAGAGCACAGGAGAGTGCGTCAGCGGCGACACTACTCCAACGCATGCACTAGCGGTCGAATGGGAAACCATAAAGAGGGGGGGGGGGGGATAGGTTCGTAACGTAGCATGCTATATGCCGGAATAGGAGAAGGCAGAGGAGAGGTATAAATTACGTGGCAGTGATGCTCCGGAATTCTCGTAACGCTGCTTACGTTTGTCTACTCAGTTTTCGTATCAGATGACGATTTACGCTGTCATATTTATTTTATTTTATTTAAAGAATTCTACAATTTATTAGTTCGTGTCGAAAAGAGTTATTGGTTTGCGCAATTGAGTTTATAATTACAATTCATTATTATGTGGATAGTTTGATCGAAAATGAAAATAAATTATCTCTATATATACCTAGAAAGAAAGAAGGTTCACTTATGTCGTGCGTGGACTCCACAAGCACAATAGTTTTTTTTTGTATGTACGTTATGTATATTTAGTCATACGCTAAAAGACCATTTGGATCCATATCACTTTTGGAATCAAGTGACATGCTAAAATATTTCAAATGCTAATTCTCTTCCTTTATAAAACATTCTGCCGTCACAAGTCAAAACATTTACGGAATGTACATATTTTGGTTTGAATTATTTTTTAGTATTAAACTAGCTCCTTGACAAACGACCTAAAATTCACTAACCTAAATCAATTATAGCTTGCTTGAGAAGCATACTGCTGTGATAAAGTAGTCTGTAACTTTTCTAGTTACAAAACTAACACTGTTAAAAATCTACTTTTCACAGGAAAAATTTATCATCACACGTAAGAAAAGCGTTAAGAAGGATATTCTTTAATACCAACACAATTTTATACGATAATCATAGTTTCTCTTACCGCAATGAAAAATTTTCATTCGTTTTTAGTGATGATCATCTTTTTTTATGCGTAAAACATTAATTTGAACGCCATTATAAGATTAAATTTCATCTGTAAATCGCATACGCTTTTATGAAATGTGTCTAAAACTATTTCAAACAGTTAAAGATTATGTTTGTCGAAGATTTTCCTTGCGAAGATACGGCTGCATTCGTCACACAGCCGTTAAATAACACAATTTAACTAGTTGAATCATAATTCACTAACTGCTGCAATTGATATGCACTGCCTGTGTGTGTAGTGAGACGGAAAGATAAGAAGATAGCTGTAAGAGAAGAACAGCAAACAGTGGTTGTATCGCTGTGACACAGGCGCGCCGTAGGGCCGGGCCGAGAGACCACTCT
Organism: Bacillus rossius redtenbacheri; assembly: GCF_032445375.1. Classification (NCBI taxonomy): domain Eukaryota; kingdom Metazoa; phylum Arthropoda; class Insecta; order Phasmatodea; family Bacillidae; genus Bacillus; species Bacillus rossius. Next base: position 335,245,773 of record NC_086330.1, on the reverse strand, counting down.
TGACGTCACGCGTTTGAAAGCAGTCCAGACAGGGGCGAAGCCGGGGGGGGGGGGGGTGTTTATGGGTTCAACCCCCCCCCCCCCCCTAGCACAAATCTTTAATTAATTTCTTATTCATCACTCAAACAAATTTCATATTAAAATTAATAAAAATTTTACCATTACAAAATTTAAATTTAAGTACCGAAAACTGCTAACATAGCACTATTTTACACCTTAAAATCCAAATTTTCCCGGGGGAGGACCCCCCCCCCCCCCCATACACAAATCCTGGCTACGTCACTGAGTCCAGAGGGTGTTGGTCACGCTGTACTGAAGCAGGGATCACAGATATGCTCCTCACGCAATCCGCAGCGGAGGTAGCATCACAACGATGACACTGTTTCAAACTTTAATGCCCTCGGTCGTCTGTTTTGGCATAGCTGGAAGAGAAACTCATAACTTAAACGTGAACCTTTACACGCTGTCCATCTGGCTGGTTACAGTATTTTAAGAAAATATATATTATATACAGCATAGGCAAAAATATAGCATGAACATTCAAGTTTATGTATACATTAGTGAAAATTCTCATGTTATAAAGTATAATATTTATATGATAAAATTTAGCTTTATGTACTAATATCTCAGTTTAATGCTCTAGTATAAAACTACAGCCTCCGTTATCATATAACACACTCTGAAAAGAAAATTTGATAACGTGACGTCACTGGGCACGCTCCGACAGCTGTGGACGACACTGTGACCCGAGCATTGCTTACTGCCCGCTACTACTACTACATTAACTTATTGTACTCCCACAAACATGCTTTGGTTAATAATATTAAATGTAAGTTTTTTTATGTCAGTGCACATATTAACATTCTGAACGTAAACTCGGACACACTAATTACTACAATAATTTACAAACTTAAAAAATATACTACTAACTTTGTATGCGATTACACTTTATTTTGTAGTAATTTTAGTGGCAATTATGCAGAAAAGTCATTGGCCGAGGGGGGAGGCGAGATTTATCCCCCATCCCTTCCAATTTTAATATAAAATGTAAATACACTTTGCATTGGTGATAACGGGTTAAAAATACTTTTGATTTGTTTGTCCTAAATTAAAAGTAAAATATTGTTAGCCTTTCAAAGTCTCCGAATAATAATTGAGCTAGTAAAACACTAAATGCTAGTAAAACATTTTTGCAGTCATTGCAAAATAATAGTTCTTTTCCATTTCCAAAAAAAAAAAATCTTCTTTTACCACTTAACAGCATTATCTTTCAGCGTATCACCATCCATAACTAGGTATTCTCTAAGCATGCTCGAAACGAAATAAATTTTAAATTGAAAGATTATTGCCTCCTTGTTCCTTAACGTTTATAGGAAAACAGCCATACATTTAAATAAAAAATTCTGGCATCAAATAAGTAACACTTTTTTTCTTCTTTTCTTTATTCTCGGGAACATACGTTTTACGCATTTTTGTTGCATTTTTTTTCAGCTCAATAAAATTCAGGTTTGTTTTGAAACTAAAACTTAATGTTAACTAATACATATTTCGAAATGCAGGTAAATAGGTCACGAGTAAAACTAAAAGTTTTTCGTGAAGTCTTCAGTAGGTGATTTCAGTTTGTGTGATAAGTTTTTTTTTTTATTGCTAAACCTTTAATACGTGATGTGCAGTCTCTGAAACAGCAGCACGCCATGACGTATGATTGTTTCTTCCAACTCGCGTCCCGTATAGCCCTGCCATCTCATATACCTTCCTTCTCTGTCGTCTCCACTCACGACCTACACCAGTAAGGGGCCCGCCTCGTCAGGGGTGTATGTGTGTTAGTGAGGCGGGATGATAAGCGCGACTCTCGATGGTATTTCTAGCGCGGTATCGCCTCTAAGCGCAAGGCTCTGAATTGTGCAGTCTTCTCGTCGTCTCAGGATAACTGTGAAATTTGAGCGGTGGCCGTAACATTATATGGCGGAGAAATGAATTTAAAGGTGTAATGCATGTCGCTTCTAAGTGCTTTCAAGAATCTGTACTGGTTGTTTCACGCCTAAAAATTACTCTGAAAACATGTGTTTTAGCGATTTTAACTCTTTTAATAATTCAGTTTTTAAAACTTAATCCCAAATCAAAATTACTTTTCAGCCCTCAGCGAAGTCTTAAATGCATTTCGTAAGAAAGACCCCACTCGGGTATCTTAAGCAGTTTTGAAATCGCGTTGTTTTTCCTGAAGCAGTGCGCACCGTGTGTGTGCCCGGGTAGGCGGAGCCCTTATCGCCTTGGCTACCTGGCACACTGTGTTCAAGTTTGGAAGCTGTCTCCCAGACTGCACGTCGGGGTAGACGTCATGGACTGCGACAACGGGGCGCAGAGAAAAACTTCTACTGGCGATCCCGATTTTTGAGTCATCACGAGTTCGGTAGTCTCTGTGAGCAGTGAATCTGATGACTGTGAGGAAAAAAATTACTACTCACGGTGATCATTGCACACAAAAAAAAAAGTAACTATGAAGACTCAACAAGTGTGAAAGTGAAGATTACACATATTGTGTGATGAAATAGAGCACTCAGTTCTAAATTACTTTGATAAGAACCGGTACAAAAGGGCAGAACACCCATTTATATTTAGAACATGGACACATAAGCACAACCCTATGTTTGTATTGCGAGCTTCTACACATGTTGGTTTCAATACAGATACTGAATATCTATGGAATTTGGTGGATAATGTTGAAAGGCTCCTAATAAATTTTAAATATACAAACTTCAATCTTGGCAGACAAAAAAAAAATAAAAAAACAGATACCTAATAGCAGGATGGATACTTTTAGGTGTATTGTGAGCAGCAAACCATTATAATAATTATATAATTATATAATTATATATATATATATATATAGTTGAAATTCTTTCAAACAACAGTAATAAAGTTTGTAGACATTAACAACTTTTTTTTCTTCGAAATTTCGCTGACAGTATGTTCTACGTGACCATTTGTGATTTTTTTTTATTTCATAATTTAAATATTGTTTTTAAGCTGGGCTTGTTAATAAAAAATAAATTTTAAAATTGAAAACAATGTATTCCAGTTTACTATATCCAATTATTTCTTTAATTTTAGTTTGGTAATTTATGATTTTTTTTTAATTCAATGTTTAAGTTATTTCATATTTACACGATACGGTTTTTGTACAATATACTTATTGCATCAAAAATGAACAAATGAGATATAAATAAGTTTTCATTGTCAAGCAGTTTAATATGACAGTGTGTATATTTTATTAAACAAAAATAAATTGGCGGTCCTATAGACCTCGCCTGGGGGACTGTGCACTAAAAATGTCACCTCAGATACAAAGGGCTAGTAGTACTCTTCTACACAGAGAGAAAAGAGAACCACCTTTATCCAAAATATGAAAACCATGGTAATTAATAGTTATTTTAATACTTATACATTCCATATAGCATGAACATTCAAATGTACGTAAACATTAGTGAAAATTCTCATGTCATAAAATATAATCTTTATATAATAAAATTTAAATTTATGTATTAATATCTCAGTTTAATGCTCTGGTATAAAAATACAGACTCCGTTAATCATATAATACACCCTGAAAGGATATTTTAGTAACATTTACTCATCGTTTGTATTTATTTCACATCTAGTTTTACATAATTTTCGGGCATCTTATTTCATCAGTTCCTCATTTAATATCAGTGGAGAGTTAACGCTTACTTCAAGCAAGCCATTAAATTAAGGACAAAAATTGCACGACAAGAAAAGATATTAAAGTCAGTAGCGTGGTCACCTTAGTGGCCGTTCAGTGTTGGGACCACAAATATTTACTGCGCGCAGTCTCTACGGCGTCGTTGCTCTATGGGCGGCCGACCGCCGCGGCGGCCGCGGCCACCAGGAGCGCTGCCGTCGACCAACTCGTGCCGCCGGCGGCGTTGCAGGCGTCGGCGTGGCACACGCGCACGTCCAGCACCGTCTCGTTGACTCCGGCGTACCTCATGGCGTCTTGCAGCCGCCCGCCGAGGTCCAGCGAGGCAGCCGAGTCGTAGCGGAAGCAAGTCCTCACCTGCAGCGACTCGCAGGGGCTGAAGTCCTCGCCCGACATCCGCCTGTACGTCGCGCCTGTGACACGACAAGCACGAGTTACCATCAGTGGCGTGGCCAGGATTTGTGTATGGGGGGGGGTTTGTGTGTTAAGAAGCATGCCCCCCTCCCCCGTATTAAATCGGTGGGTGGGGGGGGGGTCCTCCCCCGGGGAAAATTCGGATTTTAAGCTGTAAAATAGTGCTATTTTAGCAGTTTTTCGGTTCTTAAATTTTAATATTGTAATGGTAAAAATTTTTTATTAATTTTAATATGAAATTTGTTTCAGTGATGAATAATAAATTAATTAAAGATTTGGTGCTAAGGGGAGGGGGGGGGGTTTGAACACCTAACACCCCCCCCCCCCCCCCCTGGCTACGCCCCTGGTGACCAGTGAGTGTAGTCAGCGAAGTTTTCGTGCTTTTCGACGCCTTATTGAAAAACACCCACTTCATTTTTCCCCCCTCCCCCCCCCCCCTTTTCTGAATAACAGGAACGAAAGCAGTGCCAGTAACCAAGGGAAATCCTCCTTCACAAATAACAGTGACGTCATTCAAGATGACCGACATCCAAGATGGCGGACAACACACCAGCGACACCTGCCTGCTAACTTCTCAACTAAGTTCAGAAGGAGAGAGGGAAATTTAAAATTAATAATTTGTGGATGAGTGGGAGTAGAAGAGGGTAGAAGGGAATGGTAAGGGGAAGAGAGGGGAGGGGTTGAGTTTACCTGCCAGATACAACAATCATAACAGAAAAATTAATAAACTAATAACTAGTAATTAAGGGGATAGGGCCTCCAGGGGGGTAGGGTAGGGGTGAAGGGGCGGTGCCTCAGAAGGTGTAGGGAAGAGAACAATAGAAAAAAAGTTTGATTAATGATGAGGCATGGTATGGGTGGGGGGGTGACATTTTTAATTATCTTAATTCACATATCCTTTGAGTGTCCCCTTATTCTTACGCTCCCCGTACGCCCGAGAGGGGGGAAATCCTCACCCTATTTACTACTCAAAATCGTAGAAAATATATAAAACTGTGTCATTCCCACCAACAAAAGAAAAAAAGTACCGAAAGAAAACAGCGGGAAATTGGTTCGATCCCCTCTCCCCTCAAATGAAATTCTGTGCACACTCCTGCTTGTAGCATCCATTCGTAACTGCCATATGCAAGGAATCACATGACGTTTGTTTAATAGCACTTAAAATCAAACTAAAATGTCGTATACTAATATATACTTATACTATTGGTATGTACTACTTGTGAAAGTTGTCAAATCGTAGACATGTTACATGACACAGACTATACGCGTAAAGACATGTACGGGGTTCAAGACTGGGTGTTATGAATGTTCTTCTTCGCTATGCTGCGGGTGGAGATGGCAAACCATCGTAGATACTCCTGCCATTAGAACCGGGTTTTAAAGCACCATTTTGTAAACAGTTTGAGATTTACTAAAAAAAATTGTCTGATTAAGAATAGCATTTGAGTGCAATTGCGCGTTTCTATACAAGTTTCGTTTCCGTGGTTTCGAAAGTATATGTTTCTGACTTTGAAAATGGTTCAAACGGGGTGTTTTGACGGACATTTTTTTTAGTATGACAGGATTTAAAACTTGTTTGAGTTTATTATGTCCAACGCTATTAGATAGAGGATTTGAAAGCCGTATTTCGTCCAGTTCCGCCCCTCGGCCACAGTCGGAGACGAGAGTAAGGAATTGAGACAGGGGCTTCAGAGGTCAAGGCCGGCGAACTGGCCGCTGCATGCGATGGTGAAGACCCGCTGCAGTATCACCACCACTTGGTCCCAGTCACGCTTGGGTCATGCCCCCGTGCTGATTGCCTGAGGGTTCCCAACACCCCCCTCTCCCCTCGTGCGCCAATTATTCCGAGGGTAAAGTTTATACAACGGTTTTGATTCTACTGAACAAGTCATTATTTAACGGTTTTTTATGAATCAAAGGCAAAAAATTTTAAGTCATTCCTAGCATGTACTGAAAGCATGAAATCACGAGTTATGAATTTTTTGGATTACCCGTTCATATGTGGCCGTCGTGCTGAAACTCTTCATTTTCAGTAAATCATTCATAAATAAATTTAAAAAAATGAGTTTTTTTCCTTAATCCCTGAAAAACTCAGGTTCCTATAGTTAGGAGAAAACATAATTTTTTTTTAAATAAATGACTTTAAAAATTACTAAGGCTACATAGGAGCGGTTGATCCAAAACTATACACCACATGACTGACATGATAATTTGCCTGCAAGTCCATTAAAACCGTTAAATAAGGACTTTTTTTTAATAGCAAATAAATAACCCCTTGCATAAATATTTAAATATGTTAATATTATTATTTTATTGCAAATTACTTGCAGAAACACTATTAGAAGACGAATAATTGAGGATACTGCCGCCGTGTGCTGACCTGTGACGCTGTACTTGACGCAAGCCGTCGTGTTGTCGGCATCGTTCTCGAACAGCTCGCTGCAGTTGACGAGCTGCGTCGTGTGGTTGTTGGTGCACGTTGTTATGTTGGCATCGTCCAGGCACAAGGAGCGGTGGCACAAGATGGCGGAACCTGCGGCGGACAGAGAGCAAGAGCGCCCTTAGATTGGTCGCTTGGGGGAAGGACCGCCTGTACCTGGGAGTTCGGAGGATTTTTAGTATTTTTAAAGAAGAATGGAGACTTGTAAGTAGTCATTAAAAAAACTTCATGAAATTAGTTAAGTGTTGAACCAATTCTACGTAATACCGACTTTTTAAATCAATTTCTTGAAAGAAAAACACCTGACTACAAACGATTTTTTTTTCTTTTTCCCGAGAGCTACGTGGAGGGTTGCCTTAGCCCTGGCCATAGCCGTCCTTGACAGAAAGAGAGAGAGAGAGATAACACAGTGCATCCACTCACTCTTTGTTAAGCCGGGATTAAAACAGTCCATCGCCTCCGTCTGTCGATCGCGTGACCTGCAACCAGTAAAATGATCCGGAAATCTTCATCCGTCCGTCGAGAGTTTGGTAACTTCATACTTTTGACTGACGGACGGATGAAAAATATTCCCTCCATATTTCTGCAAGATACTTGCGTGTCCAATGCTATTACGTTAGAATGTTTTGAAGCTTGTTTAATTGTTAAGCAGCTTCCGTAGTTATTTTTCAACTTACATTTTAAAACTTATTGATTTTTTTAAAACAAAAAAGTCATGAGTTACAGTCACAATTACGCTCGGTAACTCTGAATATGTTTAAATAAATGTAGAGTGGAAAAAAAACTGAGTTAACTGAGTTATAAGTGCATAACTACATGATCGCCGAACTAATCTAACACTGCAAGAGAAATTTTCTCTCAAATATAAATTTCCTCGGCAGTTGGCAGTGTTAAAATGAAAGAGATGTCATGACGAGCGGCTAACGGACGGATGGGTGACAGACGAACGGCTGATGTTTTTACACGCTTTGTATTAGCTTCACCTGTATGTTTGTTTGTATGTTTGTAACCGACTCCTTTGCACTCGATTTTGACCCACTTTAAACGGACAGATTTAATATAAACTTCGTACACTTATCGAGGACCGGTGACAATACACTAATTTAATAAGTTTGTCTCATTATCCTGATTAGGATCTACAGGATTAAATAATTTCCTCACCCAGCCTCTGTGTGAGAGCAAGTGAGACAACCGTGCAGTCGGCGCATGCGTACCGTCTACCTGCTTTCCAGTTCGAGCACTCGGGGTATTAGTATTATTACAATACATCCTCGACAGTTGGTTAGTTGGCCGAGCGGATTAAGGCGCGGTATCAATACAGCTGTACACATTAATAATTTGGAAAATAATTACAGCTACTTATAGTTATCACGGAATTAATAGTAATTTAGAACAAATAACAGTTTAAAAAATTTTAAAAAAACACGCTTTTATAAATAAACCAAACTAAAAAGTAGAAAATAAATAACTAAAAAACGCGCTTTTATAGAACATCCAACTAAAAAATAGAAAATAAATTTGAATTAAAAGTAGTGTAAAATAAAAAAATGTGGGGTGCTCTTTAAGATATTATCAAAATGATAATCCTTCTACTCATATCTGTCAATAAAATAATTATAACTATTAACACCATGCACCCCACGCTTTTTTTTTAAATAACATACATTTTTTTTTATCGGAGCCGTTTCATTGAATACTTGAAAATATCGGTGCGTTAGTCAAATAATTCAATAGTCGAAGTAGCTTCTCCGCAAGCGAACTCTAGCGGCGGGTGCGGAAACTACGCGTGACTCACGTCCAGAAATGTAGTTGAAAACACAATTTGCGTATATTTACCACACTCGGCACTATTTTAAAGAATTTTACGTTAAATTTCGTGACAGAGTTTCGTGTTATAAGTATATTTGCAATATGAGAAAACACGAATTTGCTCCTTACCGAAGTTAGATGTTACACATCACTGGCGAGTACTAAAACACTCGAGAACTTTTTTTTTTAATTCTCTCTTTTTTAAAGTCATTTTCCAGCCTGCAATTCTCTCTTAGAGTACTAAATTAAACCTGTTGGCGTGAAATCGTGATTCCGCCATCTTTCAAAGAAACAGCTGTATCGTAGGGCAATGGCGGGTACAGGAATTTATTTTGAGAGATGAACTGAAAAAAAATTATTTAATAATAAAATTTAAAAAAAAAAATTCTAGAAAAAACTTACGTCAACAACAAAGGGTTGTCGTAATAGCTCACCTTGCTTCGCCCGAAATAGCATGGTGTATTTACTGAGTCCTCTAATACAGTATGTCCTAGGAATGTCCCAGTTACAATGGTATATTATAAAAGTTTAATTTAGATTATTTAGAACTCATATATCAAATTTAAGGTAAACTATTTTTTTTTTACAAATGTCCAATATGTGCACCTTTAGTTATACGGCACACATCCAACCTAAAGTACAATTCTTCCCACACTTTGGTTTACACGTCCGGAGTAATGGAAGCAATAACCTCTTCAATTATGTGTATCAATTCTGGCAAATCATTAGGTAGCGGCAGAAGACACGATCTTTTATAAAGCTCCAAAGGAAAAAAAACTGTCGTTTCGACCGTTATGACCAATCTAATGGTCAGGGACTTCGACGTTCAACAACTCTCGTACAATGAGATTGCAATTTGGAGGGGCTCCATCCTATTACCAAATAATTTTTTTTCGAGTTCAGCCTCTACTAATTGGGGAAAGAGCCATTCTTTTGCGCTGCAAGCGAGAACACAACAAAAGCAGAATTCACTCATGCGCATGCTTAAAACTGTTGAAGTTATTCTTTAATTGTGACCTTGAACCAACACTCTACAACGCTTACGGTTGGTACTATTAAATTTTATAACTAGGACATTCTTTTATGAACATACTGTTTTATTTTAAAGTTAAAAAAATAGGGAGAGGATTATGCTCCAAATCCCCCCTGCGTCCGCCACTGAAGGGCACTGATAGTGCCCTAGTGATAGAGATTCGTAAATATTTTCTTGTATGTGCGGATAACGAGTTTACTTTGAACATGAGCTACAAGAATAATATTGGTGCAGCAAAATATAAAACTCTCAAAACAAAGTTTACTAGTGAACGCACACTCCATTGTTTCCACGTGGGTTTTTTTATTTTTTTTTTATTTTTACAATATTGCTACTGAACGCAAAAACTCAGGAGTAACAGAATCCGTCGTAGTTTCTACGGTAATCCACTTACCCGGAGCAGTGGCGAATACAGAATTTGTTTCGGGGAAGGAGGAGGGTGTAGAGGTTGGGGAAAAAATGTGAGCGAGTATTTTTCGTATTTCCCGTGTAGTAGAGCTTCCCTTTTTCTTTGTGAATTTTGCGCCATTCGCCGCAGATTGCAGCACCGTGGTTACACATTTCCGTTCCTTGACTTCCGACGTATTCACGAAATTACTCCCACAAAATGCCGTAAGTATACCGAAAGCTAAGATGTTACACATCAAAAGTTTAAAAAACAAAAAGCGTGTAACAATATCCCTGTTATAAGAGAGGCCAGGCCACATAGGTTCGGAAGAATCCAATATATTCTCTTTTTTTTTTTTTTTTTTTTTTTTTTTTTTGCCTATTTATTTCACCGTCACAACATCTCAAACAATGTACTTTCTTCCTCCAAATCCGTTTTCTTATCGGCCATATGGAATGTGACGGAGTAGCGTGTTCGTGGTGACTCAAAAAGATCCTTGCGCGTTTTCCTGACGCGCGCTCACCCGTGCTGTGTCGTGTTCCAAAGAGTCCTGTGTGGAGGGAGCCTCGGTGTACACAGGTGCGCGTCCAACAGAACGTTTAACCACCTTCTTGTGCCTGTTTGAGCAGATGGAGCATTAGAGTTCGGTTTTTTTTTTGTTTGGTTTGGTAGCATGGAGTTAGGAATTGTCAGGAGACGGCATGCCGTGACGTAATTGAAGTCACGTTTTATCCTCGCCTTCGCCATATTGTTCCGCCCGAAACATTGCGGAAACGGTTAATTATAACGGCCGATGATGTTTGGTAATCAAGAATTAGAATCTCCGTCGTTGAAAATAGTACATTTCATAAATAGAAGTCGTTTGAAACTGTTTCCACAATTCAAACACTGAACTTCAGCCGTCCAACCAGCATGGCTCAACAGTTAGCTTAAGGAAGGAAACGGCTTCGCACACTTAACATTTAATCATGCAGATGTGGCTACCCCCGGTTTGGTGGTATCCGTCCAGACGGTATGATGCGTTAAGGAAAGTCTTGCATTTCACTTGCAAAGTTGATCTTGTACCTAAAGTTGAATGCAAACTTACGCAAGCTTGTATTTCAGCTTAAGCTTCCTGAGTGAGTTTCGCAGTATAGCGCGTCTCATCCTTAGATTGCAGTGTGCGCATTTAAATGTGCAATTACTCTTTTTTTTCAATGCACGATTACTGCCATTAGCGCTGTGCTTTTTTCGGTGTGCTATGTTGCCAGATATACACCAGAGAGCAAAAAGTTTTAGAAACAGCGTTGTACTGTAACAAAATTTATTAAAATACATTTGGAACATTGTATTTGGCAAAGCCAGATTTGGAACGATAATTTTGGAAATACATTTGTCTATTTTATTTTATAAAGAGCATTATCCGATAATATTAATATATTTTTGTTTCTAAGGAGTCGTGATTTAAAGACACCATCTTGGTATAAATTGATTTGTCAACTATTTTTTAACATTTAATATTAAAACATTTTTCTCTTCTGAGCATAGCATATAATTTTATGGAATGGATTGTTATTAATAATGACAGACGCTAAAAATAGTTTCTCTTGTGAAATAATAATTGGTATTGAGCATAGAATTATTTTTTCTTTCCAAATGACTACAGCTGTGAGGATACTGTCACTCTAAACTAATTAATGGTCTTAAAAAATCATAAAATAGCATAATTTCAAAAAAATTAAAACCTATTATAATTGCAGATGTATAAAAAATTATATGTTTAATGTTAACAAGCTGGGTAATTATACAATCTGACAAACGGTGCCCGCTATTTTTTCTGTATTGCAGTCTAAGCGTGAGACAGGCTATAGTAGAGTAACAGCAGAGTGACAGACGCAAAAAACTGCTACATTGAATGACAGGTACCAGGTGCGGCAGAAAAAAAAACCGAACGATTTTAAAAGGGCTGTAAAATAAAACGTTATCATAGTTTCCAAAATTGATTTTCACCGCCATAGATAACACAAAAAAAATTTACGAAACGTAACTTTGCATTGAAAATAACGTGGAGAAGATGACGTCCGTCCAACCTCAAACATTCTTCTAGCCGAGCATTTCCCAGCACTGCCGGTGAGATGGCGAGCAACCCCGTGACGGATACGAGCTTTTAACTCTTCGACACTCCTTGGTCGGTTATCCTGATACACCTCGCTTCTCAAACAGCCCCGCGGGAACAAGTCACAGGCTGTGAGGTCCGGTGAACGTGATGGGCCACGCAATATTCCCATTTCGGGAAATAACGTGATCGGGCAATAATAACTCATTCGCGATGTTCATGCTTAAGTGTGCGACGTTACGCCGTCTCGTTGGAATAAAGAAATAAAATAATGTCTGCCCGTTCAGTTCGTTCTGCACCAAGTTGTGGATAGAAAAAAAAGGGGGGGGAGAGTTGTCTGTGAAGTCGGTTTACGGACGATAATTTTACTTTATAACGTCATAAGAAAACATTGATGAAAAATTGCATACTTTTTAATTTTCAAATATTATTTACAGTTCTTGCAAATTTAATTTAAATAATTTGTTTAAATAACATCACGAACAATAAGTTAAAATGCCCCCCTTAACCTATTTGATATTATAGAAGATTTTCTCGCACGGTGGTTGGCCGGTTCTTGTACGTTCGGCTCAGGCGGAACCTGACAATTTTTCGTGCGTGCAGCCGGCGTTCATTAATTTATAAGACGTTATCACTTCAAAAGGTTTTCGCAACTTTTCGGTGTATCTGTGCAGTTACTGTCACAGCATTCCCGCAATTATTCTCAAAACAAAATTAGGGCCTTATGATCTCAGAGGAGGACATGGCGAAACGTACTTAAATATTTAAAGCCCTTTCAAACTCGCCCGTATTTTTTATCTGCCGCACCTTTTATCTTATCGGCAGTCCAGCGCCGCATTGCTTCCACACAAGCGCGCACAATGGAGGCGCATTCCGTCTGTCGAGAGTCTCCCAGCGCTGCAGTTTCAAAGCGAAGCCTGATAGTATTTTTCCGAGACGTACTTAGGTGTGTTTGTATCGTTCCAGTTCATTATTTCATATTTAAGTTCCACGCGGTTAAACTTGCCGACCTTTTGAGTGGCTGAACTTCCACTCAAAATTTAAAAAAAAAAAAAAAAAAAAAAAAAAAAACATGTATATCGCATATTTTTGCACAATTAGCTGCCAATGTGTTATTTTTCGTGCAGTTTAGATTAATAGAATGAAATGGAATGATGTAAACCTGCAACTTTTTAGTTTTTGAAGTCAATTTAATTGGCTGCTGTGCGAGATGATTTAATTTCCTTCAGAAAAAAAATATTTTACTTGGCCTTTTAAACTCATCACCATTTTTATGATTTTAAAAGACTAAATAATGTAAATTTTTGTGAACTAATTCTAAACCATACCCCGCAGTAGCCACCAGCATTGCCTTTAAATGCAAAATTTTTCAGTTATTTATTTTATTTGGTTCTCCTTATCCATACTGCACAAAAATTTTAAATATTTCACTTTGCCAGCTGTGTATGCAAAAAAATATGCACTTTAATTTTTTTCTTAATATTTTTTTTTAAGTTTGGCCACTCGAAACGTCTACAAGTTTAAACGTAAAAATTAAATAATTACCGGGAACGCCTTAAGAGGCGTGTAAAGCACGTGTGCCAATCCCGTTTCTCGCAATTCGACGTGCTTGCAGGATTGACGTGTCGCGAGCCAACTTTTACGACTACCGCACACTACACGAAGGCCCGGATTCAAATGTCGAAACAGTTTTGTTCCAAAATCGAAATATTTGTGTCATTACAAACAAAACCAACATGTGTTGACAGCAAAATTAACATTTCTATTCCACTTAGTGACAGCAAGATTTTGATTTGAGGCTAAGAAACATTTTTTATTTGTGCTTCGAAATTAATTTTCCCGTAATTTTTTTTCTACCCAGAAAACGTCATTTCATCGAGTGAAAGTAGAGGTCAGAAAGAAAGGGACTAGTTCTAGTCCCCCTTCTCACTTATTTTTGCCATCCTTGAATCCGAATATGAGAATACGCGTCTCATATGCTTTGAAGAGTCGGCGACTGAAAATGGTGCAGAATCCCTACAAATATTATAAATGCGAAAGTGTGTTTGTCTGTTCGTCCTTCTTTCACGCAGCAACGGAGCAACAGATCAACATTTTTTTTTTTTCTCATATAGATAGTATATGGACCGGAGAGTGACATAGACTACGTATAATTCCAACCCTAAGAATGAAAAAGTGCTAAATTCAATTTTATTATAGAAAATCATAGGAGGTAGGTCATAGACACACAAACAGTAGTTTGTGTCATTTCTCTATGTCCGCCACACGGTCATATAGTAAGGTCTGGCAACTTCCTGTCCTTCTACTTGGCGAAATCCATCCGCTTTTTTAATCTCGCTGCTAACGAAGTTCGTCACCTCTTGCCTAGTGCCTAGGGGTAACCTGCCTTTCATATCAAAATAAAGTTGAAGACTGGCGTCCTGGTTTTGCTGATGCTTAGCCTTGATGCACAGGGATTATGCAATCATTGGGCCTTTAAAATCAAAATTCTCCCTTTATCAAGTGTTATGTCCTACATACTTGATACTCAGTACTGGTGTTCCTTATAATACGGTATGTTTAACCCGGGAAACGCAAAGTACTTCGGCTAGTATATTATAAACGAAAACAAATGACTGCCGGAAATGCCAGGAGGAGGAAGTGAATTGCATATATTATTATTTTTCAGTTTAATTTTTAGTGCAGAGGCAGACCAGATGGTTCAGTGGCGCAGTCGGGTGCGCGCCGGCTGCGATGCGAGAGATTCTGGGTTCGAGTCCCGGGCACATTAGTGATTGTCAAAATCGACCGCAAACACGCCGAAGTCAGTGAAACACTGTCAACGTGTCAAAAATTGAATCTTAAAGGAGGTAACTTGGTTGGCTCGTTGCTGATTAAAAACAAATCATCAATTAGCAAGGGCACGCATTTTCCGCGAATAAATCCGAACGCAATAAGTAGAGACAGGAAAAATTCGCGGGTTCAATGAACTTCAAGATAGACTCCAATATCCTCTACACACTCGGGCAAATTCCAACTGTACATTGGCTGTTGACTTGTGAGTCGTCTCGACTGGGTAACCTGTGATTCGACACTTCTATGAGTGAGGGTCTCTAATTGGCCCTCAGTCCTCCAGATTAACAGTGAACCAATGGCAGAAGCCGCACTAAGGTATAATTATTTGCATTTAAGCATAACACGAAATGAACCCGCGTATTGTTCAGGTCTCTAGCAATAAGGTATGCCAGCGCTAGCGATTGTTTCCTTGCGATTGGCCACCGTCTCCGAGAGAAGCCATTGCCCCGTTTGGCAGGGCCAATCAGGACGCGTTTGCTTCCGCGCTGGATGGCTGTGATTGGTGTGCTGACAGTTGACATGTACCCGAAATAAACCCAGCCAACCACGCTTCTGGTTGTATCAATTCCTGGCCCAGAAGGAAAATTAATTCACTTACTTATCCCTTCATTACGCAGCGAGGTTACATTTTTATTCTTAAGTGTTACTTTAAATGAAGCAATACAGATATTTTTTTTTAACGATCAAGTATTTAACGGTCTATTGAGATTTCAACTGTCAATGAAAACAAAGTAATGGCAAGTAAGTAGCTGGAAAAGTCGACCATCTTTCCAACCATACCCACTGAACCGGAGCGAGCGACGAGTAGGCGTGATTACACCAAGCCATATGAGTGAGTAGCTAGTGAATTAACTCACTCGGTGTAATAAATTGACTCTAAATGTCCGACGAGGTTACGAAAAATAAATTTCAGCCTCGGCTAGGAAAATTCATTGAAACCAATTCAAAATCTCCAATAATAAATGTTCGTGGATTTTATTTATTTATATTTGCTTTCGTATAAATAATGTTCTCGTAAAAATTCAAATTTTTTTTCGTGGGAGGTAGGTTTTTTTATTTCTATGTGATAGTAGCTTAACATGAACGTCGATTAGGTTGTATCAGCAAACATTTCAAATACTCTAAAATCGTGGAAATATGTGACTACGCAAATTGGAGGGTTTTTTTTTTTTTTTTTTTTTTTTTTTTTCGAACCCGAAGTTGCATGAACGAGCGGCGAACTTCAGAAGTGTAAGGTGTTCGATTGGGGGTCAGTGAAGATTCGGGTTCCCTTCCCCCAGCGGCGACCCCAGCAACGGATCTTTGCGCGTCAAAGCGGAAAAACCCCCGGACGTTGCTCCGTCGGGCTGGGTCGTCCGCGGAAGAACGCCCCAAGAGCCCGTTCCAAGGAGCGGCCACACCTTGAAGCGACACTCAAGCGCCGTTCGCTCCGTCCTCTTGAAAAGGAGAACGCCTGCTCTTGCAACACATCCGCCTCGCGCCATTGATCCGTGGCGAACAATGAGACGACAGACCACGGCTTCGCTTACTAATCAGCGTCGTCATTGCTTCCCTACTTTCAGTCCCTGACCTTACATCTCCAAAGTAACTGCGACGCGTGTCAACAACGGGCGGACTCCAAGGTCAGTGGCGGATACAGGAATTTTTATCGAGTGGGGGATTATGATAAAAAAAGAACACAGTTGAAATTTAAACACGTGCGTAATTAAAAAAAAAACTAACATTACTATTGACACTAACACACAGTAGTAGCCGTAGGTGACGTGGCATCTCAAACAGTAACAAACTGTCCTCACTGATAATTTGAAAAAAAAAATTATACGGCCCCCCCCCCCCCCCCCAATTCCACCCTGCGTCAGCTACTCTCTGAGGATGTATGTAATAATGGGAAGATGAAGGGGGGAGAATCTTCCACTTCCCCATACTCTCTGACCGTGACTTAACCGGGTTAAAATACGTTTTTGGAACAAAAAAACAAAGCACCTGGGTGGGGGAAGAGACTCTGGGAAAAATAATTATATTCTGAACACTTCTGTTCCAGAGGTTTATAGGAGTTTCCAGAAAGCTTCCAGAATAAATAGGTACTTCTTACTCTACCTATGCTTGTAGGCTGTGCCAAAAAGGATTTTTTTTTTATGAGTTTCAATGTTATGACAGTTCTAAGTTGTGTGTTTCTAAGTTTTGAGAGGTCTAACTTACGATTTTATAAGTTACCACGTTTCTAAGTTGTGTAATTCGGTGTTGCGTGATTTTTTAGTTATTTGTTTATAAGTTATGATCGTTCTAACTAGTGACATTTCTGAGATAGATATTTATTTTTTTTTTTTTTTGTAATTCTAAGTTATGACTGTATAAGTTGTTCGTAAGTCATGTGTGGATTTCAAAATGGATCACAGAAATTTCATGCAGAAATCCGCCCAGTCACAAGGATGAAACCAGTGATGCAAGAATATCGCATTGCTGTCTAATGAGTGGTCAGAGTTTTTAATCTTATTTATTTATTCTTTTATTACAGGGAGCGGCGTGGAAACTTGCTGATTTGAAAAGCCAATTAAAAATAAAGAGATATCATTATAATTTAATTTTTCTTGTAATATATATCACCTGAAAATTTTCCATTATATAGTTTTAAAGATGACATCCATCAAATTATGGCCCCCATTGTCAATGCAATGAGTTACCCGAATTCTGAAGTTCTGTGCAACTGTTTCAAGCATATCGACGGGTAAGTTGGCCATAGCTTGGCGTATGTTGTTTTTCAGTTGAGGTAGGGTCCTTTGACGGTCATTGTAAACAATTGATTTCAGATTACCCCATAAAAAAAAGTCACACGGAGCCAAATCGGGGGAACGGGCGGGCCAAACAAGGTCGCCTCTCAATGAGATAAGGCGCTCTGAGAAATGTCGATTCAAAAGATCCATTCGAACATCGCGCGGTGTGTGCCGTGGCTCCGTCCTGTTGAAACCAGACATCCCCTCAACATTCATTTCTCCGAGTGCAGGCAGACAAAATCCTTCAATCATTTTTGTGCAACGAGCCGCAGTCACCGTGACTGCGCGTTCATTTTCCAACTCTTGACACTGCACACCACACAGTTACTCGTTCACAGTGAAGTGGCCGCTGATGAAGTTAACGCGGATTGTCATCACTCCAATAACGCATGTTCTGCTTGTTTACACTGCCCGAAATGTGAAAGCGAGCCTCGTCAATGAAGACCACGAGTGCGTCATGAGGAAAGTTTTAACGGAGCACTTCGCTGCAATTTCGGGGAGCAATAAAATCGCGTCCACCAAGCACTTGTGTCACAACCATTTTGTAGGGGTGAAAATTCAGTTCATCATGAACACCGCGATCCTAGATCACCAGAGCAACGGCGTGTTTACGTGCTGAACGCCGTGGAGAGCGCAAAAATGACCGCCTCACTCTCTCAATGTCTTCGGGGGAAGTGACAGTCCGCGACTTTCCTGCCCCACTTTCCATCACGCTTCAAATCGCCCTGAATGTGTCCACCCACGCAACAATCGATTGCCGACCAGTAATTGGACCTGCTGGACCATTTTTGAACCGAATGCGGAACGCTCGTTGATTGGCGATGAGGAAACGGCCGTTAGATAAGTAAGCCCCGACGGCAAAACGCGCGCTGCTCGTTGGCCCAGCGCATGGCAAGCAACTGACTAGGCGGGTGACAACACGCCATGGACTGCCCTTTAGAACGAGACCCTCCCCACCCTTTCCCGACCCCATCTCACCTCTTCACGCGAAATACAAATCAGCAAGTTTCCGCGCCGCACCCTGTACCAGCTAATGCCCGACATGCGTTTCAATGCCTTTTTGTAATTTGTTGGAAGTAGTTAGGAGCCTACACATATACAAAGAATCTGTCTCTCACTAATTCTCTATCCCTCTATCTATTTCTCAGTGTATAGCTCTGTGCCTCTCTATCTCTCTCTATCTCACTATATACATGTCTATTTCTGTATCTCCTTCTATATCACTCTATATGTTTCCTATATATAAATTTAAAAAATCCATGTTTTACCTATTTATATTTTTATCTATTTTTTACCTGTCGCAGGCGTGACAAATATACATAAACACGCGCGTATTCGACTGCAACGTTGTGTCAAAATTTCAAAACAATCGGTGAAGAACTTTCGGAGATTTTAGATTTTGAATGATCATTTATCTTTTTCGTTATAACTATTTTGCAAAAAAAAAAAAAATGCCTGCCTCTTGTGATGGCGTACGGCGAGGAAACACCCAATAACTCCCGAATACCAGTCCGAAGATTCTTTAAGTTGTAATATTCTTTTATATGGTACATGCGATTGGTAACTTTTTTTTTGTTTTAAATTGTTCGCTGTTAACATGGCACTTGGACTGGAAATCTTTTTGCACGCCCCATCTTAGAAAAAAAAATGGAACTATGTTTCAATGAAGCTGATTAGCGGAAGCACACACAAAAGTTGCGTGGTTGTTTTCTTTTTAAGGTATGGTATGTTTTCATGGGGTATTCGCTCTTAAATTGATATTATTAACGGAATAGTTTGAATTAAAAAGTAGGTTAATGTTGATTATTTAAACGTCATAATTTTTGGGGTTCTATAAATGATATTGTATTAACTTTGAATGTAAATTTTCTCGCGCACGGTATGATCACGGTGTTTTAATTAAAAAAAAAAAACGGGGACTCCTCACAGATAAAAAGGGTTGTTTGCCTCAACAAAATATTTGTTTGTATATGGCGAAATAAATTTATTTTGTTAATTCAAACAAATATTTTGTAGTAGGAAAGATTCTGTTGACCCAACAAAATGATTTTGTCAACTCAAATATATATTTGGTTTGGTGCAACAAATCATTTTTGTTACTCACCGAGTTTGGTTAAGCTGACAAAATATTTTGTTCTGCCAAGTAAATATTTGTTTCGCCAGATATAAACAAATATTTGTTTGATTCAAACAAACCTTTTTTCTCTGTGACGAGTTCAAAATGGTTGATTATTATTTGCAGTCGCTCGCGCAAGACGAAGGAATAATCGCGGGACGTGAATAGCGAGCACGACGCAAATGCGTGCAATAAAACGCTGGGAACCGTAAACCCGAGCTCGCCTTCGATGATGAGAGGCCGCGTCGCGCTTACGTCATCCCGCGCAGAGCCGGGTTATCACGTGTGCGGACCTTGCGGCCGCCGGGGAGACTCGCCCGGGAGCGGACTTCACATGAGTCGTCACTTCGAGCGCACACCTCGAGTGTAGCTCATCACATTATCTATAGAAATAAAATTGCAAATATCGTTCTTTAAAAAATCTAAAATCTCCGAAAGTTCTTCACCGATTCCTTTGAAATTTTTGACACAACGTTGCATTCGAATACGCGCGTGTTTCAAAATACCTGTGTCACACCTGTGACAGGTAAAAGGATAGATAAAAAGATAGGTAAAGACATTTATTTTTAATAATTTCATTGCTATTGAGTGACATATATAAAGATATATATAAATAGGTATATAGAGGAGAGATATAGATGGAGATATAAATACATAGAGGTATATATATATATCTATATAGAGATTAAGAGAGATATACATAGAAAGATAGACAAGAGAGGCTGAGAATTAGAGAGAGATATAGAGAAATTCTTTGTGTGTGTGTACATACTTAAAATAAATTACACAAAAATTGATTGAGGCATTGCAACGCATGCATGGCATTAGCTGGTTATAA
Source organism: Bacillus rossius redtenbacheri (assembly GCF_032445375.1). Lineage (NCBI taxonomy): Eukaryota > Metazoa > Arthropoda > Insecta > Phasmatodea > Bacillidae > Bacillus > Bacillus rossius. Next base: position 335,225,316 of record NC_086330.1, on the reverse strand, counting down.
ATAATGTTATTTTTACATATTTGTTCCCCTTTTTTTCAAATTATTTACACATATACACTAAGTTTTTCAGGACATGTAACACACAAAAAAAAAAGGTTGTGTGTGAGTGCTACTAGTTTTAATTAATCCTAATTTAATATTTAATCGAAAACAAATCTTTTTACGTGAACGAATTTCAAAGATAAAACTTTATAGCAATGTCGGTGTTTCGTGATTGTCTGGGTTTATTTCAGTACACTAGTCACAGCCATCCAATGAGGAAGCAACACGCCTTGAATGGACCGGCCATATAAGGCAATGGCTTCTCTTCCAGGCGGCCGCCAATTACAAGGGAATAATCTCTAGCGCGGGTATACTTGATTGCATTCTAATGAGTAATCAGATTTCTTCGCGAAAAAATTAATGACCCTAGTATTTAACAAAAATTACCTTTAAAAAACACACTAAATATCATTGCATTACCATTGCACCAGTCTAACCATCATTGGAAAGTAAAATTCATTTTGGTAACTTCGCGCCCGCGACGCGATGGAAATGTAAAATATTTCTAATCGCAGGAGTTTGCCGCGTCCGCATTTTATGTCCCGCTGACGTCACGAATGTCACGAACGTGATTGGTTAGGAAAATACTCGCGTCCATCGCACCACACCCTGCACGCTTAATATTCATAGTTAGAGACCGGAACATTTCGCGGATTCATTTCGCGACATGATGAACTTAAAATAGATATAAAATTAAGCTAATTTTATTATTTGTTGGCTCTCTGTTCATATGTAGGGCTCTAGGTCAATGAGAAACCACCAACCAAAAAATTATCGGATCACAGGCAAACCATTTGAGACGATCGAGTAGCCTACAGAGAGGATTTTGTAGTTAGTTTATCCTGAAGATCACCTAGTTACTATTCGTAGGGACCGGAAAAATTCGCCGGTTCAATGACCTCCAGGATGAAATTCATAGTTCTACGTACACTCGGTCGAATGTCACCCATTCATTGGCTGCTGTCTTGTGAGACGTCCCAACGTAGCAGCCTGTGATTCCATAGAGCTTTGGTTGGGCGTTTCACATTGGCCCAGATTCATCCAGGTGAGTTGTGAGCCAATAGCAGAGGCAGCACTGAGGTATAACTATTTGTATTTTAGCCTATCGCGAAATGAATTCGCGAATTTTTCTGGTCTCTAACTATTCGTAGTGTCTTGAAAAATTCGAGCTACAGGATGGCTTCGACAGTCCTCTGTTTACTCGGGCAAACGCCGTCTGTTCGTTGGCTACCGACTTGTGAGGCGTCTGGATTTGATGTTTCTTTGGTCGAGGGTCTCCACGTAGGCTGAGCCAATGGCAGAGTCAGCGCCACGGTACAAGGAAGTAACTGATAATTTTTTTTTTTCCCTCCTATGTGGCGAAATGAATCCGGGGAAATATTTTTCCGTTCGCTGGTGATGATTCCAGCGTCGGGCGTGCGTGCGTGGTCGTACGTACGTCGTCGACAGGCCGTCGATCGAGACCCCCCCCCCCCCCCCCCCGACGTGTGAATCAGTCGCGAGGAAACAGCTGCAACCCATCGCTCGACGGACCTCCGGCCGAGCTGTCAACAGCGGCGCGCGTCATCGCACAGCGCGAGTCACGTGTCCCTGGGCCGCCTCGGCGCTCCAAAGGCCGCGCCGTCGACCCCCTGACCTGGTCACAGGACAGTCGTTGCCCGACAGTTACAAGGAGAAAATAAACTCTCGTGGTCCCAGTGACTCCACAGTCCTGCGCACGCTTGAGCGCGAGAGTATCCTCCTTGCTCGTTGGCTGCTGATTCGAGAGTTGCATGGGCGTCGCAAGGATATATATTTTTTGGGGGGGACTTCAATTGATTTAGTTGTTGAGGAATATCCATCCCCTGGAAAAAAAAAAAAAAGCGGGGGATCCGGGGGTCTTCCCCAGGGAAAATTTGGGGTTTGAAGGTGTAAAAAGATGGTTTTTAGGCAATTTTTCTTTCCTAAATATTCTAATTATAGTTGGTTGCAATATATAATTTAATTTTTTATAAAAAATACTTTCAAAGAACAAATTTGTAAAAACACAGTTAACATATCTGCTGGTGCTATATCCACACAAAATCATTAATTTAAACATAAGCAGAAACCTGAATGTTACACTTAAATGCCACAGCAGTATTAAGAATATTTCGCACATGAACACAAACATAAGTAATAAAGTGATTATATTCACTTTTATAATAGTATCTCTCCTGATTTATTTTACACGAAGATCGAATTAAAAAGTGCTCACATTACCACGATTGGACTAAATTCACCATGCGCAACATATGGGTTATGTCACAGAAATAATATTTTTAATATAACTACGAAACTAAATATATTATTGGAGGCCCATGGAGAGTTGTCTGGAACAACGGTTCCCAAAAGGTGTTCCGTCGCAGGGTCACAGGGGTTCCGTGAATCAGGACGAATGTCGCGTGAAGCAGGCACAGTTATTATAAAAATTAACTTTCTCTGAAGGAACTGGAGTTTCGCCAAAAGAAAAAGAAAAAAATTTGGCCGAAAAAAAAATTGGGAGCCGGTGGTATAGAATGCTATTCGACACTCTTTGGCAGAGGGTCTTTTACCATCTCCAAGTCTTCCAGATAAATCGTGAGCCAATGAATCCGTGAATTTTTCCGGTCTCCACCGACAATACAGAGTATGTGTGTGTGTATATATATATATATATATATATATATATATATATATATATATATCTGTGGGTGTGTGTAAATGGAACTGAAATATTCTATTAAGTTTGCAGACTTTTGTAAATTTTGGACATTTACATGAAAGTGACTGTGTATCGCTACAAAAAAAAATTGTTCGCAGTAATACTGGGTTCGGATTCTTCCCCGAGCACGTATGATTTGTGTCGTCCTATTGCCTGCTTTTGGTGAAATTTATTTGTTGTGGACCACAATCCCTGGACAGCTCTCAGAGGCAGAGTGCACGTTAACGGACTGGGACGGACACTCTGTCCCACCCGACGGACAGACGTGTCGACCCGACCAGCCTGGAGGACGCATGGAGGGGAGATGGGATGGGATGTGGAGCCACGATGGAATGCATTGGTGGTGCCCCGAGAAAAAACCCACAGGCCACGGCAACGTCCGCCACGTTTCCCACTTGAGGTGAATCCGGGTGGTTCGACCTCGCCGGGAATCGAACCCCGGTGGAAGGCGAGTGTTCTAACGACTCGACCACTGCGCCTCTTGCATAAATAAGTGCAATGAAACAAAATAAGGGCCAATTTGTTGAATATTCGATTATATTTTCCATGGTATTAAAAAATTATGCTTGTATAAAACACAAAATTTCAAAATTGCGTGCTAATTTTCGAAAGCGTGACAAGAATTATTCAGTATTGTTTCCAAAAAAGCATTTCCTATACCAAAATAACCATAGCAATATGTTTTAATAATTAACAACGGTTTTATTGTAATATTAAAACCTATCTCTTGACAATTGGTTTTCATATATATTATTTTTATAAGCAAAAAAAGTTCTGTGTACTGCAAAAGCGATGGAAAATATTCGAATTTTCTCATAACACAGTCTTATATCTTTTTCTTTTCTCTTTTATATTTGTTTTTACAGGGCCTACATACGTTTCCTTCGTTGCGTTGGCGGTCGTAATGGATGGCGGTTTAAACTGGATGTATCTGAACTTCGTTAGGACTTTGGAACCACAGAGTCTGTGGGCCAACATTAAAACACAAAATCACCGGGGACAAACTGCGAGGAAATCTCATATTCTAATATCAAATTATGTTTGTAAACGGAGAATTAAATACGCATGCGTAAGAGAATAATTTAATGAACGTACACCCAAATCAAGAACGGATGACAGAGATGACTACATAAACTACATAAACGTTCGGAGAATAAGCCAATATCGGCTGATGCGAAATATTACACGCCGGGGCCGCGCAGCAGGCCGAAAATCACTAGGCTGAAAGGCACTAGGCCGAAGGCAATAGGCCGAAAGGCACTAGGCCGACAGGCACTAGGCCGACAGGCACTAGGCCGAAAGGCACTAGGCCGACAGGCACTATGCCGAAAGGCACTATGCCGAAAGGCACTAGGCCGAAAGGCAGTAGGCCAAAAATTCGAAAATTTATATCACTGGGAATATGTCTTAACTCTGGCAACCCGCACTAGGCCGAAAGGCACTAGGCCGACAGGCACTAGGCCGACACCCACTAGGCCGACAGGCACTAGGCCGAAAGGCACTAGGCCGACAGGCACTAGGCCGAAAGGCACTAGGCCGAAAGCCACTAGGCCGAAAGGCACTAGGCCGAAAGCCACTAGGCCGAAAGGCACTAGGCCGACAGGCACTAGGCCGACAGGCACTAGTCTGACAGGCACTAGGCCGAAAGGCAGTAGGCCGAAAGGCACTAGGCCGAAAGGCACTAGGCCGAAAGGCACTAGGCCGAAAGCCACTAGGCCGAAAGGCACTAGGCCGAAAGGCACTAGGCCGAAAGGCACTAGGCCGAAAGGCACTAGGCCGAAAGCCACTAGGCCGAAAGGCACTAGGCCGAAAAATTGAAAATTTATCTCGCTGGAAATATGTCTTAACTCTGGCAACAGGCACTAGACCGACAGGCACAAGTCCGACAGGCACTAGGCCGAAAGGCACTAGGCCGAAAGGCAGTAGGCTGAAAATTCGAAAATTTATATCACTGGGAATATTTCTTAACTCTGACAACCCGCACTAGGCCGACAGGCACTAGGCCGACAGGCACTAGGCCGACAGGCACTAGGCCGACACCCACTAGGCCGACAGGCACTTGGCCGAAAGGCAGTAGGCCGACAGGCACTAGGCCGAAAGGCACTAGGCCGAAAGGCAGTAGGCCAAATATTCGAAAATTTATATCACTGGGAATATGTCTTAACTCTGGCAACCCGCACTAGGCCGACAGTCACTAGGCCGACAGGCACTAGGCCGACAGGCACTTGGCCGACAGGCACTAGGCCGACAGGCACTAGGCGGAAAGGCACTAGGCCGAAATATCGGCCAAATGACTTTCGTCCTAGTGACTGATACCCGCCTAGACAGCAAAGATAATTTGTGGAAGGAATTTATTCAGAATTTTGTGTGTTTGTGTGTTCAACTTCGATGTCCATTCTTGAAGACCAGTTTACACCAGCAATGGCGTATGTTCATGGAATTATTTAAAATCACTCTTCCCAATTGCAATTATCACACTGTATTTTTTTTTGTAAATGTATCTGAAATGTTCATGTAGAATAACGGATATTGATACATTTGTACATTTACATGAAATCAACTGTAAAGCAACAAAAATAATGGTCGCATTTCTACTGGGTTCGAATACTTGTCCGGGTATTTAGCATGATACAATAAAATAAAGTCAAATTATTGAATATTCAATTATCTTTCACGATGTTTTAAAAAAATATATATTATTGTATTAAAACATCAATCAATATTTAAGAATTTTCAGTATTTTTTGCAAATGTATATATATATATATATCATACGTGTCAAAATAACCACAGCAATTTGTTATAAAAATGTTATAGTGGTTTTCACGTGGTATTATAAATTATTTCTTGGCAACTCTTTTCCAAAGGCATCTTTGGTAAAAGTACAAAAAAAAATGTTTTCTGTGTATTCAAAGAAAGTTGCTTATTCTACCGGGCGATCATATTTTGTTGGACCCGAATGATATAGAGGCCGGAAAATTTCGCGGATTCATTTCGCGATACGCTAGAATCCAAACACATGTGCCTACATATTTCTTCTGAAATTGGCTCACAGTTTATATTAATAACTCTGAGCCAGTGAAAAACCTTCAACCAAAAAAAGTTGACAGGTCCCACAAGTCAGTAGCCAAAGAACAAGTGGCATTTGCCCGAGTGTGTAGCGGATTGTGGAGTCCATCCTGGAGGTAATTGAAACCGCGAATTTTTCCAGTCCCTACGAATGAAGACCGCACGAGTAGGGTTACCAGACACTGATAACAAAAAAGGAGGACATTCACCTCGCAAAAGGAGGATATTTCACTAAAAAGGACAAAATATATATTTTTAAAAAAGCCATGAATTAATTACAATGGAGTACGATATTTTACAATGTTTTGACATTTAATACAGTTTCAGTATAAAGAATCAAACAAACTATGCATATACAGCATATTAAACCACGTGCTTCTGCATGTGCTGCTACCTGTCAAGCTGTCATAGAACTACTTACTAGTGGGGTGACTCTGCGGACAGCACCGCGCGCTTTACTCAGAGTGTAACTGCAGGAATTATCTCACTTTATAAAAAAGCCGGACATTTTGGAGCATTAAGGAAAATCCGGCCGGACGCAAAAAATACATAAAAAGGAGGACATGTCCTCCTTTTGCCGGACGTCTGGTAACCCTACGCACGAGCTCGCGGATACAGCCCGTGCGCGTCATTTCCGCGAAATGTCTCGGTGCGATGACAAAAGCGCTCACACGAAAAGTCTGGTGGAATCTCACGAGGCCAGAACCACGCAGGTAGGAATCGTCTGAAGATGGCACGCGTGCTGTGACGTAGTTGCAATCACTTTCCACGTCATCATCTCCGAATTGGAACATCCAAAATTACCGCGGGGTGGGTGTATGACCACGCCTCGTGATGGTCGATATCAATGAATAATTAGTTTCCGGCGCTAGGGCTCGATCTCAAACGACATTTTTACGCGCTCTATATTAGCTTCACCTGTATGTTTGTTTGTATGTTTGTAACCGACTCCTTTGGGTGCGATTTTGACCCACTTTAAACGGCCAGATTTCATTCAAACTTTGTAGATTTATCGAGGACCGATGACAATACACTAATTTGATAAGATTATTCCATTATTCAATTTGCAAAATAAGTTTTTTGCCAATTTATATAATTTCACAATATTTAGTAGGCTTTGTTTATATCGCGCCAAAGACAAACTGAAAGAAAAGAGTTCGCACATTGTAAAGAAAACCATTTCGCTCATGTGCGAACTCTTTTCTTTCAGTTTGTCTTTGGCGCGATATAAACAAGGCCTACTAAATATTGTGACATTTAAATAAATGAAAAGTGAGAGTGGGTTATGATTATTGTGAACAAGATACTTTCTTGAAGAGAATATTATCTATATTTGTAAAAATATGGAAAAAAAACTGAAATAAGGGTTTTAAATGTTGTTTCTTTCGTTAAATATAGAAACACAATTACGTCTTTGTTTCATTTTACCAATTAACCAAGAGTGAAACATTATTATTATCTCGTTGTTACTATTATTTAAGGGCCATATCTAAAATTTAACAAAATACCTCCTTTGCATTTGTTGATTTATACCCATGATATCACACTTAGTGAATGTCCGTTGATAATATTTGTGAGAGAACAACCAACGCAAAGGAGGTAACATGTTAAAAATTCAGTAATGACACAGTATCCTCCATAAATATAAATGTGAGAAAGTCTTACAGTACTCGCCAGAGATGTGCAACATCTAACCTCGGTAACGAGCAAATTCGTGTGTCCTCATGTTGCAAATACACTTATAATGAGAAACTCTGACACAAAATTTAACGTAGAGTTCTTAAAAATAATGCCGAGCGCGATAAATATTAGCAAATATGTTTTCAACTACATTTTATGACGCGAATCACACGTAGTTTCTACAACCGCCTCTAGAATTCGCTGCCGGAGCAGCTACGTCAACTATTGAATAATTTGATTAGCGAACTGAAATTTTAAACCATATAATGAAACCGCTTCGATAAAAGCGAATAACACTTGAAAAAAATTACTCAACCTCGGCTTTGGACCTGATTTTCGACAAGGTAATGTTATTAAAATACTGCTCATCTCATTAAACAGTTAAAACTATTAAGTTTCCCTTTGGCTTCGTGAAATTTGATTCGCGCCATCCGCCACGGATGGCAGCACCGTGGTTACACATTTCCGTTCCATGCGACTTTCGTTTCCATTCACAAAATCATTCCTGCAGAGTGCCGTGTACCGAGAGCTAGTATGTCACACATCAATACAGTCTTTCCGAAGCTGTTTCCACGATGCCCAATGTTTCAAGTGTCCCGCAGGCCAGCAGACGGAAAAAGAGCGGCTTCTCGTCGTGTCCATGCAATCTCGGCCTCCCCCTTGGGTACAACAGGTCAGAGCCGGTCTCCATTCCTGCCCTGGTGTCCTTGCGTTGCGGTCGTTGTGTGTTGCCGTCAGCAACAGTTAACTCCACTTAACTCCACTCAAACTTACGCAAGGACCTACGTGGAAACGCTTCGTCAGGCAAATCTATTGGCTAAAAATATGATCTCGCTACGCAAAATAAGTTTAATGGATTGAATGACTATCTCCTACTAAAATTAAAAGTCAAGGAAGCATTTCGCCACGACACTAAAAACTACGGTATTGTCAAAACGAAAAAAAATATATATCTTAATATATATAAATCTCGTGTCACAATGTTTGTCCTCAATGGACTCCTAAACCACTTAACCGATTTCGATGAAAATTGGCATTTATGTGTAATTTTTTCCAACTTGAGAGATAGGATAGTTTTTATTTCGATTTATGGTCTTAATCTGATAATTTTAGAGTTTTCTAATGTGATGTATGTATGAGTTGGCAGAAAATCACCACGGCAACGGCTGTAGCATTGTTGATGCTTCATTCGTCTCCATGGCAACGACTATTTCATTGTTAGTGTAGTCCTCATCACTCATTAAATACAGACCACCAATTTTTAGATATATACAGGTATGTCCTCAATGGACTCCTAAACCACTTAACCGATTTCGATGAAAATTGGCATTTATGTGTAATTTTTTCCAACTTGAGAGATAGGATAGTTTTTATTTCGATTAATGGTCTTAATCTGATAATTTTAGAGTTTTCTAATGTGATGTATGTATGAGTTGGCAGAAAATCACCACGGCAACGGCTGTAGCATTGTTGATGCTTCATTCGTCTCCATGGCAACGACTATTTCATTGTTAGTGTAGTCCTCATCACTCATTAAATACAGAACACCAATTTTTAGATATATACAGGTAAATAACTATACACTGGTAGAACAAAGTCGGTCGGGATTTGAAAGTGATATAAATTATTCAAATTAAGAAGACAATTACTAACTACATCTGATTTCTAAAAAGGTCCAGTGAACTCTTTACCAAGTCAACCGATTTCGATGAAAATTGGCATTTATGTGTAATGGTTTCCAACTTGAGAGATAGGGTAGTTTTTATTTCGATTAATAGTCTTAATAATTTATAATTAATAATAAACTGATTATCAATGTTGATTGGTGTTTAAGCCCGGGAAACAGTGGGCACTTCGTCTCCATGACAACGTTGCGTGCTTGAGAGTCGGGAAACCATCGGTGCTATTCGTTTGTTCTTCGGTACATTACAAAGCATTGTATTAAGTTTTTGTCAAAATTAATTAATTTTCATTTTATTTCATTTATTATAACTATAAATAGGAGATTTTGTCTCATTTCCCCCCCCCCCCCCCCCCACCCCATAAATACAACCGTGCGAAGCCGGGTCGGGCAGCTAGTATATATATATAAATATAATAGTCGTTTACAATTTTAAATTTTATTAATATTGAATGTGTCATAAAAAATTCTGAGTAGGCTGTATTTTGGATTACAGCTTAAAGGTATTTGTTTCTTGAATTTCAATCAAGCTGAACGGGAATTTTGTGTATGAATAAGTAATCTAACAAAATTTGTGTTGCTTTATTTTTGATGTGTATTCGATGAACGTCTTGCCGGTCAGGCCAGAAAGATTGCCACACCAAACCGCGACAAACTCGGTCAACCACTTGCTCAACTGACTCCATATCAACACCAGAATCATCAGAGAGCATAACCACGTCCATTACCAAACAGTTTTCTGCATTCCCCGTCGCTTCTCGCGAGGTGGACGGCTGAGGCTCGCTCGAGCGCAAATTTCACACCTCTTTCGGGGGCTCGTTTTACCCCACTGGCTCATTTCTCTTGGCTACTTTGTGCCTCATTCGATACCTACGACACTTCTCTGCATTTGTAATTGCTTTTGCTCGGGTGATTTCGCTTCTTTTCTTTCTTTTCTCCAACATAACCTGTTTTCGCTTAGGTACTTTGCGTAAATGGCTCCAAAACCAAAGCTAGTGCATTTATAGTTATTCCACCCAACTAGCACCACTCAGTGCTCACTCAAGAGCAACTTAAAGTCTAAATCACGCTAATCAGTATGTTACTCCCGGAGTCACAGCTCTCACTGATTTCAATTCCCCACCAACGCCCATTACGTCATCACTGCAAATGTTAACCGGGTGAGTCATATGTAACGACGACGAGCAAAGTCTGCTCTACTAAGATATATTTACTTGAACTCTGTGGCTTTGATAGTTTACGAGTTTTAAGCAGTGTCGGATCCTTAGCCGAAGTGACACCCAACCCAAGATAAGAGACGTTCATATTCCCGTCGGAAATTCATGTCGAAAAATTAAATCTTTTTTTTATAAAAAGGGTTAAAAATAAATGAAAATTGTTGTGTTTAAAGGCAATGTTGGTGGCTGATACGTGTTATGGTTTAACATTTTTCTAAGAAAACATTATTTTATTTAGCCCTTTAAAATCATTAATGTCTGATGATTTTAAAAGGCCAGTTAAAATTTTTTTTTTTTCTGAAACAAATTAAACTATATCATATAGCAGCCAGTAAAACAAATCTTTAACATGAAAAGTTCTAGTTTATGTTTTTTTCATTCTCCTTATCTATACTGCGCAAAATGTTAAAAATAAAACTTTTCCGGGTAACTATGCAAAAAGTATGCTATACATATTTTTTTTATTTTGTAAAATTTCAGTCATTCATAAAGTCGGAAAGTTAAACCGCGTTGAACGTAAATAAAAAATAATGATCTGGAACGGTACATAAACACTTAATAACGTTTGTTTTACGCGCATTTTATTGTATCCATAAATGTAATTACTGTGTGTTATTTGCATAGCAACACAAGGTGGTTGTTTATGGACATTGACAACTACATGAAGTTACGTTCTTAAAATGATTCATGCAATGGGAAATTTTGATTCGATAAAAAAAAATTTAATATAAAACATTGCATGACTTTTTTTTTTTTTCGTAGGATACCTACTGCGTTAGTTGGTGCCGTCGTCGCTGTGTTGTCCTTAACACCTGTTTATTTGCGTCGTCGTATTCGTATGTTGTCCACGGTTTACTATCTGTCCTGCATTTACTGTTCTTGTCGGAGCTGTCTCGTCATTGTTGGCTCACCGTTTTTGTCTGTGCTGTCAATCATTCATGACTGAATCCCTTCCACGGAATTCCTGTATTGTCTGATATTTGACGTTCGAATGTGTTCTGTGCCGTCATTTGTTGCCCAAAATACCTGTTAAGTTTCATTGTTGGGTTCACATGTTCGACATCAGATGATTTAGGTTTGTCCTCTGTGGGTTTATGTTTTAATTTATATTTCTCATTTTGAATTCTTGAATTTTTTTTCCATGGTAAACAGTGAAAAAATGCAATGGCGTAATGTCCAAAAATTGTATTAATAAGTACAATAAGTAGTCTAAAAAAAAAAACACTGTTGGCAAAACAACAGTGGGAGAAGAAACGAGGACCATCGGTTCTACTTTTGAGAACTATCGAATTTTGAGTCTACTCTACTTTAAGATCGGGAAGGGGGGAGAAAATCCTCAGCGCCCAGGTTGAGTTTCCAGATTTTTTTTTAATTACAAGTCTTTTGCTACGATGTTTCATTGGAAACCTTACAAGCTATGCGATACCACGCGCAGATTAATTTTACGGTTGTGAACACATATAGTTTTATGGTCTTTAAATTTTATATCCTGGGGTATGAAAAATTGGTATAAAGAAATCGGAAGGGGGTCTGACTAAATTATTTGTCCACGGGCCCTTGGATTTTGTCGATGGCCTTGCATGAAGGTTGAGGATCCATCCAGCTCAAATAAAATACAACAAAAAAAAGTGAGCCAGTCTGTCAGTACTCGCCAGCTATGTGTGACATATAACATCGGTAACGAGCAAATTCGTGCGTTCTCGTGTTCCAAATACGCTTACGTTACGAAACTCGGACACGAAGTTTATCGTAGAATTCTTTAAAATAATGCCAAGCTCAATAAACATATACGCAAATTTTGTTTTCCAACTACATTTCTGGACGCGAATCACGCGCAGTTCCCGCACTCGCCGATAGAATATCCTTGCCGGAGCAGATTCGTCGATTTTCGAATCATTTTATTAGTATACCTAAATGTTGAACTATAAAAAAAAACGGCTCCGATTAAAGCGGAAAAAAAATACTTGAAAAAAATTACTAAATCCCGGCTTTGGACCTGATTCTCGACAAGGATTTTTTATTAAAATACTACCCAAACGGTCAACACTGTAAAGTTTACCTTTGGCTTTGTGAACTTTGGTTACCGCCGTCCGCCACAGATGGCAGCACCGTGTTTACACATATTCATTCCGATCACCAAATCATTCCTGCCACATGCCTAGAGCTAAGAAGTTAACACACCCATTGGCGTAGCTGTGTTCATAAAGTTTGGGGGGACAAATAATGATTTTGATGTCATGTAAACCCATTCCCCTCTTACTAAGACGGGAGGTCCGGGGGTCCTCCACCGGAAAATTTTGATTTTAAAATTGCAAAATAGCGCTTTTTAAGCAGTTTTTGTATCTAACCATTGGATACATCGATGTTAAAATTATTATTGTTTCCTTAACATAAAATTTGAGAGTGAAGAAATTACAAATAAAGTTGGGCCGAATAATATTATAAAATAAAAATATCACGGTCTAGAAAGATGGGGGGGGGGGGCAGTCCCCTCCACTCAAAAAGTTCAGAGGGACACGTCCCCCCCTGTCCCCCCCGGTTCCTACGCCCTTGAACACACTAACGGAAACATCGTCCTCACCTGAGTGCGCGGCCAGCAGGAGCAGGGAGACCTGCAGCAGGCCTGCGGTGAAAGGAGCCCACATGACTTGTCGTCGGACGTCGCGCGCGCCGACTGTCCGAAGTCACCGCGCGTCAGAGAGGGGGAAAGACACCGCGAGACGCCAACTCCCCGCGCGGCGATAGCGCCGACTTCACCGCCCCTGGCGGCACGGCCGGCAAACCTCGCGAGAAGGGGGGGGGGGGGGGGGGAACCACCGCTCCGGCGACGTCTCATCCGTAGAGACTGGAAAAATTCGCGATTTCGATGACCTCTAGGATATACTCCACAATCCCCTACACACTCAGGAAAATGCCACCTGCTCATTGGCTGCTGACTCGTGACACCCTGTCAACTGAGACGCCTGTGATTCGATACTTTTTTGGTCGAAGGTTTTTCATTGGCTCAAATTCCTTCAGATAAACTGTGAGTCAATCACAGAAGCAATATAGAGATACAGTTGTTTGGATTATAGCGTATCATGAAATGAACCCACGAATTTTTCCGGTCTCTACTCATCCGCCTTCCGCGAAAGCGTCCGGAAAACCCCCCCCGAGCTTCGACGCGACTCTTCCTTCTGACCGAACGGCCACACGTAAGGTCCGTTATACAACTGGACTCACCATGATCCGTCTCAATCACGTGACATTTCAGCCAATCAGATGGACCGAAAAATTCCATCCATCCGTCCGTCAAAACCTTGCCAAGTTTTCAACTTTCGACGGAAAGGCATTGTCTTTATTTTAAAAATTTTTTTGAAGTGAAACTTATTTGCTGAAAGGGCCACAATTTTTGAGCGTTACTAAAATTCCGATTGCATGAAGTGACTAGTCAGGTACGTGGTGGGGGAACCGGTAGAGGAGGAGAGTGCGTCAGCGGCGACGCCACTCCAACGCATTCACTAGCGGTTGAATGGAAAGACGGCAAAAAGGCGGGGGGGGGGGGGGGCATAGTTACGTAGCGTAGCGTGCTATATGCTGGAAGAGGAGACGGCAGGGGAGAGGTAGAAATGACGTGGCAGTGATGCTACGGAATTCTCGCAACGCTGCTTCTGTTTGTCTACTCCTCAGCTTCCGTAACGGCTAACCATTGACGCTACAAAATTTCTTTTAATTTATTTTAACTATCTACAATGTATTTATTCGCGTGGAAAAGAATAATTGAATTGTGCAAATAACTTAATTAGTTTCATTTATTTTTACGTGAATAATGTGAATGAAAATGTAACTAATTTAGTTCTATCTACACCTAATAAGCAACCAGTTTCACTTCTGTCGCGCGTGGACTACACGCGCCAACGTTTTTTTTTTATGTTTTTTTTTTGTTCGTTTATTGGTTAAGCTGCTTCCGTATTGTGTTTTCAACTTGTCTGTAAACACGTTTGAGTTCTATATTCTATATTTGAAACAATTATTATCTGAGACATAAACGTAATTAAAAGTGCACGGTATTTTTGAAAATGTATTTAAATAAATTTTTTAGAGTTTGTTTATAATCATTTATAAGTGCTTAACGTGCATGATAGACCAACTGGTAAACCTTTACAAGAGAAATTTCTTCAATAACATAAGCCTTAATAGTTGTTGGCAGCATCCGAGAATAAAAATATGACGTATGTACGGATCATTTGGAATCGTTGGGCTTGTTGATGGACGGACGGATGGCGGACGGAAGAGCGACGGACGGAAGCAACGGATCATTGTGAGTCCAGCTTACAATATAGTCTTTGCTACAATGACGCAGCAGTGAAGATGGATCACGTAAACGGAGTATCTACAATTGCAAGCATGACAGATTCGGTTTACGTTACTCCGTGCGGCTAATACAAGCCGAGAATTTGGTTGCGATGGTAGCCATGTTTTTTTTTTACGTTTTAAACAAGTTAAAAAGTATATCAATTACAGGCATGTCTGGTGTTCTATCATTTCTTTGTGATTTATTTTATTATACACATTTGAATCCTGGCCGTGTTTAGTTCTTGTATCTCGATGTTGTTTACAGTTATTTAACTTTTCGTAACCGTGAAATTCAATGCAATTGGTTGCATTTTGTGGAAGCTTCAGACGAATAGTGAAATGTAGTTATTTTGCGGGTCCGGTTTTGTTTCGTGTGTTTTATGTTTCCGCCTAAGTAAGAAGAAAGGATGATTGTGATATGCTAATATTTGAAGAAAAAATCTAATATTGATAGCAACTTTTTTTTTGTTGCTATAATGAAGCTTAACGCTAATTTCTTGCTAATGTGTTGTTAACATATTTTTTCAACAATACTCACTTCATGGTGTCATTGTTTACCTATCTTCCTAGCGAGTTATTTTCAAGCTATTTAAAACATGTCTAGCCGTTATACAGCTACGGTTTGATTTGCTAACCAGAGTGACTTCCCCTTCAGAACAGACATAAAATACTCTCCATACACTTAAGAGGTGCCCCGTATTTTAGGTCATTATTTTATATTGACGATAATCACAGATCAACTTGTATTTTATTTTTAATGGTCTAACTTTCACGAAATTAAAAATATATACATCGCATACTTTTCGCATAATTACCTATAAAAGTTACATTTTCAATATTTTTGGGCTGTACACATAAGGAGAACCAATTGGAAAACAAGGCTAAAACTTTTTAGGTTGAACTGCATGCTACAGGTCACTTCAAGAAACAGTTAAAATTTCTTTCATAATATATTATTTAATTTTATCTGGCATTTCAAAAATTTTCAAATATGTGAGATTTTGACAGTCAAGCTATACACGGAACACGAAGTAGCCAGTAGCTTTGCAATCAAAACTAATTTTTTTTTTAGTTCTGTAATCCATTAAATCCTCCGTTTTTGTACAACCCAAAAGAAAAAGTTAAAATGTAACATAGACAGCTAACCATGCAAAAATTAAGCGATGTATATATATATATATATATATATATATATATATATATATATATATATTTCATTTCTTGAAAGGTAAACCATCTAAATAATCTACAAGTTGATCTGTGATTACTGTAAATATGTAATCAGGACCTGAAATGGGAGGCACCCACTTAATACATTCATGGCCGGCCACTTCATCCAACCTGTCGCTCCACAAGTCATTGGGGACTTTCCTCGCTTCGGGAAAATTTCATAGGAGTCCCTGGGGGAAGGTGAATTCCTTTACTTTTTTCTGAGGAAATATATTGTACATTTTATCCTGGAGAGCTTTATATGTGGCCTCACGGTCTCCCCTCAGATACTGCCCTGGTAGCACCTCCGGCCAATATAACAAACACAGCACGTAGTCTTGAACCCAATATGGGAAAATTTATACAAGAGGAAAAATATCCGACCCAACTGGGAATTGAATCAGGAACCTTCGGTTCACCAGCCGAACACTCTAACAGCTTTTTTTTTCATTGGCGTTATATGTAATTTTTTTTAAATTTTATAGTTTTAATTGACTTTAGTATATTTTTTATAACAGATCTTGACGAAACAAATTTTCATCACCGGGACTCGAACCCAGAATCTCCTCGCAACGAAATCAGGCATGCAGCCAACAGCGCTACAGAGGTTGGTCGAAATCCATTAGGCCAATAAGTAGGGGCATGCAGATTTCGCGAGAAGATTTCAAGAATAGCTGAAAGTTAAAACACTGTAACATCGTCTGTGTTTCGTGCCTGGGTGAGTTTCTCCCAGATACATATCGATTTAACAACACCAATCACAGTAATTCAGTGCGGAAGCAAACGCGACGTCTTCTCTCGCAGACGGCCGCCAATCACAAGGAAGAAACCACAGGTACGGGTATTCCTCGTTGCAGTCTAATAGGCGTTCAGATCTTTTCGTGAAAAATGCCTGCCCATACCTATAAGGTTAGTTAATTATCATTTTTTTTATTATTGAGGAAGTCTACCTTCCAAAATATATGTTACAGGTAGAGACTCGGAAATTTCCTGGATTCGTCTGGCCACAGGGTGAAATACAAAGTACTAGGTATGCTCAACCCATGTTTGCTTTCCCATTGGTTGGACATTTTTATTTCTCTTTTATTGACACTATCTGATTCGCTTACTTCTCTCCTAGCTGGGCATCGTTGGCTCATGGCCGTAGAGGGGCGTGTCCAAATAACTGCGGTCCAATCATGAGCACGGTGCGATAGTGTGGGGGTTTGCGTCATAACTTGCTACTTCAAGAAATTTCCGTATCACTAGTTATAGTGTTATAGGTAGAGACCGAAAACATTCGCGGGTTCATTTCGTGATATGCTAAAATTCAAATAATTATACCGTTGTGCTGCTTCTGCTATTGGTTCACTGTTAATATGTAGGACTCTTGGCCAATTAGAGACCATTAGTCAAAAAAGTATCCAATCACAAGTTACCCACTTGAGACGCCTCAAAATTAAGCACCCAATGAACAGGCGCCGTTTGCCCAAGTAGGCAGAGGATCGTGTTGTCTATCCTGAAGGTCATTGAACCCGCGAATTTTTCTAGTCTCTAGTTATAGGTAATGCAACATAACAACTCTAATAACATATTTATATAATTTACATAATAATTTAAGCCAATGTGAAAGGAAAGTTTGTAGCCACCAAAAAATATTTTTATATTAGAACCCACTTGAAAATATTTCCCACAAGAACTTGTGCCTTGTTAAAAGCTATATACAGAGTGACTTCAATCCGGGAACAGTTGATATTTGAATAAATAAAAACACAGTTCAAAAAAATCTTTTTTTAGTTATATATATAGATGTATGTAGGTTTTTTTATAAAAAAATTGGTTGTCTGTAAAGTCGGTTTACGGAAGATAGTTTAACGTGACGTCATAACAAAACATTGATGAAATAATTGATCCAGAAGAAAAGGAAATATCATATTCGGCCTGAGACTGAGCCGTAATAGGTTTCTGCAACCAACCATTTAGGCATTAAAAATATTATATTCTTTGAGGAAGGAATTTTTTTTAATTTTTCTATCTTTTTCATGATAAAATCTACCTCTGCATACTTTTATGAATAAAATTGAATCATTTTTATTGAATTATCACTATTTTTATGGATACAAAGGAGTGAAATGAAATGTGCATTTGAATTAATAAATTTACTTTTATTTGCATTCATTAATTCAAATATATTTATTACTTTTGAAATGTTGCGTGCGCCGTATTTATTTTTACAAGTACAAAAAAAAATTTCGCAGTAGTCGGGTTTCGAACCGACAAACTTTAGTTCAAAAGTTAAGTACGCTAACCACACGCCCACGAGGCCGTACTATATACTGAAGTTTCAGATGTTATATATATGTTTGTAAAAATTTTGTTCACGGTAGGGGAATAATATTAACACGATTTTATAACAAATACGCATCCCAAATACACCAAACTTATTTATAATGTGTGACAATATTTTGAAAACTGCAACGTTACTGGTCTTTATTAGTATTATTATTATATTAATAATACTATTAGAATAATGAATGGGTTGATAAACATAAATAATTATTAATCTTACAATTACACATACAGAAGTAGGAAGAATATCAAGGATACGTACTTTTTATGTAATTTCTATGATAACCTATTATTTATTACCATAACACATATAGGTAGTAAATATTCCATAAAATGGTTAATTAAATTATTAATACAATTAACTTGAAATTCGTGACATGTATTTGATTAAGTATTTGCTGGATCAATTGCAGGAATTAAGGTCGGCACAGAAATACAAATTCAAGAGTTTATTAGTAAAGATTATTAAATCCTATAGCTTCCATTCACGGTGTAGGTTGTAGAGATTATAAATGTTGTTATATTTGAAGGTTCGATGAAAATTGATTATTATTACCACCGCTATTAACTCAGAGTCAGCTTCGAGAAACTATTAAATCGGACCACTGGTTTTTAAATTCTAATTTCCAAACTGAAAATGTTAAGGTTTTATACAATTTAAATGGATTTACTCAAAACCATATAATGTTTCTACTTGGTTGTAAATTCATGTGAGGACTGGATGAATTAACATGTATAAATGTCTAGGGTGATGTTCCAAATCACGTTCCTTACGACGCGAAAACGTATTTGCTAAATACGTGACTGAACTGTCAAATGATGTCATAATTAATACTCACAAAAACTATGTGACGTCTGGTGAATTATTTTAAATATATATAAGAACACTGAAGTTAAAACTTTCATGTTCAATCACCAAAATAAGTGGCGTATTGGTAAAAACCATACGATGAAGACGCCTTATTTTACATTCCCCTACTAACAATTATAATTTAATTAATCTCCCTGACCTGAACCGGCTGCTGATTGGTTGAAGAACATATAAAACATATGGCCTTCAGACAACAACTCGCGGCAAAGAACCAGGTAAGATATAATTAAATTTAAAAGAAAAATAATTAAGTTTAAAACATACTTGACCCAAAAATATTACAAACGTATTAAAAGTTTGTGCTGAAAACAAATACAATAACAAACAATATTATAGGTTAGTGTTCGAAAATAAATATCTTCAACTGTTATTATATCGTCGTACTGGAACAATTAGTGTTTGTAAAATATAGTCTGTAACTGTAAGCATACAAATGTGGAAAATAAACATAACATAATTAATTACTCTTAAATAAAAATAAATAATAATAAACAGAATTACTGTGTTGGAAATTTTGTTACCGCACAAAACATTATGCAAAAGATCCCGGGTGTAATTTTAATTATTATGTGTAACTGTAAAACACCATTGTTGGTTCAAAACGTATTTGAATTTTCAACATTACTTTTAAATAACCGTACCGATTGTGCTGAAAATCGGTGGACGATCGTTAAATTACATAATATTAATAATTCAAACGACGAAAATATGATTGAAAAGTCAAATCGATGGTTGTTCCAATCGACTGGAAGAGAGATGCCACGCATGCGTACAATGAGCATGAAGAGAGATGCCACGCATGCGTACAATGAGCAAACAGGATACATCCGTAGTGGGACATCCGTAGTGGGACACTTTTTCGTGCGTGCAGCCGGCGTTCATCGATTTATTAGACGTTGTCACGTCAAAAATATTAATCTTCACCGTGCACCAAATTATTAAATAATGTGAATACAATTTTTTCTACGCAATCATTAGTAACCCTACTAATGATAACAATTCAAAATAAAATAAAACATGCTTCACATTTAGAGGGAAAAACATATTTGGAAGAATTATGCAGCAAAATATTTGTAATCGGGTAAATTTGCTAACTTAACCAGTAATTTGAAAATATGGCTAATTAATGCAAATAACTTGCTAAGTTATCAAAGTGAATTTTTACAGTGTAAATATTCAAAGTAACCATATTAAAAAGTGTTGCTGCATAAGTCGTGCAAAGAAATGTTTCCCCAATAAAGTATAGTATGTTCGATTTTATTTTCAATTGTTATCAAAAGTGGAGTTATTTATGATTGCGTGGAAAAACATTTAATTCAAATTATCTAGTAATTTGAAGCAGGGTGGGGATTTGAAAACTTTTGAAAAAATGCCTATAATTCGAAAACCACGACATATTTTTTTTTTCATTCAAAGACGTAACTAATTGACATATCAACAGTCTGGGCTTGACATTGAGTTATCGGACATTCTATATAAAATCCACACTGCAAGTAGAGAACGAATATTTTGAAAATCCGAAACTCTTTCACAACAAGCTCTGTCGTCACCGCTTTATCTTATCAAACAATGTAAATTTAGGTCCGTGAAGAAAGCCCGAAGGCAAAAAAAAAGACTGTGTCTGTCCTTCACATTGCCAAACGGACGAGGAAAATTCACCAGCAATGACGTCACATGATAGCCTGAACAGTCCTTTACTTTGCTAAATTGTATGCGTTTATTTGCTACTCATTTGAAATAAGTAAGAGGGGAGATGATTTCGTGGATTCATTGGGTGACAAAGTAGACTTGAAGCACAAATGTTAATATTTTGACGCAACCTTGACAATATTGACCAGTTATAAACAAGGAGAAGTAGTTACCCAATAATGTGTAACCCGCGTAAGGGCGTAACTTTGTTACGAACCAGTGGGGAAGATGTATCCAGACTGGAATGAAATTAATCCGTGTAATTATCGTGGCTCTAAAAATATGTAGGGATTGGAAAAATTCGCGGGTATCAGTGACCTCCAGGATGGACTCCACAGTTCTACACACACTAATGCAAATGTCACCCACACATTAGCTGCTCTCTTGCGAGACTCCTAAGACGTCTCTATGAGACGGCTCGTGTGATTGGATAGAGATTTTTTTCGAGTGTTTCTCACAGGGCCCAGAGTCTTCGAGATGAGTGGTGAGCCAATAGCAGAAGCATTCCTGAACAGAAATATTAATGCCAAATGGCAGGTATTTGTAAATTTGTATATTTACATTAAAACAACTGTATCACTACAAAAATAGTGTTCGCAGTAATACTGGGTTCGGATTCTTACAAGGGAATTTATACTTTGTGCTGTCTCAGTACCTCCAATAGTCAAAGTTATTTGTGAACCGTTCCCTAAATAGCTTTCCAGTATTAACTGTGAACACTAATAAGCATAATAAAACAAAATAATTTTGAGTTATTGAATATTCTGTCATCTTTTCCATGGTTTAGAAAGTTTTGCTTAAATGAAACTTCAATTCAAATATAAAATTACGCACCAATTTTCGTAAGAAATACTCAGTTTTTCATAAATGCAAAAATAATCATAGCCATGTATTTAACAAAGTTACAATATCTTTCTTCTATTATTAAAAATCATTTCTTGGAAACTATTTCCAAAGGAATAATTTGTAAAGTACAGACATTTTTGTCTCTGTTATGTGTATAGTGATTTCACATTTTTTTGTTCTCAGTGCATGATATTATTAAGGTTTAAGTTTCTTAATTGAGACATGCAGAGGAGGTCTGTATTGTGAGATGTAAGAAGATCTCGGGCAGGGGCCACAAAAATGATTGTGTAAACGTAAATCGGATATCGTTAAGTATGAACGCCGCTTCCAATCAACAGACTGGCATTAAGAGGATCCGTTTATGAACGGCAGTAAAAAGGAAAGAATGGCTAGGCGTCATCCACTAAGTACGTAAAACTGATCAGGTACTCAATGGAGTCGGCATCTTTCAAGTAGTATGACTACGCATGTTCTGGTGCAAGTTTCAGTACGTGCTGGTATCTCGACTTTTGTGCCTGGGTCTGGACAATGTTGTAAATTGATGTTTTGAATGTAATCCGACATAATGTTTGCATTTTTTTTCCTAACCACCAAAGGTTCTCGTTTCCCTTAAAATGAATACAATTCTAAATTATAAAAATGTAAAAAAAAATTAATATTTCATTACTCAGGCTACACAACCATATTGGAACCACATTATGAGTATGCAAATATGTTTTATTAAATATATTTCCTAATTAGTTAAATGCAAAAATATGTATACACGCATTGACGAAGAGACTCAGAGTTCAGAAAGTAATTAAAATTAGCTATCAATAAAAAGTGGGAAAATTCTTTACCAATAAATGTCTTTAATCAAAACGTTTGAATATTATAAGGTGAAGATGAAGATAGTATTTTCTTAACACTTCATATTCACAGGATCCGTTTCCTAACTGACTACCTAACCCCCACCTCTTCTATAACTTATGATGCATTAAGTTTTGTAAACTATCATTAACATGCAGATTTTATACTAAAAGGGTTGTAATGGCTATACTAAAAAGTATTGCAGCTAATCCGAAAATTTTTAAATCGTGGTGATAACTTCATTAAAGCGTAACGAAAAGTATAAGTAAAGAAAAATTGTAACACTCCGAGAGTTGCAGAAAATGTAATGATCAGGGAGAGAGTTGTAACCTATAACTGCATTGCTATTTGGCACCATGTTTGTTCAACTTGTATTTTACGGCGACATCGAGCAATTGGTTACGGTGAGGCCTTGCTGCTGTGGATATGTTAACTGTACAATACACACACTATTCTGAACCTCTATAAAACATTACTATAAACTGAATTTAATTTTTTTTAATTTATTTCTTTTGAAAACATATCTAACACATAACCTGTAAAGAAACTGTACTGTATTAACATTAAAGCTAAAGTACCTTGACATGCACACCTATGTATAATTTTTATATATCAGGTTATTTGGCAAAAAACACAGATGACAGCAGTAGCGCTACCTGCAGCGCCATTACTGAGCTGACACATAACAAAAACAGGTCTTTGAAGTTTCACTTCTAACGTGCATAGCGACCACCACACACATATGAGTTTTATTTAATCGCAAAGTAACAGTCATAACCCGTTTCACTTCAACATGAAATCTTCTGCACCAGTTCCTCTTGGTAACACAGTTCGTCTTGGTAACACAAATATCCAAATTGATTCGCGTTTTAATACCGTCTCAAGTGTAAGAAAAGACTGAGTAAGTAGTAAAAAGTGTTCACACTAGTTGGAATGGACTATCTCATTTGGATCACAATTTCGGCACGTGGAACTCAAATTCAGCCCTTGGTTGACAGACCACGTAACAGGCCACAGCACTTAAGCAGCACATGTCCAGTTGTCCAGTCGTCCAGTTGTCCAGTCGTCCAGTCGTCCGTCACGCGGCGACGAAAAGCTGGAGCGTCAGCAGGACCGAAGAGCAGGCGATCGCGACGACGACGACGACGATCCCACTCGTCGCAGCGGCCCCGTTGCAGGCGTCCGAGTCGCAGGCGTGGCACTGCACGACGACGCCTACCTGTTCGGAGCGCAGCAACTTGCGGGCGATGTACCCCACCGCGCTGCAGAGCTTGGGCACCTTCGGGAAGCACATCTTGTACGAAGTATCTGCGGACACACAAGTTCATCACTGACTCCGTCTTATACAACTATGCAAGTGGCCACTTTCTGCTACTCCCTGGGAGTCGAGAAGGCCGAGGGTTAAAGAGACCAGACAGACTAAAAATTACAACTTATGTGAAGTATCCGAGGACACATGGAGGAAGACGCAAGTTCATATCTGACACCACTTGATACAACAACATTAGATCTATCGTTTTGCTCCTCAGGAGTCAAGAGAAGTGAAGTGGAAGTGTCCATACAAAAAAAAAAAGGCTGATATTACCTTCGGGAAGCACATTTGTTACAAGAATTTACGGAAACTTGGAGGAACCCAGCAGTTCATCACTGATTTCCTCTTATTCAACAATAATAAGTCACTCTTGTTTGCTACTCGGGATTCCAGAAGGCTGAGATGAAGTGTCTACACCAAAAGAAAAACAGTCGCTATATTACCTTCGAGAAACACATGTTGTACAAAGTATCTACAGACATGGGGGGAACCATTGGATTATTACTGATTTCCTCTGATGTACTAACATAAGGTCTCCTTTTTTTCCTCCTCATTGTCCACTTTTTTCTCATCTATCACTATGGAGCAGGGTGATGCATGCCAAGACAATTGAACTGTATTTACACAGACACTGGTTTGTAATCCCGATCCGTTCTGTCCTGATTTATATTTTCCATGGTTTGTCGATATCACTCCCTCTCAAGGGGGCGTATCCAGGGAGGGTGGCAAGGGAAAGGGGAAGTTGCATCCCACCACCCTCATCTCACCAAGGAGCAAGGATCAGAAGTTATAGAAAATTTGTAACAATTCCTCGCGAATAGGTACTCAGCAGGTGGCCACACCCTGCATGGTAACATGGTAACCGGGTGAAACTGTATTTATTTTCAGCTCATTGTCTGCGCCATGTTATTTAGACGCCCAAAATATTGACTGAAATTTAGAGTTTGCATAGTTAAAACAGTTTTAAATTAATGTATTTTATGAAAGTGACATTTTCACGACAGAGATTCTAATTCATACTTACTAACCCCAAGCACCACTTACGTAATGTTTGAGCGTGACAATGAGGTGATGGCGATTTAAGAACAGTGACTTACACTATGTCACAACGTGTCGCCTCCTGGCGATTCCTAATTTCATTAATATATTATTGATCAAACAATTTTTTTAGTCAATGAAGTTCTTCCTTTCATTATTGTATGGCATTATGGACGCTCTTCCCCCCATGAAAGAGGTTAAAATCCAAATAATACTCCCACCCCTTACCCCTACAGTTCTGCACCTCATGTTTTCGGCTGGATCTGCCCTTGTCGTCAGGAAATTTCTGGAATTGTACCTGATAATAGGCCACGGCCGACTCTACCCGCGATAACCTTACCTACGTCCCTCTAATGTTGCAGGAACCTAGATTTGTTTCAGAAGGACAAAGGCTACGTCCCTCTAATGTTGCAGGAACCTTGCAGTAATTCAGAAGGACAATGGCTACGTACCTCTAATGTTTGCAGGAACCTTGCAGTATGGCGGAAGGACAAAGGCTACGTCCCTCTAATGTTGCAGGAACCTTGCAGTGTGTCAGGAGGACAAAGGCTACGTCCCTCTAATGTTGCAGGAACCTTTCAGTGAGTCAGAAGGTCAAAAATGGGGTGTGACTGTGTCATGTACAGGCCATGTGTTGTAAGTGAATACGTGTAAGTAACAGGTAAAATTTTCTATACAAAATATAAAATATATTTTATGCATGTTATAATATTGTTTGAACACTAAGAAGTTCTCCTGTTTTCCATGTTTTTATTTTAACACCATACATATTCACTGTAACTATTTTACACTAATGTTATATATATATTTAATTGATATATTTTGACGAGAGCTGACGATTGAAACTGAAACGAATGTCGTAGCGTCTCCGAGTCAAAGGTTATTTTTAAATGGAAATCTCGAAATGCAGAAAAATGACCTCTAAATGAAGGCACTTTCCCCTCCACCGCGCGCGATGCGTCACAGTCCTCACTTAGCGTAACGAATTCTTTGATCCTTTAGCTATCCAGTGGTGTAATTAAATTTCGGATGGAGATGATAAGATATGCAGCTGCAACACCAAACTGTATCCCCCGAATTTGTTATCATTCTTTTTTTTTTTTAATTGCCTCCCACTATGGAAGCAATTTTAAAGACGTGTGGCCCCCGGGCCTTTTTTTTTTTTTATAGTTACCCAGGGTGAGTTGAGGACGCCTTCCTATTTGATCGGAAGGCGGGTTTCAGACGTGTTCACGTTAAAAATGCTAAGTTGCCCGGCACGTACCTCCGACGACGTGCTTGAGGCACATCATGGGCAGCAGCGACAGCAGCGGCGTGGCGAAGGGCACGGCGCCCGTCTCGCGCACCAGGTCCCTCACGATGCCCTGGTGGCACTTGCGCAGCACCAGCCGCTCGTCCGAGCCGCAGCTGGCCGGGTCGCTCAGGCACGCCGACTCGAAGCACTGCAGCCCGCGGCCTGTCGGGCACGTGGGACTCACTCTCACAGACCCTCGAGCAGGCCCGTGGCCAGGATTATGTCATGTGCAACATCTTAGATCTCGGCATGCGGCGTTTGGCGGGAGTAACGGAACCACGGTGCTGCCAAGTTCACAACGACAAAGGAAAATTTTATATTAATACTGTTTCATGAATTTATACAACATAGACAGGGATTAAATGAAAATCGGGTCCAAAGCAAGGATTTAGTATATATATCTTTGACGTGACAACGTCTAATAAATCGATGAACGCCGGCTGCACGCACGAAAAAGTGTCCCACTACGGATGTCCCACTACGGATGTATCATGTTTGCTCATTGTACGCATGCGTGGCATCTCTCTTCCACTCGATTGGAACAACCATCGATTTGACTTTTCAATCATATTTTCGTAGTTTTAATTATTAATATTATGTAATTTAACGATCGTCCACCGATTTTCAGAACAATCGGTACGGTTATTTAAAAGTAATGTTGAAAATTCAAATACGTTTTGAACCAACAATGGTGTTTTACAGTTACACATAATAATTCAAATTACACCCGGGATCTTAGGCACAATGTTTTAAAAAATATTGTAACACATTATAAATAAGTTTGGTGTATTTGGGATGCGTATTTGTTATAAAATCGTGTTAATATTATACCCCTACCATGAACAAAGTTTATATATATATATATCGTCGTTGTCACGACAATACCTCCTATGTGTTGCAAATGTCAATTTTGAGGTTTTGGTGTCGATGGAAACAGGTTTGAATGTTCTATAACCTGAACGAAACCACCTGTCTGTATTTTTATAACCAAAGATTTGGGAACCATAAACTCATATCTCCTATGTGTAAGGTTGGATATAATGGCCATCAAAAAACCTCATATGTACTCCTTGTGCACATAAGAGATTTTGACTGTATTATCTATGGCGCTGTTACTTGGATATCGTCACATAGGAGGTCTTGTTTTCTCTATGTTTGTTTATAGCTGTGTTATTTTCTGATGAGAGAGCAAGCTGAACATAATGTTTCTGGCAATTATTGTTCTAAACTTCTAGGTAAGTGAATTAAAATATATAATTTTTTTAATGCAATGATTTAACTATTATAACATTTTGTTTTTGACAATGTGGCTTTTAAACACAGAATATAAAGGAATTTCATGTAACATTATTTGGGTTAGCAACTTGCAATAACCTTAACCAAAACAGGCAAAAACTGATTTTAATAGCCAAGCTAATTTTTTTAACAAAGCTTATTTTATTTATTTGTGTATTTATTATTGAAGTTATTATATTCCAGCAATTCTTAAGCAGATCTGGTTTGTTTTCTTTCAGTGCACAATGGTTAGCCGTGGAAGGAAAATTGTAGATCTGGTTTTGCAGCAGAAATTCACATTAATACTGGATGGTGAGCTTCTTGATGTTATTAATGAAGCCAGCAATTCGTCTGCTGTAAGAATCGTAGAAACTGCAGAAAGTAATGGTGTTGAAACTGTGGAATGTGATAATGCTGAAACTGTGGAATGTTATGATGCTGAAACAATGGAATTTGATAGTGCTGAAACTGGTGCTATATGCACATTACATGAAACTGTAGGTTCTCTCGTTTCTTGCAAACAAATCTCTAAGCCCCCTCAATCAGTCCTTGTCGGGGAAGACATTAATTCATGTGTAGACCTCTCAAACTGTACTAACATGGATGGTCACACCATCCATAATTTAGAGCCAGAAGCTAGTAATAGGAATCAGGAAAATGTATTTAATGTTGTAAATATTGACAGTACTGATAATTGTTATATATAGAGTACTGTGGAAAACATTGGAGAAGTGGTAGAAGTAAGCATGGCAATCATCACTGGAGTAAATGAAACTGAACTTGTTGTACCTTCTGAAATAGAATATATTAGATTACAAGAGTGTAGCTTAGGAGTGCAAGACTGTCAAAATGCTGAAGTTATTCCTTTACATACAGTTGATGTACAGTTTAATGAACAAGAAAGTTTGTGCAACAATGTGGTAATCCCACAAGATCATTCACAAGAAAATTCAGTTTCTGGAGGAGAAAATCCAGTAACAGATAGTAATCTAGACTGTCACAGTGAAGAAGAATCTAGCCTACAGGGAAAAGTTGAAGGAATTGTTAGTGTAAAAGAAAAGAATAAAGAAGAGGCACGAAAGAAAAGAGTAACAGGTTACAAAGTAATCGGCAAAAAAGTATCCCAAAGTGCGCCTAAAGAAGGAAGAGCTGTGAAAAATCGATGTAATCATAAAATTGTCAAGAAAAAGGGTCCGAGAACGTTCTGTTGCGCGATGGTTACAAAGGATGACAGGAAGCAAATATTTGAAACCTTTTGGGCAATGAAAACATGGGAAGAAAAAAGAGGATTTGTGAAAGGTCTAGTGAATACTCGTTCCATTCGTAGACGACGCAAAGGAAAGGATGGTGAGGATGAAAACAAGAAGAATGTGGGCCATGATATATTTGTGAACCTTGATAATGGGGAAAGAGTACGTGTTTGCCGTAAAATGTTCATCAACACTTTGGCTATTGGAGAAGATAGTTTCAAAAGGTGGACAGCAACCAATACGCCGAACATTCCACATTGCAATGGCCATGGCAACAATGGTAGAAACAAAACTAGTAATAGTAATACATCCAGGCAGAAGAAAAAGTATACTGATGTTCAGAGTGTGATAGCTTGGCTAGCTTTACTGCCGAAAGTTCCCAGCCATTATTGCAGACAGTCAACAAAAAAAACCTATGTTGAGCCAATTTTTCATTCAAAACGTCACATGCATAAAGTGTACACACAGTGGTGTCAAGATAACAACAGAAGTTCAGCTATTCGAACAATTTTTTGTGACACTTTAAAAGCAGAAAATATATCTATTCACAAGCCCAGAAAGGATCAATGTGATACCTGCATAAGTTATGAACAAGGAAATCTGTCACAGGATGATTACAATGCACACATTTTAAGGAAAGATCAGGCACTTATTGAAAAAAATTCACTAAAGGAAAGTGCAAGTGAATCCAAAAAGGTAACTATGGACCTTCAAAGTAAATTACTTTGTCCAATAAGTCTGGCATCATCTATGTATTATAAACAGAAGATGACAGTTCACAATTTCACCTTGTATGAACTTGGAAGTAAGCATGTTAGACTCTACGTGTGGCATGAAGCTGACGGAGGAGTGGGAGCAAATGAGTTCACATCGTCGATTATATTCTTGGTCAACCCAGCACAGTTAATTCCATGGTATTTATTTCCGATGGCTGCTGTAGTCAGAATCGGAATAAAGTACTTTCCACTGCTCTGTCTGATGCTGCAAGGTATAAAAATATAACAATTGAGCAGCTATACTTGCAAAAAGGGCATACGATGATGGAGGTTGACAATGTACATGCAACCCTGGAACATTACTTTAAACCTCCAATTTTTACACCATCTGACTATGTTTCTCGTATGCACTTGGCAAGGCATGAACAACCCTATGAGGTTAAAGTGGTCCATTATGACTTCTTCAAAAACTATTCTAGAATTGACTCTGTTTTGCCATCTATTAGACCAGGACACAAAGTAGGTGACAGAGTTGTCACAGACATCTGTAAAATTAAGTACTGCAATGGTGGCGAAATATTAATCAAAACAAACTTTACTCAGGATTGGGAATGCTTGCCTCATAGACGTCCGAGACTTGAAACCTTTAAAGGGTTGGAATATTTGTACACCTCTCAGTTACCAATAACTGAGTCAAAGTACAAAGATTTACAATCACTAAAATGCATCATGGATCGGGATTACCACAATTTCTACGATAATCTACCATACAAGCCAGAATCAAATAAACGCAAATGTATCGCTACAACCAGTGGTTCAGAGAATAATCGAGAAACGAGTACTGATGGAGGACTTCTTTCGCAGAAGAAGAACAAAAAGATATGCAAATAAATCAGTCAGAGAATAAAATGGAAGCAAGCAAGTAGGTACTACTCAAGAATCAAAAACAAAATGAAGTTATTTATGTTATTCGAAATGACACTATTTTCGGATTAGTCTTTTACGGGCAAATTTTTGGAGGTAAGAAGTGTATTATAGAAGATAGCGAGCGTGCTTTTACTTACTTTCCAAAAACATATTTTCACAAAACATTGCGTTGTGTGTCAGTGCTATAAGGTTTGTTGAATCTTGTGTTTAAGGGTTCAATTATACTAAAGTAAGTTACGTGTGATGGATTTTAAGATGATTGAATAGATAATCAGATAAATAATGGTAAAAAAATATATCCCATGTGATTTTTTTGTGAACAGTAATTACTCCTATGTGAGTGCAATTGCTCCCATGTGAGTTTTGGTGACCATTAATTTATTCTATGTGAATGAGGTGCATATATTTCTTAATCCCTGTGTTTATTTCTATAAATTATAATTAATTCTCATTAAATTTTGGTTGTCTATGAATGAGGTAATGCTCTTACTAACATAAATTATTTAATACATTATATTTTATAGTTACAAATCAGTTTTTTGACTCCAGTATAAAATTTGCTTTTGAACACACAGGAGATATTGTCGTGGCAACGACGATATATAACATTTGAAACGACATTATCTTAGTGTGGCCTCGTGGGCGTGTGGTTAGCGTACCTAATTCCTCATCTAAAAGTTGTCGTTGCGAATCCTGGCAGTTGCGAAATTTTTTTTATACTTGTAAAAATAAATATGGCGCACGCAACATTTCAAAAGTAATAAATATATTTGAATTAATGAATGCAAATAAAAGTAAATTTATTAATTCAATTGCACATTTCATTTCACTCCTTTGTATCCATACAAAATAGTGATAATTCAATGAAAGTGATTCAATTTTATTCATAAAAGTATGCAGAGGTAGATTTTATCATGCAAAAGATTGAATAATTAAAAAAAAAATTCTTCCTCAAAGAATGCCTAAATGGTTTGGTTGCAAAAACCTATTACGGCTCAGTCTCAGGCCGAATATGATATTTCCTTTTCTTCTGGATCAGTCATTTCATCAATGTTTTGTTATGACGTTGTCACGTTAAACTATCGTCCGTAAACCGACTTTACAGACAACCAATTTTTTTTTATGTAAGTTTTATTTTTAATTGAGTTTTAAAAGAAAAAATTCACATCAAAATATCAGGAATCTTTTAGAAGTTCAGCTTTTACACATAGTAATTTAAAAAAATGATTTTGCTTGCCAAAAAATATAACTGAACAATTTATGTTTTGTGTTTTATTTAGTTATTTTTAATACTTTTTATTAAGTCATTTGTTTGATGATTTTGTTAAAACAAGTCATAAATTCATATACGTATATAATTTAATACGTGAAACTCAAAAGTTAAGTTTGTATGAAATTCATCTTTATAAGTATTACGTGCGCAAAACGGCATTAAATTCACACTTCTTGGAAACCCAATTCCTTCCGCTTCTGTGTATCAGGCTTCTGTCTTCACTTGTTTTTTATGTGTAAAATCTTAGCTCTTGTTGAGAGTAATTTCGTGAATGCGAGGGAAGTAACGCGACGTAGATGTGTAACAATGGTGCTGCCATCTACACAAACACAAAGGGAGACGTTTTAGTATTATGTGTTAAATTAATTTTAAAAAGCTGAAAGTATTTTAATAAAATTTCTAGTAGAAAATCAGGTCCAAAGCCGGGGTTTAGAATTTTTTAAAGACTTTTTCGCTTTTATCGGAGCTGTTTCATAATAGTTAAATTTTCGGTCTGTTAATCTGATATTTCGATAGTATAGGTACGTAACGAAAGTCCTGCTCCGGCAGCGAACTATAACGGCGGGTGTGGAAAGTACGTGTGATTTGCATCCAGAAACGTAGTTGAAAACACTTTAGCGTATATTTATTGCTCTGCATTATTTAAAAATAATACATAGCTACGTTTAATTTCGTGTCGCTAATTGGCTGTAGGCCTACCGTATAATAGTGATGTCACTACACCAGATTCTTTAGTTGGTCGTTGGACACCAACCGTCGGCTTAAGATCAATTTTTTAAAGGCAAATTGGACAGCAAAAAAAGTTGCTAGCCTACAAAAAATTTACCAACGATATGTAAATATGTATATAAACTATCAATATTGTAGATTTTAGCTGCGCATTAAAGAATGCATACAAGGAGTATTTTCTGGAAAAGTGACAAAACACGACGACTAATGAAGCTTATTATAGCTACAAGCATTACAAAGTCTGAAGTAAGGGAAGAACTCATTCCTATGGTACCTTTCCCTAAATACGCCTCTGTATTAGTTACATGATTTAATTTTGAAAGCCGAAGTAGGTAACGATAAATCTAAATGATTAATTAAAACCTAATCCTAAATTACTTTCAAATAATATTTTTTTGTAAATATTAACAGTTTAAAAAACTGAATTCTTGCCGCGAGACGCGATGTTTTGAGCACCCGCTGCCATTGGCTAACTGGCAGCCAATCAAATGCCCTCCGGCTATCAGCTAAGTTCATCGTGCCCGAGCCTCAAGGCAGTCACGTAAATGCAAGTTAAATACAACCGCGGTAAGAGCTAGTAATCTGTCTCAAATTTGACAGTTTTCAAAAGAACTTAGTACTTGTGGTCTAAGTATCTTTCTGCCAGTGTTGGTTCTGTCAACAGTGTTCGTAAACAAACACCGTGCAAGTTTGCGAATGAGTATCACTGGTACTTTTCTTTCTTTTTTTTTTTTTAAGAAATGTCAAATTCGAGACAAGTCACGTGAAGCTGAGTCGGCTCCAGGGAAGAGCAAGCCGGGGAATTGCCCCAAACCCCCGCGCCGGTGGCAAGATTTCGTATTAGAAAAAAATTTCAAAGCCTCTATTGTAACGTATGATGTAATTATACCGAAAATGTGGTCTTAAGCATTTATAAAACTGACCCGAGGATAATAGTTTATCAGGAAAGAATATTAAATAAGATAATTGAGCAAAATCAAAGTTTCAGGTTGGGTTGAAAGATTTTGAAAGCGTGAATTTTTCAAAATTTCCGGGGGAGGACCTCCAAAAATCTAAACAGACCAGCCCCCCCCCAAGAGTGTAGGGCCACTACTGTCACCTGGATGCAGCGCGAGCAGAAGACACAGCAGCTGGAGCCCGGCTTGGGTCGGCATCCTCCCACGCAGCGGAACTCCGAGAGCTGTCGCTCGCAGCCGTCTGAGGCGACGTCGAGTGGTGACTGGCTCCCCGCGGTGAATCAGCAGCGGTCAGCCGTGTGTTTTCTTTCGCGGGGCGAGCAGCGCGAGCGAAGGCAAGACGCGGCCCCTGTTGGCGCGCTCGGCGGGAGCGTGATTCACTTCCGAGCGACAATCGCACATCCGGGGGGAAGCTTGCGGTCCGCACCTCGGGCGCGTGTGTTTTCCGATGCCCGCCTGGGCTGATCGCTGAAGGGCATGACGCGGAGTGCAGTGACGCAGATCCTGGCCAGCTGGTAGAGGCTGGATGCAAGACCACAGGCCAGACCACAGGCTCTCGAGTGTTGTCCGAGAGGTCCCAGAGATGTGACGGACCTGGTTAAGCGCCTCGTGATAGTTTACAATGACAAGGAAACGGAGACGTATCTCCCGGAACGGAGTTTCAGTAAATTCACGCACACGGAGAAAGAATGCTTACGTATTATAGCCAGGGGCGTAGCCAGGGAGGGGTTTTACGGGTTAACCCCCCCCCCCCCCCCCCCCCCCGTTAGCACCTAATCTTTAATTAATTTCTTATTCATCACTCAAACAAATTTCATATTAAAATTAATAAAATTTTTACCATTACAATATTTAAATTTAAGTACCGAAAACTGCTAAAATAGCACTATTTTACACCATAAAAATCCTAATTTTCCCGGGGGAGGACCCCCGGACCCCCCGCTTTAATACGGAGGGGGGGGGGGGGGGCGCTTGCTTCTTAACACCCCCCATACACAAATCCTGGCTACGCCACCGATTATAGCTCGGCAATGCTGAGCTCGTCCGTTTACGTTGCTCCGTGCGACCAATAGAAACCGAGTACTCAGCTGCGGTGGTATCCATGTTTCTTTATGTTCTGAATAAATTAAAAATTCTAGCGTTCTGTAATTACTTGAAAGTTTACTTTTTTACCTACGTTAATTCTGCCGGTTTTATAGTTTCAAAGCATGAATTTTTTTTTAATAGTTAAATTAATAATTCGTAACCTTCAAATGCAATCTCACTCGTTTATGTGATCCATCTCCGTTTCCGTGCCATTGTATAAGGGGCCTTAAGATGGGGATTCCTTTGGGTCCACAGCAAGTTAGCCTTATTAGGTTAAGGAGGAGTGGTTGGCAATGATGCTGGAATGGATTGCCTCAGCCTCTCATTGCAACAGCTCCTCTTAACACCTCAAAGTTGCCTTGAGATGAAATATCAATTTCCCTGTGGCTCTAAGGAGATCGTGTTGGTGGTGATCCAGCCCTCAGCAGGGAGTAGTTGACATCAAGTCCAGCACGTTAAACACAACATGCAGTTGTGACTGACAAACACCGCCTTCCTGGTCGACCCGGGTCGCAAAGACTGTAAGCTCTGGGGCGTCGGTATCCGAGGGGCTGGTACTTCGGGTCTCCCGTTCCCGAGGTTTTCCTTGTGAGCTGGACTGGGGCGGCTACGGTGCTTGAAGCCAGGGCGAAGGAGGTGCAATAGGTCGCGGGTTCGAGCCCCGAGATGGAGTGTCCTTCACTAAGGTTTCGAAAAACGAGAAAATGTGTTAGTCAGCCAGATGACTCCATACTGTGTTCCGCTTACGTGCGGGAAGTAGGTAAACTTAAGCAACAGGCAAAAATTAACAATTACAGATATTATACTTAGTTCCAAGCAAATTTGAGGGGGGGGGGGGGGGGGGGGAGAGAGACACCATACCGGTGAACTGATAACAATGTAGGCATTTAAAAAAACGTTCCGAAGTACAAATGATCGCTGAATCATTTATTATTCCAGACGCACGAGAATGGGTAAAATTGTACTCTAAAGCATGAGTGCGCAATACAAAATACGTAACATGCAGCTAACAAGAACGTAAGTTATTACCAATACAATAACTTCCACAGTATGAAACATGGCTTCAAAACTTCCTTTAACGGAATGCTTAATAAGATAAGTACGTTAAGTATGAGCCTGGCCCATTAAGCATTTTCATTTCAACAAAAAAAATTTAGCATTCAAATTTAGCTTAACGTAAGGCAGCTGAATATCTAACAGTTAGAATCTTCAGCTGTCATTAACAATAGTTCAGTAACAAGAGTACTAGTGACAACTTTACACTGAATTAAATTTAACACCTCTAACATTACTAGAAAAAATACTTAACATGCAAACAAATTACGTAAGATAACAAACAAATTTAAGTCGCTAATGCCAACGATGTCCCTGCGGACTCCGCGCAAACGTAGTCCAAGATGTAGGCAACGACTGGACCTCCTCGAACAAAAAAAAAAACATAAGCTCACAAAAGCTTTCAAGCTTACTGGGGAATGCAAACCCACGTGTAAATCAAACAAACAAGATAACGGCCGTAAAGGAGCGAAACAATAAAGTCAACAAACAAGTGCCTTGATGCCTAATAGTTCAACGTAGCCACCCAGGAATGCCTACCATACAAAACTTACGTTACGCTTCGGAGACTTGGTTAAAAACAAACATAGAGCAGGCAAAGCTATCATGAGTGTGATAAAAATGACTGAACTCGGGGGCTGCCCTTGGCCGTGCAATTCAATCACCCAGGGCCCCGCGCACGTGTATATTTAATTTATTTTTGTTTGCCTAGTGTTCTGTTAAAAATATGGACATTAATGGAAAACAGGAAAACTACATTTTTATCTTGTAACTTAATTGTTCGTCAATACCTATTTCAATTCGTGATTTTATTTTAAAAAAATAACTTTATAATGATTGTGTTGCCTTGTACTATAATGATGTGATTATACCGTAAATTTGATAGGTATTGTGCATTTATAAAAGTGACCCCAAGTATAATTTATCAGCAAAGAATATGAAAATATTCTAGGAAAACTGAGCACAACCATTGACAAAATTTAAGTTCCAAATTAGGTTAAAATGTTAGAGAGTAAAATGTTCAAATTTTCCGGCGGAGGGTCTCCAAAAATGTAATTAGCCCAGGGCTCTGCCAAGTCTATGGACACTTCTGACTGAACTCGTTTACTTTACTAAGGTAATCACACTCGTGCCCAAAGGCAAGTAAAACAAAGCAAATTTAACGACGAACGACACAGTCGAACGAGCAGTAAAACCAAACCGAAATTTTCATGGGAGTGGGGCAGAAAGAAAAATTTATAAAATAAATAGCTCAAACTAAAATGCACTTACATTTCGCAAGCCGCCCTCGTGCTATAACATCCAAACTTTTCAGTAAATTTAAATATTATGCTGAATGCTGCCAGGTCAAGGTCTACTCAAAGAACCAGCTCATCACATAAAACTCGTTAACATCACCTTAAAATTAACATAGTGCGTAGGCGTGGAAGAAGAAAGGGAGGGATTTAGGAGGGGAAGTGTCTCTCGGCCAGGCGAAGCTCGCTGAGGCAAGATGGGCGATTCATATTTTGCAGTCCCCTTGGGAGTGATCCCGACTCTTTGGGGAGAAGGTGCCTGCCGTCCGAGGTGTCAAGAGCTGTTGCCGGCTCTAGTATCCAACAGGATCATGGTTGCGAATATATAGCCCCCGCGCACCAATGGCAACTCACTACCTCTTAGTGGTAACGAGGGTGTTGATCAAAGCGAGATCTGCCGAGGAGGTTTTCGACCCTCGACATCCTCAGAAGTGGGAAAGAGGTATCTAGTGAGGTGGAAAAGCCCTCTCCGCAGGCAACGGCAAATTGTTCTGAAACTTTACCTGCGGGGTCAGCACTCAGACTGTCGGGTCCCAAACACCTTAGCTCACCATGTAGGACTAATGGCGTAATGGTAAAGACTAGTCTGGTTGCGCTGTGGAAAAGGACACACCTGGAAGTGAAAGAACGCTGTAAGCTCGGGGCCACCAGAGCCGGTGGAGTATCCGAGAGGCTGGCCCTATGTGATTACTTCCCAAGGCGTCTCCTGCATCCTGAACCAAGGCAGTTAACATACTAGATTACAGGCTAACAGATCATTTAAGCACACAAGTGCATTAAAAATCTAGGCAGTAGTACGAGCCTACTGGCCCAGGTTGCATTGTGTGGATCGCACTGGCAATTGGAGGCCCCCACTCAAATAAAGAGTGGACGCAGTGAGCTGCGAAATAGCTCCAGTGCTAGCATGGACAGCTAGTAGAGGTTGGATGCACTTCAGCCAGGCAAGGGCTCTCTGAGCAGCTGAGGGGGTTCCAAAGATGTGGTAGACTTGGTCAAGCAACTTTTGATACTCTTGGAATGTAGTATTCCTTGGGTAAACCACAGTTTAGCCGAATGGTTTAGCCGAATGGTTAAGGGGGAATGGGGTGGCAATAGCTGGGATGGGTTTCCTCAGCCTCTCACTGTATCTCCTCCTCAAACACCAAGTTGCCTCGAAATGGCGTATCCATTTCCCTGTAGCTCTAGGGAGCTCGTGATGGTGGTAACCCTGCCCTCTTTTTTATTGAGATAAAATTGAGT
This sequence comes from Bacillus rossius redtenbacheri, assembly GCF_032445375.1. NCBI lineage: Eukaryota > Metazoa > Arthropoda > Insecta > Phasmatodea > Bacillidae > Bacillus > Bacillus rossius. Next base: position 335,187,336 of record NC_086330.1, on the reverse strand, counting down.
TCTATTTTTTTGGAATACAGTCTCTTAAGACTATAAAAATTGGAAACTTTATAAGCAACAGCAGTTGGTATAACTGCACTGTAATTACTGCCAAAATAGTCCACAATAGCATTCATGCACGCAAATGCATGAATAAAAAGATGAATTTGGCATTTGCAAGCTTACAGCACTTGTTTTATACTAGCAATATCATGTCATGGCATAAACACTGTTTGGAATACAATAAATGTTTTTTAATGATATGAACCATTATTCAATATTAAAATTACAAATATTAAATTAAAAGTACAAATATAATTTGTATTTATAAGTAGCCTTTTCTTTTATCATGAGAAATTTATTTTTGCATGGTGTACGCACATTGTAAAAATTCACTCTCATAATTTTTCATAGCGTGCCTAAAGAATTATAACTTAAATAAAAACTTTGAATGCCTGTACATCCAACAAATAGCTAAACACATCTGAAAATCATCATTATAAACTGACAGTACCATCACAGGACACACATTTTGTTCCCTTCAGAATAACGCAAGGTGGCCACTGTTTGACAAAATCTTTCAATATTATGTTTGTTTTTATAAACTTACCAAAGTCAATGTTCAAGCCACTTATTTGTGTCAGCTGTATCAAGTAAATATCTCTGTCGTTTGCAAGACACTGGGTCACATAGGTATAACAGACCAATCACAATTGTGTCTGCAGTTGGTTTGAATTTGCCAGACCCTCAGAGCCAAGGAATACCACACCCCTGTAATTAATTTATTTTGTTTTGCCATCTTAAAATAAGCTTTACATAAAGCTATCACATTCTTCATATTTAAATGAGCTCTGATATAACTTGCTCCTTAAGTATTTATTGCTTAAAGACAAAAGTTGTACAGTAATGACATGAGGGAAATTATTTATATTAATAAAATAACTAGTTTTACGTAGTGCCAAGATGGTAAGGCCTAGAGCTGCAATATTTGTTATGTGAATTCTCCAGGCATGGTCAATTTGCACCTTCAAGACATTTTATTCTAAATTCGTTACATATATATATATTAATGATTTTTGACTTTTTCGCGATAGTCTCCATTGCAATGGCTATAGCTAGACAAAACTTTTGTTTTATTTTCAGGATAATTACATTTTTTTAACAGATTATAGAATATTACTGAACAAATACAATAATTAAATGTGCCATGATATGACATGAATATGATTTGTAATAAGCATGTCTAACTTTTTGGAAAAAAAATAAATAAAATAAATCTGTTAGATGTTAGATATTTCGCATTTTGAAAAATGTTCTTGGGTCATAATGACAATGTAAAAATAAGTAACTAATAACAGTTGCAAGATTAAAAAAGGTTAACTTATTCCAATCTCTTTGTATTAACTTGTGTACAAATGTAATGCTAAATATATTACTTTAACTGAATTTAATACTTATAAGATAAGATACTTATTTGTTATTTGAGTTAAGTTTTGAATGAAATATCAGATTAGTTTCATGATTTTAATGCATTTCAGTGCTTTGTGGTGTATTAACTTGAATTTCATGTTATGTGATGCATCGACATGCTTCTCAGTGTAATTTTGGATTTATCGCTATTCACCATATAATCTTGTCCCTAGCTATTGCGAAGTTGATGCTTTATTCAATTTTGGAACTTAATCTAGTCTTCCTGTAATTATTATCTTTGCCATCATAATAATACAGTATTAGTTAAATAAACAAAACAAAAACATGAAATCCAGGTATTTTAAAAACTGTGGAATCCAAGATTACATCTTTGAATTATATTTCTTCTGGTTTACTTATTTCTAATTGTAACAATTTTTCTTCATGCCTGGTTTTAAATATTTTATTTTATTTTTTATGTTGGTTTGAGGTGAGGCAGTGACGTACCCACGAGGATAGGCATGTATAATAAGTGGTGCAAGAGTGTTCTGCCTGGAGACTTCCATAGTGAAGCACAAGTACATCAGCTAGTATCAGCTAGTGTTTTTATTTTTTTTTTTTTTTAATTCAACATTATTAGTAAGTCTTATAATGTTACAATACACAAACTGAACAAACAATTTTTAGATGATTTACCTTTATTTAAAAATATATGATTTACAATTATTTTTAAATCAAGCTTTATCCAAAGTAACTGTGATGGTGAACTCAAGAAATCACTGTGAAAAAAATATATATACTTGAAAAAAATTATCTTTTAATATTGTTATAAAATTTATCTAATAATTAATAACAATCATTTACAAATTAAGTTACAAATTTGCAAAAATTACATAAGCAAGTCCATACAGTACTTTACAATACTTCTTACCAAAACCTTTAAAATATTTTCATGTTATTTTGAAGATACTATTAGTCCAATGAATGCCAATGAAACAATTGAACACAATCCAATTGCTAAAATGTATGATACCCTTATTCTAAATCATGCCAGTTAAAAAGTACAGGTTCACAAATACCCGAGTATAACCTCATACGACTAGAATATATGTTTTTACGAGTACCATAATGTGCAACTGAAATATCAGTGGAAACTACCTACTTAATATTTACCCAAGTTTAAATTAAATAACAACTTGTCTCTTTGCTTAGATTTTTATTTTCCTTTACACAATAGTGAATTAATAACCATTCTAAATGTGAGAACACAGCTGCACATTTCTTTCATTAAAATACAAAAATTGTGGTAGCACATAAATTCAATTAACATAAATTTAAGCATAAGACTAAGCTACCAAAATCGAAATGTAATAGAAAACAGACTAATGTTTTTATTTTCTTATTTTTTATTTTCCATGAATGCATGCCGTTGGAGCCACAAAAATGTTAAGGACAATGTTTCAACCAAAAAACTGACTGCAGTGCTACTACATCACAACAACTTATGTATTCTACACACTTCCTGCCTTGCAATCCCACAAAACATTTTAATGTGGATCTACAGTTTATGATGCTAGACAGATAAATTCATATTATGTTTAAAAAAAACTTTGCAATTCAATGTTTATAACATACACACTGTTAATCCAGAGTACCTTTATTCATTGTAGGATTAAAATTTTCCTAGCTGAATACAATGCATACTTAGCACATTCAAATTTCAATAAAACAAAATTTCCTCTCTTTATTATACAACTGCAAAAGGAACTTAGTAACATAAAACAATTAAAAGTCAAACAGATCAAAAAAATATTATATGATAGTCAACCTCAAATCCTCTTTGCTAGTAATAAAGCAACAGGTTCTTATCACCAATCAGTTATACGTGCCTGCTGTTAAAATCAATCTCATCAATTCCTCAACTTAATGATTGCACTGATCAGCATTGATTACTTTAACAATACAGTTATAAGTTACTGGTACTCAGTGCAAAGAATATTGAAGAGGAAAGAGGAATACCCATCTTCGCCCAGAAGATATTAACAATCCAGGAAGTTGGCCGCCATGAGCAGTTCCAAGGCAATCTCTGGAGCGATCGGGAAGTCTGGGATCTCTGTCGAACTGTTGGTGTAACGCACTTTGTAGGTGAAGTACATGCATACTTTCTGCAGCACATGAGACCTGCAAGTAACAGACATCACAAGTCAGGATGTCTATTTTTTCAATGTCTTATCATGATATCACATAAATTGACATAAATTACTTTCATATTTGCCCCATGGCGAAGTAATTGGTTTTCCCCCAAGTGTACATTATGAGTGTCTGTCAAAACAAGTGTACGGTATGAATGTCTATCATGCACTCAAGTTTTGAGAGTTTTTAAGCGGTTCAAAGAGGGACAAGAAGAGATTGAAGATGACCCACGTTCACAGGAATCCTCAACAACAACAACGGTCGAAGCCATTAAAAAAATTAGAGATTTAATCAGATAAAAAACATCAGTTTAGTATTTGTGCCGTTGCTGAGATTGTAAGAATCGACGAAGAAACAGTTAGGCTAAATTTACATAAACATTTTAACATAAGAAAAGTTTGTTCAAAAATGGTGCCCAAGAACCTTACGCTTAAACAAAACTAGACTTATTGAATGAACAATTGTGCGGACACTATGAAAATCATCAAAAAGGACCCTAAATTTCTTGAAAATGAATAATGAAAAATCGAGTAATGAATCGTAGTTTTTCACTTACAATCCGGAAACAAAGCACCAATCAATGCACTGGAAGAGTCCCAATTCACCAAGACTGAAGTAGAATCGAATGTCGAAATCAAAATTCAAAGCAATGATAATTGTATTTTTTGACATCAATGGGGATAATGTACGTGAATTGGGTGCCTGAAGATCAAACTGTGAATAAGGAATATTATCTTGAAGTCCTATCCACGCTCCGTGAACGAGCACGAAGAAAGCGACCTGAATTGTGGAAAAACAAGTCATGGATTCTTCATTAGGACAATGGACCGGCCCATACTGCATTGATTGTCACTTCTTTTTATTAGTCAATAATGGGATCCTTATGTTGGAACATCCAACCTACTCACCAGATTTTGCTCCATGGGACTTCTTTCTGTTTCCAAAAGTGAAATCTGTACTGAAAGAAATGAAACTGGAGATAGCTGAAGCCGTGAAAGAAAAAGCGACAGAGACCATGAACATACTTTCAGAAGATAACTTCAAACACTGCTGTAGAAAATTCACATGGAGCAGTGTAAAGACGTATGTAGAGGGTAGTATGTTGAAGGGGATAGCGTTAAATTTGTGAAGTTGTAAAAATAAAGAATGTTATAGCCTTCATCCGGTTTTTATTTAGCCAAACTTCGTATTGTCAAGTTCTCTGTATTTTCCAGGTTTTAATGACTTTCTTGAAATCTCTCCTTTTTTCCAGATTTTTCCTGTCTGCGGAAACCATGATAATCTTTGTCAGAAAGTTAAGTAATTGAAGCTCATGGCTGGTGTTTTAATTATCTTTGTCTTGTGATATTTTCTGTCAAAATTGACTATGTTGATCCTCAAGTACACAACATTGCCATACGTATGAAGAGTTCAAAATGATAATTGTGTAGAATTTGGTCGCCACAACCTTAGTCTTGGGGTTGAGTGGTCAGATCACTCGCCCCACAGAAAGGTTATCTGGGTTTGATTCCTGATAGGTTCACACTTGGCATTTTCGCAAATGCAATATTCAGCAGATATGGCCAACAGCCGGTGTGTTGTCTAAGGGCACTATAACCCTGCCAAACTCATTCTCTCAATGCTCCATCATCATCTTATCACAGTTTCAACGTTTCGACAACCTCTATGTTGGTTAACAATGGGTGATGGATGGGACATGACAATGATGGGTGGCCGAACTATATGCGAGGACATATAAGTAATGCACATGTCAATTTTTAGGCAGGGAAATAATTAGTAAAAATTAAATTATTTACTAAAAAGGGAACTAGAAGGTGATTTGCCTGGAGCCAATGCAAGATATCATGATTTCACATACATGAAGCATTCGTCAGTCACCGGTAAAAAGGCTATCGTGAAAAATTGCAAGGGATATGGTTAGGAAGTTTTGGAGCATCCACCCTACAGTTCTGACCTGGCACCCTCCGATTTTCATCTGTTTGGACCCTGAAGAAGTTGCTCAGCGGTGAGAAGTGTGACTCCGAAGATGAACTAAAACGAGCCATGCATATGTGGCTCTTCTCGCAGCCGCAAAAATCTCTGTGACCGAGATTTTCAAACTGATCTATTGTTGGGATAAATGCCTCAACTTACATGGAAGTTATATGGAAAAATAATAAATGGGTAATACATTCATTTCTGTTACATATTGTCATTAATTGCTTTTTTCCTTTTCCATTATGTGTGTTACTTATTGATAAGCCCTCGTAGATTGCAGATATCTCCTGGCTATTATAAGGTATCATAAATCAAATCTGTCTTAGTAGAAAAAATTACCTGATCATCACAAAAAGGACATTTCCCTGCTTACTCAACTTCCAGAGAATTACAGGTTTTCTCTGTGGCTTTTTAATTCCCCGGCTTACTCAGCTTTCAATTATTTTTCCCTGCATGCAGCGACCCCACACCTTGAAGCGGCACGCGAGCACCACGCCTTGTCGCCAAGAACAACAGAACTTACGGGATCTCCCTGAAGTTCACTTCGTTGGTCTCGTTCTCCGCGAACTGGCCCGGGCCGCTCAGCATCGCCTTGATGGTGCCGGACGTGAGTGCGTGCTCCCGCTTCACGATGAACTCGTGGCCGTCTGACGAGATTAGCTTCACGTACATGGCGTCCGGGCCTTCGCAGCCCCCGTACACCTTCTCCTCATCCTGCAGGCACGCACAAACACATCATCTCGGAGCAGAGACGTGCCTATTGTTCTTAGAGTACAGAGAAAAAATTAAATTTAGACATCTTTAACTATATTTATAGCAGTGCAAAATTTTGAATGATATACAGCAGAGTCCTGCCAATACAGACAAGATGGGACCAAACCCTGTCCTGACCAACACAAGTTCGGATTAACCGGACTTTGCCTTAAAATCCACCTTCTACAAGTTTCAGATGGGTAAAATATAAAAATATTGTTTGTTTTTTTCGATAAATATAATTTCTCCTCAAGTTTAATTTTAGTTCTGATACTGTACTGTACACATAGAATTAGTTTTTAACCTACAAATACTCAATTATTTTAAAATGGATGTCCGGTCTAGTGGGATTCGAATCAGCGGGACTCTACTGTAACATGGACATTTCTGTAGTGAAGGTTTGAAATGATTAAAAAAATTACTAGATAATCATTATAAAAATATAAAATTTGTTACAAAAAATAGTCTTGTGCAATGTTTTTATTAATGAGAGTGTTTTTATGATGTTTTATTTCAAATTTTAATGCAAATTTGAATGTGGGGAATGAAAGAGGGGGGGTGGAAGGTAGACATACTTGCCCCCCTAGCCCACCCTGTTAGCATGGCCTTGTCTCAAGCACTCAACCAGGCCTATGTGCAACTTGAAATATACTATAATAATGTACACTATGTGTATGGGTGGGCGAAACTATATATTTCAATTCAAAGCAAACTTAAAGCTAATAATGCAAAATAAAATATTAAGGCGAATAACATCTATAATCAATTTTTTTTCACAACTACTATAAAAGACATGAGTATAAAATCAACATTATTAAGAGCTAATGTAAGATTAAAAATGACTTTTGTTATTTTAGTACACACAGGCCTATCTTAACCACAACTATTATTTGGGTATTTTGTTGACAAAAAAATTATCTCTAATTTGCACAAAATCTATAGAGAAAAGATGAATTTTCGACCTTAAAAAATAACCCAAATCAAACATTTTGAAACTTCTATTTTGAAAACCACAATATGAAAAAATATGCTGTCCTAATACGCCACCGATAAACTGTTGCTTAGCTGGGAGAATTAATGAAATATGAAATTCAGCAAATAAGGAATTGTGTCATATCATTATTTTTACTCATAGTACATAATAAAAGATGAAAGTGTGTATTGAAAGTCGGAACTTTGAAGCCAATATTTTCGATCACACAGTTGCAATATAATTTGTGATTTAAGCAGTAACACACATTTTGCATCTAAAATGTTTCTTATGGCTCCTAAAGAGCCTAAAATAGCCTAAAGAGCCTTAGATGCGGGGGGGAAAAAAATCAACAATTGGAACTGTAGGTTGTGGAAAGTGAAGATAGTCTGCTTGATGGGCTGTCTATTGACGCAGCCCGGTTAAGGACAGTATTCCACATGCAGGCTGATGTGAAAAAATAGAGATAACAACATAAGTGGTGAATAAGTACATATGATCCAGCAGATGCTGACTACAAAAACTTGTATTGAAAGAAAGGGATGAAATGGAAGAAAATAAGAGCAACTTTTAACGTGTAACACCTACTTGTATTAAAAACTATTTTATAATTGACATGTTCACCAACAAAGCTGTGTCATTGTACAGAAGTATCGTCATAGTGTCACTCCCTATTGGCAGGTCATTGTGTTTCAACTCTATGTGTATCCCGTTAAGGTAGTTCGTATTCTCTTAATTGCAATCCTTTGCAAAAAAAAAAAAAAAGTACAACCACCTGACTTCCGTACAAGATCTGCACGAGCTCTTCCTCCGAGTCAACTGACATCTCATCCATCAGGCTCTTAGATAGCCTGTCAAGTCAAGTGGAGTAACGAGCTGAACCACAGGAGGAATGAACATCCCCCCGAAGCAAACCAGCAACCACACGGGAGAATGTGGCGAGGCAGGAGACGCCCAGAATGGCAGGCGCGCTGGCGCCAACCGCTGAGAGGATAAAGTTAGGGAGAACCGGCAAGTCTTGTCATTCGCAGCCAATCCATCGCTCATCAAAGCCACTGTAATATGGCCCTTTGACATCATGAGATAAACACAGTGTCGCAACATTACTAGAGACAATATTTTATGGTTCCATTCTTATCGCCAATTTAGTTTTTATTGTTTTAATTTTTTATGAACTCTGTTTATTCACAAAGATAGCACCAATTTCCGACAAATACAACATTTTCTTGTTAAATGATAACTTTAGAAAAACAGCATCTTTTAGACTGATAAATGAACTAGGCTACTGGAAACAATGCAAATAAATCAGCAAGTATATGTGCATTTGATAAATGTAAAATGTCATCATGTAAAAATCAGTTACTAATAACATTTGAAATATCAAAATATGTATATATATATATACAATTTTTTTCCAATCTATTTAGTACATACATTTTGGTACTAACTCCATCCTAAATAATCTACATTCAATGAATTTAATATATTAAAAGATTACATTTTTTAAATCTGTTATGAGTTTTGATTAAATATTTGTTGCATTTTTGGTGCTTTAAGGTGTATTTTGGTGTTGTATGGTGACATGCTTTTCGGTGTTATCACAATGCACATTTAATCTTGTCCCTAACCGTTACATCTAAATTACAATCAAAATATAAAATCAAGAGGAATATCTTTCAAGGCACTCAACCATGAGCTGCAGGTACAGACTATCACTAATGAAATGGCAACATTTATGACCCAATTTTATTCATATCAAAATGTACTTCAATGACACAATCCTAAAAATTAATATTTAATCAAATTTTTGTTACGTATTATTAGTTTTGGTTTCATCAAACCTCCTTGGAAATAAATAGCATCAAATTTTGTTACACCTAGAAAAAAATTCTCATCAGTAAACAAAACCCTATTCTCTTGACGTCAGCCGGAGCTTCGCCCCACGAGCCTGATCATCCTCCGTTCCCTTTCCCACCACCTTTCCTACCCGGCATTTGTATCGTGACGTACGTAGCCGTGTGAAATTCAAACTGCGCGCCACGAACTACAGCAAGAGGGCGCTTAGCTGCAGTGCGCCGCACCCCTATATGTATTAATAATTATTGTAATCCTTTTCTTTTCGCCCCAAAATACTGTCACGACGGCTATGCATGTGAGTGTCATTTGTTTAATTAATTTATGATGTTTTGGTAGTAAAATACATGCAAGCACGGACAAGGACGCTCCCTAGCGGGCGACGGAGGAACTAGCATACAACTTTATTTAAACTATTTTCTACCACATAAGTAAAATTACAGACGGTCTGGTCATGGATGTGATGTGCTAATTTTCATTAAGAGTTTATGTTATTTTCCATAATAACCCGGGGCACGCAATAGCTTAGATGTTAACGGTAATTGTGTTCGGCGCGAAGGGCGCCATGTTGCCTGCCGCAAGCCCTTGTCTCAGCACAGTCTCCTTCTTCAGCCGGCCGAGAGCGGACGTTTCTGCAGACACCCCGAGGACATCACTGTTGTTTCACCGATAAGTAGTTCTGTTAAGTAATTTATTCAAATAATTTTCATTCTATCCTCGGGGCCTCTCTCGGTCGGAGAGACTGTTGAATTAATAATTCTTTACTCTCCGGAGTATTTAGTCATCCGTGTAAGAAGTAACTACTTGAGGCGACCACGTGCGTGGTTCGCCTCCTCACCTAAATCGATTCGTGCCTCGGGCGTTTTATAACAGTATCAAGGAAGGATTGTATAAGGGCGTGTAACGTGAGTAAATAAAACCAACTTAATTGAGTCACGTGTCTTTGTGTTCGGGGGGGCCACGTGGGTCCTTAACCAGTCAGCGGCGTGTGGGACGCCCTAAGAGCCCACTGCGGTTAATTAGAAGCGTGCCCGACGCTGAGAGCGGGCTCGGTTAGGAACAGGTGTTGCATTAAAAATCAGGAGGGCTAATATCTCACCGCATACGGACCACGTAACGCCCTGAGTAAGAGTATCGAGCCGGGTCCACGTGGTGGCGCCCATTATTTCCACCAGTAATTTGAACCTTAACACTGTTACGCCCTCACTCTCAATTGCCTCTGTTCTTTACACTGTTAGAAATAGTAAATGTAGGATAGGATCAAAACTACATACTTTTTCAGGAAATAATCTAACAACATAATGTATAAATACTTCAAATTCCTATCTTGTAGAATATTAGTGCAAGTCAATTAATATAGAAAAGCTTCTTATTTTTACTTGTTTAGCAACTTAGCTCCTGTGATTTACATGTAAAGAAGGGTAAACTTATGGGTATCACTCATCATAGGCAGTTTACTGCTAGAACCCTGAAGATGGTGTCTGCAATGTGAGCAGAAACATCGATGATGAGTAACATCCAAACCCAACTCAATTCCAGAAAATTACTGTCTATAAGATCATCACTTCACATCGTACGGTTGATAGACATTGGCTTGAGAACATATGACCACCCAAAGTGTAACGAGCCTCAAACCAATTTGATACTGACTCTGTACTGAGATTGAGTAATCGTGTACATGATGCTTCAATGATCATGGTAAACAAAGACTCAAAAAAGCTAGGTACAGGATGTCTACACAAATCTGTAATAAAATTTCTCTGACTTTTACCTGAACAAATTTCAAATTTTTCTACCTTGTTTTTTTTTTATAATTATTAGGTATACCTATTCTGGAATTATTTTTTAATAAAGTAATAAAATCAAGCCTCAGATATCAACAAAGATGTCCTAATTCTCTTTCTAGGTACTTTAATACTTTTTTTATATTTAACTTAGCTAGTAGAAACCAACCATTAACCAAACCTTTGTATACATGGCACCATATCTCCTAGAAACATAACCTCAACTACGATAGCAAAACTCTTGCAATGTCACACACTGTTAACCGGTATTATGCAGAAATTCCACAAGATTACAATAGTAATACTTAATTTGACATTAGAATTATATAACAAATATGGGAATTATAACAGAACCTTGTTTATGCCATTTTATGTGTTTGACTATGCACTAAAACACCATCTCAAAGTATGCTTTCACAATCTAGGGAATGGGTAGACTGAAGCATGGACATTTCCTCCTCAAATCACTATCACTGGGCAATTTCCATTACTTCTGGGTTAATAGTGGTTTCATTGTAATTCACACATCTGAGGATGGGCATGTTAGAGGAGCTACATTAAAATACAAATGAACATTTTAAGCTGTTAAGCATTATTTTACACAGTTGCCAATTGTGTGCATTTTCCACACTGGGTACCTATGTTTTTGTAGTATGTCTAGGTGATCATAACGCAAGTGAAAGGTTGGTTATGTTAGGTTAGTTAGGTACATTAACAAAACTCAATAATACCAGAAGAGGGAGCTGCACATTCAAAAAAGACAAAACTCAGAAATATTACTTTTTTAGTTACTGACTTTTTCTCATCATTCTGTAAAATAGCATTGTGATGTGCTAAATAAGTTTTGGTAGTTTACCACATTAACCATCGGTTGGGTTAGGTTAGCTACATTAAAAATACTTTAAAATGTGTGAACATTTGGTTAGATTATCTACATTTAAAATACCATAAAATAGTCTGGACTGTTGATAAGGTTAGCAACGTTTAAAATAGGTAATTCCTAACCAACTGTTAACACTATTTGACAGTATTTTAAATGTACCTGTATTTTTGAAGTAGCTAAACTAACATAAACCATTAGAATTGTAAACTAACTAGACTACTGGTAAACCATTTGCAATAACACATTGTCATTTTAAAAAATTTTAAAAAAATATCACGAACGTAAAAAAAAAATCATTTTCAAATATTTATGTGTTTTTGTTTAAGCTGTACTTTAATTAGATGATTATCACCCTCAGTTTGAAAATTAACTACTTTTAAGAAACATTCAAACCCTGTAAAATATTCAGAGATGCAGACTTGATGGATGAATCACTCAGCTAACAGCATGCCGGTAGACCCGGCCTCTCCTATCACTATCATGAGAAAAATTCTGCTCTTGTCAGTGAACAGGACAGACCGCCATTGCTCGATGCTCCAATTGATGTGTGCCCGAGCAAATTAGAGTCACAATTGGCGATGACGTGCAGTCAATTTTGGGCCTCTTACGGGCCATCCTGGAGTAAGATTGGCTTTCTTCAAGCGTCTTCTGACTGTCCATTGACTAACAGCTACTCCTTGAACTTGTTTCAGCTCCAGTGTCAAATTGATGCCTGTGAGATGGTGATTATGCAGTGAAGTTGACACAATAAAGCAATCGTCCCTCTCAGATGTGAACTGGTACCGGCTAGTATGTGGTCTCAGAATGAAGGTACCAGTTTAATTGAAACCTTCTGAATACTCTTGAGACAGCAGTTTATCTCAAGGTCAGTTGATGAGCAATTTCTCGTTCAGTGCAGCCTTCTTGCAACAAAGCAAAAACCTGTGAGGCTTCTTCTGGCATAGTATTCATGGTTTTGCCAAAACATGAAACTTGCAGAGATGTGTTCAGGTCAACGTCTGATAAACGACTGATGAGAAATATCTGTCAAATTGGGATTATATAGGCGACTGCGGCGCACTACTCGTGGTTACTGACAGAATGCATTCTGCTAAGCTTACGTTCTGATTATGTCAATTTGAAAAATATTGTACAGATTTTAATGATAAATGAGTCCCTGTAAAGATAAAAGATTACACTGTAAAAAATAAAATGTTAAGTGAAAATCTGAAAAGCATTTTTAAAAAATACTCCTTTTTGTGCGCACTGGATGGGTGAGACAATTTAGTTGCATACGAGTGTAGTTCAATATATATGTTGTGTTACTGTCTGTAAATAAGCTTATCTTAGGAAAAATTCAGAATCGTGATTGAATTGTTTGGATGTGATTTTCAACAACTGCAATGTTATTTTGCAAATATCTAAACAAACAAATATAAACTCTACAGGCATGTATTCTTGTATCAATTGACTGGCGGGTAAATTTCTAGTCGCTGCTTTTCCGTAAAAATTTAATTAAATTACTTCTTTTTTTTTTTTTCCTTTAACACAACAGACCTTTCTCTTTGACCTTAAAAGAAATACAAGTGCATCAAGTGTTTATGTTCTCTCTTTTGAATATATAAATTTGTAGTGTCTTGAAGTGTCATGTGTTATGCTTGCCTACTGTGGCTGCGCTATTTACTGCATGGAACCCCTCGGCTAGTTCCTTTACCAACAGTATGAGGCAGTCTTGACTCTGGAGCCTGTCCAGACCCATCACATGGTTCCACGCTCCTCAAAACAGTTCTCTCATGCAGTGATTAGTTCTGCATTCAGTTCTTATGATAGTTTTAATATCAACTCACAATCAATGCCGCAGCAACCCATGTTTATAGTCTCCGTTTGCAGTGTCTGTGATAACTGGACAATTAAACAAGCCAAAATATGAAAGTGTCCGTGTACATCATTCTTGGTACAGCAGTCTTGTGTTTGAGACCAACCACGTACGCTCGCTGTCCTGCCACTGTCCTTCAATTTCCCTCTTGCTCCACTAACTGTGACTCTGCACACAGCTTTCCAAAAACGCAGTTTGGCACCCATCCGAGCTAGTTCTTTTTTACAAAAAGCAGTAAAGTGACACCTGTATAACGCTCATCTTCAAAGTCAAAAATATTTTGATAGCTGTATAATTACAAACACATTCAACTGCTTATTTTATGTTATTTTACGTTAAAATACAATTGGATATGTTACACAGAACAATTGCTCCCGGGAACATTGTTAATCAAAGTTTTATACATATTTAGATAATCAAATATATTTTGGTATTTATACAGCTTGCATTACTAACAAAACCAATTCCTTTCTTTAGTTTAATATTATATTTCAAAATACAATTAGATACACAAAAAGGAACAATTACCACATGTGGTTTATTATTTGTTGAAATGACAAAAAACCAAACTTAACAGAACCAAATATACCAACTACAAAACAAAATAGTAGATAAGTTACAAAGTAAAGAGTGAGAGAAACGGAAAGTTTGACTCGCATAGTCGTAAATGTATTATGTTGGGGTATTGTGATAACGGGTACAGGTTAGGTTATGGTGTCCGGAACTGAATAAGATAATTGTTGCAAGTAGTGTCAAATTTAATGAAACTAAAAATCAATTTCAGAAAGGGTATTGGGATCATGAATGGGAAGATGTGGGAAGTGAGAAAACCTCACAAGAGAATGAAAAACTAGTAGATTCACAAGGAGTTGTGGGAAGTGGTAATGATGTAGAGTCAGAGGGAGAACAGGAAAATTGTCAGGGATTTAGAGAATCAAGTGATGAGAAAATTGAGGTACGTGTGAGGAATGCTCCGGGGTACTTAAAGGATTATATTGTAAGTGGATTAAAGAAAGGAACCAGGTCTAAAGAAAGGAAAGTTCAGGAGGGGTTAGAGAAACCAGAAGTTTTAGTTACAGCATCCACTGTAGATAATGTAAACATGGCACTGAGTGCTATTGCTTTTTGTGAGGGACTTCCACAGAGTATGGAAGAACTGAAAGACTGAAGTGACAGAAATTGCTGGTTGAATGCCGTTAATGAGGAAGTGAAATCCTTAGTGGAAAGTGAGACATGGGAGGAGGTAAGACTACCAGAGGGAAAGAAAGCAATTAATAGTCTATGGGTGTTTACGGTGAAACATGACCAGAATGGGAACTTGGAACGGTACAAAGCTAGGTTAGTAGTTAAGGGATGTGCACAGTTGAAGGGTTTTGACTATAGTGACACTTATGCTCCTGTTGCGAGGCTCACTACAGTGAGAACCCTGTTCTGCTTGGCAAACCATCATGATTTACATGTCCATCAATTGGATGTTAAGAATGCCTTCCTTCATGGAGTATTGAAAGAAGAAATTTACATGTATCCACCAGATGGGGTACAAGTCAAGGATGGCATGGTTTTGAGGTTAAAGAAAACTTTGTATGGTTTAAAACAAGCACCAAAGGAATGGAACTCAAGGTTTGATCTGTATGTGAAGTCTCTTGGTTTTATACAGAGTCAAGCAGACAAATGTGTTTATACGTATAATGATAGTTGTGTTGTGTACTTGCGACTCTATGTTGATGATTTTTTAATTGCTAGTAGCTCACTTGATAAAATTGAAGTACTGAAAAGGCAATTCATGTCAGAATTTAAGATGAGAGATTTGAAAGAAGTTAAATACTTTCTAGGCATTAAAGTAGAGCGTGTAGATCAGACAATGTTTTTGAGCCAAACAAGTTACCTTGCAAAGTTGTTAAGTAAATTTCAAATGTAACATTGTAAGCTTGTGCAAACACCTTTAGAATTACAACCTATACAGGCTGTTACTAAAGAATCTATCATTCATGTGAAACCCTACAGGGAGTTGATAGGTAGCCTCATGTATGCATCTCTCATCACCCGACCTGATATTAGTGTTGCTGTAAATTTTTTCAGCCAGTTTCAGTCAAATACTACTGAGGTGCAATGGGTAGGCCTAAAGAGAGTGCTAAGGTACCTGAAAGGGACTTTGAATTAGGGACTGCGGTACAGAGGGAACAATCATGTACCATTGGTAGGGTTTGTTGATGCTGACACTGCCAATCGATCTGACAGAAAGTCTGTAACAGGTTTTTTGTTCGAAATGTATGGTGATGTTATTTGTTGGGCAACTAGGAAACAGAAAACAGTTGCTTTGTCTACAACTGAATCCGAGTTTGTTGCTCTCGCTTCAGCTACCTCAGAGCTTCTATGGCTGATGCAATTGTTGAAGGAGTTAGGTGTTGAGTGTAGCGGGCCAGTTACCATGTTTGAGGACAACCAATCCTGCATATGTGCTCTGGGAAATTGGGAACAGAAGCGTTTGAAACATATTGATGTTAAATACAACTTTGTGAAGGATCTGTGTCACAACAATGTAATTTCTGTAAGGTATGTACCATCAGAGGATCAGAAAGCAGATATTTTGACCAAAGGATTGGCAAACAATCCATTTGCAAGGCATCGGAAGAACTTGGGAATGAGTGTAGTAAACTGAAAAAAAAAAAAAAAAAAAATATGTACTGTTTATGATGAATTGAGGAGGGGTGTTGAAATGACAATTTATCTACTATTTTGTTTTGTAGTTGGTATATTTGGTTCTGTTAAGTTTGGTTTTTTGTCACATGCTTTTTGATATGTGTGTTTTGTTTTTTCTTTTTGGTTTTAACGAACAAGCTGGAGAGTGTGTAGTGTGAATGTAAGTGTGCAGTAATAAAGTATTCAGATCAAGATAAAGGAATCATGTTACTTTCACTAAACTGCTACCAGCCTAAATGTTATCAGGTTATGGGCCCAGGTGGTAGTAGGCAGTGGAAAGGACAGTTGGAATAGTGAATACTGAAGAGAGGTTATCTCAGCACGTGTCGGCAGACACAGTCTGCACAGTCGGCAGAATGGAAGAAGAGAAATTTAGAATACCATTGTTTGATGGGACCAACTTTGACGACTGGAAGTTTCGAATGGAAGTGTTCCTGGATGAAAAGGAAGTGCTCGATCATTTAGGGAAGCCTTTGGATGAATGGAAGGGTCCATGTACTGTGGTAGATGGAGATGATCAAGATGTTAAAAGTTCTAAGGAAAAAGGATTTTTGGAAGTAATACGTAAAGATAAGAAGTGTAAAAACTTTATTATTCAAAGGATACACAACAGCCAATTGGAACACGTGAAAGGCAAGCCTACTGCATATGATGTGTGGACCAGTCTACTGTAACGTTTTGAGAAGAAAGGGGTAACCAGCAGGATGATTCTAAACAAAAAACTACATACGCTCAAGTACAGACCATCTGTTGAAACATTCAGTGAATACTGCTTGAAATTTGATAAATTGGTTCGAGAGTTGAAGACTACAGGTGAAAAGTTGGATGAAGAGGGAATTGTTATAAAATTTTTATTAACAATGCCTGAAGAGTTGGAAGGAGTTGTGTCAGGTCTACAAACACTTGGTGCTGGTAATTTATCTCTTGAGTTTGTTAAACAGAGATTAGAAGAAGATGAAACTGCTCGTAAGGAGAGGAAAGGAAATAAAACTCGACATGATTTTCAACCCGTGGCATTCTCAGGAACAAGGTATGTTCCTGGAACTGGTCCTAGACCAGGAAGCAGTGGATCTTTTGGGAATACTAATTTGAAACCAAATTTCCTTAAAAGTGTCATAACTGTGGGATTACAGGGCATAAGAGATATGAATGTAATAAACCAGGAGGAGGAATGCACAGAAGAGTTGCGTCATCTGGAAGAGGAACAAGAGGAAATGGAACTCCACAAAGGAATGCACACCTTGTAAAGAAAGAAGATAAGCGTGAAGAACCTGTGTATAGTTTTGTAGTGTCGACAAATGGGTGTTGTGCATCACAAGATGGCCAGAGTGGAGAAGAGGTTTGGGTGCTTGATTCAGGAGCAACAGATCATCTCGTAATGGCAAAAACTCCTGTAGCAAACCGAAGAAAAATAAGTTCACCAGTTTCAATAGGTGTGGCCAAATCAAAAGTTTTCTTAATTGCAAAAGAGATGGGTGATGTATTGGCTGAAACACAAGTAAGTGGAGAACTCAGGAAGTTTATAATTAAAGATGCTTTGTTAGTAGAAAATCTAAATTATAATCTGTTGTCTGTTTCTAGGTTAGAAAGCAAAGGGTTTAGAGTGCTATTTGACAAGGGTAAATGTACTATTGTTGCTGGCAAGAGAGTTGTTATGGTTGGAAACAGAGAAGGAAATTTGTATAAAATATGTGTAAATGTACATAAGTATGAAAATCAAGTTAATACGTGTTCAGTAAAGGGTACTGGTAAATTGTGGCATGCAAGGCTCGGTCATATTGGTAATCAAAATTTGCATAAGCTTTCAAAGATGGTTAATGATATTGATAAGATTGAGGAGGAAACTGACATGTGTTCAATCAGTATTGAAGGGAAACCGACTGCAGGGTCCCATAATCAGACTAGGGAAAGAGCAAAGAGGCCTTTGGAGAGAATTCACAGTGACTTATGTAGTCCAATATCACCTAGCTCCCATGATGGGAAGAAATATATTTTAACCTTTATTGATGACTATACTCATTTCACTGTTGCATTCGGGTTGAGGTCCAAAGATGAAGTATTACATTATATTAAATTATACGAGGCTATGGCTTCATCTAGATTCTCGCAAAAAATATGCTGCTTCAGGTGTGATAATGGAAGGGAATACGTTACTCATGAGGTAAATACCTTGTTTGAAGAAAAGGGTATAAAGTATGAGTTGACTATTCCTAGGGTTCCAGAACAAAATGGGGTAGCTGAACGCATGAATCGTACTATCCTGGACAAGGCGCAGTGCATGATGCTTGGTTCTAAACTAAATAAAAGTTTTTGGTTAGAAGCAGTTTTAACCGCTGTGTATTTGATTAATAGGAGTCCTACCACAGCCTTGTCAGATGGAGAACTACCGGCTGAATTATGGTATGGGAGAAAGCCTGATCTCAATAAATTGCGAGTGTTTGGCTGCATAGCATTATTATTAAGGAAAATAGCTGTTTTCATGACCACATTTATAAAGACAAATTTATTAAGGTAGCCTGATTGACTAATTGTTACACTTGCGATTGGGCTTCCGCCCTGTGTGGTAACGTGGCCGCCACCATGAGTGAGTCCTTACTGTGCTTTCAAACAGTTGCCTCATTAATGACAGGGACCTTAAAATCACAACCCGTCAGAAAGTGACAAGTTGCCTCATTAATGACAGGGACCTTAAAATAACAACCTGTCGTATACTGACAAGTGTCAAATGATAATACTTGCAGAAATAGTGGGGTAAAATAAATAACAAACGATGAGAATATTGATATTAAAATAGCCCCCGGGTGGAAAAAAAATTTGCAAGTGTATATTTTAAATCTTAATCTTAATCAGTACAGCCAAAATTAGGTCTACCATACCAAGCAATAACTTTTAAACAAAATGAGATTTGTAGTAAGCGTAATTTTTGATTGCATACCTTTTTATCATCTGCCATATCAGACATTTTCTCCTCCAATCGCGTTTAGCAAACTGTAAAATATCACATAAACAGGGTAAATAAGTGCATAATCACGCTGCTTATTAGATATACGTGACGTCATTCTAACATTTGTCCCGAAACCCAACAAATCCATTATTACTAAAATATAATATTAAAATCAATTCTACTACCAATTACCTTTAAGTTTAATCTAATAGTCTAATACAAATCACAGTTCATGTTACAAATTAAGGTTATTTTCTTTACTTACAAAAAAATATTTGTTTTCAAGGTTTTTAGGTCGACTGTAATCGTTCAAAGAAGCAAAAGCTTAGGAAGGTAATGTTTTAGTAAAATAAAAACAGAATCACATCTACCAAGCACAATTATAAGTATCCCGCCATCTTAAATTTGATAATTTGTTGTTATGTATTATATATTCAAATAACTTCATTAACTTTAGCACGAAAAGACACAAAGATATATTATTTTCTGATTATTTAACTGGTTATATATGTATGTATTTTCTGTGTAACTGATGTGTGTGAATGAATATATATACATATACACACATAGCCCAATTGCACAAATATATGAGAATATGACATAGGTAAAGAAGGATTGCTACATAAAAACACAAATATTTACAGATTTATGTGTTTCGGTATTTAAAAATTCTCATTTCACTTAAAAAGACCCTTTTTTAGCCTACAGATGTGCTTATTTGGCTACAACTCGTATCAATATGACACCGGTCCGGCTGCCTCCCCGTTAAAGCTATCAGGTTTTTGCGGAATGGGTCCCGAGGTTTGGGTTCGGCCAAGTGGCGGGAGGCAGGGACGTGTCCGTAGAGGTGATCCTTGGGCTCTTTAGGCCACCCAAGACGCCTTACACTACAAATGATACACTCCGCTACGTGAAGTGTGGTTTTTATTACACATCAACCTTTACACGGTGCTATCCATCCCCTGGCCGCGACTGTTCGGGGTTAGAGAGCTTTGCGCGTGTACGGCTGTTCGGTGATGACACCGCTTATAATGGAGAGAGGGGGAGTTTGATAACAGTACGTGGCGGACGTTGCTGCTGTGATGGCGCTAGGCTCGCGACGGCTGCTAAGACCTGCGCGGGGATGCACGGCCAGTGGTGTTGTAACTCACGCCCTAGATGAGGCTGCGGAATTGGCGCGAAGGTGGCCTCTCAACATTGCGCGAAGACGACCAGCCTTTCCGAGCTCCTGGTGGATACTGCCTCGCTCGTGTAGCACAGCGCTACAGCAGGCCTGCCAATTAAGTGCCAGAAACGCAGCGCGCGGGAAATAGACGCGGCCAAGTTTAGGACATATTCGCATGTTGAACAATTCCATTAATAAATAAAAACATTTGATGAAATATACATTACATAGTTTATGTTTGTGAGGGAAAACATATGCCCTTGAATGCTATAGTCCAGCGGAAGCACATTGCCACACCCGGCGGAGTGCTTCCGCTGAGGTGGCCGGTAGTGGTGCTAGCTGCGGGTCGTTCGGTGCTCTCACACTCGTTGCACCATGTTGCACGCGCGGGCGTGTTCATGGCACACGGCTTTGAGAGGTGTCGGAGAGGCCTTGCGGCCTGTGCGACTAAGAGGCGCACTATCGGCTGACGTCAAATATTTCGTGTAGGCGAAAACATTTTTTTTTAAGTCTTTGGTGTTGATTATGCATGTTTTCAATAATTTTAGGTCTTTGTTCCTTACTGTGCATCCAGTTTATATCAAAGTTTTATAAATCATACTAACGCCAACCGTCCGTAATCCTCTTCGCACAGGCCGTTATGCTACATCGACGCCCACCGCTATAGCTTGAGCGTGTCACGAACACTGGAGTAGTGTAAGGAAGTGCAGCGAGAAGAACGACCCCGAGGTTGACGGGTGGATGGCCACCCGCGCAGTTACCGAATGTTCATGTGTGCATCTGCCGTTGCCATACAGGGATTCGTCTGCCAGATATAGTTCCAAAACTTTGTTTTATAATTCTTAATTGATAATGGTTAAACGAAATACCATTCGTTTTGCATAACTAAACGAAGATTATTCAATGTGTGACTATGCCACAAATCTCAGCCCGAGTATTTCCCACTGACGTCGTCCCGACCATGGCCTCTAAGCCCGTGCTCCGCACCGCTAGTACCAGAGCCCGTTTTCGGACCACACCCCTAGCCCAGCGAGAATGAGTCAGGCGAGCGCCTTGGGCGTGACCCCACTAGACACAAATAAACTTCAGGGCATGAAAACCCGGAGGCTCGTCCCCATAAAACAATTAAGGAACAAAACATTAGGACACAATTTTTAATTCACAGGCATTAAACAAGTGCGTCGTAGCAACTCTGTGCGAGCACCGCATACATGGAGTAGACAATTAATCGCATTACCAGTCACCGCGGCCACTAGCCTTAATTAAAGTGCCCGTGACAATGATCGAGTCAGATTAGGAGAAATCCAACTAAAACAGTTCACAGTGAGACAATATTGCCGTCGTCCGGGGTCTCGGGCTCGAGTCCCGGTGTGGCTCCTAGTGGGAAAAGGCGGCTCTTGATACGTATTGTCCGGGTGGGCGCCAGACTAGCTCGGCTCTAGTCGTGAATTTGGGGTCGTGGATGTATGTGCCCCTGCGTGGCCCACTAGGGCCGGCGGCGGTGTTGCGTGAGATGATGTTTAAATAAGAGACGTGGAGTTGAGGTGGCGGTGTCGTACCTTTTATTCATAGGAGCGAGTAGTACACAATACAACACTCTACAGAGGTCCCCGGGGGGGGGGGGTTTACTCGTTATTCCGTGGCGCCGTATTGTTTGTGTTCCGCGTTACGTGGGCCTCGGACGCTGTTACGTCCCATACGTCTCACTGGTTACGCGGGTAACGTAATTTCGTAACACAAAGGCGGGACACAAAAGTACACTGAATTAAGGGGGTGCGCACAAGTTACGTGGCACTCGTTACTCGGGTAACGTAAGTTAGTAATACAAAATACGGGACACAAAAACACACTGAATTAAGGGGGTGCGCACAAGTTACGTGGCACTCGTTACTCGGGTAACGTAAGTTAGTAATACAAAATACGGGACACAAAAATACACTGAATTAAGGGGGCGCGCACAAGTTACGTGGCACTCGTTACTCGGGTAACGTAAGTTAGTAATACAAAATACGGGACACAAAAATACACTGAATTAAGGGGGCGCGCACAAGTTACGTGGCACTCGTTACTCGGGTAACGTAAGTTAGTAATACAAAATCCGGGAAACAAAATACACTGAATTAAGGGGTGGACGGTTGGAGACGGCCAATCCCGTATACGAATGTCTCTGCGCGGGTGTTGTGCCCACTGTGGTGAAACACGCAACGCAATTAAGTTTGTCCAAGCTCCCTTGCGGGTTTGTGGTCAGCGCCGTGCGCGTGACCTTAAGTAAAGTTCTGTGAGTTGTGGGAGGCGGCCCGTGCCGTATACTGAAGATCGACCCCGCTGACCAAGTGTGGTGCGGGGTGTCTTTAAACTGATGCGGTCGGATTAGGTCCTGGACCGAAAAGTGGGACCGGGTACTCACGGAGAGGTTAAGTAAAAAAAAGGGGTTCTGTTAATTAGTGACTATATTTATCGGACGTTACTTTCGATGAAGACAAAGGCTGTTGCCCCTCCGTGGGACGTAGGTCCGCCCCGGTCCGTGAGCTGTGCTGAACTGCCGAACTGGCATGGCGTCCGAGGGAGGCTCGGCCTCTCTTGCGCCAGGTTTGACCTCATTACGCTAGACTCTAAATGGGTGTGTCTGGAAGAGACTTTATTGTCGCTAAAATCCTAATTTAATGTTCCAGGAGGAATGGGTACGGTTCTTCTCTTGTCTACTCAGGTTTTCGCGGGTTTGCCTTTAATCGCTGTTCGGCTCGCCTGACTCGGGTGGGCCATGGCCAGGGGTGTGTTCCGTTAGCGGGAGCGTATACTGGCGGGTGCAGGTCGGGCTCTGGGGTGGTCGTCGGCCGGACGACGTCAATATGTTAATAAATTTACAGTTGCCAACTTGATGCCATAACTCAAATAATTAAATACTATAAAACAGTTGTTAAGCCTTAAGCACCCAATTACCAGGTGCTACCCATTAGTTGAGCACCTGGAACGTGTTTTTTGCTAATAATAGAGCAAATTAAGTTGATATAAGATTTGGCGCCGACTCAGAAAGGAGGTGAAAGTTTCCCTGCCTTGCGAGGCGGCCATGTTCGGCAGTCTCCAACCACTCTGCGCCGGGTCAAGACGTGTGTTCATGAGCAGCCTTCAATTTTGTTCCACCGATCGTTCACTCTGCACTTGATTTAATAACCAAACCTTTTTAATTCATTGCTGCTCACATAGACTCGGCGTGTATTTCGCGGACCCAGGCTTATCTCGACTGTATCCTTGGTGATTCCGCACCGCGTCGCTGACCACGCAATTTACGGCACTGGCCGACTCCAGCCAACTCGTTTTCGTTCAGATCGCCGCGCCAATCGCCTGCCAGCTACAACCACACGTAAGTGTAGATGAGAATTTAGGATCACGTTCATTGAGCCCTCCTAAGACAATTAACTTTCGGCGCTGGCTGTCTCCGGCGAACTAGTAATCACGTCCCCGCGAGACTACCGTGGCAAATTCACAATGTTATGTTAGTGTCGTGTTTTGTTTTGTAATCAGCGTGTGTTACTGTAATTGTACAAAGGCTCAGATGCCGCATAGCGCATTATCATAGCTTTTGTAGCAGTTCTGCCACTGCGTAGTGTATTTGTAGGGAGTACAGCGCACCCATGCGTACCACTGGAGAAGTCTGTGGATTAAAGTCAATTTAATATGATGTCCATCGGCCTATGGTCCCTAATTCCCTGTTGTGAATTGTCCTGAGTCTCGCTCTGGTTTGCCCGCGTAGCTCTCGTCGGAGAGGGAGTGGAGTTCAGGCCAACGTGGCCGGGACCGGAAAATACGGGACCTGGAGGGAACGTTACGTAGGTAGAAGGAACGGTAGATGGTGACAAGGATAAGATGATACTGTCTGTTTTCACGAGCTCCTTTATTCTGTGAAGAATCCTGCCGCAGCCTGGCCGGCACGTCGCGGAGCGAGCATCCTCCCTCGCCGCGACCCGGACTCCCGGAAATAAACTTTTGGCCACAAAATGCCACCCGATGTGGCAGTGAATGCAGCCCCGTAGCGAATCATACCGGTTACGAATGTTCAGCGGTGCTATGCAGCACGTACGCGACCCGTCACGAATGTGTAGATAGTTCTATACTGATACGTAATGACAGAGAGAGTTCGGCTGTTCGGAGTAGCACATTCACGTCCTGTGACGTATGCGAATATAGTCCCGTAACAATACATAATTACAGAGAGAAGTTCAGCGGTACAACGAATGCTGACACAAAGCAGGTCGACTGCAGAGGCAGTCCCGTGACGCTTATTCCTACTCTGTACATGAGGAACATTCATGAAATTCATTTATGCATTGGTACTGGGTCTATTTATTCATTTAATTTCACACGTAGTATTTGTCCAGGGAACTTTTATTTAGTTACAAATGTATTCTAGAAACTGTTGTCATCACCCATGGTCATGGGCTCTCGAAACCTGGGATGGGCCTAATGAGTGCTGGCTGAAATAGGGAGGGTGCCAGGCTAGCTCATGCATCTAACCGAATTTATGCCATTCGTGGGTCGTCAGCCCCAGCGTGGTTCACTAGACTTGTAGGCTGTAAATTACTAAATAAAAATAATTAGCTGTTTCACGTGTGCACAGTCCTTCTACAGCACAGTATGCTGATTCCTGACTAGGCTGGACAGCTCAGATAAAGAGGGCTGGCTGTACTCTGGTGGTCTCTGGTGCATCAACATCAATCTCAGAGTGCAGGCGATCTTACAGGGACAGCCACGAACCAGAGCGGCTGCAGGACATCTCCGAGGCCGGGCCCAGCCAATGAACTCGGCCAACGATACTCGGCAGCTGCGCAGCGACAGGAGGTGAGCCGACCCAGTCTCAGCCATGCACTAAGCGCAGGAGCAGGAACGCATTGGGGCAGCTCAGCAAGAAGCAATGCACTGGGTGCCGACAATCACACAATTTCTGCGACACAGCAACAAAGTCTCGAGCTCTTCAGTCCTCGGGCTCATCGAGTCACCCAGGGGAGGGAAGAAAAAAGGCGCATGAGCAGCCCGAAAACAAAGCAGGCATACTGTGACTTCTAATACAAACCCAAAATCATTGAGATGCATAAAGTGAACTTTTCTGTACCAATGGGAAAGTTTTACGTCATTAAGGAAGTCTGTATTAGAATAAACAAACCTGCAAATTTTAAATGGCCCATTGACCTCATCTACCAATGATGGGAGCTTAAAATTACGACATAGCATGGTGTCTCGACAGCGAAGTCATGTTCTCTCCTGGAAGTGTTGTAGCATTGGGACACTGAGGTTTACAATGAACTTGATTTAAATGGAATCCAGGGAGTTTCATTCGGGAAAATAATACAGAGAACCCATACATTCAACAAAGGGTGGGCAAGCAGGGAACAGACAAGGAGAAACCAGTCGCTGGTGTTAAGCTCCACGATGAATTCTGGGTCATCCCAGATAGATTGATACAAGTGCTAAAATCAAATCCAAATGTCCTTGAGCACTTTGTTTACACGTTCGGACTGATTTCCCCATGGAAAGTACATACTACTAAAGATGGGTTTGATCAACCACTCAAAACACTTATCTCAATACAACACTGATTGATAATATTTGGCCTTATCCGATACAATAATAGCAGGAGCACCAATTATTTTTCAAGCCTGATCTCTGAGAGCTCCACAGATGGTGAGGGGCATTATGTTTCTAAAGGACAATAAAATTACGGACTTGGTAAATATGTCTAAAACCACACTGATGCATTTTTTTTCCTCTGCAGTTTACACAATACCACGTCTACAGTCTACAATCAATCAATTATATTGAATTAATTTAGAGTTGTGCGAATGTTTGGTAAGTTACTTCTAAATCAAAATTTCGCCACTTTAATTTCGATTTCAATTAGAATTTCAGTTATCTAAATTCGTAAATAAGCGAAATATTTCAATCTAAACAAATGTTTGATAGCTTAACGAAGTTCGTTTCTTTTTAATTGATTCAGAAAAAAAATATTCAATGTATTTTAACCACATTCACATATGCAAGTAATGCAAACAATATACTATCTATTTGAAAAGATTTATATTAAGAGTGCGCGATACATGTGGTTCCGAGCAGAAAAATCGACGTTTGCGGTGGAGCAGATTCTGTAAATGCCATGACATAAATTGTATTTTGGTAAAATATTATTTACAGAGTAAGGATGGATCTTAAAATGTTATTACTCGAAATTTCGGTTTGCGTCTTATTTTATTAACTAATTATTCCTAAAAACGGCGAAGTTTATTAGACGAATGCTAGTATAATTTGATTGGAAATGGGAAACAAAATAATAATATTATACAACACATATGTGTGCATGAGTTAGAAACAGCAGGATGCATTTAGAAGCAATACCAGCTGAAAAATCTGTTCCGCCGTAACCTTTGTAATCGGTAGACGAAGAACGAATTTTACACATCGTAGTTCACGCGTCCATACACAGATGTCGGGCACTCCGCACGCAGAGGTTCATTGTAGTAACAGATAACAGATGTCGCACATGTCGGAGGTCGTCACTACTTGTTTTGTTGTATCGCGCTACCACGAAGCCACATTTTTAAATTGAAATAGGTGGGAAACGCTGCAATTGGTAACAATAAGACGCGTTTTAAAAATAATAGTGACAAAGGAAACCTGCTTCTTTCTGCAAGGCAGAAAAATAAAAGTTAGGTAACTTATTTTTAAATTGATGATATTAGTTTGTTTTTTTTATTCCAAAATCTTTAAAACGAGTGTATAACGCTTTCCATGTATCTGAATATTTCAAATAACAGCAGCGCAGAGACTAGCATCCGAGACCGGCCGCAGCGTGGGAAGATAGCGCGGGAAAGGGCGGGCGGCGCCGGGCTGGCGGGGCCAGTGCGCAAGCCACGTTTACACGCTGCGGCCGGAGGTTTTTTTCCCCCCTCGTTGCAGTAATAGTCGTTAATATTTAATGATATGTTGTTTATAACGACAAAATACACACAAGTAATACCAAATATATTTAGTTCGAAAAGTTAAAGAAATAAAATGGGGGGAAAAGGGTTGGGGGGGGGGGGGGGGGGAAATGAGCCAGCCCCGATTTTCTAAAGGCAGCGATTTTACGAATGCCATCCTTGGAACCATGAGCCAAGGGCGCCCATACCCATTGGCAGGGTAGGGCCGTGGCCCCCTCGCCCAGCTTTCAGGAAGAGGAAAAAATGTATGGGTTGTATATTATAAATACTACACTATGTATTGTGTTTGTATAATGTATATGGATGGTGGTAATGCCACACTGACTTGTATACTCTATGTATCTATTTATCGTATTATTTTCAATTATTCTATGGGCATAACATAGCTAATTAAAAGTTATTATAATTTATTGGGCGCCGTTGCTATACTAAGCGAGAGTCCGTTATATATGTTGGACGTAGTGAATTAACTACGGAATCAAATGAATTAAAATAATAAAAGTAAAAAATGTAATTGTGTAGAGTGAATGGGTATTACAATTTAAACAACACACAGTTTAATGACAAAAGACATGCAAACAACTATAACAAATACACTGAACAATATTAATTCTAAACAAATAATTACACAAAAACATTAACACTTCTATTGCCAGACAGTGGGATTTAATGGTTTTGTTATGAATAGTGATAAATTGTGCAGATTATTAGTGAGAAAAAAATTCTGAATTGATCAGGTTAATTGTGGTTTTCCTGGTTAGGTGGATCTGGTTCAAAATTCAGGATACATGTAGGCACAGATTTATACTAAAGTTCGTTACATTGAAATTATCATTTGTCAAAAGTTCTTATACGAGAAACAGTTTAATGGTTAATGTATTCAAATTTCCGTAATTTACCGTCGATCAGTTTCAGTAAAATATACAAACACTAAATAACTATTATTAAATTTCTTCAATAAATAATATTGTCACCTCGGCTAGTGCTCAGGGTTAGCAGAAGTTCTGCCTTCAGACCACTGAGTAGAATTTTCACTATAAATCATTCTGAAATAATCATTCAAATTTGTAATAAAGTTCAAACGAATTAAAAAAAAAAAAAATAATAATGTTCAAAATTGTCCGAAATACATGTAGTTGATTGGAATATAATTATAGTGTTCAATAGTATTAACTTGTAAAATTCCGTGCTAGTGACGCTATCCAGCAAAAAAATGGCAACTTTTAGCTTATGCTATAAGCCTCTAACTAATTCGCAGATAATTTATCTATTTGCCACCGGATCTCGTTGTGAATACTCACGGTCTTAGTCACCACAACACAAATTAGTTTATAATCACAGAATTGATATTATTTTACAAGATTATTTTAATTATATCAATTTATATAAGGCCGGCGTCGGGATAGGCCCAGACGAAGAGACGCCTTTTCTTACTTCCTCTCTTATATCATAATTCACGGACGCACTTCCGCCCACGGCGGTATGCTATTATACAGGATAGCCTGCGGCTGTAAACAATGCAGCTAGGAACAGGTAATCTGATGTACGTGATTACTAATCACATCAAAACAAAGTGAAAAACTATTAAACATAAAATATTTGTGGTGAGACAAAAAATACAATAAATAACAGAAGTGAAGTTACAACAATGAGTTAAATATTAAATCAGGTTAGGTTTGATGGTAGTATAGTCAGTTCAATGTTTATGAATGCTAGGCTGTAGCATGACAGTTCCGTAGTTTGAAGGTCAGATATATTTATATAAAAGTGTTAAACAACATCATAGTATCATCAATAATAAATAAATACATATATGATAATAAAACAATTAATAAGTAGTCATGTTGCTGTACGCGGTACCATGTAACCGTACAGGGTTTTTGAGGATTTTTGGCAAATTGTAATTTTTGACACTTTTTGTCAATTTTTGAAGGTCTGCCCCCCCCCCCCCCTTACAATCTATCATATAGTCTGCCCCCCCCCCCCCCTTACAAACTGCCATATGGGCGCCCTTGCCGTGAGCATACGTAAAATCGTGGTTCTAGTATTATTAAAATGTGGAAACTAACAAGTTCTAGTGTTGTCACAAAAAACGAACTCGAACACAAATTTATTGACACGAACTTGAACCGAACTATTTCAAAGTTCGGTTCGAGATCGAAATTTCGAACGTTCGCACAGCCTTATGCAATACAGTAGAGCACTCCTCAACCGGAATCATTGGGGGGAGGTCTATTCCGGTTATGGGAAAATTCCGGGTAAGGGGAGTTGCGGTAGGGAGGCAAATAAAATGGCCTTTACATGCTGCACATATTAACTTATATGTATAGCCAAAGTTCTACTGTAAATATTTTCCACAGTTATAAAACCATACAATAAAAAATATGTAGATCTACAAGTACTGTTTTCAAAACGTACCGGGTCGAAAAACTCTGGGCTGGTTGAATAACCTTGATTCTAGCAAGCTGGCAAACGGGTGTTTCTTATCTCTGTGGGTGGGTGCGTGATTGAGGAAGAGGACGAAGAAGAGGATTCGGGGGAGGTAGTAGGACTACAGCTACAGTGTTGTGTTACTTCTGTGTTGACGTGCTAGTGATTCACACTTCCTGGAGAGTATATAGTTACTGCCACGCACAGTTTACATTTCACATACACAAGAATAACACTTCAAGAATCTCGTTTAAAAACACTGAGATAGAAAATACAGATAAAAGTAGACTGTTTAACCATATATTAAAGTATAAATATTTACATAATACATATTTGCACACTAAATTATTGTCTACAAACTGAAAGCATCACACATTGGAAGTAAATGTTACTCGCTATCACGTGTGTCAGCGTGTATAGTGGGAGTCGGTGTACATACTCTCGGGCCGGCCGGAATTTTCCGTTTACTTGACATAGTGAAGCAATAAAACTACTTATAGGATAAATATCTTTATAGTAATTCACGTCCTACGCGAAAACCAGCGGTGTATTTACGCAATGCGCGGGAAAGACAAGCTATAATTAGCTCTCTGACAGACGTGCGCGCGCGCGCCTACATCTACAGTCAGGCAAAAGCAAAAACGCCTCGTTCCAGTGCGGAAATGTATTGGAGGTGTTTTGTAATGTTTTAATTTTTTTGGAAAATTAGTTCCGGATATCGGGAGTTCCGCTTGTGGGACTTATGGTTGAGGGGTGCTCTAACTGTACTACTCTTGAAATGTCACACGTGAATGGAAACTTATCAAATAAGCGTAGCATAGCAATTATATATCGCGTCTATTAAAAACATGATTTCAGAGGATTTAAAAACGGCTATCCAGGACTCTTTTTGGTCATTACATATTTTCTATTGCTACATCTGGACACACATTAATGTTAATTGTTGCTGACATCACATAACACAGTATAAACAAATACTGAACGTCCAAAATATATACGGCACAACTGCATTACCAATTCACTATCTAGCACTAGCGGCCGGACGAGGTCGACGTGCGACCTGAAAGATAAGGTGTAACGCTGTAAACAAATACCGCGTCAACCATAAGAGGCAGGTGAATGGGTGTTATGGGTTTGACGGAGGAGAAAAAGGAAAGGGAGGAGGGCATCGTGTTGTGAGGTTGTACGGGCCAGCAGATGTTTTCCTCAACTGTAGTTCCGGATAACTGGATGCCGGATACACGGGGGAGGAGTACAGTTTAATAGAATATTATAATTAAATCGTAAAATGTTATTGGTCCCGAAATGTTTGTATCAGTATGCCGTGTAACATAGTTACACTTATTTGTAAGTGAGGAGTATTTCAAACTTTTGGGCACGGTAAACGAATCTTACGAGCTGCTATAGCTTTTGTTGGTGAAGCTTTTATGTGCTCTTGTTCTGTTTTGTGCGAATACATTACAATAATCGTAATTTTCACCGCGACTGGAGAACATTGTAAAAAATCTCACGTGTCTAAAATTTTCATAAATACGCATGAACAGATGAATAGAAAACAAATTGCAATGGCTACTAAGGTACTATTCCATCTTTAACAATTAATCGTTAATTTGTGGTATCATATGTGGTTTTCTACTAAGACTATGCTTTATTTCAAAATCAATTTTGACGTACTTTATATAGTAAATTAAAAAAAAAACTTATTGGTGGAAAATAACTTGAAAGTTTATGTATTTTATCGCTCAAAGACTTGTTGGAACCTATAGCTTCGAAGCAATTTGATACCCCGAAAATGTTAATGAAATCTAAGAACCGTTACTAATACTTAGCTAACCAACATGGAGGATTTTGGGCTCTTTTGGCGAAAAACCGAGACTGCCTAAAATGACTCATGCAAACTGAGTCAATAAAGGTGCTTCACCTACACCATTACAGACATCCTGCACTACGCCAAGAGACCCTGACCCTTTGACCCCATAACACGTAACATTTTTGAAATATTGTATTTCCCCCAAATTTAATGTTACTGACAATATTTCATTTTCGTGACTTTATATTAATATATACACGACTATGTGACCTTGAACTTTACTACATACCCAAATGAGCCAAAAATCCCCCCCCCCCCCCCCTTATATATGCCCATGGACATATCCTACTGTAAATTCATTTCATATAATTTTCTTAAAATATAGGTACTCCATAATCTTTTATATTTTCTGTACACATTACTTATTATTTTGTGGATGCGATTTGTAAAACTTCGATTCTTGCTAGGGCCGAACACGGAATGTCAACTTTCTAAAGTATTCTATATACATTTTTAAAGTTAGTAATGTATTATATGTATTATATGTGTAAACTTTCTACTGTATTCCATATAAATATATATGTAAACTTTCTAATGTATTCTATATACAACGTGTATCTAAAACATACTGACAAATTCTGGCAGAATATTCCTGGCGAAAATACAAGACGTAAACCTGTGTACCATACTTTTCTCGTCAATGGATTCGGAGTTTTGAACCCCCAAAAATCAAATTTTCTTATTCTTGAATAACTTGCACTACGTCTGATGATTTTGTAGAACGCAAATTTTTCACCACTAGATACGTAGGTTGTAATGAACATCCTTCAATGAATATAACGGAATTTCTGTTTTAGCACATTTTACCACATGAAAAGCTAATAATAAATATTAAAAAAACTGGGGCAGGCATTACAAAGCACGTTTGCAAGGTGTAAAGTTTCCTTTCTAAAAAAATCATATGCCACAGTTTACTTACTGATGATGTTAATTTCAAGATATGGAAAATTCCATTTTCGGAGGTTCGTAACTCGATTTATGAGTAACGTGGTTATTAGGCTTTCGTCTTGTATTCTTTCCAGAAACAGCCTGTCGAAGTTTGTACATGTTTTAGATACACGTTGTGTATATATGTAAACTTTATATGTATTCTATATATATATATATATATATATATATATATATATATAGTGCTCAATAACCAAGAGTAAACTTACTTTGGTTACCTTAGTGAACCTATGACTAGCCTATGGAAAGAAAACGCTACGTAACATGAAAGAAAAGAAATATTAAGTAAAACATAATTTTTCACTTAAATTAATTACAACTTTCAATATTAATTTTCGATGGGCTCTTTCGTGGGCATCTTTATTGGAAGGCTGCGGTGTGCTAGGGTTAATGGCTGTCGCTCATTAGCTGTTATAGTCTCTGTATCATATTTAGATATACGGTAGCTTCAATTACAGAACAGGCACTGAGCGACAGGCAGTAAGTCCTCCCACACCTTAGGCCGCGGCCTTCCACCATAGACGGTCATGGCTTTTAACAACACATATAATTTATTCTAATATTTGCCGCAATATAGATACACTACTTAAAATATAACAAGACTCTCTGGAAAAGGATTGAAACCCAGGCCACCGCGAATGCGAGTTTAGTAATTGTACCTTCAGAGGTAGTATATAGGTGGGTAGTTACCACGACCATGTTCTACGTTATATGAGAAGAGACATACGTTTCCTTTCTGTAGCGAGAAGTTGGCTCAATTTCAACATACCTAACGCAATGATAATTTAGTGAATTGTCATTCAATTTCGAAAAACCGAT
Source organism: Bacillus rossius redtenbacheri (assembly GCF_032445375.1). Classification (NCBI taxonomy): domain Eukaryota; kingdom Metazoa; phylum Arthropoda; class Insecta; order Phasmatodea; family Bacillidae; genus Bacillus; species Bacillus rossius. The sequence goes on along the minus strand of NC_086330.1, from coordinate 335,153,834 downwards.
ATGGTAATATTTTGTATTCAGTAATAACTTCCATTGAGATAAAGTCCATGTTGTCCGAATTTTGACGTTCACTTTTTAAAAATTTTCTGGCAGTCCAATAGTTTTCTGGTAAAATAAGATCTTTGCAATCCTGTTCACAGAGACCTTTCTCACAAGCTAAACGTCAAAATTCGTACAATGAAATTGATTATAGTAGTTCTATTTAAATTATGTTTTCCACTTGTGATTGCAATATTAATAATAATTTATGTATAATATACTGTAATGCCAGTAACATTGACTTTTAAGTTCACTTAATTGGTTACGGAGCAAATATTATGTTGATCGATAAAAAAATGTATACTTAATTATACACAACATACATTTATAAAAGTTAACTTAAAGTTAAAATTAAAGTATGGACATTTGGATTTACAGAAAATATACAAACTATTATCTAGGTCCATTGCGGGGAAAAAAAAAGACAAATTCTTGTTTGACTTTTCTTAAAATCAAAAACGTAGACTACACGGACTTCGAGTTTTTTTTTTTAACTTCGAAACGAAATTTGGAGAAACAATTAACAAATGTTCATGTAGAAAATAGTACACTAGCAAACTGATTAGAATAATATTTCCTGGAGTAGTTCAGCTTCAGTTGCCTGAGCCAGTGCCTAGTAATTCGGGTCAGCCAGACAACGCTGACCAGACAGAGCGGAAAACTGTTCCAGCCTATCAGGACGCGCCATTGGTATTAACGCCACCTCGCGCGGTAAGAGCAGAAAAAGTTGAGGTCAAGCCGATATTTTGTAATGCGGAAAGTGCCGAGATCGGTGATTTTTCAGAGTTTAATATGCTGTTATCTTCTCAAACTATTAACAAATTATGTTGTGTTTTATTCTCTACAAATCAACGGTACTTTTGTTACAAAACACGAGTCAGAAACGTCAAGTGTATTAAAAAAGGTATAAATAAGAAGTTTCGTTCTGCAGTTGTCAGGCAGATGACAATACTAAACTATTAGGTATGTAGTGTAGACTTGTATCTAAAGTATCTAAAGTATCTAAAAATTTTACTTTGTAATATTTTATGTACCAGAACTGTTGAACGGCTTTTTTTTAAACGAAGTGGTGTTGTATCACACAGTAACATCCACGAAGCGTAAAGGTTATAAAATGGACGCCGAAACAGTTAAGCATAAAATCGGCGTTCCTTTAAACGAGAAAAAAAAAAGATCTATCCGCTCTGTCTGGTTTGTATGAAACGGGCGTCATAGTCCAGTGTGGTCTTGTGCTTCTCAGCACATCAAAAAGCCGTTGCCTCGGCTGCTTCAGCTGACTCATCCCACGCTATCAGCAGTCCTTCATTTGTCTTTCTCACTCACTCCACTACCCCCCCCCCCCCCCCCCCCCTCCCTCCCACAAACCAAACCAGGTGGCATTCCGTTTTCCTACTAGTTCGTGGGATTTCCACATGATGCCGCGCCGTACGCTCTTCTGGCCGAATGCAACGCTATCCTACGAGGAAAACATGAACCACTTCAACTGACCGCGCGCGAGAAAATATTATCTCCCACGCGCTCTTAAGATTTATTTACATGCTATTTAAATAGTGTGCATGTTTATTTTTGCTCTTCAGTGAAATCGCAATAAAGTGTAAACAAACATGGCCAACAATGTGAATAGCCAGGTACTATTCAGTCAGTCGCTGACAAAAATAGTATTGCACTAACGTTGTGGCATTGTAACAAAATCATGTAACATTTGAAAAAAAAAAAAAAAAAACGTGATTCATTTGTGATATCAAACAGCAGAGTACATAATATTTACTTCTGAATGTACAATTTTGAAATGTACAGAGTGGTCAACTCTATTCATATTTTACGCACTTTTTCTCTGCGTATTAAAATGTTTATAATTTAGGTAGTGTCAATAAATAAAGGCTGGATTCATCTAAAAAGAACTTTCGTTTTCGTTTCACTTTCGCGAAACTTCATAAATTTTCTTTCGCTTTCGTTTCGTCGGGGAAAGGTTACAATCGCACAATCCTATAAATAGATGAAAATAAAATTAACTATTTACTATAACCAACCTAGTAAAATCTGTTAAAACTGATAATTGTGTTAGCATTAAGTTTACTGGTATTTTTTTTAGGTATGATTATTTTTTTAGTGGTAACTATCATGGAATACCATCATAAATCTGGGGCACAGAAAAGAAAAGAAAAGGCTGCTTGGGACAAGATTTTTAGTCGTGGCCAGAGATATATTACAGGCTTTGTAGTTACAGCTAAATCGGAGGACAACAGAGATGGCCACATCTTGATAGATTCAATTGGTATCTCATCTTCAAATCAAACAAACAAAGAAGACCCAATCCGTGGGGGAAAACTGCTGGATTTTGATATTGGTCTGCTTAAGACAAACCCCTCTTCAAATGATGTTGAAGATGCTGTTCGGCGAGGGCCGAAAGCAAACCCTAAGACTGCCTACTGACTCAGGAGACCATGCATTCCCTGTCAATATTCTGTACTGCAAATTGAAAAATGGAGAAGTTTTGCCACGTGACTGGCTTGTATGGAGTGATGCCAAACAAGCTATATTCTGTTTTCCTTGCAGTTTGTTTAGTAAGTTGCCAACATCAAGTCGTTCTGTTCTGTCGACTTCCATTGGTTGGGGACCATGCAAAAACTGGAAAAGGGTTTATGACAAACTTCCAGAGCATGAAAGCAGCATCAATTACAAAAGCTGCTATGTAGAATGGCGCAGTTTGGAAATGAAGCTGGGTAAAGAAGTTACTGTTAACAAATTACTACTGCGCAATATTCAGTCTCAAGTTGAAGTTTGGAAACAATTACTCTGTAGGTTTCTCGATGCTATCATATTCCTTGGAGAACCTGGTTTGGCTTTTCGTGGGGAAAGTAATTTGATTGGCGATCCCAGAAATAGAAACTTTTTGGGAATGTTAGAGTTGATAAGCCACTATGATCCATTACTTTCAGAACACTTAAAAAAAGTAAAGGAATCTCAAATGGAACATAGACGACTTAAGTGCATTATTTGTCAGTAGAAATTCAAAATGAATTCATTGAGTGCTGCGCTAACCATGTTATGGGCTGTATTTTAAAACAGAGAGAAGCTGCGAAGTACTATTCTATCATAGTCGATGCAACACTTGATTCAGCTCATATAGAACAAACAGTTTTCATAATAAGTTACGTTATGTCTACTTGTGTGATGAGAGTAACAAGTATGTCATCTTCGAGAGATTTTTAGCTTTCGTCAATTGCAACCAAAAGACTGGTGCCTCCATTGCGGATCTAATAATTCAGACATTAGCTCATCATCGTATACCCATTGGTGATTGTCGTGGTCGAGGATACGATAATGGCAGCAACATGAGTGGCATGTACAAGGGTGCTCAAGCTCACATTAAGAAGGAAAATCCACTTGCCATCTTCTCACCTTGTGCATGCCATAGCTTGAATTTGTGTGGTGTTCATGCAGCCGAGAGTTGTGTTGAAGTTATAAAATTTTTCGGGGTGTTACAGAAGTTGTTCAATGTTTTTTCTGCAAGCCCTCAGAGATGGCAAATACTGAAGGAAAATACTGGCTGCTCTCTGCATAGCATGTCTACTACTCGCTGGTCTGCAAGAGTTGAATGTGTTAAGCCTTTTGCAACACACTTACCAGGAATCAAGAAGGCAATTGATTAGGCTCTTGAATTGAACCTTACTGTGGAAGTTCGAGCTGATTTAAATGGTATCCAGAGCTACCTGGAAAATTTTGAGTGCATTTTAATGGGTTCAATTTGGTTTAAAGTCCTGACTTCTATAAATGACACTAGTTTGGTTTTGTAAGCAAGAGATGTTACACTGGATGTAGAAGTAGAAAATATACAGCATTTGATTGAAAACATTGCGGCCATAAGAAATAGCTGGGATTCGATTTGGGCTGAATGTAAATGTGTTGCAGAATGTCTAAATATATTACCAGGGTTATCAAAGGAGCAATCAAAAAGAAAACGGTGCAGGAAACAGTTTGCAGATGAGAATCTTTCTGCAGATGCTTTCGAACAAGCAAACCAGAAGAACATTTTCACTGGCAAGTATTTAATGTACTGTTGGATGCTGTTATTGGAAATTTGACGAAGCGTTTTGAAGCAGCTAAAGACTTGTGTAACATTTTCAGCATCTTGTGGAAATATCCTGAGATAGAACAGGATCAAGTTCGTGAATGTGGTGACGTCGTCCGACCGACGACCATCCCTAAGCCCGACCTGCACCCGCCAGTATACTCTCCCGCTAACGGAACGCACCCCTGGCCGTGGCCCACCCGAGTCGAGCGAGCCACCGAGCCGAACGGCCAAACCAGACGTTATTATTATAAAGCACACTAAATCCGAGTGGACTAGAGACGAACCACACCCATTCCCCCTCAAACAATTAATTACGAATTTTGCGACCTTAAAGTCTCTTCCAGACGCAGTCATTTAGTTTTTAACGTGATGAGGTCAAACTTGGCGCGGCAGGGGCCGACGCGCCACCGGACGCCATGCCAGTTCGGCAGTTCAACTCGACTCGCGGACCGGGACGGACCTACGTCCCACGGAGAGACCACAACCATTGTCTTCATCGCAAGTAACGTCCGGTAAATATAGTCATTTAGCATAAACCAAACCTTTTTCTATTCACCTCTCCGTGCGTGCCCGGTCCGTTTTTTACGGTTCAGGACCTAATCCGACCGCGTAAACGTAAAGACGCCCCGCACCACACCTGGTGCGCAGGGTCGCTCTTCAGCATACTGTCATGATTTGTTATAATTATATTAAATAAGAACAACATTGAGTACGATGGTTTGTGCTTTTTAATACTTTCAATAACAACCTGTTGTCTTTACATCCAGACTGCCTCTCACACTCACATCCCGTCATAGACTACATGACACATATATGACATCTCCCTTTTTTTTTTGTACCAAGTATACATGACCCTTTACATAAAATCATCTTTACAAAGTATACATGACACTTTACATATAATCATCCAAATATTTAGGTTTATTACATATTCTCCCACTACGTGTTCTCTGGGTACCCAAATTCACTCGAGTATTGTTTGTGGTCACTCTGCTGTCAGTTTTAGAGTCAGAGTCAATCTCTCCCCCCTGTTTTTATTAGTTGGGGAGAGATCCCTCTGAGCAAAGATTTCCATGCCCCCAGAATCAGTTTCCACAGCTTCCTCATTGCCTACCAACTCTTTCCTGTCAATTTTGTTAAACTGAACCTGATTACCAGTCGTATATATATATTGACGGTTTCTCCTGACAATATTACCCTTCTCGGTTTCTACTAGATAAGAACTGGTCCTACTGTACTCATTTCTTGAATACGTCCCTTCCTTAACGGCCGGCTCCCAACCTCTGCATCCTCAAAATACACTACTTCCCCTTCTGCCAGTTCTCTTAACTCTTTAGCATTCCTATCATGGTAATGTTTGTTGACTATATTTCTGTTCCTAAATTCCTGCACAATGTTGTTATAATCATGTTGGGCTTTGGTGTTAATACTTAACATGCTTCTGACTTTTCTGTTGAACAATAACTCGGCTGATGATGGAATGGTATTAGTGATAGGTGTATTTCTGAGCTCCAGCAGAGCTAGGTCACTATCTTTGTTTTCTAGATCTATTCGTTTCAACATTCTTTTGACCGTTTGTATTTGTCATTCAACCATACCGTTAGAAGCTGGATAATGTGGACTTGAAGTTATATGTTGAAAACCCCATTTCTTAGCAAAATCCCTAAACTTTTTATTATTAAATTGAGGACCATTGTCAGAATATATTGTTTCTGTGATACAGTGTCTTGCTAGAATTGATTTGAGTTTTCTGACTGTTTCCTCACTTGACATATTAGAAAGTTCTACTATTTCAATGAATTTTGTGAAATAGTCTACCACTATGAGAAAATTTTTGTTTTTATAATAGAAAATATCTGTACCTAACATAAGCCATGGTTCTTCAGACATCCTAGTCAGCATAGGTTCCGGAGATTGCAGTTTTTGAAACTGAATACATGCCTCACAGTTACCCACTAAATTTTCAATTTGTATGGTCATCCCTGGCCAGTATAAATGTTGTCTTGCCCTGTTTTTGCATTTTTCAATCCCACAGTGATGATAGTGTATTTTTGCTAACATTTTCTGTCTTATCTCTTTTGGAACCACTACTTGATTTGTTTTATACAACAACCCGTTATGTACAAACAATTCCTCTCTGAATTTGTAATACGGTCTTGCTATGGCCTCGCATTCTGTACTACTCAATGGCCAACCCTCCCTAGTATATTTTATTACCCTTTGCAATTCCTCATCATTTTCTGTTGCTTGCTTAAATTCTACTAAGCGATCCTTTGTAATAGGTATTTTTTCCTGCACTACACATACATGAGCCTCTATTTCAGAATCAAATTTATCCTTGCTCTCTTGTTTTATGTTTACCCTCGACAACATGTCTGCAATTGCTAAATCCTTACCCGGTACGTACTTGAGTTCAAAATCATATTCCTGTAGCCTTAGTCTCATACGCTGTAAGCGAAGTGGACACTGATTCAAAGGTTTTCTAAATATGGATATCAACGGCTGATGGTCAGTCTCTATTATGAAATGTCTTCCATACACATATTGTTTATACCTTTCACACCCATAGACTACTGCCATCGTTTCTTTCTCAATTTGCGCATAAGCTTGCTGACATGAAGTCAAAGATTGTGAAGCATAAGCTACTGGTAGGTTATTTTGTAATAAAGTGGCACCTATCCCGTAACTTGATGCATCTACTGACAGAACAACTGACGCATTGGTATTAAAATACTGTAATACTGGTCGCTGCACTAAGGCATTTTTTATTTCCTTAAAGGCATTACTTTCTAATTCTGACCACTGCCAAAGTACTTCTTTTTTTAGAAGTTGTCTCATAGGGTATGTCATGTCAGATAACTTAGGCACAAATTTAGCTACATACGTCACCATTCCCAAAAAGGTTTGCAATTCCTTCTTATTTTTTGGTTCATGCATTTCAGAGATAGCTTTGACTTTGTTTTCATCAGGTTTGAAACCCTGGTGGGATAGTGTGTGTCCCACATATGTGACTTCCGTAACTCCAAATTTACATTTATTTTTGTTAAAACGCACATTTTTTTCTTTTGCAGTGGCTAGTACTTTTGCTAACCTATTATCGTGTTCCTCTAATGTTGAACCCCATACAATCAAATCATCTATGTACAGTTGCACTCCTTCCAGATTTCCAAAAATGTCTGCAAAACTTCTTTGAAACACCTCAGGTGCTGAACAAAGGCCATATGGTAATCTTGTAAAACAAAACCTACCAAATGGTGTGTTGAATGTGGTAAGTTTTTGACTAGCTTCACTCAAGGGAATTTGCCAAAATCCTTTGTATCCATCTAAAATAGTGAAATATTTTGCTTGTGGCATTTTAGAAACCAATTCCTCAAATGTGGGTAGTTGATATACTTCCCTCACTATGGCCTTGTTCAGTGCATGAGGATCTAAACAGATTCTTAATGTTTTATCTGGCTTTCGAACTATGACTAATGAATTCACCCATTCTGTTGGTTCCGTAACCTGTTTAACAATTCCCAAGGCAATCAGTTTGTTTATTTCTGTTTTCAATGGATCTAATAAGCAAAATGGCACTTTTCTACATGCCTCTATTTGGGGTAGAGCATCTTTTTTCAACTTAATATCATATGTATAGTCTATACACCCTATACCTGTGAATACCTCTGAATATTTTTGATATTTATCAGCCATTGGGGTGGTAATCTCATTAACTTTCCTCACTAGATCAAACTTAGAGATACTCTGTAATCCCAAGACAGACTGTGTGCCAGTGCCTGACTTAACAATTTGGAACTCAAGCACACCCTGTGTTCCACTTTTAAAACTTACTTTTGCCACTAATCTACCTATGACTTCAATAGGGGACCCATTAAAATTCTGCAACCTAGCTGTGGTTGGTAGAATTTTTAGGTGTAGCTTGTTACACAGGTCTTCTGACATCACATTAACCTGAGCACCAGTGTCCAGTTTTAAATTAATGTACTTGTCTTTAATCTGAACTTTCTCTATCCAATCTTCTACTTTTTTTAGGTCCTTCTGTTAAGTCAACCTTTCCCAAAATCAAAGCCTCCTCTAAATTACCTTCTAACATAACATCACTACCTTCACTTGTGTTCCTATTGTGAGTGTCACAACAATTAGTTTGAACAACATGAGATACAAATTTTGTTTTACACGCTTGGGCAAAATGGCCCATCTTCCCACAATTATGACATATTTTATTGTACGCTGGACATACCTTACGTTCATGGTAGTAACCGCATCTGCCACAAGTCATCGACTTATTACCTTGAAAATTTCTTCCCACCTGCTGATTGTATGTAGAATGTTGTTTTCCCCGTGATGAAAAACTTGATCCCCTGCTGGACTCGTGATTGTCTTGATCGTCCATGCTGCTTTTGCGCTGGTCCCACCTGCTCTGCTGTACTGTGTGTGCTGGAACTCTTCTATCTTCTGCTGGTTGCTGCCTATAAGAACTCTGTTGACCTTGTCTCTTACACTCACTTGAAACTCGATTCACTTCATAACTGTTGTTCTGCTTGTTTAATGCTTGCAACTGCTGTTCTGTTAGTTCAACCACTTTGCATATCTGTATGCACTTTTGCAAAGTTAAATCATTTGTTCTCAACAATTTATTCTTCACTTCTTTGTCACGTAACCCACTGATAATTCTATCCTTAATTAACCCATCACGCATTTCTCCAAATGCACAGCTCTTACTCAGTCTTTTTAAATCTGCTACATATGTGTCAATATCTTCCCCTTCTAGTTGATCCCTGTTAAAAAACACATGCCTTTCCACACTTTCATTTGTCTTGGGGACGCAATAATTCTCAAATGCCTGCAAAACACTTTTCAAATTTTTCTTCTGATCTTCCTGTAACTCGAATGATTCAAATATTTCTTGACCTTCCACGCCCATGATGTGAAGTAAAATTGCCACTTGCACCTCATCTGTTTGCTTGTTTCCTCCCGAAGCCAACATGTATATATCAAACTGTTGTTTGAATTTCTTGAAGTTTTCTGATACATTGCCTTCCCAGCAAAGCTCCTTCGGTGGTTTTAGCTGGTTCATGATGCTTATTTTCTTCCTCTCGTTGATCACGTGGTCTTAACCTTCTAATATATAGGTACACATATTTCCGCATTACACTTTTCTTCCAATACACGTAAATTCAGTAACCGACTGCGCCATGTCATGATTTGTTATAATTATATTAAATAAGAACAACATTGAGCACGATGGTTTGTGCTTTTTAATACTTTCAATACCAACCTGTTGTCTTTACATCCAGACTGCCTCTCACACTCACATCCCGTCATAGACTACATAACACATATATGACACATACGGCACGGGCCGCCTCCCGCAAACCACAGAACTTTTCTTAAGGCCACGCGCCTTCGCGCTGACCACAAACCCGCAAGGGAAACTTCGCCAAGTTTAGTGGCGGTGCGTGTACCACCCCAGTGGGCATGGCACCCGCGTAGAAACAATCGCTTACGGGACTGGCCGACTCCAGTCACCCACAAACTCTGTGTGCCACGTCAATTGTGCGCGCCTAATTTTCATTAAGTGTACTTTGTTAACGTAACTTTGCGCCACGTCATTTGTGCGCGCCTAATTTTCATTAAGTGTACTTTGTTAACGTAACTTTGCGCCACGTCATTTGTGCGCGCCTAATTTTCATTAAGTGTACTTTGTTAACGTAACTTTGCGCCACGTCATTTGTGCGCACCTAATTTTCATTAAGTGTACTTTGCGTAACTTTGCGCCACGTCATTTGTGCGCGCCTAATTTTCATTAAGTGTACTTTGTTAATGTAACTTTGCGCCACGTCATCTGTACGCGCCTCTCATGCATCAAGTGTACTTTGCCTGCATACTGTTACCCGAGTAACCAGTGGCACGAAACATTGAACATGTACCGGCCGGCACCTCGCAACGGACAAGTAGCCCTCAGGGGCATGTCAGTGCTCAGTAATTGTATGGTGTGACGTCAACCCCTTGAATAAAGGCACGTCGCTACTACGGCAATCCCACGCATTCTTCTTTAACGTAATTTCCCAGGCAATACCGCCGACGGTTCTAGCGGACCGCGCTGGGGCGACGAACCACGACCCCCCCCCCCCCCCAATTGGTTAGGCACCGAGCTAGCCTGGCGCCCTCCCGGAACATAAAACGTTAACCAGACCAGCCACCCCGCTAGAACTCGCGCCCGGACTCGAACACGAGACCGCAGCCGACGGCAAATGGCGCCCCTGCGTGTGGCAAAATTTTAAGCAAAAAATGTGAAAATTGAGCAAACGGCAAGAAAACTGCCATTTTGGACGCGCCAAGAGCGGCGGACAAAGGATCCATCAACCCCCACCCCCAGCGCTGACATTCCAGCAGAGCGTGCGACGCAGGCGAACAACATCACAGCCTAGCACCACCCCCAACCCCCGTCACTCCCGCACCCGCCCGCTTTCACTTTCGCGCGGCGGTCAGAGATCTCTTCCCCCCCTCCCACCTAACCACCCTCGTTCTTCACTCTCCGCTTTGTGCGGCCATCCGGGCACTCAACCCCCACCCATCCACCCCCTATCAACTCTCCGCTTCGCGCGGCCATCCAGACAGCTCCCCTCCCCTTTCAATCCTCCACCCGTCCGCTTTGTGCGACTGTCCGGGCACCCATCCAGCCGGCCAGCGCGGCCCGCACGTGGAACAGCCTAACAGCACAGACTGCGCTGCTGGCGAACAGACAACACGTGCGCCCGCCCCGTCAACAGAGCTCAGCTGTCAATAACCATGCACCATGCTGTCACACGGAGACCACGCGACTTGCGCGCAATGCCAACGGCCGAGAACAATGGACCTACTAACGGGACCATTACCTTGGCAGAACACCTGCCAATGCCGATCACTGAACAGAACACGACCGGAGACCGACCCGAAACACGAACAATGGGAAGTGAATTGGGATCAGATCTGGAAGGGAAAAATAGAGACGGGGTTAACCATACCACTACAACCTGTACCAATAACCGCCGCAACCGATACGAAACCACAACCGCGCCAGGAGTGCGGACACGCAACCTGCACCAACACCGCTGCCGAGGGTGGGGCCATCACCCAACCCGAGGCCACACGTACCTACACGACGCGGACAGCGAACTACATGGCGAAATTACCAGAGTTTAGCGGAGCACCCCACGAAGGCCCCCTAGAATACACACACCAATGCGAAGTGCGCCTGGCACGCAGCGGGATAACCGTCGACGAGTGGCCTGAGAGGACCAGCGAACGGTTGCGGGGACCCGCCCTCGCCTGGTGGCAACTATGGGGACGGGCCGACATGGAGTGGCCCGAGTTCGCAGAGGCCCTCAACCACCGTTTCAACGCCGGGGCTACACTGGTACAATGCACCTCACAATTTTACAGTAGCACGCAGCGAGAGGGGGAACCAGTGGAAAATTTCATAGCCCACAAACTACAACTATTCCGCCGGATATCACCACTCGTAGAACCAGCCAGGGCACTACCCACCATCACGCTACTCCTCAGAGACGAACTCCAGCCCTTCCTACGCATAGGACGCGCCACCACTGTCGAAGACTACGTCCAACTGGCAGTAGCCACGGAACAAAATTTCCAGAGAGCCTGGTGGAGAAACCCGCGCAGGACAAACCGGGAGGACCCCAACCCGCTGAACGACCGGCGCCCACTAGCCATCCAAGGGGCACCACCGCCCCAACAACGCAGACCCTCACACCCCGACGACCGACGCCCGCCCTACGCGCTGGAGGCGCCTCAAGCGGACGCCAACACAGCCCCCCGACCGCCTCACTGCCAACTGGGGTGCCCAAGGGGCACTTACCACTGGCACAATGAGTGCCCACGGAAGGGGAATACGCAGAGGGAGAGCCGCCAACAAGGGCCGCGCGACACACAACCGGCGGGAAACGGGCCAAGGGGGAACTGAAACAGAGTCCCCCAACCCCCCAAGTGACCACCACCCACCTTCCAGCGACAACAACGGCCGCGGGAACTACCACACACACGAACGCACTGGTAACGAACCACCGCGCCGACCCAACAAACGCGATGACCAACACGACCCCCGGGGGGCACAAACCCCCAAGAATCGGGCAGCTGACCCAACCACCGGACAACTTGCTCCGCATACCGGTAGAGGTCAACAACACACCAGCCATTGCACTCGTGGACACGGGAGCGAGCCACGTGTTCATCCACCCCTCGCTGGTACCCCCCGGCTCCCTCCGCCCACACCGGGGTGAGCTACGCCTGGCCACCGCCACACACGCCGGCTAATGGTGGGGTACGCTGACGTCCAGGTAAGCCTAAGAGAGCTAAGTACTAACGTGACCGCCATCGTTGTGAGTGACCTAAGTGAAGAGCTCGTGCTAGGTCAGCCCTGGTTGGTCGAACACGACGCCGTTCTGGAACTAGGCCCCGCCAAAGTGAATGTCGGTCAGTCCGAAAGGTTCGTAGTCTACGCCATAGGACGAGCCCCCACACCGGCAAATGAATGCGTGACTCTCGCCGACTTGCGTCATAACGTTCCCCCAGAATACGAAGCCGCGGTGAACAAGATCTTACGCGAACAACGGGACGTGTTCACGACCACCGAGCCCCTACGGCGCACCACGGTAGCCGAACATTCCATCCCCACCACCACCGATCAACCCATCTACGAGTCACCTCGCGGGTACGGGTTTCGCGAACAGCGGCTAATACGCGAACAAGTGATGGAGATGCTACACAGCGGAGTAATAGAGCCCTCCAACAGCTCATATAACGCATGCATAGTACTGGCCGCTAAGAAGGACGGCACATTACGTTTTTGCGCGGATTTCCGCCCACTAAATGCTGTGACAATCAGTTCACCACCCCCACGGATCAGCGTCGAGACCGCTGTAGCCAGTCTAGGTAGAGCCCGGATATTCAGCACCCTAGACCTCAAGTCGGGGTACTGGCAAGTGCCCATACGGCAGCAAGACCGGGAGAAAACGGCATTCACGGTCCCCGATGGCCGACGTTTCCAATTCCGAGCCATGCTGTTTGGCCTAAAATGCGCGCCAGCAACCTTTCAAGCCATGATGACCCGAGTGCTGGAGGCGTACCTTGGCCAGTTCGCTCTCGCATATTTAGATGACGTCATCGTCTTCTCGGAGACGTGGGAGGACCATTGTCGCCATCTTGCCCTAGTCCTCGAACGGCTCGCCACCCACCACCTAACAGCCAACCCGGCGAAATGTCATCTAGGCACGCGGGAAGTAGAGTTCCTAGGGCACATGGTTAATGCGGAAGGGAGCCACCCGCAACCATCCCACCTGCAAAAAATCGCAGCGGCAGAGACCCAGCGCACACGGAAACAATTGCAGCGATTCATCGGCCTGGTGAATTGGTTAAGGAACTACATACCAAACTTCTCCCACGTAATTTCACCACTCACAGATTTACTGTCCCCCCAGTCCCGCTACCGCTGGAACACCTGGGCCCAACAGGCATTTGAACAGGTAAAGGGCGCGTTCACCAGGTGTCATACTTTAGCACGCATTGACCCCGAACGCCCGTTGATCCTCCAGACCGACGCAAGCGCGCTAGGGGTAGGAGCGGTACTATTTCAAACGGATGACCAGGGGAACAAGCAGGTCATTGAGTACGCCAGCGCGAAATTCGGGTCCGCTGAGCGGAAATATCATAGCAATGAACAAGAATGCTTAGCCGTGATATGGGCCGTGAAAAAGTACCGTCCCCACCTCGAAGGGCGGAAATTCACCCTCCGCACGGATAACCGCTGCCTTACCTGGCTCCAGACCATGCAGGGGCGTAAAGGGAAACTGATACGTTGGGCCCTCCTTCTCCAGTCGTTCGACTTCGTAGTGGAACACGTACCCGGAGAGGAAAACCAACTGCCAGACATGCTATCCAGACACCCTAGCGATCAGCACGAAGTAACAGATGCCAAAGGGTGGGAGGAGATGCTACCCCTCTCCCCGAAGGACAGCTGGCACCACTCACCAGCCACGTGCACACGCATAATCACGGATGAGGAAGGGGCTGACACACCACCTAACACTGCCGCTGACCTGGACCTCCGGGTACTAGCAGCCCAACAACAGTCTCCCGAGGCCGACCGACGGCGACATCGCCTAAGGGAGGAACCCCACGCAAATTGGAGGGTCGAAGCTAACCGCATCCTAAATCGTGCCCCAGGGGGCGCGGGAGGCTGGAAGACATACGTGCCACCCGAAGCACGCGAGGCGGTACTCCGCTTCGTGCACGACCACGACCTTGCAGGCCACCCGGGGGCAGACCAAACCCAGAGAGCGGTCTCACAACACCACCACTGGCCCGGGATGGCAAGGGACGTCAGGGAATACGTGCGCGAATGCGAAGTATGTCAAGTGCGTAAAGCACGCCGACGGGACGGCGAACAACAACAACAACCCCGCCAACCAACACAGGCATTCCAGACCATCGCGCTAGACGTGATGGGGCCCTACCCCAGGTCACCCAAAGGCAAGCGATTTTTGCTCGTGGTGACCGACATGTTTACGCGATGGACGGAAGCCTACCCCTGTAGCAACGCGAGGGCCAACACCATCATCCACCTCATGACTCACGAGTTCCTGCCTCGGTGGGGCTACCCGCAATCAGCGTTGACGGACAACGGCAGTCAATTTCTTGGCAAACAGTGGCAGGAGTGGTGTAATGGGATGAGCATCCAGCACCACACCACCCCAGCCTACCACCCTCGGGCCAACCCCACGGAGCGCAGGAACCAGGACTTGAAGGTCCAACTTCGCCTCAGACTCGGCGACGACCACACCCAGTGGGACCAGCACGTCGCCGACGCGTTGTTTTGTACCCGCCGCCGCGTAAACGCTGCGACCGGGCGAACCCCGGCGGAAATGGTACAGGGGAACAACCTCCCACTACCAGGCGAGTGGGCCACTCACGGCGTCCCACACACCGGGGAAGGAGAGAGGGAGCGTGCACGGCGCCTAACAGCAATGCACGAGGCCGCCAGACAGCGCCAAACGAACTATACGCAGGAAATCACCCCCAAAACTGCGCGGGAGCCCCCCGCGGTGCGAGCAGGTGATCGCGTATACGCTCGCGTACATCCACTGTCCGCAGCGCCTCGCAACTACTGCGCCGGGCTGGCACCCCCGCTGGGGGGGGGGCCTACACCGTGCAGAAACCTCTAGGGAGGACGTCATACCTGGTCCGACTTGGGGGCAGACGAGTGCGTAAAATCCACCGCGACGACTTACGCCTCGCCTCGATTCCCGGGGAACCTCCCCCAGGAGACCAGAACTTTGACGAACGACCAGGATACAATGGACCGGAGGAGGGTCACCGTCCACCACCCGCAGGTGACGGCCGCGATGACGCACCACCGATACTAGAGGCGAACGCACAGAACGCGGAAGACCTACTATCACCCGCGCCAGAAGTCCCGCACGAGGCAACGACACCGCACCAGCCAGGACGAACGACAGAATACGAACATGCCACGATCACCGAAATGACGACTGGGGACTTAACACCGCAACCGGATGACGTGACGGCAATCGCAGTGGAACCAGAGGAACTTGACGCGGACCAGTTAGTAAGCCCGACACGCGGAGCATGGGGACACACGGCCTCTCTCGCGGACGCCACATTCCGGATGTTCGTAGACGAACCCGATGAGGGAAACCCTGCACCGCGCCCAGGACCGGAGCCACGCCAGCTATTCGACCCCAACGACACGGAGACAAGCGAAGCTCCAGGTATCCCGGAGCGCAGGAGGCAGCCCTACGCAAGTGGGTCGCAAGCGGGTGACGTCAGGGACCAACAACTGAGGCCCGACCAACCGAACATGCCGGCAGACTCAAGGACACACTCAACGCACGGAACAGAACCCGCGCCACCAACCCCACAGACGGGGAGACCCCAAAGAGACCGGCGATACCCGAGGTATCTGGCTGAGTACGACCTCGGGAGACCCACAAAGCGAAACACCACCACCCATCACTCTAGGCCGCCAACCCAGGACGACTCATCCGCAAGGGACAGGGTGTACCAGCTGCGGCCGCCATGGCCCCCGCCAGCTCGGACGTGCTGCCACCCCTAAGGCGGCAACACTCCCGCCTCCACAGGCACCACGACGCCGCCCCTCGGCCCGCCTGCCACAGCAGCAGCAGGGGTGGCGAGCACATCAGATCCAGGGTGCTGACCCTATCAGCCGCTGGCCACCACAGGCGCCACGACGCCGCCCCCGGCCGGTCCACCACCGCGGCAGCCGGGGTGGCGTGCACAGCAGGTCCAGAGCGCCGACCCTACCAGCTGCCGACCCACGGGCGCACACACCTGCTCCAGAACGCGGGGCCTATCAGCTGCAGAGCCGCGAACCTTAACTGGACAGGGCTGCCGGAGCTAGGGGTGCTACCACGTGGCGGGACCATAAGCGGCGCAAGGTCGGGCTTCTCGAGGGGGGGGGGCGTTTGACGTCGTCCGACCGACGACCATCCCTAAGCCCGACCTGCACCCGCCAGTATACTCTCCCGCTAACGGAACGCACCCCTGGCCGTGGCCCACCCGAGTCGAGCGAGCCACCGAGCCGAACGGCCAAACCAGACATTATTATTATAAAGCACACTAAATCCGAGTGGACTAGAGACGAACCACACCCATTCCCCCTCAAACAATTAATTACGAATTTTGCGACCTTAAAGTCTCTTCCAGACGCAGTCATTTAGTTTTTAACGTAATGAGGTCAAGCTTGGCGCGGCAGGGGCCGACGCGCCACCGGACGCCATGCCAGTTCGGCAGTTCAACTCGACTCGCGGACCGGGACGGACCTACGTCCCACGGAGAGACCACAACCATTGTCTTCATCGCCAGTAACGTCCGGTTAATATAGTCATTTAGCATAAACCAAACCTTTTTCTATTCACCTCTCCGTGCGTGCCCGGTCCATTTTTTACGGTTCAGGACCTAATCCGACCGCGTAAACGTAAAGATGCCCCGCACCACACCTGGTGCGCAGGGTCGCTCTTCAGCATACGGCACGGGCCGCCTCCCGCAAACCACAGAACTTTTCTTAAGGCCACGCGCCTTTGCGCTGACCACAAACCCGCAAGGGAAACTTCGCCAAGTTTAGTGGCGGTGCGTGTACCACCCCAGTGGGCACGGCACCCGCGTAGAAACAATCGCTTACGGGACTGGCCGACTCCAGTCACCCACAAACTCTGTGTGCCACGTCAATTGTGCGCGCCTAATTTTCATTAAGTGTACTTTGTTAACGTAACTTTGCGCCACGTCATTTGTGCGCGCCTAATTTTCATTAAGTGTACTTTGTTAACGTAACTTTGCGCCACGTCATTTGTGCGCGCCTAATTTTCATTAAGTGTACTTTGTTAACGTAACTTTGCGCCACGTCATTTGTGCGCACCTAATTTTCATTAAGTGTACTTTGTTAACGTAACTTTGCGCCACGTCATTTGTGCGCGCCTAATTTTCATTAAGTGTACTTTGTTAATGTAACTTTGCGCCACGTCATCTGTGCGCGCCTCTCATGCATCAAGTGTACTTTGCCTGCATACTGTTACCCGAGTAACCAGTGGCACGAAACATTGAACATGTACCGGCCGGCACCTCGCAACGGACAAGTAGCCCTCAGGGGCATGTCTGTGCTCAGTAATTGTATGGTGTGACGTCAACCCCTTGAATAAAGGCACGTCGCTACTACGGCAATCCCACGCATTCTTCTTTAACGTAATTTCCCAGGCAATACCGCCGACGGTTCTAGCGGACCACGCTGGGGCGACGAACCACGACCCCCCCCCCCCCCCCCCCCCCCCACATTGGTTAGACACCGAGCTAGCCTGGCGCCCTCCCGGAACATAAAACGTTAACCAGACCAGCCACCCCGCTAGAACTCGCGCCCGGACTCGAACACGAGACCGCAGCCGACGGCAGTGGAAGGCAAATTTATGATAAATATAGCGTGGACATAAGTGAGGAAATATGTGAGGAACTGTTACATCTATGTAAAAGCAATTCATCTTTCCAATCTAGGACAGAAAATTCTTCCACCTATTGATTTGCTAAATGAACTGCATGAAATTAAACTGGACAGTTTATTTCCTAACATTATTGTTGCTCTGCGATTATTTTGCACATTTCCCGTGACTGTAGCACAAGGTGAACGATCTTTCAGTACTCTGTCTAGGATCAAGAATGTACTGCGATCTACAATGTGCCAGGACCGTCTGACCAACCTAGGAACATTAGCAGTGGAAGGCAGACTTGCGAAAAAATTAGACTTTAATCAGGTCATTGAGATATTTGCTAATCGCAAAGCTCGCAAAGCCCCATTAAAATAATTTTGAATTTGTAACTCTGTGTTCAGGCTGTGATAAGAGTGCTGTTACTTGTACTGTGTACTTTTATGTAGGTCCTATGTAAATTTTTAATGTTAAATTTTCAACATCTGTTATCTGTGGCCCAGTATAATTTTTACCTCATGTTTTTTAAGTAATTTAATTACATTATGTGGAATTTGCAATACATGTGATCAGACTGTGGCAGACTACAGGCTTTCATTTAAATGATTGATAAATTTATAACATCTCTTATTTTACTGTGGCCCAGTTTTCGAGTATAATTTACTGTACTCCAAGTTTTATGTAATTTAATTATGTGGAATTCATGGTGTTTTTGATGCTTATCTCATTGTGTTCGAATTTAATTTGCATGCCATTTTTCATGTAAATTATTTACGTAGAATTAGTGATTTCCTTTGATCAGACTTTGACAGTTTATTTTGTACCCCATGTTTTTATTAAAATTATTAATGTTAGTATAAATAATTTTCTGACTTTTAATAACATAAGTACACGCCATTTATTATTTTAAATGTCGTATTTTAATTAGAGAATAAAATTTTTCCTTTCACTGTTGATAACATTAGGTATTTTTAACATTGATGGGAGGGGGCCCCACTGTTAGTATCCCCTGGGCCCCGGCCTGCTCTCGACGGCCCTGGGGGCACATACACCCAGTTATCTGCCAATAAACAAGGCATGGAAGTAATGTCAGATCGTCGGTTGGAGAGTGACAGGAATGACAATGATGGGTGCCACGCTCATGGGCACGCACCAGTTATAGCCTTGGCCACAACGCTGATTAGCCTACACCAAGAATAGAACCAGCCACCACGCTGATGCATGCGCACCAGGTATAGCCCCAACCACCGTGCTGATGTGCACCAGGTATAGTTCCGGCCACTACGCTGATGGATGCTAATGGGCGTGCTCCAGGAAACATTTTTACAATTTCCTCTAAAATGAATACTTTTAAGTATATTTATCATGCTTGTAATTATTTTAAATAATTCTACATTAAATTTCGTATTAAAGTTTATTTGCAACATGAAAACACACGAATTTTCTCGTTACCGAAGTTAGATGTTTACACATAATGTTAGTAAGACCATATATCAGTGTATTTTGACAGTTTATTACATTTTTTTATTCTGACAAACAAATTCATTGCAGACCACAACAGGATATTTTATTTAAAGCTTTCTGCCACATTTAATAACAAGTTATTCCATAAAATTATACGCTATTCTCAAAAAATAAAAAAATCTTAATATTATAAATTTTATTAAAATATGGTTAGCAATTAATTTAATACCAAGACGGCGTCTTTCAATTATGGCTCCTTAGAAATAAAAAATTTGTATCATCAGATTATTCTCTTCATAAAATATAAGAGATAAAATGTATTTCAAAATACTCATCCAAATGATATTTTACAAAATATGTTTCAGATACATTCCAATAAATTAGTATTAACTTTCAAAGTTGTGTCTGAAACGTGTCTACTTTCAGATGCATATCTGGCAACAGAGCTTAACAAAACAAGGACAGCGCTAATGATAACAATTAATTGTGCATTGGAAAGAGAAAGTAAATGCCCATTAAATGACACACTGCAGTCTAAGGATGAGACGCACTATAGAAAGTATCCTTGGTCCATTCTTATTGATTATATATATATATATATATATATATACACAAATATATACATATATATCTGTGTGCTAATGTAAATGAAAGCAGTATCATCGCTTTCGCAGACGATAGGTACTAACTTGGGGCTCCAAAATAAAAGTTTGATAGTTTAAACATTCATTTAAGATCCTCAGCACAACTCACAATAGGTTCTCTCAGAGTACATTAACATTAAATATAGAAAAAAATTATAATTTCATGCAGTTTTCAATAAATAAAAAGATTTGTACCCTAAAAGTTTGCATTGGTTCTAATGAAAAGTGTTCACCAAATACTGTTCAGTCTGAGAAACATGTTTTTTTTTATTTTTATTTTTTAACAAAAGTTTGTTAGTAGGGTTTTCAAGACCGTAAAATGAAACAATCATCCCGGAATTGTATTTTTTTAAAAAAATCATTTTTCCCATAAACACGATATTTAAAACTGTTTTCCAATTGTGAATATTATCTTTAGTAATTGAGCCAGTCTATAAACAGCTTGTGCAAACTCTACCTCTACAACATATCCAAATATCTGAATTAATGCCCATTTCTTATTTAACACAGAGGTTATACAAATGCAAGAGGAGTTTTTTTTTTTACACTTGTTTGCCCTGCCTTCAACAGCCCCGCCCGCAATCAGGAAAACCGCGCACATCAGTTTCTCCAGCGGCCCGAATGTAGCCTTCGTAGCAATGCAGATCAGCCAAGCCACACTTCATCAGGGAAGCCGGAACACAGCGATCGTGCTTGCTTGTGCTGGGCGAAGGTGTCAGCTCGCCGATGGTTCGCCGTCGTCTTGTTTACACGCCGGTCCTGATTTGCCCGACCGAGACATCCCCCCCCCCCCCCCCCCCCCCTCGCGTGGACGCCCTCTCTCGGCAAACACCAGTAAAGTCCGCGGAGGGAGGACGCGAGGACTTGGCGCACGTGTTGGGTAAACCTTCTAACGAGGTACTATTTGCAACGCGAGGTCAGCGCTGCAAGCGACGTGTGCCGCTGGCGCCGATCAGTCGTCGTCGGGGACGAACACCCGGCGGGACGAGACGAGCAGTCGACGCCAGAGGAGTTGAATGGCGCGGGACTGTCTCTCCGGGTTGGCGACCTTCGCGTTACTGCTGCTGACTCTGCAAGCAGGTAGAGACCGCAGGCTGAAGCTACGGCCACACGGGGCGCTATGCTCGCTATGTCCGCGAGGTTCGCCACGCGAGTGAAATATAGCCAGCTGCATCTCAGGTGTCGCTGGCCACAAAAAGCTGTTAATAATGTTCTCAGGCTTTCACGGCCATTGTCTGAAGTAGCTTGGCTTCTGGGTTGCAGCCGTGACCTTGGCGAATAATACACCGACGTTTCGGTCGACATTGCAGTCGCCATCATCAGGGAGCAGTTACCTACTAGTGTTGAGTAGGTAACTGCTCGCTGATGATGTCGACTGCAATGTCGACCGAAACGTCGGTGTATTATTCGCCAAGGACACGACTAAAACCCAGAAGCCAAGCTACTTCACACAACGTTCTGTTAGCTATGTTGGCGACGTCGCCAGGTGTTTGGTTCCCGGCTATTTTTCTAAAACCTCGCTGACTTCGCGCATGCACAGATGAACAAAAAGCATCTGTTTTCGCTCGGAATTGTGCTGTACTTCTAGGTTTGCTTCAAATTGGTATGATGTCGACGGAAAATTTTATTGAAGAAGTACGAAAATAACCATGTTTATGGAATAAATTATGGAAAAAATATAGAATGCAGGATATGCAGGACAATGCCTCGAATTTGATTTAAAGGTAATGCTAAAAAAAAAAAATGGGTTGTGTTTATCTTGAAATAATCCATAAGTTTGGCTTTGTCCTAACGCAACTGCTTCATGAAATAATGAAATTCTCCTAATTAATTAATTTTTATATTTACTTCATGAACCCTTTATTTTTACGTTTATGTACTGAGAGAGCCAGCAGAATATTATCATCGGAATTACTTGAATCCCACGGCATGCGTCTCCGCGACATCGTGAACTAGACTATCCTGTCTGGCCACCCGGCGCAGTGAACATAGCGAATATCTCGAACATAGCGTAGCTTTCTGTGTGGCCTCGACTTAAAGATATGATCATAAGGACGTTGGGAAAAGTTCGTAAATATAATTTCATAAGGTGGGGTATCACACGCAATTATGACTTTTTACTTTATTATTAGTTAGGGCTATTACTTAAGGCGTGCATTTTTCGCGAAGCAATCTGAGTGCTCGTAAGAAGGCAATAAATTATGTCCGCGCCAACAGTTTCTTCGTTGTGATTGGCGGCCGTCTGTAAGATAAGTTATTGCAACGTTTGACTAGGCCAACCATCAGGATGGGTTTGCTTCCGCACAAGTTTGCTATGAGTACGGACACCTGTATTTCGCGAATACATTTCGTGTGAAGGTATTTCACAAAATACTGTAGCTTTTCTGCTGTGGTTATTGGCTGAGGTCGGTGAGAGGTGTCGTCCCGCTCTTGACGGGGCCAATGACAATGTGGTCACAGTACTGATGCACCCTCACAATTTGCCATGACTCTTAGAAAAAGCTACAGTGTTTTGTGAAATACCTTGACATGAAATGAAATCGCGAAATGCAGGTGTCCCTAGCTATGAGTCGTGTGTCTACTGTAGATGTGGGAGATTGGGGAAGGCGCCAGCAGTGCTGATAAAGTCACAGCCAACTGTCTGGTTAGCTGAGTGTGGTGGAGGGGCTGAGGCAAAGACTATGCTGGGTTGGTGGCCCCAGCCGCTGGTCGGTGCCGAAGCCCTAATACCCTCCCAATCAACAATAGGGAGCGATCCCTAACCGTTCTGCATATTAAAAAGCTCTGGAATGTTTTAAAAGAGAACTGGAAGATACTCCCACCCTACCCTTCAAGGGCGCATATTGGGAGGGGAACGTGAGAACGCCGGCCGCAAGGTCGGAATACATCTGTCTACTGTAGACACGTACCTGAGAGAAACTCAACCAGCCACGAAATACAGAATGCTTCAGTATTTTTAACACACAGCCGTGTCTCGAAATCTTTTCGCAAAAAAACCGTACCCCCAGCTATTACTGTAAATTTAACACTACACCTCTCCTGCATTTTTTTTTTCTGCGGCAAATATTTTCAAGAGATATTCACTAAGTGTGATATAATTTACGTAAAACGTCGCGCAAAGTGTTTGCGAGACCTTTATTACACCCATTACACCCTGAATTTTCTACATGTTTTTGTGACGTGTTTCTACCCCCAATTAATTTAATTGAAATAATTTTTATTCGTCTACAAAATTCGCGGTGGTTGTAGAACTTCATTCAGTTAAACATGATCCAGACCTCAGTGTTTCATCTTAAATACGTTTTCTCTCTTATCAACAAAAATACGTTGTTCAGCTCTATCTTCAAAGACGTATACCAGTCTTGTGAAGCACTTTAGACCGTAAGTCATATAGAGATTTTTAACTTAGTTTGTTGGGCTTAACCTGCAGCCAAAAGTTTTCCTTCTAATTCTAGCTCATTTTGTATATATTATTTTAACATTTACATAGAATATAATACCGAATAAGATATACAGAATAGGACATGTAATTTTACTGCAAATATTGCACATTTCTTTTCTTTTTAATATGCTCAATATATTATTAGTCTATACATAAATGTTAGAGGTTGACACAACATTTTTTGCTAGGTTAGCAAAAGTCAAAACTAGAAAGGAAAATAATTCTTAACGGATTTCAATCAAAATTTATCTACTTAAGTCAGAACTAAGCACCTCCAAATGTAGCCAAAATGAGGTTTGCTTGGTTACTCATTAGTGTTCATAAGTTCATAGTTAATGACTACGAGATTAATACATATTTACCCTCAAAAGAATACCATGTTTAATATTATATTGAATTGTTACAAATAGTAATGATTGCGCAGCGAAAATGTTCAGTCACGGTATGTAATAATTTGATGCAAGGTGGGGGATTTAAAAAACTTTTTGAAAAATGCCTATAACTCAAAAACTGCAACAACCTTTTTTTTAAAAAAAATTCAGAACCTTGATTAACTGACATATCAACTGTTCACGGCTTGCCGTCGAGTTATGGGACATGCTATATATCATTTGCGCTTCAACGTCTCGGTTACAGCGGGATTATTTGCGACAGTGACACTCAAATAGAGAGAATAAGGTCTTTGGTGGTGGAGTCGGCCATGGATTATCGTGACGAAACAGTCCAGAATTTTCCTGGAAAAGTGGAAATTAGAAAGTTCGGACCAGGTCCTCTAAAATACGTCTCCAGTTCCAGTGTCGTCTCGTCACTGCGACACCTTCGCACTATGGCTTCGGAAGGCGCGGACTAGATTCATTTTTCTTGTCTGTGGTGCAAGCCAGCAAGGGCAAAACATTCTTGAAACTAACACCTGTTAACAATACATGTTAATCAATATTAACGTCGTACTATTCCGTTGAGGAATAAATGCAGTGAGGAACATTTCATGTAACAAAAACGCAAAATAATTCTCTTAAAAGTAATATTAGAAAAAAAACATTCAAACCTTAAATCTAAGATCAATTACCACGTGTATATATATATATTTTTTTCTCAATATTTCTGTGAAAATAATATAACTTCATGACGGTGTATGCTGACAACTTATAAAACACAGTCATATAAACAAAGACAGCTTAAACGTGACAGTCTCTATACCTGATCATATTTTTATTGCTTGAAGGGTGTGCAAGCGAGGCGCGAGAAGCGATGTGGTGGGTTGCCGTTTGGCTCTCACTGGTGTGTGCCGTGGCCTATCTCTTACCCAGCATCCCTGGTCCACGCGACGACACGCTTCCGTGACCGGCATGGGTCGTCGCCAACGGGGCGCAAACTTAAGAAGTTATATATGCATATTAGGGATGGGCCAATCAAATCCTCAAACACCATCATACCTTTAGTATTCGAAGGATTCGATATTCGTGGGAAAAGATTCGAAGAAAATTATCAGCGGAAATGATCTATATTAAAAAATTCAACACTTAAAACCTTTGAAGTTTACTAGATCTTTTTTTTTTGTATCCATCCTGTTACCATTCCCCGATACATTTTACTTGTAACATATGCAATTATGTAAATTAACTTACAATACGTATTGATTCTGAAAACTTAGTTCGTGAAACAACCCTTTAAATGGTAGAGGTTTTCAACACCATAGGTAATATTTTTCATTTTTTTGTACATGATTTTATTTTTTTACCCTTGAAACCTAGATTCTGATTCGAAGGGTATATTCGAGCTACTCTCTGGGATTCGAATTCTAGATTAGGGTTCCAGAAAATGGGTATCTGACCCCATCACTGATATATATATATATATATAAATAATATTATTATATAATATGTATATTATAATAATCAAATACATAATAATAATATAATAATACGTAAATAATATAATATATAAATATATTTATTTATTTATCTATCAGAAATTGTTCATTGGAAAGAGAAATTAAATGCCCATTAAATGCCACACTGCAGGGTAAGGATGAAAAGCGCTATAGAAAGTAGCCTTGGTCCATTCTTATTTAGAATATATATATATATATATATATATATATATATATATATATATATACACACACACAAACATATACAAGTCTGGAGTTTTTGGTGCGAAATATTACCCTAGCCTTGTCACTAGTGTGTGACGTGAGACCATGTGAACCGCGTTGTCAATTAGTAGTATGTAGTAGCGGAAAGAAGCCATGCAAGTGTTCTTAATTATATAACGTTAACTTGCATGACTTTTCGCAGCTCGCAAATAACGTTCCTTTTTTTATCTGTCATCAAAATTGTCGATTAAACAACAAAAAAATTCCTCAGAGCTATCGTGATTGGATTTAGAGGCACAAACCTTATATTGTATTAATGAAAAAGAGATGAACTAGCCAACTACAAGGGCCCACACAGGTCCGTTGTGCAGAGCTTCAGGGGAAGAAAGAAAAACAACGCGATTTGATAAGAAATCCGAGAGGTGTCTGTTTAAGAAAATCTGAGTTATGATACCGTATTTCGTTTTTAAAATGTACATTTTTTTTAAAGATTGAAAATGGCTGAGACGCCATGAGACTCCAGGTACAGATTCTTAAAATCTCTCAAAGGTCTTTGCATTACACCTTTCACCTTAATTTCTCCACCATATGTTGTACTTAATGGTTACCGCTCAGATCTCATGGTTCGAGGAGAACGCGCGCCAGACCAGAGGCGACACGGCGTTGCTGGAAGAACCGACGAGCTTGGCACCCACCACCGCGGTCCCCACATTCCATTACGGGCCCTGGACCCAGGATTGGAGACCCTCCCCCCCCCCCCCCCCCCACAACTTTACAGTCACGTGCTACATTATAATTGCATGGCTATTTATTACCCACGCTCTTATTATAATGTTATTAAACCTGAAATTATACAGTTTATAATAATTATGGTTACTATTTCATACGTTTAAACTAAGCTTGATTAAAAAAAAAACTATTTTACTTTAAAATAACCACAGCGAGTTTGTATATTTATTTCACACACTCAGATAAAAATGAAAATAGTTACAGAAAAATAAAAATTAGTTTGGGCTCGGGCCCCCTCCAGGCCCGGGGCCTGGTCTCAGCGGTCCACCCAGCCCCACCCTAGTGGGGGACATGCCTATCACCCCGCCTCGCCGACGCCAACACACACACACACATCCCTCCTCCCCCCACCCCCCTGTTCTAGCCGCGGTGCCGACCTCAAACAAGGCTTTGCGTTACGACCGCCGAGAAGAGAAACAAACTAAATCGCAGAGCTGTCGCATCGCTCCCGGTTCTTACTGACGCCGAAGCGGTCGTCAGAAGCGGCCGGGCCCGGAGGTATTTTCGACGCTCGAGGCGCGAGAGCAGTCAGCTCAGAACGGGCGAAAGGGGAAGAACATTTTACGGAACTCAAACCTCTTCCATCGCAGACGAGGGTCCATGGTGTCATACTATAAATGAACAGTAACAAATTGAAAGAAAAAAAAACTTAATTTATTAAAAACATAAACTCTTTTTTTAAAAAAAGCAATAGTGCTTCTTTAATTGGACTCGTTATGACCTGTCAATCACGTGACCTCAAGCCAATCAGAAGGCCCGTGAAATGAAAAGCTTCCCAAGTCGTTTTTCTTTCGACGGATCGACAATAGAAACTGTAACCTCCGAAATGTTAGCAAAGTACTGCCGGCAAACTTCGTTATCTCAAAAGATTTTGAATTTTCTTTATATATTTAGCTGCTTCCATTACATGTTTTTTTAAACCAAGTTTTAACACATAAAAGTGTGATTAATTACATACAATAAAACTGGAAAATAAGAAATAAATATCAGAGCAAAATAAATTGCGTTAATGAATTATAAGATTTTAACTTTTATGTTCGTAGATCTACTCAACCTGGTCTTGTAGTAAGCGTAAAACTTCTTTTTTTCTTCAGGATATTTATTCTTCAGGATATTTGGTCCTATAGCAATTGCAAAAGATGTTTAGTTAGTTGGTCTATATGCCAGTAATTGGTTATATCCATGCTTTAGGTCTGTGAAGTCGGAGAATCTTGTCTTGTCTGCTTGAAATAGGTCATATTTATGATAACATGGCGGCCATCTCTGATCAGCCATTTTGATTCCGTCTGCTAGATTGTGCACCCACCATTTTGGTTTATTTTTTACCCGCTACAGTGCAGTAGGTACTATCTATCACCAGAAAGTCAAATATTGTCACGTCGGTCATCTTGTCGGCCACTTTGGCCACCATTTTGAAAATCTGTAATTATAAAACCCAAAATTTGGGATAAAATTCTAAAAAAATAAGTTTTTAACAAATACCTAATAATATATTCTATTCCCATCCTTGGTATAATTACATATAATATATGTAATTATAATATGACAAGTATCGAAAAAGTATTCCTCGTGGGTCGGAATCACTTGGCCTATACGTCTGACATTGGGCATGACTTGGTTGAAAGGAATGCCAAGTATAGACGAAGAAGGCCTCGTGGTTCGGATATACTTGGCCTGTATGCTTGTATTTGCCACTCTAGTATTCATAAGGAGCACCAGGTAGGCATAGTGACAGTAAAATATTTATTCAACCGGGCAGGTATCTTGTGTAGAGTCCTTGTTTGCAGTGAGGATGATTAGTAAGGATGTCGAAACGAATACGAAAAAAAAAACTTGATTTAAAAGTCATTTGTTTTCTAGCTTGGATTTCAAATACCTGTGACTTCGGCATATTGAGGGCGAGAATCATGTGTGTTATGCCAGGAGGAGGCTTGCTGTAGATTGGTTGTTTCTAATTTTCGTAGCGATGTCTTTCTCTGGCTCATGGCCTGGGTTTGACTTTGGTATCTGCACTACGGCATTTTTTCGGTCGCAAGTTACACATTTGCAGGCTAGTTTTTAGTTCTCATTCCGTTTTTCGTTCTTTGAAGTTGTTCCAACAAGTACTTTACATGTTACGGATTATGTTTTCAACGAAGTTTTTTACCTGTTGGTGAGCTGGCCGCCGACACGTTCGCTGCCCATGAAGCCTGCCTCTCTCTGTGGTCATTAAATGATTTTTAAAAAACTTTGTGGTTAACATACATCAATTTAGGTACTTTGCTTGGTTGTGCGTGAATACTTTTAACTTCATATGTATTCGTATACAAATTCCTATGAGGCAAATGGGGGGGGGGGGGGGGGGGTTATTGCTGTCATTCCTGAGATAGGAAGCTAACATACAACCTACCACATGTTTCATGTGATATTGATGTTTTTTTTTTAATTTATTGTACCTGGAACCTAGACTGTTGTATAATGAGTCAATTTAATTAACCCTACTCGACTGTAATTGGAATATATTATTAGGTATTTGTTAATAATTTATTTTTTTAGAATTTTGTCCCAAATTTTGGGTTGATAATTACAGATTTTCAAAATGGTGGCCAAAGTGGCCGACAAGATGGCCGACGTGACAATATTTGACTTTCTGGTAATAGATAGTACTGCACTGTAGCGGGTAAAAAAATAAACCAAAACGGTGGGTGCACAATCTAGCAGACGGAATCGGAATGGCTGATCAAAGATGGCCGCCATGTTATCATAAGGGAGGAACAAATATATGTCTTTGTTAAAGTGGTAGATGAATGATTTAAAAAAAAAAAATATTAAATTCCCCTTGGCAGTTTTGAACCCAGATCTACAAATTCCAAGAGGTACGAAATACATTTTTTTTAAAAATAATATTTTAGTGGTGGCATCCATCCGTGTGAACTGCAGGCCGTCCCTGGTCAGCGGCGGCGCTGAGGTGCTACCAGTCGCGCTGCCTGGACGCCGGGCCGGCCAGCTGCGAGCGCGACTCGCGCGTCGAGCTGAGGGACTGCTCCTCTGCGCACCGCGCGCTCGGCCGCCTCCTGGGCAGGGCGCCGCCCCCGGCGGCGGCGGCGGCGGCGGCGGCGGCGGCGGCGAGGCCGGGCCGCATGACCTGCGTCACGCACGGCGCCAGGGGTGAGCCGGGACTCGTGTGGGGCGCAGTCCTGACAGGCCGGTGTCTGCGTATCTGGGATGATGTAACCTTTAACCACTACCTCCCCCCCCTTCACCCCTCTCCAAAAAAAAGTTTTTAATTTTCTCTTCATTTCCATTATTTAAGGGCTATTTATAAAATTTTAGTTCTATACTTCCTTTTGCATTTTATCACCATTTAACACATATTCACCAAGTTTAATGTAATGTTTGTAAACATTCGTGAAAGTGATAATAATTACGAACACCTGCGGAACATTTACATCCATTATATTACACTTAGTGGGTATCTGAAAATATTTGTTTGAGAATAAAGATAGGGTAACCTATTGCGTCAGAATTTCAGTTTTAGGCTTTAAATAATAGTAAAAATATATATATATATATATATATATGAGGCACGTGAGAACAAGATTTTGAAAAACCTGCAGTTCTTGAATAAAATGTGCCGCTTATGAAAAGTGGATCTTTGCAATACCACTGTTTATGATTATAACATAATACATGTTCGAATAGAGGGCTACTCTCTAATTATGCATACATTAGTCATTAGTCAATGGCCCCTCTCTGAGTACGCCCTTGTGAACCACCTGTTCGTTTTGCTAGTTATAGATATTAATGAAGTCATGTTTCGAAGATGGATCAATTACTATGCTTTAAAAAAGATTAATTTCGATTAATAAACAAGAGAAAAATTATATTTCCAAAATAAAACTAAAGAACCAGATGGACATCTCTCCCCCTTAAACTATAATACTTTATATTCTGTCTTTACATAGTGCAGAGAATAGCTAACCTCCTTCTTAAATACATCTGGTGAGGTCTATGTGTTTCCAAAGTGCTAACAGAAATGAGCCCGTGCCAAATGCCACAGGCAAGGAAGGAGGCAGCTGGAGGGAGCTGGTCCTCAAGATGTGCTTCGTGGACCTGCCCAACCTGTGCGCGCTGCTGGAGAACGTCACCAACAGCGCCTTCCGCGCAGAGGGCAGCACGGGCCACGCCAAGTGCGCCTCCTGCCACACCGACGCCTGCAACTCGGCGTGCCTCGGGCGGCCGGGCGCCGCAGCAGCGCTCCTGGCGGCGGGCTGCGCACTGCTCGCGCGTCAATAGTCCTCCACAGAACACACTGTAACACAACTGCAACTCGGCGTGCCTCCAGAGACAGGGCGCCACAACAGCGCTCCTGGCGGCGGGCTGCGCACTGCTCGCGCGTCAATAGTCCTCCACAGAACACACTGTAACACAACTGCAACTCGGCGTGCCTCCAGAGACAGGGCGCCACAACAGCGCTCCTGGCGGCGGCCGGCGCACTGCTCGCGCGTCAATAGTCCTCCACAGAACACACTGTACACACGTTAACACAACAACTGCAACTTGGAGTGCCTACGGTGTTCGGGCGCCGCAACAGCGCTCCTGGTGGCTACCGGCATGCTGCTCGCATGTCAACATTCCTCCACCATAGATATAATACACGCATGCATCCACACTGGCAACTCGGCGCACTTCGGGGGCGACTATGCACTACAACAGTGCTAATGGCAGTGGCCGGCTTGTTGCTTGCACGACGATAGTCCTCTGCCATAGATATAGTACCTACACACGTATAGCTCCTCCAGCGGCCAGGCGCCGCAACAGCGCCTCTGGCGGCGGCCAGATAGCTGCTCGTGCATCAGTATCCCTGTGCCACTGATATAGTCCACACGTTCAGCAACACCTGCATATCGGCGCGCCTTCTAATATAATGTAATTTATTCATGTCTACATGGGATAAGTATTGCGCGGTTGGTACTTCTAGTTATGTTAACAATAAAAACATTTTGAAATGTTTTAAGAAACAACTACACAGAATGATAATAAGATGATAAGCAAATCATTTTCTTTTTAAAAATACCAAAAACATTATACGCACCATTTTTTCCTGTACCCAAATATATAAAACAAGGAATGACTGTAAACATTGTTGCTAACACAGTACATTTTTATTTCAGAGAAATAAGCATTTATATGAGCATTATAGAGTAAAAATTCATCATAATGCTTCTAATATATATTTCGATTAATATTTCCAACCTCTAGCTTTTCTTGGAAATCATTCATTCAACATTTTGAAATTTATAACTATTCAATTTTGCCGTTTTGAAAAGGCAGATTTTCTTTATGATATATACTTGTCAACTAATTTTTGTGAGCCATTAAGTATTGAACAAACCACATTGTTAAAAATATAGTTTATGCTTTAGGAAAAAATATATGATTTAACACAAACAAATAAAAAATTATACAAGCCAAACTCTCATTTTTTAATACTATTGTTTCTACCATCACCTTCCAAAATATCCTGGTTGCTACTATAATCTAATACTTTGAAAGAGTTCATATGGAGCATGCGGTAGCGAACGCGAAGCCAAACAAACGAGACCCTTGCAAGTCAATGACATGGCGATTTCTCTTCCCAATATGGCAGTCATAATGCTTACGTGTCGACAAAAAAAATAAAAGCGGTTCTCACACGATGAAGACATGATTTTCCCCTCCCCTATAGGATACACAACCCTTCACAATAATATTGTTTTGTGCTATATCCATGACAAGGATAAAAATTCTTGACATGTGTTCCTTGAAGCCTATGCATTATGAAACTTTTTTTTCCCAGACCAACTAAAACTGTGTTTGAGAGGGGCCGTGTTAGGGAGGGACCTAAGTGTGTCTCAGACCGAAGCCTATATGCCTTAGAGACATGATAGTGCTAGGAGGGGATTGGCCAGCAATGGCAGCAATTGGCACCATGGCTAACTCCCCTCACTGACGATTCTAGACTAAAACTAGATAAGATAAAATCTGCATAGACACAGGGAAAACCCTGGGCACTTTCATGCGTGATGCAAAAATTTTTTTTTCCTAGCCTAAATTATTCTAAGTGTGTAAGGGAAGGGTCCAGGTTAGGGGAGGACCTAAGTGTGTCTCAGTCCGAAGCCTATATAAACTCAAACATGCGGGTCTTTAACCATGCATGACAAGGGCGCGTGCATCATTTGCTAATTGGGGTTTACGGGCCAGCCATGGCTGCGATTGGCGCCATGGCTGACACCCCATTGTAAGTCCAGCTTAAAAGCTAACTAATGTGACCCAGGTAAAACCTGCATAGACACAGGGAAAACCCTGGGCCGGGTCATTCGGGGATCAAATATCATGCATTAAGCAAGCAGGTAACTACTGGATAAGAGGGAAGCGGGTCCAGGTAAGAAGAGTTGGGCGGGGCTGAAAAATCAACCATCCAGGGGTTGGCCCGCATTGTAATAGTTGGGCATTCCTGGGTTATTATTAGCCAGGGGCGCATGCGCCCCCAGGGGCGGGCGACTTTATCACTCGTCCGCCCAGCCCAGCTGCCCAGGCAGCTACCTGTAAAAAAGAATGGGGCTGCTGCAAATATTTCCTTCCCCTAGCGCCGGAGCCGCGGCTAGGCCAGCGGGACAGCCTCGGTTCTAGCAATATCTACAGCAGCGAAGGCGGCAAGGCAGGCCCTGCAAGCGGGTAAACCCACTGACTCGCCGGCAGCTAGGCTTGGCCTGGCCTGGCACAAGTGCTCTCGACGGTGGGCAGACGAGCCAGTAAACCGGCTCGAACTGCGGGCGCACGGGGTGCCAGGCAGCCCGGCGATGCGCCATCTTCATCTTCCTTCTTCCAGTCAACAGCCGATGACCTTTCAAGCCAGGGCGGGGGTAAATCTTCCGGGCGAATGAAGTACCTTGCCGTTTCGGACCCTCTGGTCCTCCAAAATCCCCGGGATGGTTTCTGATCGCGCCGCCCAACAGGGCCCCAACTTGAAGGCACCGCCGTCTCTTCCTTCGGAGTTCCGATGCATTTCAATTCCGTTGCGCTCGCGGTAGTCCACAGCTCCGCAAGTTCCAGCCCGCAGTTCGTCTACACTTCGCATCCAGGGCACATCGAGCTCCCCTGCGGTGCCTTCGCCGACGGAACTGCTTCCTGCCACGCGCCGAGCTGCATCCAGGCTACATTTCACCCCGATAGCCGTAATAACGACTCCACCGGGCCGGCCAGTGGTCCGCGGACTGCTATTGGTTATTCACAGTCACTCCAGCGAGATTGCAACTCTCGGGCTGGGATCCCGTATCCGCCACCCGCGGGACGCGGTCGGTAGCAGTTGGCGCTGCTAGGCCGTCCCCAGCACGCACACAAAACCAACACGCACTGCCAGCCTTCGGTTACCCAATAGGTCGCAGGGAACTCCCAGCCAACAGCCCGCGAGAGAGATGCGCACTCCTCGAGAGACGACCGCCGACATGCGGTGCAGAGAACTTGTGGGGCCCCGATGCCTTGAATAGTCTCCACGTGGTGGCGTGCGGCTTAGATTTAACCTTATCATGCTGCAGGAATAGGGGGGGTCGCTGCGGTAGGGACCCGCCTGCGACTGACGTCATCCGAATTGCTGGCATCTAGTAAAGGAGTATTTGGGCAGAGGGCAACACAACAACAGGGTTTGAGCCTATTGTTGTGCAGCACACCATGGACCATATTCGCAAGAAAATGGTGTTCTTGTAGAACGTATTATTATATTTACTTGTGTAAATTGGTATTGCTAAACAGTGTTATATGAGCTTTGTTTTAGTTGTGTAACTATACACTTTTTTTGCTGGTGTAATTTTTTACGCACTTTATAGTTTGACAGGGTAATTATTGGCCAAGAATTATTATTGAAGTGGAACTTCTCTGGGTGTATTGAGAGTAGTATTTCCAGGCCGAATTTCAATGCAACGTTTTGGTGGAAAATTTTTGTGAAACATTTCTGACACAAAAAGAACAGAGAATAGGTACCTACTTGTTTCTAATCATTGTGTAAAATGACATCTCAAAATTTTGATTAGTTTACCAATAATTAACAGTTTAATGATTTGGTTAGTTTAGGTAAATTACATTAAAAACACTATAGATTTGTATAAACACTAGGTTAGGTTAGCTACTTTTAAAATATTGCAAACAACGTGTGAATGGTTGCTTACATATCTTTAATATTTTAGCTAACATAACACTCTAATATGTATCAACATTTGTGTGAATAATGAGGATATAAATTCAAAAATTTAACTGATATTTTGGTTATGATGTTTCTATTTACATCATTTAAATACATTCCTTAAATCCTATTAATACTACAGGTTTTTAGAAAATTTTATTCTTTCTCTCTTTCTATCTCTCTCTCTCTCTCTCTCTCTCTCTCTCTCTCTCTCTCTCTCTCTCTCTCTCTCTGCCGTATTTCCCCTTACAATATACTTATGAGTCTAGGTTTGAATTTACAAAGAAGTTTCACTTCTATCACATGTACTGAGTTACACATTCTTTTTTTTTATGCATGGACTTAGTCATCCCCTCCACTCCATGACTTATTCCACTACCCCCATGGTACATGTTAATCAACAACCTGCTGACCTGGGGTCAATGCTCCTCAATTCTAGGGGCTAGGTTTACCTCCTCTGATAATTACCGTGCTCCCCTCGCTAAATAGTTGCTTCAGAACTCAGGCGCTCCCTCTACTGATTACTTATATAAGACCGACTCGTTTGCTAACTGAAATTAAGTAAAAGGTGGCAAAAAAAAAGTAAATTAAAACCACTTAAGAATACTTCGATCATACGTAAAAAAAAAGGCGCACTAAATCTAATTTCGTTTGAGTTCATCGGTAGTTTTAAAGGATAAGTTTAAATGAATTGAATAAGAAAGTTATAAATATTTATAATTACTTTAATGTAAGGGTGAACGCAAAATAAAATAACGAAAATATAATTTCTGTGGTTATGAAAATATTTTTTATTTAGTATATTATTGTCTGTCTGAAAGACAGTGGATGATTACATAAAGATTTGGAAAAACTATACATTTCAAGATGAAACTGTTGTTGTCATTACTACCAATTGCTACCTGTGAAATATGTCTGTATGTGGGAACCATTCAGAATATTTGACAAACCCCAAAATAACAGTCTAAATTCTACATTTAAAAAAATTATTCATGCAATACCAGAGAAATATATATATATTTTATTGATTTTATAAAATTTGTCAGTTAAAATATACAGTTAATTATATGTATTTAGTAACTAGATTCATACAGAATATATTTTTCTGACTTCAAACTATCTAATATCTCATAATAACAAAAAAAAAAGTGCAAGTGGAACATAAATGGCGCCTAATATCAACGAAATGATGGTATTCTCTCTACTAAGACAATTGTACAAACGACGTTCATTATTAAAGTTACTGTTGCTAGATGGTAAAAAAGTTGAATTGTAAAGTTGTTTTAATAGTAGATCATCAATAATACATTTATTGTTACAGAACATTAAGTTTTGTAATGTTAAAATGCATTATTTCACTTACATTAGATAAAATTCGTCATTGATAACAATTTTACGAAATAACTTAGTAAATGACTTAAAACGCCCTAATAAATATTTTTTTTTACCATGCACAATTAAAAATTTTTAAGATGGATTTTTATCACATGGACCTTTTAAATTAAAGTTTGGATCACCTGCTTTCAGGTGTAAAATTAAGTTTCACTGCAACTCCCCAAGATAAATTACTAACTGACCCATCGACCACACCCTTATATTTGCTAAAACTCAAATACGTACATAATACAAGGAAAACTCCTATTAATGAACACTATACGCTATTTTAAATTCCGGTATCTGTGGCGGAAAATTATATTACATTTTATTCAACAGTAATTCTGTAGCTCCCCTCTCGTCGTATGTGAGGTTTATCAGGTAGATTGTTTATGTCAAAGGAAAATGTTAGATTTATATTCCAGGTGAAATTAATATTCTGTTTGTAATTGATAAATAAGGACAGCCGGGGCCCTCGATTAAATTTTATCTGTTGTATTCTTGTAATTCCTGAAACTATCAAAAGGAAATAATGAAAACTATAATTAACAATTAAAAAGGTAAGCTCTAAGTAAACTTCTATTTTTATTTATTACTTCAAATATGATCCATTTTTTACTTCCTATTGTGAGAAGTAGGTTTACTTTTTTTTAATTGTTTCTTCCTTGTGTACCTCTGAGTGTACTGTCGTGCCTTTCGCCCACTTAAAGCAGCTTCCAGGGCTTTTATAACAAAATTAATATAAAGCTTTCTTAAAATAAACAAGGGCAGTAACAAGCAGCAGCTGAAGTAAAATAGGATCATTTTTAATGAGACATAAATTTAAAGGGTAGTAAAATTCTGAAGAACGATTTAATCATAGAAAAACAGGAAAGCAAAAATTTAATCTCCTGGAGATATATGTTGTGTCTAACACACAACCAAAATTTCTAACGATATCGAGTATAGTTATATGCTATAATTCTAATCCCATTTGTTACTCTTTAAGTGTACCAACAATCTATAGCTAAACGGAGACCATACGTAATTCGCATATATTTATTAAAAAATATTAAATTATACTTTTTGCAAAAATTTCAAATTTCTCAACATTAAAGAAAAATCATAATGTTTATCATCAGATTAGTGATTCATTATTGATTATTTTTATTTTTGCTTGAGGAAGTGAAATGCGTAAGGGCGTGTGAAATGTTATAATAAAGTCAATAGTTCCATTATTATCACTATTCACGTTGAAACACATAATTATTTGAAGTAAAAAAAATTATATATAATTTGCACCAAAAGCAAAATTTTAATAATATTTGTGAATTTATCACGGCATTCTTTAAGTTATTGTTTCCCTAGCAGGGTAGTAAAATAATTTG
Source organism: Bacillus rossius redtenbacheri (assembly GCF_032445375.1). NCBI lineage: Eukaryota > Metazoa > Arthropoda > Insecta > Phasmatodea > Bacillidae > Bacillus > Bacillus rossius. The sequence goes on along the minus strand of NC_086330.1, from coordinate 335,116,339 downwards.
CATTAAAAATAATAAAATAATAGTTTGTACATTTCTTTCGGCGGAACAAAATGTAAAATAATCCCATATTTTTACAATATAAAAAGCCTTAATTTACTACATATTTTAAAATTTTCAATAATTAAAAAACTATCAGATATATTTTGACAGTAAAAAACTTTTACAAATGAGTAACACAATATTGTACCAGAGATTGAATACCCATAATCTCATTAGAACAAATTTCCTAACGGTCCTAAACTCTTGATGCGTATTGTAATGCGTTTCCGCTGACTAGAGAATTTTTTTCAAAAATTAATTGTAGAAAACATCTCCGCGTTTTTACGAATTAATTAACGCACACACAATCAAACACACTGTTAAGTTGGCAGTGAGGTAACCGTGCGTTACTCAATGTGATGTTCCATTATTGGTAGCAATTGAAATAGATTACTTATTTTAGGTGATGTACCTTGGTGGTGACAACAGAACCTATTGATTTGACCTGAGCGTTCATCCATCCCTTTTGCACAGACCTCTAACTCTTGAACGGATAGACGTATATCGTTTAAACTTGATACATTGACGGTTCACTGCGACGTACGCATGGCTTCGAAGCAATATAACAAATTTTTACAGTCTTGCTGTTTTAAGTGAGTCAAATTTGATTATATAAAACAAAAAGGTTTAGTGATTTAGAGAGGCCAAATTATTTCACGGATTCAGTTCATTCGGTGCTAGACTAAATACGCCTATGTATAGTGAAGCCTATTTAGTATAAACATTTTTCTATAACAATGTAAAATATGTTTGTGGATTACACGTTATGTTTTCATAAATTTTGATTTATAATTTATAATTTTGCTTATAACTTTTGACGAGCACTGAGAGTTAATTAAAGCAAGACGTAAAGATTTAAGGTATTATATATGATGAATAAGACTCACTCGTATACATTTATCATGTTACGTTACGTTTTGTAATTAACTTTACACAATTGATATGCTGAAAGGGGAAGAAGAAGTGTGTCTCTTGGACCCCCATTAGCATGAGCCCTCCGGGGTTTCTGTATCCTTGTAATTTGGTTTACTTCGATTGATATAAGGCAGAAATCCTTCAAATCCAGGGGGACTTATTTGTTAACCCAGGGCTCTTACAAGTCCAAGGGCTGCCACGGGAGTGGTTATTTATCACGCCGTACACGCAATCGGGTTTTGCCAACCAGACAATTGACTGGATCCCAAGCCCTTGGACCAGTACTGCTGGCGCCGCATACCAATTTCCCACATCATTCTGGGATCCCTCAAAACTCCAAGAATACCCGTGGTCCGATGGAGGCCTATCCAACCTCCCCTAGCTGTCCAGGCTAGTTAGCCGGAGCTGTTTCGCCGCTCACTGCGTCGGCCTTTCAAGGGGCTAGGGAACCCCAATTCCATACCTGACCTAAGCGACGAGGGCACCACCACCAAGTACGAGACCTACCCATCATGATCCTGGACCAACTAAGGAAACCTCAGCAGGGAATGTGCTCTCACACAAAGGATCATCCCGTACTACTATCAACTTCGATGGTCTCTCATTTTTATAAGGATTGAGTGTCCAGGCGCTTGGAGGACCTCGGGGAGATGCCGGAAAATAGGGAGCTTCTCCAGTCCCGATCTCTGTCTCACTCCAGAACACTGTAGTTCAATCATCATCGAGAAGCAAAAGTTCATACGTGCTTCAAGTTTACTATTTTTGACCAATGAATCAGCCCCTGGCCAAAGGTTACCTGGAGGTCGCTAAGCAAGTAAGAAACCCTCTACTAGAGATGAACCGAATCGTCAGCCACCCTAATCGAGGAGTCGTCTTGGATGTGGGTAGCCAATGAACAGACGACGTTAATCAGTGAATGTGCATAGGACTGTGGCGTCAATCCAATACGTGATTCAACAGGAGAATTTTTCTATTCACTCTTTATTCATCAAAGAAAATGTACGAATATTTTGAAAATTACGTGTTGAAACTGAAATCAATTGATAAACTTCATAAAAATGTACGTTGAAAAAATACATACGAACTTATGATCCAAACTGCTTCCCATACGTTAGAGTTGAAGAACTGGTTCACTGAAAATAAATAAGAATTTCAATTCGAAGATAAATTAATACATAAAGATTATTTTTAATATAACAAATTTCGTTTGCTAAGTTCTGAAACAATACGGTATATGTTTTTTTTTTAAATGTTCACAAACGTACATTATTATTATTGTATTTATATTACGGGACATTATGAAAGTTCCAAAATTCCGAGAGAAAAAAAGTCCTGAAATCGAAACTGCTTCCCATACGTTAGAGTTGAAGAACTGGTTCACTGGAAATAAATAAGAATTTCAATTTTTCAATTCGAAGATAAATTAATACATAAAGATTATTTTTAATATAACAAATTTCGTTTGCTAAGTTCTGAAACAATACGGTGGATTTTTTTTTTAATTTTCACAAACGTACATTATTATTATTGTATTTATATTACGGGACATTATGAAAGTTCCAAAATTCCGAGAGAAAAAAAAAGTCCTGAAATCGAAACTTCTTACTGTGGGTACTGAGCCTAAAAGATTTCATTCTATTTATAGAGATGTAGATAAGAATAAGAAATGGCGTATCCCTGTCACTTGCGCATAGATACTCGCAATTTAGCTCTCGTCTTATGTTATTTCTGGCACGAACCAAACGGTTGCACGATGAGGTGAGAGAAACTTTGAGCCAAAGAAGCTAAAATCCAATTTTAGTGTTTTTCTTGTTTTGCTGCTTATGTCTTAAATCTTGCTTTATGTCGAACCATAACGTTGTCATTCACACAAAATAAATTTTCTAATGCATTTAGCTAGAATTAAAAGAGTTTAGGGTCAAATATTTTGTTTAGCCAAAGAAACTTAAATCAGTAACAATGTTATCTGATAAAATTAAAAGCTCCCCCCCCCCCCCCAACCCAAAAAAAAAGAAAAAATTAATCAAAAGTACCGTCTTGCTGGCCATACGGATTTAATGGTTGATGGAAAACACAGTATTATTGGAAGATCAGATTTTATTCTCCTGTGAATCAAATTTGGACTTAGCTTCGTTTGGTTCTGAGTTACAGAGTTAAACAGTGCTTTTAAAAAATAGGCACGATTTACTGGCAATACTGGCAATACAGATATAGTAAATGTTTGATAATTAACAACGTAACAGCAAAGCACAGACTGATTTATGTTCTTAAATATTTTGTTGCACAGTTGAAGAGAAAGAAAAATCTTTTAAAACCGTTACCCTTTCCCTCCTCACCTAATTCACAAGATGGAAGAATACAGATTGAATTTTCCTGTGTGGATATGATGATAGATGAGACTTTTTGGAAAGTTTCTCTGCTAGTTTACTCACTATTCCCGGGAATGCGTAAACTTCATTTATCATCTTATCGTCAATTTTTTTATACTAAACCAGAAAAAAAACTTCGTTCATTATATTTCTAGCATTTTTTTTTACTTAGCCATGTTGCCTCTTTATATCCATTTTTACTTAGTCAAATAATATTACAAATAATAATTTACAATATCAAATAATATTTGCAATTAACACCTTTCATTTGTAACTATTTTGAGAGTTACTTTATATGCCTCTTTTAACATTTTACACTTATCGATAAATTTATTATAATTATGGTTTATAAATGCTTAGCGCAACTTCTTGCTCCTTTGCGAACTTAAAACAGCTTAATTTGCCTTAAAAAATTATTTATTCCAACAAACAAACAAAAATCTTTTTATACTACAAACCATTGCTAAGTTATGCTACTTCAAACAAAATTTTTGTTTGACATCTATGTTTTCTGTCCAATCAGGCTTCAATGATCTGTAAGTAGCGAAAAATATTTATTCCTGACAAATATTTGATATTATTGAAATTTCGTGTTCCTAGCCAAAGTATTGCAACAACAAAGAAAAAAAATATTTTCCAAGTAAATAAAAAACATTTTTTTAAAATTTTATTTTAATTATTTGTCTTAAATATCGTCAGTGGTTAAACTTATATTTATTAATTTTAACTAAAACTTTGATATTTTTTACTATAAAGAAAATGAGTTTTCCTTGCGATCAGTTATATTTGCACTTTTGGTTAATGATAGTGTAGTAGTTCATTTTGTCAATTTTTTTCTTCCGAGTGAAGATTAATTTATTACTTGACTTTAATCTTTCGTGTCTGAACTTGAACTCTTCAAGCCTTATGGCGTGCTGGGTCGACCACTGAATCATTTCCTTTTCTAGGGTCATCAATCGTGCAGTGCAGTGAGCCGTGAATGGTGGTTACACTCTACAAAACTACAGGAAATTTACGGTCTTTTCAACGAAGAATTAATCTCAATTAAAGGAAGAGTTCTTCGTAATTTTACACAACTGATTCTTCTAGGAAAAACGACGTATTTCAAATTTCGAGTTCTGTTTTTTATTATTATTTTTAAGGTAAACACACTCGTAGAAGAAATAAGTCTTTTTTAGCACGAGTATTAAAAATCTTTTGAATGTTTCGCTGTTATACCAAGATTATTTTTGTGGATTCATGTACCAAATCAATAAACTTAGTACCAATAAATTTACGAAGATAACGGTAAATTTGTAACCAGCGTTCTTTGTTGATTTTAAAGCGAAATTTGTTTACAGTGTAATGGAATATTTGCCTCGTTGTTTGTGTCTCTCCACTCTCGCACAGTTGGTCTTTAAGTCTTCAGGTGTAATTAAATCCCCATCTTGAAATCCCTGTAACACTACTGTAGTAAAAGGGAGCTATAGCGATTTTTATGTTTTTCAAAATCCTTCCCCATTGTTATCTTTTTGGTAGAATTTTGCCCATTAAATAACTAGACCGACATTTTTCACTGCTCTCTTTTATGTATAATTTAGGAAATGATTTTTAAAAAATTATGGAGGTTGTAGTGTCCAAAATATGACATATAAACACATAACGCTTTCAAATGACGATGGTTTTGGGGTTATATAGACCATGAAACGAAAACTATGTAGAATTTTTTTGGAAGTCGCACCACAGAAACAGCTCAAATTTCTGCGAAATCTCTCTAAAATGGGTTTTGTAACAACATTGAATTAGTTTCAGTTTACAGAAAACTATTGGCAAGTTTCGCGCAAGACTCTGCTAGCCGAGGCATTTTTATTCGCGCTTAAACCTCTTTGGTGTCGAACCCTATATGTACGAAACACTTAAAAACCCATATAAATTGTATTTCACAGAACAACACAAATTGAAATTTTCTGATAATCTTTTTTGCGAATTTTCCAGTCCAGGTTAGGAGAATAGTTATATGGTTTCACTCTAAAAGCAAAAGGTGTATGCCTGAAAGCTTTAAAAACATCGAACCTTTAGACATTTGGTAGTAACTTTTGTTGGATCAGCTGATAACATAAGAGATTTTTCCACCAGATGAAAATCACAAAACTCCACATAAATATCAAAAAGTTATAGTTTAATAACGGCCTTTTGTACTTTGAGTGACGATATAACATTGTACATAGAATAACGTTTTAAAACTATCACATTAGGCATTCTTTGGTTCTTGTGATGCGGAAGATTTATTTTGCCCAAGCGCGAATGTTTTTTTTTCTGGTTGTCAGAGAATATTTCCAAAAATGGAAAACAGCCATGAATTTAATAAACACACTGAAAATAAGCCAGAATATGGCATATGTTATATGATTAGGCAACGCAGAGGATTAAGTGGAATGAATTTATTCATAAAAAAATTATAGCACAGACTAACCCTATAGGCTGACAACCACGAGACTATTACAGCCAGAATAGTAAAAAACACTTCGGACAAAATGACAGACTAACGCAGTGATGAAAATAGACAGAAAATCTAGATAACACTACGGTGACAGCACATATATGAACACAGTAGGCACATACAACTTGCCCATGTATTACTGGTATGGTCGATGAAAAGTACACATACATTTTTGGCGTTATACTTGATTGGGTAACCACATTTCAAGTCTTCTTTGCTAACCAATGAATTCGTGAAATAATTTATGCTCTATTAATGAATTTAGCTTTATCGCAGTATGTATTAGAACATAAAAACTCTGCATGAAAAAAAAGTTGTGTAGCATTTATATCTCATACAAAAAAAATAATAATAACAATAATAATAACAAAACTGAGCAACAATTTGTGTCCCCGCCGGTACGTTTTCGTATTGCATTTTGCAGGGTTTTCACTTTACGAAATACAACATTGTGTTCCCTACTTATTTCAATAGAATTTACAATCACTCAAGCTTCCCCTTCCACGCATCCGTTTCTTGATACAAATAAGCATGCGGGCATGAAGGATTATTTAATTTTCATGTCACTAGAAGTGACTCGCAAAAATCAGCTTCATAATTTGGAAAGAGTCTGAAGTGCATACCATTATACATTTGAACTGCTTTTACATTGTGCCATAGGTAGAGACCTGTAAAATTCGCGATTTCAAATCCCTAAAGGATAGACTCCATGATCCTCTATGCACTCGTGCAATTTCATCTGCTAATTGGTTACCGATTCGTAACACCTGTTGACTGGAATGATCGTGATTCGCTCATTCTTCTGATAAAGATTTTTCATTGACCCAGAGTCCTTCAGATAAACTGTGGCCCAATCACTGAAGCAAAATAATGTCAAAAGTATTTGGACTCTATCCTATCACGAAATAAAACCGCGAATTTTACAGGTCTCTAGCCATAGGTGTAGACAGGAAAAAAAATGGTGGGTTCAGTGACCTCCAGGATAGTCCACAATCCCCTGCTTACTCGTTTAAATGCCACCTGTTCATTGGCTGCTGACGTGTGAGTCGTCTCTACTGGGTATGTGATTCAATACTTCTATGATTGAGGGTCTTTGAATGGCTCACAGTCCTCCAGATTAAAAGTGAACCAATGGTAGAAGCAGCACAAATGTATAATTATTCGCATGTTAGCATCACGATACGAGTCCGCAAATTTTTCTGGTCTCTAGCCATAGATAGTTTTGACACGCCTATAAAAAGATAAGACACTAATAATAACATTATAACATTCAAATGACTCAATCACATGCAATCTGGCCGCAATTAAAATATATGGCTGCAGCCGATACACAATAGGCACCGTCTCACTTGTGAAAAGTGTGTGAAGTTCATCCTGACAGAAATAAACGCGACCTTTGCAGTTCTCTTGTTATTAGTGTGGTTTTACGGCTAGATCGAATTTCTTCTATAAAAGAATGACATATAATGTTCTGTTTCCAATTATGTCACCAAATATATGTTCAAAGTTATTTGCTGTTTGTAAATAGTCAGACATATATTCATTAACAATTTTTTTTAATAATTCCGTTATAGTTACTAACTATATGTTTTTTTTTTTTGTGAATCCATAATTGTATAATGCAGGCGAATTTACTTCTACTAACCAATGTTCGAAATATTTACTCATCAAAATCTGGAGTTAGTAGAATAAAGCGAATAAGGCAAGGCCATTTGTTCCTTCCATTAACGTACCCAACGCGCTTACGGTACAAACCTTGAATTTTTAGTATAGAGCCATGATGAAAAATTTACAAACCCAGTACGAAAAAAAAATCAATAATCCAATATCTTTCCCGGAGGTGTCACATACCAAACACGTCCTCCGACACAAACGCTTGCAATTATTGTTCGGTGCTTCCTTCTAAAGGTCAGCCTTGTTGGTTGGAAAGGTCACTTGGCGGAGTAATGTCACCGTCCAAGAACATTCTTCAGCGTTCTCGTGAAGCCTCCCCAGGATAAAAACATTCCATAAGATGTGAAACTATGTAAAACAGCAATTCTGATTGCAGTCTTGAAATCAACTCAAATCAGTATTTGGATAATCTTTAAGTCTTCTACGTTTATAAATGACTGAATTTGAGGAGTTTAAGGACCACTTCAAGAATATTAATGATTTCAGATATACATATGAGTATAATTTTCTTTTTTACCTCGTAGTTCACCTATATATATATATATATATATATATATATATATATATATATATATATATATTCCGAAAAAAAAAATAACTTTTACCATTGGCAAAAGAAACACAAGCAAAAAAGTTATTTATCCGCTGCATAAAAATCTTTGTAAAACTCTCATAAAATTACTTGACAAGTGTCCAAAACAAATGAATTAAAAACACGCATGATTAGTTTTTTTTCTATGCGACAAGAATAAAACTTTTAATAAGGAGTGTTACATGACCCATGGGTAAACGTAAGGACATTAAACATTAAAGGGCCTTTGCGCAATAAATTAATCAAATTAAGGACTTTTTAAGGATATAAAACGGGCGTAAGAACCTTGTTGTATGGAACTTTACCAAGCTCACTGCCACGTGTTATGATTCTTCTTAACTAAATAAAGTTTAATATAGAAGTAAGAAATGAATTTACGTTCTTAGAAATAGTTTTGATTCTATCTCATTTGTTGTTTATTTTACTAATATATATGTACATTGCGCACCTCATTTATTTTAATTTAGAGAATATAGTTTTAAGTTTAAATAATGCACGTTCACTAGCTCGCCCAATCTAATTTTATTTAAGTGTTAAAAATCTTAAAACTTTTTTGAAAAATTAAGCACATACATTCTGTAAACAACCTAAAGTTAAAAATTGTACATGTGACAGATTACTATGGAACTAAAACTTATGCATCGTATATTTATTGTAGTATTGTTTAAAAGTGTTTTTTATTAATAAACAAGTCAATTAATGGTTTTTATGAACTTCAATTAAAGCATGGAATCATGTGTTTTAGGTTTTCCCAAAACCATCGATACCTAAGTTTTTTCAAGGTTTTTGGGATTTTTTATTTTATTTTATGAAATATATACTAATATTAAAGAGTTTCAAGACGAATGTTATGTACGGAAGGTTAATCCAAAACTTAACACCGCGTGATATCATGCTTTCAGCACAGGCTAGGTCTAACATACAAAATTTCATTTAAGTTCATTAAAAACCTTTAATTTAACACGCCTTTGGTGAAAAAAAATACGGCGTTATAAATTAAATATGGCTATGTTGTTAATTGATTTGAAACCGTGTGAAAAAAAAACACGAAATACGTATTAGAAGACAAATAATTTAGACTACTACCCTCTTAGGATTAATTCATTCAAACAAAAACCACAAATAGTTGACATTTCGCTAGTGGAAGGACCCTTTGAGCAGGAAGGGCTTCGCGCGTGTATGCCATAGGGGGAGGTAATTGGCTCGGAGGGCGCGACTGGTCGTGGGTTTAACCCGTCGCTGGGAGAGGGGGTGTGGGAGGGGGGTGACGCGGGCGAGGCGACGCCGGGAGGGGTTGTGGAGGGTTCGCTCCGCGCCGCACATGCGCCTTGGGTTCGGCCAGGGGGGTGGGGGTGGTTGTTGCGCGCGCGGCGCTACCCTCGCGTCCCGGGGAAGCAGGGTGACCGGTCGTACCTTTGGGGATGGCACGCGTACCGTAATCGAGCCTTCGCGTACCATAATATAGCCTCGCGTACCGTAGCCGAGCCTTCGTGTACCATAATATAGCCTCGCGTACCGTAGTCGAGCCTTCGTGTACCGTAATCGAGTCTTCGCGTACCGATGTACCGTACGTGCGTTAAATAGTGCTGCATGTGTAAGTATAGTTAAACTGATGATATTTCTCCAATGTTTAAACGTATTTTTTTCTTTTAATCGTAATTTTAAACTTGATATATTGTTGGGTCAATGTAATAAACTATTTTATTTTTTAAAAAAAAACTATTTTAACATTAAAAATAATAAAGATATTTTTAGCGTTGTTTAGTATTTTTTTGTAAAAGTTTTTTTTGTAATATGAATAACATGGAAAAGTACCTCCTGTGGCATAAAGAGACTTGCACACACGCACGGCTTGCTTTTCTGGGTGTTTAATTTCCTGGAAAACGTAGTGCGATAGAATAAATTATGTGGGGAAATAAAGGAAATAGAAATAAATAAAAAATATTTACGAGGTACTGGCTGTCCCCGAAACTTCGTTTACATAAAAACTACACGCTGTAAACTACAATGTTTTGGTTTTACGTTCATCAGCAGGCCCAAACAGTTTAGTGAAATCATTAACACGAAAACATAGCACGTATACCTGATAACTCGCTTACTTTTTCCCAAGAAAACGACACCATTTGACCAATCTCACAAACATTTTAAACAATTTAAAAAAAATTGAAAATCAACTATGATTCAAGTTATTAAATGGGATTAATTTATTACTTCACAAATGAACCGTAATTTTTTTAGTAGCAGTAAAATATAAGAAATGATACTTGGTATAATATCTTCGAGAAACGTTGCTAGTGTTAATAAATTTAAACTTATTCGAATGTCAAGTCGAAAGCATCAACAGTTTTCCCGAGTCCACGCATTTCTTACGGAAAGACAAAAAATTTGCTTTAGCGTTACACCCGGTTTATGTTCAAAATGAAATTATTCTCTAAAAACCGATATACGTATAGATTCACGTGTGTTGAATAACCGTGGGGAATTTTATATATATATATATATATTACATTTTATTTGTGTTCATTCCTATTGATGTTTCTCTGGTAGCAATAAGGAATGAAGATTGTCGGGCGTGTACCATTATTATGTGCTGGTGTACCGTAACTCGGGACACCCCGTACCGCGGAAAGACGCAGACGACAACCCTTGGGAGGGGTGGTTGGGGGAGCGAAGGGGGAGAAGGCGGCTGGCTTTGGTCGATGCCCCGGCCAGTTCCACGTCACGCAGCATGGCGACGTCCGCCGCGTTGCTGGTGCTGGCGGCGTGCTTGCTCGCAGGTACGTGCTGCACGCGGCGCGGGGCACGTGCAAGGCGAGGTACGTGCCGCCCCGCGGTAAGGACGCTCGGTCCGTCGACGGCGGAGGCGCCGCCACAGCGACGGTTCCAGACGCGCAGCGGGAACGTGACGCTGCGATCTCGCACCTTGGCGATGCTTCTATGCACAACGTTTCTGTGACTTCCTTTTTTTAAATTTTCCACCAGCCGAACGCGAGAGATGACGGTTTCGTTCGGTTTTCCTGCTGCGTGGGTTACGTCGGGGAAGTCACTCTATATCTCCCGCACCCCCGTTTTCTATTCCACCCCTTTGAGGATACTTTCCGTGTAAAAATATTAACTCCCCGGTTGTTGAAAAATTTCGGGCTGCGAGGATTGTGGAAAAATTTTCCACGTTCGCCTTCCGGTAGATGTTTTCGCAACCGTCTGTACGCTATGGTCTGCGCCGTCCCGAGGCACGCCCACGAGCCGCCAACTAAAGGGGGTCATTCGCAAATATGTTTTTGGTTCGGACAGTACGTGGGTCACCTCTCCCCTGAGGCGGCCATTCGCGGAACTTGGTAGAGTCGAGCAGGCCAGCCCGTTGACTCTACAATATGTTCCGCCGGTCAGGAAGCAAACAGGCATTATTATTTATTAAATCTGGTACGCCACTCATAGACACGGCTGAATATCACTAACTTTATCTTGAAAGCTTAAAATCTCTCTGATTCAAACCTTTTAAGCAGAAATGAGTGGTGGTATAATATAGGTATGTTGAATGTGTATTTTTATAGTTCTCTATACACATCTAACAAAAAAAAATTCAGTGCATAAATATCACGCACCAATTCTTCCCATATTTGCATTTTTTTAAATGAAAAAACGTTCATGAACGTTTGCTGTTCTGTCAATACGTCACCGCAGATATGGTAATAACAATTTTCGCCTTTTTTTAAGAGCTATGGCGTAATGTTCTTCTTCGTGACCAGCTTGTAGCTCTAGGCTCGTCTTGGCAAAAGTAGGAGCGCCACAGGTTTCGCTATGGATTTTTTGGAACCCAAACACAAAGCATTCGCGTGCTAAGAAGTCGTAATTTTTTTTGCAATGCTAAGAACCTTTTTTCCTCCTCTTTCGTGAATAAATCCCCGTGCAACTGATCTTGCACAACCTTCGTTAGGATTCAGTTCTTTATGTTCCATTTTACAAAATAGCTTTCTATGATAAGTTCTAAAGGACAGAAATTTATGTGTACCAAGTATTTCCCTAATTAAATACAATCAATTTACTAATTTTTTGAACAGCTAGGGCTCAAAAAGGTATTTTTAAAATACATTTAAATGAAACTAGAAGAACCACATTTATTCGTTTTCCAATATTGACGGATAAATTTAAGATTTTTTCTCTGACCAGCTGTAGGTAAATAAAATTAATTTGTATCGCCAGTAAATAACTATTTCTGTGTTCATTCAAAGGCAGATACACGCCGGTTTCATTTATAAAAAAAAAACGTGAATTGATTTTATGTTGAGGACTCTGCGCCTGAATGAATAAGCAATGCTGTGTTTCGAACCGTCCTGTACGTAGGTGTTGCCTATCCTAAAGTTCGCAAGGCGAAATAAAAACGAACGTTTGAGGAAGAATAAATAACCAAGTGGCGCAGATCGATTCTGGAGAGAAAAAAAAAAGATGCTTGTTTATGGCAGGGTTGATGTTGGCATGGTATTTATACCCTCTACTTACACACGAGCGGGACCGTTGATTTGATATTCAGTCACTCGATCGATACACGGTTCTAGCGCTTACATCTCCCCTCTCGATGTTCGGGATGGTTTTAATGGTAGCCACTCCGCGACCTTCATTTGGACGTAAGGGGCTTCTATAAATAAGAACATGGTGGTCGTGCTCTTTTTGGGCGGTCCCGTGACTGGAATGAGAACATTTAAATTTTGCAGGAACCCTCTTCCCCTTATTTTTTTTTTTTTTTTTTCCCATCTCTCCCTCCGGCAAAGAGAATCGAGGATTATATCACAGAAACTGTCTGTGCAAAGAGGCGTGGCAAGAATGGCTCAGCTTTAAAACGGCACGCAAAAGGCAGCAACGTTCAATTTTTAAATGTTTCCTTCTGTGTTTCTAAGTTTTAGAATGCTACGGAAAATGTTCCACCAAACTGGCTATATATTTACAATTATTATGATTTATCCTTTATTCAGTTTTATACAGAATATAAATATACATGGGTGTGCACGTTTAATTAAATCAACGCATTCCAGTGAATACCATACTTGGTTTCACTACGCGATATATGTCTCTACACTTTAAGTATGACATTGAAACGTATAATTTTAATGAGGAGGTACACACTGATTATGACCACCAAGCATTCGTGAATTCTTTATTTAGATCTTGCCTGTAATGTTGTAGCATATTTTTTGCAAGATGTTTATGATCTGATCTGAGCACAGCAGTGAGCAAATAGTGTTCTAAGGTCGGAGGAACGCAGAATTATTTGCAGGTTTAAGCATCAAGTTGAACTACAGTTGTTCCTATGCATGCACTATGTTATTAAAAGTGTGATCGGATTCTAGCTGAAAAGAAAATACATTTTTCTGTTTCACAATTATTATCAACAATACTAAAATTGATTTTTTCAAAAGTTATGATTAACAAATAATATTTCACTTTTATTTGACAGGTTTAGTTGGTAAAATTATAACTAACAGAATTTGGCAAGCTAACCATGATTGTAGCTAATAAAATTTGGCAACACAACCGCACTTGATTAATGTACCGGTAATCGTTTTTAATATTTATTTGAAACATAATTTTGTTTATGACTCTAATTCATTTCTGTATTTTTTTACTCGTATGCATTAGAGGAAAGACTAGGCCACATCTTTATTATATAATTATTTTTATAACTTATATGTGTAAGCTACCTAGCATGTGAGATATGTAGAAAATTGGTAGTAAACAAGTGTTACCTAAAAGTTTTTTTGGTGCATCACTTGTAACTGTGGGTATTTTGCAAAGTTGTAAAATTTTCTTTGTTGGTAACAGAAAAATATACATGAAACTTTTGGTGAAAGGATATTGTTATAGATCATTGGTGCCAACCAATGGGCCACGGGCCATCCCCCCCCCCCCCCCCAAATCATCCCAAAGGTTTGGGCAGTGGCCCGTCTCCATAACAGCAAAAATTTACTTCACTACCAAATAAATTAAATAAGATATTATGACATATTCTTGTAAAAAATTTGCAAAATCATACTTTTCAATTGACACGGATATAATATCTGTGATTTTACGGATTGTAATGTTTGGTTGTTGGTAGTTAATGTTATCACAAATAAAAATGGCATAACACCCTGAAAAAAGAGGATATGTTCAATGTTTATTTTTAAAAATACAGAAGAAATATTGCCAGATAAAACTTTGTTCTGCCGTACAACTGATTAACATCGCAACACTTGCGATTAGTTCACGGTCAAATGAGCACTTTTAAATGAGTAATTCTTAGTTTGCTTCTAGCTGTCAAGTTGTAGTTCCTTCGGGAAATATCGCAGTCATAACTGCCATGAGCAATGGCTAAAAAATTTGAAGGAATCACTGCATGTCATGATTCCATCCCACCCTAGTTTAGGATAGGATGTCAGAATGATTTGACTTTATCTAGATGCGTCGAGAATTCGTTAATAAAACTATCATCGTTTAGGAAGATATTTAACTATAAATTATGCGATATATATGGTTCTGGTTACATGTTGTCATGTATTTCAGATTACTAAATGTAAATCTTCACCTGTACAATATAAACTAAATATAAGGTCAGTATAACAAAAGTGTGAGAGAATGGCGCCTAAAGACTTGTCTTCATCACATTCTAAGTTGTACCCATAGTTTCACACCTGACAATGAGTATATAAAACGTAAAATTACGAAACCTTTAGAAATTCACACATTTTACAACCATCTCATTACATCTCTAGGACACAGTAAAATCTCAGTTAAAACTTCACACTTTCAATAAGACTGAATTGCGTAAATGAATGCCACTCGGAAAATATGTCTGAACAATATGTTCAAGTTCAATAATTATTTTGTGTTACCGCAGTGTGCTGATTAGAGATGTAAAGAACTAATTGAACAACAGAGGCACTATTTTTTTTTACCAATATCTATGGTGCTGAGGTGTGACAACCAGCCAATCACACAACGATTTAACCTAAATATTTGTGTTTAAGTAATATTTCTGAAATAAAACGCTTTTATGATTGAATGTAATTATTGTGAAAGTTAATGTCTATAGCGCATCATTTTTCAAAATAATTAAAAGAAATGTTAATTTTTTTAATGAACATGAAACTCGCTATCATTGCGACTATGAAATTTATATTAAAACGATTTTAAACCCATGCTTTCTTCTTGTATTCGCATTTATCTACCGGAAAAGATGCCTATTCATCTATAACATAAAAAATTAAATAAAAACCTAAAATTACAAACATTTATCATACTTAGGGTTAAGATTTTACCATTTACAACGTAGCAGAAAACTGCACTTACTCCAGTTATAAACTTACATTTTTAAGCAGTACTGCATAATTAAAAAATATATATTTAAATAAAAAGTTCACCTTATACAACACAGCCATATTAAACACACGGACGGGTAAACTGAAGACACGGTAAGTACAGTAAAAATATATTTTAGCGTAGAAAAATTATTTTTAACTTAAGTGAATAGCTTTTGAAATACCAATTGTGACAAATGACTAAAACTCTATGTTTATACAATATAAATTTGCTTAACATCTCGGTTAGTAACTCGTGGGTGAAAGTTGGTACATGTGGATGATACAAATATTTTAAGGTTAGTGAACACTTGTAATATACCCTTCTTCATTAGAATGAAATATAAGATGAAAATTTGAGTACTGAAATAAGTTCCATATGAATACGATCGTGCCTATACACAATCATCTTCTACCTTAAGGTTCTGGAGCATTACATGAGGAGAAGTATGTGTGTTACGTTGGTGGCCAATTCCCAGTAAATGTTTTGGTGATCGTGAAAATAATTTCTGTTGTGATATACAATGCTGATAAACTGGGATATTACATGTGTAAGAAATAATTATTGCAGTCATATTATTACTTTCTCCACTTCAGCAGGTCAAGTTTTTTTTTCGTTTCCTGAGGTATAATTATTTTCTAATGTGGCCAGAACTATAGTTCCTACTCTAATCGCTAATAAGGTAAACATGCGCATTGGACGTGACTAGTTTCCACCCGGGGGAAGAACTCATCTTGGCACCCTTATTTTTTTTTCAAACCAACCAAAAATAAAACTTTTCCACAACCCCTCATATCGCCACCACAAATGAATTCCCATATTACAAATATTTTTGATTTAACTTACATGATATATAAAATATATTTATTTGCAGTCGATTCATTTTCAATACATCGGAAGTTGGATAGTAGGTTAAAAAGACTTTTTTTATATTTGATGATATCTTTCAATACAAATAATTCAGTTTAACTGCCCTACACAACTTGTTTTGTGTTCTAACACTACGATATTCAAATAAATATATTTAGTATTATTACTCTACCAGTTTGGTAACAACCCCCCCCCCTCCCCAATGTAGCACCCAGGGTACAAGCCCCGTCTGCCGCTCCCCCCTCTTCCCCCTAGTTACGTTCATGGATGCTTTGCTGACAATTATGACTTCTTATTGTATCTTAAATTAAGCAGGTAACTAGAACACTGCACTCGATAGTTCTAGCATGCACAGGCGTAGTCCCAAGTGCACCAGTTTTAGTATGACTATAAGGAATAAAGCTAGGAACCGAAATAGTTGTACGTTATATTGGTTTCAACGATGTTTTATGCCATAATAATTTTTTTTTAAATGTTAAATATTGAAAATTTTCCTTTTTTAAGCAAGAAGTCACGCAAATTAAGATATTTTCAGTGATCACAACATAGTTTATTCTGACTTTATTATCACAGTTGTAGTCATTACTAAAAATGCAATAAATACTAAATGCCAATGACTTCACAGAGAAGACAGGGCTTACAAACTTCAGGCATCACGTTAAATTGTATTCTGTGCTTTAACAAAGCTACATTTTGAAAACCAAACGATGGAAACAACCAAACAACTGAACGCAGTATGGCTTCTTATGGTTTCTGATTTTGTCTCTTAAGGGACCCGTCTACCGCAGCACATTTTTAGTGTGCAGAGCTTTTTAAAAATTAAAAATTAAAATTTTTTTTTGGAAACTACTTAAGTTTTCCCAGTGGTGTCTGTTTACGAAAAAAAAAACATTTAAGAATGCGCTGAAGATTTCGTTTTTAAATCTTATTTTGAAAAGAGCGAAGATGGCTAAAACGCGTGTTTTCAGAATAATTCTCAGGCATGAAGCAACCTGTATAGATTATTCATGAAAGCCCTCAAGGGACTTGCATTTCAACTTTATCTTTATTTCTCCGCCATAGAATGACATGGTTACCACTCAAATATCACAGTTGTCCTGTGCACGACGAGAAGACTGCGCGCCAGTTCACAGGCCACACCGCGCTAGAAGCACCAACTAACGTCACCCTTATAATCCCGCCTCACTAGCACAGATACACCCCTGACTAGGCGGGCACCTTAAACCTCCCAGCCTATTCGTTCACTGTAGTGTGCGGTTTATATCCCAGTTATAAACTGTTGTCACTGGAAATCCTGTGTTCGTCAGTGCTATCGCCGTTGTGTTGTCCATAGTACTTGTTTATCTTCACCGCTGTGTTTATATCTTTGCTGCGTTTTCCAGGTTTGTTGTCTGCCTGCATTTAACGTGTCTGGTCGTTACTATCCCACTGTGTTCGCCTTATTTTTATAGTATTCTTTCCATAACTAAGTATCTTGAATGGAATTCTGGTGCTGTATTATATTTATATGTTGAGCAATTTTTATCCATGTTGTCGTCGTTGTGTTTTCCATAATATTTGTTCAGTTTCATCGTTGGTTCCGTTTGTTCGACATCAGCTGATTCAGTCTTGTTAACCTGTGGATTTTATATCTTCATAATTTTTTTTTCCGGAATTTTTCCATGACGAACAGTGCAAAACTCCAACGGCGTATTTCCATAAAACTGCAATTAATCGATAAATTTAGTTTACACAGACTTTGAATGTGTGGGCCATGGCGTAACATAGCGTTGGTTCTAGTTTAAATAATGTAGGGTAGTAAGCTTCATTATTATCAGAGGTTTTATTTTATGAAAAAATTGAATTCTAAATATGAAGGTTTTGGGTAATAAATGCAGGGACGTTGAGAGGAACCAAGAGTCCGGGAGAGGGGTAAGGCAGTGGCAAAGAATTAATTATGATTGGCCTCTTCCCCATCACTTAGCGCACAATTGTTCCAAAACCCTGCAATTCAAATAAATTTTTTTTAAGACTGTAAACTTTACGATGGCCGTAACTGTAAAATTAGCCCGTGCGTAATTGCCGTAACTCGTGAGGCTTCCAGTAAACTTGTAGTTTGGACCTTCTATCAGGATCTCCTGACGCATGGAAAGGGCCCCGTAGCGCACACGTGACGTGGCAAGTCCCGGGGTCGAGGGGTCGGGCAGAGCTGTGTGTGACGGGGGAGCCTACGATTCACTTGTCCTTCTGGACATACCCGAATACTCACGTTGGCAAGCCTTCTTTCAACAGAGGAGAGAGCCAAACGTCCGATCGTGCATCATCTTTTTTTTTTTGTTCATTGTAAATAAATATACAACTCATGATAACTAATGGTCAATTAGGTTAGGTTAGCTACATTACAAATACTTTAAAACATATGTGGACGGTTGATTTGGTTAGGATAGCTACATTAAAAATACTGTGAAATCATGTAAACGGTTTCCTAGCGCTGGATAGCTTAATATTAAAAAGTTATTTGCTAAGCAACCATAAAATGATTTTACAGTATTTTTAATGTAGCTATACTTACCTAATATAACCAACCATCCACAATGTTTTAAAGTATTTATAATTACTTCTTGCCAATTTTAAGAATGACATCTTATAAGTTAAACCCGCGCATTTGGAGAATAAATTCCCGCGAATTCCCCCCCCCCCCAAATAAATACATCTGTTGTGGTACGGAAAAAAAAGCGAGCATGAACTTGAGGAACATCGGGTTTGGCTCTCTCGTCTGTGAAATGAAGGCTTGCCAACGTGAGTATTCGGGTATGTCCAGAAGAATGAGTGAATCGTAGGCTTCCCGTCGAGGGGTCGGGCAGAGCTGTGAGTGAGGTGTGGCCCCACGCAGGCTCGGGCGCGAGGCAGTGCTACCAGTCCTCCTGTCTGCCGGACAACCTGCTGGACTGCTACAGCGACCAGCGCGCCAGCCTGAGGACGTGCAGCTACGAGGACTTCCTGCTGGCGGCGCAGCAGCTGTCGCCGGCGATCCTGCCCGAGAGCGAGAACAGGACTTCCATGGTGTGCGTCAGCTTCCAGGCCACAGGTGCGCTCGTCCGGGAGTCCACTAGCACCCGGGCTCTTTTGGAAAAAAAAATACAAATAGGTCAAATCCCAACACAAAGTGCACTTCGAATATGCCCCTCGAATCTAAATATCAAATTTGAAACCTCAAAGAGTACTTATAACATGCCCCTCGTATCCGAATCTCGATTTCGAACCCCAAAGAGTACTTATAACATGTCCCTCGTATCCGAATCTCGAGTTCGAACCCCAAAGAGAACTTATAACATGAGCCTCGTATCCGAATCTAGAGTTCGAATCCCAAAGAGTACTTATAACATGCCCCTCGTATCCGAATCTCGATTTAGAACCCCAAAGAGTACTTATAACATGCCCCTCGTATCCGAATCTCGAGTTCGAACCCCAAAGAGAACTTATAACATGAGCCTCGTATCCGAATCTAGAGTTCGAATCCCAAAGAGTACTTCTAACATGCCCCTCGTATCCGAATCTCGATTTCGAACCCCAAAGAGTACTTATAACATGTCCCTCGTATCCGAATCTCGATTTCGAACCCCAAAGAGTACTTATAACATGCCCCTCGTATCCGAATCTTGAGTTCGAACCCCAAAGAGTTTTTTCGAACATGCCTCTCGTATCCGAATCTCGAGTTCGAACCCCAAAGGTACTTTAAATATGCCCCTCTAGTCCGAATGTCACATTCGAATCCCAAAGAGTACTTTTAATATGCCCCTCGAATCCGAACCTGGGTCACAGGGGTCCAAAATAATACATTTAAAATAGCAACATTGATGTTCCCTTTAAATGTTTTATTCGTGAATTTTTTTTTCCAGAATCAATACATACTGTAATTATAATTATACATAGAATGGAAATAATAAAAGGACTGGAATTATATTATAAATGGGGTTTGTTAAGTATAAATTTAATATTTTTTTAAATAAATACTAAATATTCAATACTATTATAAACACATGTACAAAAAATTTATTATTTAATTTACTTAAACAAAACGAAATTAATTTTAATTAATAATAAAATCAATCTACGGAATGTGTATTCTAAGTTATATTTTTTATTATTTATTAAATCATGAAAAAATTAGTAAATTATAATATAAAAATTATAAATACGGGAACGTTACTTCATTTATATAAATACACTTTAAAATAGGCATGAATCTATAAAAACAATTTCTATTGCTAGTGTTTACAATAAATACATTTATTTAATTACACGAACCAGTATTCAATATAAATCACTGAAGTATATAAAGTATATAAAACTTTTATTTGTATTTAGTCTTTTTTCCCATCCTGTCAATTTTTGTTGCATTCTGCGCGCGCATCGTATAAAATGTACTCCTATCATCATTAAACAACGCGCCTAAAGACTTATAACCTAACCTCACTTACACAAATACGCTTGAAAATGTCTATAAACACAACTGATATTCACAATAAATAAATGTTTTCAATCATCCTGAGCCGTATTTAATATCAATCTCTAAAGCATACGATTTAAAAGCACATTTAAGTATATATATATATATATATTTTTTTTTTTATTTGTATGTAGTTTTCTTTAATGGTGGGCGCGCAATGTTCTTACCTGCTTTCAGGTTTGTCACCCCTCCCCAAAATCTCTGCCTAAAAATTAGGAATCACCCATTTTTCTGCCCTTCAACCCCCCCCCCCCCCCCCCCCCCCCCCAAATGACTAATTTCCACTAACTCAGTACCAACCCTACTCGTCTCCTCTACTCCTGTCCTGTTGTTTTCCTTCCTCCCCTTCTGTACCACACCTTGAGACCTACTCCATATTTCTGATCGTAAAAATTCACTCTCATATCTTTTTTTGATGTGACAACGTCTAATAAATCGACGAACGCCGGCTGCACGCACGAAAAAGTGTCCCGTTGCGCACATTGTTCCGTTACGCTGTGTCCCGTTACGCACATTGTTCCGTTACGCTGGGTTCCTTTACGCACATTGTTCCGTTACGCTGTGTCCCGTTACGCTCATTGTACGCTTGCGCCGCATCGATCTCTCTTCCACTCGACTGTTTATAAAGTGAAGTAGAAAGTTAATGTGGTTTTCATTGCTTATTACAACAACAATTTCGGCAATAAAGGTAAATTATTCTTGCATTTTAAAAATCTGATACCTAGTATAATTTCAAGCATTAATGAATCAATTTTATTCATTAAGTATGAAATCATTTCATCAATGTTTTGTTATGACGTTGTCACGTTAAGGGGCCCGCCTCGTCAGGGGTGTATGTGTGTTAGTGAGGCGGGATGATAAGCGCGACGCTCGCTGGTGCTTCCAGCGCGGTATCGCCTCTAAGCGCAAGTCTCTGAACTGGCGCGCATTCGTCTCGTCGTCACAGGATAACTGTGAAATTTGAGCGGTGACCGTAACATTATATGGCGGAGAAATGAAGATAAAGGTATTATGCAAGCCCCTTAAGTGCTTTCAAGAATCTGTACTGATTGTTTTATGCCTAAAAATTACTCTGAAAACACGCGTTTTAGGCATTTTAACGCTTCTAAAAATACAGTTTAAAAACTTAATCCGAAACTAAAAGTACTTTTCGGTCCTCAGCGAACTCTTAAATGCTATTCGTAAATAGGCCCCACTCGGATATCTTAAGTAGTTTTGAAATCGCGTTGTTTTTCCTGAAGCTCTGCACACCGTATGTGTGCCCAGATAGGCGGGCCCCTTAAACTATCGTCCGTAAACCGACTTAACAGACAACCAATTTTTTTTTCCTTCATGATGCGCCTAAAGAAGTGTGCCCTCCCAGACAGGCCGATGCAGGGTGGTGCAGGGTGGTGAAGGGTGGTTCAGGGTGGTGCAGGGTGGTGCGGGATGGTGCGGGGTGTTGCGGGGTGTTGCGGGGTTGTGCAAGGTGGTGCAGGGCGGTGCAGGGTGGTGCAGGGTGGTGCAGGGTGGTGCAGGGTGGTGCAGGGTGGTGCAGGGTGGTGCAGGGTGGAGCAGGGTGGTGCAGGGTGGTGCAGGGTGGTGCAGGGTGGTGCAGGGTGGTGCAGGGTGGTGCAGGGTGGTTCAGGGTGGTGCAGGGTGGTGCAGGGTGGTGCGGGATGGTGCGGGGTGTTGCGGGGTGGTGCGGGGTGGTGCAGGGTGGTGCAGGGTGGTGCAGGGTGGTGCAGGGTGGTGCAGGGTGGTGCAGGGTGGTGCAGGGTGGTGCGGGGTTGTGCAGGGTGGTGCAGGGTGGTGCAGGGTGGTGCAGGGTGGTGCAGGGTGGTGCGGGATTTTGCGGGGTGTTGCGGGGGTGGTGCGGGGTTGTGCAGGGTGGTGCAGGGTGGTGCAGGGTGGTGCAGGGTGGTGCAGGGTGGTGCAGGGTGGTGCAGGGTGGTGCAGGGTGGTGCGGGGTTGTGCAGGGTGGTGCAGGGTGGTTCAGGGTGGTGCAGGGTGGTGCAGGGTGGTGCAGGGTGGTGCGGGGTTGTGCAGGGTGGTGCAGGGTGGTTCAGGGTGGTGCAGGGTGGTGCAGGGTGGTGCAGGGTGGTGCAGGGTGGTGCAGGGTGGTGCGGGGTTGTGCAGGTTGGTGCAGGGTGGTGCAGGGTGGTGCAGGGTGGTGCAGGGTGGTGCAGGGTGGTGCAGGGTGGTGCGGGGTTGTGCAGGGTGGTGCAGGGTGGTGCAGGGTGGTGCAGGGTGGTGCAGGGTGGTGCGGGGTGGTGCGGGGTGGTGCAGGGTGGTGCAGGGTGGTGCAGGGTGGTGCAGGGTGGTGCAGGGTGGTGCAGGGTGGTGCTGGGTGGTGCAGGGTGGTGCAGGGTGGTGCAGGGTGGTGTAGGGTGGTGCAGGGTGGTGCAGAGTGGTGCAGGGTGGTGCAGGGTGGTGCAGGGTGGTGCAGGGTGGTGCAGGTTGGTGCAGGTTGGTGCAGGGTTGTGCAGGGTGGTGCAGGGTGGCGTGTGTGCCCCGCAGGCGAGCTGGACCGCCGCACGCACAGCGTGGTCATCAGGATGTGCTACCCGGACGTGCCGCGGCCCTGCCGCTCGCTGGAGCAGCACACGCGCCAGCACATGACCGACTACGGCATCTCCAACTCGTCGCTGGCCTTCAGCTGCGCGTCCTGCGACCGGGACGGCTGCAACCCGGCGGGCAGGCCGGCGGCGACGGCGGCGACGGTGGCGCTCCTGGCGGCCGCTGCGGCCCTCGCCCGCGCGTGGTAGGCGGCAACCTCCTCGTGCGGCGCGAACGCGCCCGTTCCATAGACTCGTGATTGGATAGAACCCGCACGCGCGCTAGCTGCGCGGCTTAACGGATAACGTTTGGTTCCACAATTCGACCTGCTTACTTGCCAATACAACTGTGCCGAATGGTTCGTGTATTTCTAGTTTTGTTTGTGTAGTAAATGCTTGGTATTTCGTGGCTACATTAATTAAATACGTACTGTGTCAAAATACAACGGAGTATAGAGTTTTCAATAGCCCCATATGATTGTAGCTATGGTGACGAAAATTCCGCTCAAGGGGATAAAAAAAAACTAGTATTCTTTGAATAAATGATGGATTTTTCCATTACAGTGACAGAAAGTAAAATCATATTTATTTATTAATGGCGAAAACCTTCGTGCATGATTTTCATTTAACTGAAAAATAACCATTTTAAAATAAAATCACAGCAGACAGACCGTGTCAAAGTCCAGTTCACATTTTTTTTTTTTTCGTTTCACGCTGAAACCATTGACTTTTAACATTGTAATCCACTCGTAAAGTACCATTTCAAGGCAAGCTCACGGTTTTTTTTGTTCACACGAGCTGATTCGGACGGTTTTATTGGCGAGCCGCGAGCCAGTGTTGAAGCCATGCGGCAGGAGAAAAGAATCTGTCTAGTCAACATTGGTCTATGTGCGTTCCAGCGCTCGTCACGTGGGTTTAAGGACGGAATGCCCGGTCTCCCAAACCAAGCCTCAGTCAAAAGCTTCAAAGCTTTCCGTATCAGTTGTATTGATAGCTGTCAAGCTCGAGTGCGAGGAGGGGCAACTGATGCGCGCGCATCAAGGGACGCGTAACTACAGTTCATCCTGAAAACGTCACCACAACAGTCGTTCGTGTTTGTAGCTTTGTGTGTGTGTGTTTGTGTGTGTGTGTGTGACGGAGTAATCTACGACAGTAAAATTTGAAATATCGGAAGGGGAAAGGTTGGTCTCATTTAAAAATCGAATCGGTTGTATATTGACACCAATGAGCATACATATTTTTTTTTTTTAATATTCAAGAGAGAATGGGTTTTTGTAACGCTGCTTACACGTCCGTGCCGTTACGTTGTCAAGCTTGGGACGTAAACTTTCTGACATTTCGCTGCGGTGCTATGAGTGTGTTCAGCTAACAACACATCAACTGCAATTCAAATAACATCTCAGTGAAGGATACGCACACATTTGGGAGACTGCGCATAACATAACCTTAACGGGATGTATAAATTAATTGAAGAAAAAATGTAAAAAAAAAAAATTAATAATAAGATAGTCTTGTAAACCAGTTCCTATGTACTCGCCAGTCCAATTTGTTTACTCTAGTTTTATATTCCGTCAAGAGTTGTGTTATCGTGGAGGTAATAATTTGGAGTGTTAATACGGACTTGTTGCCGAGGCGAGTATGAACGCGCCTCTTGCATTTCGTCCTAAACTCACGTGATGAGTATCAACAACACACGCCATTATTTTCTCCACATTAACCGACAGTCCATGCTTCCTCTACTGCGCATTCACTCCAGGTGTGTTAACTATTTTTACGACTCGTCAGGCTCGCTCCAACGCGCTGAAAGTAGTTCCAGTGTTTTGGACTGTGCGATAAATCGATATATCGGTTGCGATTAATCATGTTCTTCAAATTTCACAAATGCTGAATGGAGGATTATTTGCGATCTCTTGATATGATTCTCATCGATATATTCGCTATAATTTAAACATTCTAAATACTGATTTTTGTTAAATGAATTTTTTTTGTTTCAAATCTGGATACTCTTGAGATGAAAGTAATTTTTTTTAATATATCTGCTTTATTTATATGATTGAAACGATATGTTATAGGCTAAGCCAAAATTGGTTACGTCTATTATTTGCGATGCCGATATTAGCAGTATCTCGCCACTAATATGGAATATTTCAACTGAGCGAGATATCGTTACGTTGTCGTTACTACTCCCCCATATCGCAAATATTTTCGGTGAACAAGAGGATATCGCACAGTTCTCCGCGGTAAGACTCGGCCGGAGACGTGGCGGACGTCGCTGCTGGCCTGAGTGACGTCACAGCAGTAGTTCCCCGCCCCCTCCCTACCCCTGTTCGTCCTCCGAACTATCACGTGACTTGCGCCGCCGAGGTGGCATTCGGAAGTCCAGCAAACTGTCTTCACGCGACAATGTTCCCTGGGGCCCATTTCACATACTAGTAACAACTGTAACAAATAAGCACCTATAATCACGTAAAGCCTAGAGTTCACAGGGATGAGAGCCACGCCCGAACAGTTCCGAACTTCCCCGAATTTTGCCTATTGCTCTTGAATAAACACCACATTGCAAATATTTATATATTTTACGGTCATAGAGTATTTAAATAAAGGTAACCTAACCTAACCAACCTTTTATAACCTACTATACTGAAAAAATATATAAAAAAACTAATATTTACTATACTGACCGAACCTAACATAACCTAGCCTTGTTTTTTTTGAAACCCTTCGGAAAAGTTAGGGTTATGTTTGTTGCTTTCATCCCTGTGAACTATAGGCTATCCTTGGGAATCACAAGTCATTACGAACAGGCATTTCACTTCGACTGTCTAAAATTGTCACTAACAATTTAAAGTTTTGGGCGTGTGTGACAAGTGTAGTAGTTGGTACACTTGTAGCTAACAAGATTTGATAACACAACCACACTAGTAATACATAAGATTTGGTAACATAAATATTATTTAATTAATATTCCGATAACATTTATTACTATTTAGTAACTGCATGAATTCCTTTGTGATTCTAATTCATATTAATTTTTTTCATCTTCACTCAGTAAGGAAATAGCCACAGTAATTTGTTTTTAGAATTATTAGTAAACTTTTAATTCTAAGCTACCTATATATATTTAGGAAGGTAGACAAGTAGACAATAATTGTCAGTTACAAGTTTATTAACTACGATTTTCAATTACCCAAAGATTTTAGGTTTATTATAAGTAAATAACTTGTAAAATTACAAGGGGAAAAAATTGTCAGTTGATTTTTTTTTTGGGGGGGGGGGGGGCGACGGGCGTTATCACATAGCATCGCGACGCATAATCGTGATACAAGAATAATTAGACATGGTCACGAGGAGGGGAGAGTTGTCAGCAAGATCCAAAACTCAGGATATACGATTCGTCTACCGATTCCATTAATCACTGAAAGCTTTTCGTCTGCATTTGGCAATTCGAGTTTCTCGGGCGACGTTCATCGATTTGTCCCGGTTTTAAACTGAATAAAGACGATTCCCTGGAGTGTTTGTGTGTGTACGCTAGGAGCAGCACCGTCGCTTCTAGCGACGCGACATTATGGCGTCCCTAGTCGGGTCTCATTCCCGTTGTCATGACTATCGTTTGAATTGTCCGCTGTCTCTTAAAGGATAAGCCGCTTGAATCTGCCGCAGCAGACAGCTACGATTATAAAGACGCGTTTCAAACGAGCACAGGGTGAACGAAGGACCTACTGTACTTCCAACGCACATGAGAATTTTTGCATCCATCTCGCTTGAATCTCGTCTCTCATCGCTTCACCAGAACTCACAGGTTCAAGACGGAACATGCGCGCGTAAATAAAAATTAAAATATATATGTATTAGTTACATACCTACGATGAAAAAATACGTATTTCTTCCCATCTTCTGATGCAGGGCCTATATGTACGGTACGAGGCTGACTTTAGCCAGTTTGTGACCGATAAATTTGTAGTTTGAATAAGACGACAACCAACGTGGTTTATTTAAAAAAACTGAAACTCAAAATAAAAATTATATATATTTAATTCGGTAATCTTTCAAAGTAACAGCAAATTTTTACTTGCGTTTTGCCAACTAAATAGCTTTGTGTCCATCTTTAATTAATTGCAAGGCTGTAGCGTATGTTCCATCTGCCCTAGTTCTGCAAGCGAGCAAAAAAAAAAAAAAAAATAAGATGAAATTCCTTTAACCACGAATTCTCGCGCAGAGGATGTGGTTGTGCCTACAACTGAAAACTTGTTGCACAAAAACCTTTCAAATTAAAAAAAATTAATTGCCATTTGTTTTGGAATTTGTTTCCAAGATACAGTATTAGTAAAACTAATATTATGTTAAGATAGGTCATAGAGTAAGTGTTACATTAGTATCAATTTTTTCATACTGTAGCACAAATTCAAACTTATTTTTACACAGTTGCAAGTAAACTTCTTGACGTATTCAATTTGTAAATGACCTTGTTTAGAATATGAAATATGTGCATATTTCATTTTAAGTATGAAATACTTTCAGGTATTAAGGAAGTAAATCAATGTGACATTTTTTTCTTTGTATGACTGTGCTACATAGTTAAGCTGTAAATCAGAAATTTTTATGTAACTGCGATAGCCAAAAACTTAATGTAAATATTTTAGAAAAAAATGAATGTACTAAATCCATGAATTTTTAGATGTCATAGGTTGTGTAAGTGTAATGTAACACATTTCTGCACTTATAATAAAAAACATTACGTATACGTCGTTTTCAACACAGTTCTCCTTTATTATGAAATAAATGTGTAAAAAAAAAAGTAAACCTGTATTTAAACTTTTTTTTTTCGCTATAAATTGTACATTGCTGAAAAGCTTTCTTTCAGGGATGTGTGTGTTTTTTTTCTTCAATGTCAGCGGTATGTACACGACTATAAGGTGAGTTGGGACAAGACTTAGGTGCCAACTTATGTCAACTTGATTTGCTGAAAGTTTCCGCAAGTTCCCGGCATTGATCAACTCACAAGTAGAACTGTGATTATTTCGCAGATTCATTGGGTATAACAGTAGACTCGGAGCACATATGCATCTACAGTGCTCCTAACACGCCCTCGTCGACCGTGAGCCAGTTGTAAACAAGGTTAAGAAATGGTTACGCCAACTTGTAACCCAAACAAAATATGTGACTTTGTTACAGACCAATGAGCACTCTAACAAGGCATGATGACTATGGCGCAAGGCGAGTTTAGTGAAATGGACCCGCGAAATAATCTTGAGTTCCAGTTATCACCAATACCGGGAGTTCTCGCCTGCCGCTCTCAGAGGCGGAGATGAGCCTAGTGGGATAATGTGGATCGACCTTATATTCATCCTCCCCTGGAGAAAGTACACGAAACACTTGAAAGCTCGACTCAGATCACCATGTTGTGTTTTTGGAAATAATTTTTTGTTGTCATTTTTTTCACCCGATGTATGCTAAAAAAATTATACGCTTTTTGTGTGGATTCGGTAATGTGAGCACAATTAAAAACAAATCTTGACAAATTTCTGACATTGTCACTCAGTAAAAATTCATTTTCGATGTTACCACAGCTGGAGATCATCTTAATTTTATATATATGTGTATATATATACATACACATACACGCAAACACACATAAACGTTTTCAATCAACAAGAAACTAAATTTCAACTAGGCCGACGAAGTTGTGCAGTTAACTTGTACATTTTCAATAAATAATTAATTTTCTTCAAGCAGCTTTAACCATGGTGGGAAGACGTTAGGAAGTTTGTATGTTATGCAAACTATGCCATGTGAATAATTAAAGTTAAAATGAAAACCATCTTCCACCCTCATTTCCCATCTGGATAGAAAAAATAACGTGTTTTATTTTTTGTTGTTATAATGAAGATTAACGTTAATTCCTTGCTATTGTTTTGTTAACATTTGTTGAATACTCACTTCATGATATCATATTCAACTATATTTCGTAACGAATTCTTTTCATGC
The DNA here is from genome assembly GCF_032445375.1 of Bacillus rossius redtenbacheri. Taxonomy (NCBI): domain Eukaryota; kingdom Metazoa; phylum Arthropoda; class Insecta; order Phasmatodea; family Bacillidae; genus Bacillus; species Bacillus rossius. The sequence goes on along the minus strand of NC_086330.1, from coordinate 335,087,061 downwards.
TATTACATAAACAACTACAGTTAGATTTTAGGCAACATCGGATTATTTTGCTGGAATATTGCATACCAGAGTGACTTCAGCATCAAAACAGACACCCGTTCCTTAGACTTATTATTAGGGCTATGTAATGTTCACGAAACGTTTCCAGAACAGCTGTGTGTTCAAACTTTGTAGCATTGCCTGTGTTTAATGGTTGGATGGGATTATTTCAGGTAGACGTCTACTTTCAGCAAACCAATCATAGCCATCCAGTGCAGAAACGAACGCTGAGCAATCCTGAATGACCTGGCCAATGGGGCAATTACTTTTCTTGCAGACTGCTGCCAATCACAAAGGAACAATTGCTAGCGCAGGCATATCTTATTTCAGTCCAATAAGCAACCAGATTATTTCGCAAAAAAATTCTAAAAAATTTCTGTACGCTTACAAAATATTCTTTTGGAAACCAACTACCAAGAAATAGTTTAGAATACTACAATAAAACTCCGTAAAACACATGGTTATGGTTATTTCTTCAATACGTTTTTTCTAGATAGGTAGTACTAAGTATTTCTTACAAAAATTGTTGAATTATCGATAGTTTCACTTTATTTTGTTTTATAGTTTTTATTAATGTGTGGAGTTGATACTGGAAAGATATCTAGGGAACGATTTACAAATAACTTTAACCATTGGAGGTACTGGGACAACACAAAGCATAAATGCCCGAGTAAGAATCCGAGCCCAGTGTTACTGCGAACACTATTTTGCAGTGATACCTACAGTTGTTTTCATATAACTGTACAAATTTACAAATATCTGAATTTTTATGTTCCGTTTACAAAAAAAAAAAAAGTAGTAATTTGTGCAGGTTCGTTGCGCACTTTGAGGCTTCGGTGGGGAAACGATGATGTTTCTCAGAATATGAGAGCCAAGGGAACAGAGTATATAAGTGAACCAGAGACAAAATAGAGGCACGGTCTCTTTGATCTTGGCGAACTCGACAGCAGACAGTCGAAAAGTTGGCCGCCATGTTTGTGGCGTGTGCGCTGCTCACATGTTGAATGCTACGTTTTCCTGAAGTATGGATCATTATTCCGTAAAATTTCTACTCGACACATAATTATATTCAATTTGCCATTAAGGTTTAATGGGTGGATCATACGTAACGAATGCATTCAGTTACGATTCATGCGTAGATTGGCTAGTGGTGAAGTATTATGAGACTGTGATTTTTTGTTGTGTTAGAGCGTGTTTAATTAAGTGACGAGCCTATTTGTCCGTGTGTGACGGCGTGTTTGCATAGGCAACTTACGAAATATTTTATTTGCGTGAAATCAGAGGTTATACAGCACACAATCCATGACCATATCTGCATACAAGAAAAAATAGTGGGAAGACCTATATCAAATTTGTTGCATTTGATCCTCCAGAAATATTTTTAAAAAAAATACACAAATGACGTGTACACTAATCATTCCTTTCTTTTGGTACGTACGTAAGTGAGTAAAGCATGAAAAGTATTAGGCCTAGTTCTAGGACAGTAGGTAGTCAACCTGTTGCAATAAATTCAAATTATATAGTAAATATCAGGAATAGCTTCTAGTGCAAAAGTCTTGAAAAAAAATCCCTGTTTTTACTAAAGAACTAACTTAATTTCATTTGGGTGAAAGTTCCGTATTGCGTATCCAAGTTAACCCTGTGGTCCTGATGGTACGATTCTGATGACACGGTCTTGTTCAGCTGACCCTGTGGTACATGATGCTTTTTTTTTTTTAGCAGTGGGAGAGACACGTAGCGCTGAGGCGTAGCGCGAAACCTGATGTAATTTATCTTGCAAATAATTTATTTTTTATATCAGCTTTCGCGCTGTAAAATGCGTCAGCGCTACGCTCATACTGTTTTTTTTTATCATACGATTTTTTTTGTCGAAGACTTTACATCACCTAATGTTCCGAAATATTTTACAGAAAAAATATTCGATAACATTGAGCTTAGCGCAGGGAACCATCTGTTGGTGAATCTAGGAAGTTCATACCACATGAATTCCCACCAAACCTCGATATAGGCTTACAAAAGTGCCATCTAGCGACGGTTTTGTAAACTTTGCATTTAGAGGGAAAACATTTATTGAGATACTGCCACCTGCGGAGGAAATATAAACTACAAGAACACTGTTTGAATCGATACATAATTGAAAAAACCTACATTACCCAAAATAACCTAAACTTCGTTTACCCTAAAGTAATTTGCCCTACAGGCGTTTGACCTAAAGGCATTTGTCCTACAGGCGTTTGCCCTACAGGCATTTGCACTAAAGGCGTTTGCCCTAAAAGAAGCTTTTCGACAGTCGTTTGCCCTACAGGCATTTGCCCTACAGGCGTCTGCCCTAAAAGTTGGTGTGGTTTCGGTAATCCAAAACATAAGTGCTTGCCGGCGTTTGCCCTACAGTCGTTTGCACTAAACGGCATTTTCCCTAAAGTCGTTTGCCCTACAGGCATTTGCCCTACGTTTAGGGCAAACGCCTGTAGGGCAAACGATGTGTACCCAACCTATGATGTCAAATTAAAAGAGATATTTTCATACTGACATCGCCGGAATTTCAGGTAATGATAGTAATGGCCTTAAATCGATTAGTTTGTGGAGACTAACAATTTAGATGACACTAGTTTTGTGAGATTTGCTGATTTATTTAGAAATGTTCACATTATTTGAATACAACACTATATTTTATTGGAACTTGCAGTACTCCTGAGTACAGAATTCTTGGTAATAGATTATCTCAGGGTTAAGCAGGAGCATAAATGTTTTGTTTAATACAATGAAACCCTCAGAAACTTAATTAAATCATCGTGATTATTATACATGAACTTCTTTGAGTACACAGCCACAGATTTTTTTTTATATATTTTTGCACATCGCTATTTAATTATTTCTTATTGTAACTAAAGTTGGAATACGGTGTTTTAAATACTTTGGTTGTGTAATATTTATACATGTAGTAGATTAAAATATGTTTTAACTGTTACAGTATCAATAGTTCATTTAATGGTGGTGTATGTTTATTTACGTCCAAAAAATATTTTGTACAAAATAAAATATCCTTCAACAAGAGATTTCACTTTTCTTATAATTTGTTGTTTTAAATTATTATGTTCGAACATTTCCTTCAGTTTAACAACTTAAGTAGATATAATAATTTCGTTATGAAATTAAATACTCCATACATACTGCACTTAATATTTTGAGATTATTACGAAAATATATGTAATTTTATTTTAAATACGTTTTTGAAAACGTACTGTTTCAAATACCAAATAAATTTTAAAAAAATATTCTTATTTCAATGGTCTTTCAATAGGGGAGATAGCTTATATATAGTTTAGGACATACACCATTGCTGATTACAATGTATGTCATAAGAAACCTTAATAACAGACAAGAAAACAAGCGAAAATCAGAGAACATCAAAACATAGACAACACAGGAAATTACGTAGAAATAAATGGTATTATTACAGCAAGACGGACAAAGTGTGCTAACATTGACGATTTTTTCCCTAACCTAAATTAAAACTAAGTGTGTTGGGGAGGGTTCCGGGTTAGGGAGGGAGACTAAGTGCGTCTCAGGCCGAAGTCCATACGCTCTAATCATGCGGGGTATTAGCCATGCAGGGAGAGGGTCGCATGCATCATGTGGTAGGAGGGGGATTGGCCAGCCATGGCAGCGATTAGCGCCATGACTAACTCCCCTCACTGACTATACCAGACTAAAACTAAGGCTCTGACATGCGGGATGCAATATTTCATGCATTAGTATCAAGCAGGAGGCTTACGGGAAAACAGAAGGATGGATCTGGACAAAGAGTTGAACAGAGTAGAAAAGAGTCTACCATGCGGGGGGGGGGGGGGGGGGGGGGGGGCGCTTGCACATTGCTGTACGCATTGGTTGGGATGGCACTGGTTGTTTTGGGGAGCGACTTTAGTCGTTTCCCGCCGGGCTGCCAGTCAGCCCACTTAAATTACGAAGAAAGAAAATTAATTAATTAAATTTATTTAAGCTGTAATTCAAAATCTCGTGCCTTTCAGAACACAGCCGGCACTGTAGGTGAGGCCAGCCAGGCGAGCTATGCCATCAGACATGAGGGTCAGTCCTTACACGACAGGCAGAGAACCCGAGGGGGTCAATTCATGCACCCGCGTGCTTCGCACTATTTTGAATCTTGCACTGAGGTTTGTTTATGGCGATAGTGTGTATTTTTTTTTTTGGGTAAGGGGGTGTTTTCGCATTTTTAACGCGAAATTTTTAGTGTGATAACAGCTAAATACTTAATATATTTATGACGAACTGCCCGCAATACAAGTGTGTGTGTGGAATTTACCCGCCAGTCCGCAACCACGTGGTTGGGGTCCGGCCTCGGCCGTCGCAGGTGGCTGTGATTGGCCGGCTGCTCGGCCAATCGCGCATCGCTACGGGGGGCGATGCGCGAGGAACAACGACGAGAACAGTTAATAAAGATGAAAAATACTTTGGAGAACACACAGATTTGAATTTTCAGTACTTTTACAAAAGATTCTACTGGAAACCATTTGACAAGGAATTGCTTGCAATACTAAAATAAACATATTATAACTTTGCACATCACATGGCTTTGGTTATTTTTGCATACATGAAATACACTTGTTCGCGGTGTAACTGAGTTTACCTTCTAACAAAAATTAACTAATAATTTTATACTTTCATTGATGTCTTCATTAGGCATAGTTTTTTTTACAATGGAAAAGATAATCGATCGAATATTCAACCCTTTGGCTTTATTTTGTTTTACCGTGCTTAATATACGCAGCTTATACTGGAAAGCTATTCAGTCAACTTTTTGGAAAATAACTTTGAATAATGGAGGTACTGGGGCAACACAAATCATAAATGGTAACACTATTTTTTAGTGATACAGTTATTTTCATGTAAATGTACAAATTAACAAATATGTAAGTTTACATGAATATTTCTGTTCCCTTTGCAAAGAAAATTTACGGTGCACAACGGCAAACAGAATAACTCTTCGATGAAACTTAACAGATAAAAATTGAAGAAGAAAAAAAAACAAGGGCTATACAGAGACGCACAGGTGAACCCAGCGATGTGAATAAACAGTGACGACAGCACTGGCGAACACCGTAAGCAACAGTAGAGCGAAATAACCGATATTTTGGAAACCACAACGATGATAGCGCAGACTAACACAGTATATGATTCCTAAGAGAACAGTTGCGACGTTTCGGAAAAGAGATCTATTCTCTTCTTAAGGCACAAACAGACTGAGGTTTGTCATGACATACAGTTAAATGAGTAATGGCGTATGTCTGAAACTACATCTTTAATTAATTTACCTATTTTTTTAATGTAGTCTGTCAGTTGAAATTTTATATAATGAACTACATTGAATTTGTGGTAATTCACATAGATACTGACTTTTTTTAAACAGATTTGTGTTTTGTTTGTTTTAAGTGTATATTTGTTTACACTTCTGTTAACAAGGCACAGGTATTAGTCAGCAGGACGAGTGTGTCGCAGTGTGGCCTGGACATGGCCTAACAGTGGCAACTGCAGGTACTGACGTCGCTAGTACACCCATCCTCAGTGAGTGTACCCCAGTCATTACTACTTAGAGCTTAGGCAATATTAACAAAGTGGGGTATCCCGAAAGTACTTAGACCCTATAATTTCATTTGGCACCAAAGTAGACTTGATACGCGCGTATCACCTTAACTTTACAGCTAGTTGAAGGAAGCTGAGCCATCTGTGCGTGAATATGTTGTGAGTAGTATAGGATAGCCGGTCCGGGGACAGGCGCCAGGCGGTGGTGCCGGTGCCGGTGTCCGCCATCTTGGATTCTGACGTCACGGCGGCCATCTTGGATTGTGACGTCACGGCGGCCATCTTGGAGTTTGACGTCACGGCGGCCATCTTGGATAAGCGTAACGGGACATAGCGTAACGGGACACAATGTAACGGGACACAGCGTAACGGGACAAGTAGATCACGGCGGTCATATTGGATCCACCATCTTTGAATCGAGCGCCCCACTCATTATGATGAAATTTTCGTCTCTGTCGCCATATTGATTTTTTTCTGTTCCGATGGAGGCTGACATATTGGATACCGTCGACTTTGTTTCTGTTGCTTGTTCCTAGATAGCGCCAGCGGCGCTCATGTTTTTTTTTCTGTTCCGCTGCAGGCCGCCATATTGGATACCGTCGAATATGTTTCTGCTGTTTGTTCCTAGAGAGCACCAGCGTCGCTCTGTCTCGTCACACAAGGTCGATGTTCCATTACCTACCATAGCTATTATGGTCCTTATCGACATATTAATTTTTTTTATTTATGAAAAATATATCGGAAGCGCTGTGATTCGAACCAGCGCAGCTCTGATCTCTACGTAGGAAAACGCACGCCTTTAACCGCTCGGCTATCGAGACATTTACCAGACTGAGAATTAAATAAGGTATATAAAAAAATAACATGCATATTCGGACTTGTAATTTTTTTAATTTTAAGTAATAATAGCACTGCCTGTTCAAGACAGAACTGCAATCTTGTATTAAGATGTAACTGTTGCAATTATCGTTATGGTCGCCATCTTGAAAATCCGTAATTTTAATGCTAGAGATTCGGGAAAAAATTTAAAAATCATTAAAAAAATTAATCAACATAATTAAAAAATAAAAAATCCTTAAAACCACCGTTGCACTTTTCGTGACGGCTGCCATCTTTTCTTCGTCCGCTGAAGATCACCATCTTGTTTTCGTCCGCTAGAGTGTGCTGTTACCATGTTAGAATAATTTTCTGTTCACCATACCTTTGTCCTCAACTGTTGACATTGAACTTTGACCTTGACCTTGAAATTTGACCTTGACCTTGAAATTTGATCCTGACCTTGAAATTTGACCTTGACCTTGAAATTTGACTTTGATCTTGAAATTTGACCTTGACCTTGAAATTTGACCTTGACCTTGAAATTTGAATTTGACCTTGAAAATTGACTTTGTCCTTGTCGACCATCATGGATCCGACATTTTATGTTCAGTACATGCTACCAGGAGCGACCACCTGCTGGAGTACACCATATTGTGCGTGTACTCGTATTATAGAGTACATTTCCATCTGGTTAATTTTATTCTAACCTGCTACAGTGCAGTAATCATTTATTACCGAGGTGCCCCCGCCATCTTGAAATTCGGACGCCATCTTGAAATCATGTAATAATGTAGCTAGAAAAGCAGAAAAAATCCAAAATTCATCAAAAAAATCACTCATTAACTTACATATCGATTCGATCCGCTCCAGTCCTTGGTTCGATCCTCGATCGTTGCAATAATGTTTAATTTTATGAAAAAAATAATAACTTCAATAAACCATGTTCATCATTCTTAAAGAGACTTTAAATCCTCTACTACCATCATCCTATCAGACATCAAGACCACCGTATTGAAAATTCGTAATTGTAATGCTAGAGATTCGGGAAAAAGTTCAAAATTAATTAAATAAATTTGTAATATATATACTGATTGATTAGATCGACTAAGGTCCTTGGCACGATCCAGGAAGAAGCTTAAAATAAATTTAATTTAAATACCAGAAAAGTGTAAGGTTCGAGAAGTAAAACACCACAAAGTCTTTTACAAACACAATATTTATTACTCAATTTCTATCCTACTACAGGATCACTTGCGAAAGCCAGCAATCGTATAAACATTTAGCCCTCCATAGACGTGCAACGACTACTTCCTAGCTCCAACAGCTCCAAATGATCCAACAGCTCCAAATGCTCCAACATCTCCAAATGCTCCAACAGCCTCCAAATGCTCCAAACGGCCTCCAAATGCTCCAACTGCCTTTTCTTTCAACAGCTCCAATGATACTGGGCTACAATGCTACGAGTCTCAGAGACTACGAGGCTACAAGGCTACGAGTCTAAAAGGATCTAGCTGGTTCCGAGTTATACATGGCTGCAAGACTGCATTACTAAAAGACCGCATGGCTACGAAACTATATGTCAATGAAGCTACTCGGCTCCAACACGCAATGTACACACAGTACACACAGGAAAACGAAATGTACAAACAGGAAAACGAAATGTACAAACAGGAAAACGAAATGTACAAACAGGAAAACGAAATGTACACACAGGAAAACGAAATGTACAAACAGGAAAACGAAATGTTCAAACAGGAAAACGAAATGTACAAACATGAAAACGAAATGTACAAACAGGAAAACGAAATGTACACACAGGAAAACGGAATGTACACACAGGAAATCGGAACGTACACACAGTACACACAGGAAACGGAATGATCACACATACAGTAGCGGAAACACAGGCTTATTTGGAAATCAGGATACAAGAAATAAATCATACTTTTTTAAAATATAAATAATTCATTTTATTTTTCATTAGTACACACATGACAGTTAATCAAATGATTATTGTATGTAGCCAACGTTCCGAAGTTCTTTACGTATGGTCGTAACTTCCACGATATGCGAGTAGTTTCCTCTACGAACAGATGCCACTATCAGTCTTAGCCGGTCAACCAATATGTTTGGATCTTTCCATGATGTGGAATCAATCTCTTCTGCCACCATCTTCCTTGCACCTTTATTATAAATATTCTGATCTCTGCTGTCCTCCGTTTTAACACCAACCTCAGGGTTACTTTCATCATCGAGCCAATGATCATCACAAGCTTGATCAGATATATTTATTATAACACGACGTTTCCATCGCTTCGGTCTCAGGACACCACCACATTCTTCGATCTTGTCAGCTTTAGGTTCTGCATCACAGTCTATGCCTTTGTAAACAGCCTCAGAGTCACTGTAGCAATCACCGTAGAAGACAACGTCTTCACCCAGATTACTGCAAGAACTCAATATCGTTGATGTCGAAGTGTCTTCATCGCCTGTATGCTTCCTTTTCAGGAGTCCACCATTTATACAATGCCGTCACCCGACCTATGTGAAAGGCCCGGGGGGTACCTGACGGGCGCTACGGGCGCTGCGGTGCTCTTGTTGTCCGGAGGGCCGCCAGGCTAGCGGACTGCTAGGCCGTTGATGTTGGGTCGTGGGTACTCTGCCCCCGCGTGCCCCGCCAGGTACACGGCTTGAATCTACCCTGAATGGCTCTTCCTTGACTGTGAAGGCCGCTCGGCCGTGTGGAGGACGGGAGACTCCGGAAAATTAGTATACACGAGTTGGTGAGAACTACCTTTAATCTAGTCCCGCTACAAAACACTCTCACCAACACTTGGCGACGTCTAGCCGTTACACAATTAACATAGAAAAAACATAACACTACGCGACACTGATGGTTACCGCGGCAGTCTCGCGGGACGCGGGTCGATGCTCGCTGGAGACGGCCAGCGCCGAACATTAACGGGTGCAGGGGGGGCTCTATGAGCGGGCTCCTAAATTAGGCGAAACACTTACGTGAGTGATACGATCTGCCGCACGGTATCACGATGAAGACGGTCGGGATAGGCCCGGTTCCGTAAAATACGCGCCGAGTCGACGTGGGCAGCTATGAATTAATGAGGTTTAAATTTAAAGATTTAGTATAGAATAAAAATTAATAAAATGAAAGAAACTTTGGTGCTGCTCACGGACACACGTCTGTTCCCGGCGCGGAGTGGTTCGAGACTGCCGGACATGGCCGCCTCGCAAGGAAGAGAAACTTTCTCTTCTTTGTGAGTCGGCGTCAAAAAACATATATTAATTTAATTTACTATATTACCAGTTAAAACATGTTCCAGGTGCCCAATTAAAATGTAGCACCTGGTAATTGGGTGCTTAAGGCTTAACAATAGTTTTAATGTATTTAATTATTTAAAATGTGACATCAAGTTGGCGACTGTATTTATCAACATATTGTCTCTCTGTGAGCTGTAATAGTTGGATTTCTTCTAATCTGATACGATCCTAGTCACGGACATTTTAATTAAGGCCAGTGGCCGCGGTGACTTTTAATAAGGTTTGTTGTCTATTGGGGTCACGCCCGGGGCGCTCGCCTGACTCAATCCGGCTGGGCAAGGGGCGCGCTCCGAAAACGGGATACGGTACTGGCGGTGCGGAGCACGGGCTTAAAGGCCATGGTCGGTACGACGTCAACAAAGTATGGAGGATCTGCTAAATATAGGCTTGAATGTATTCTCACTTTTCACAGTGTTGTTACCTTCATTAGTTTCAGTCTTCCCGAAACCATCAGCATCCTTCAATATTTGTTTCTCGTCACGATCGGCGTGCTACGGCTTCCATCATTTCTATATTAATAATATTATTTGTCTTAAAATCTCCGCGTCCGTGTCACTATCACAGACGTAAAGACATCATCTTCGTAGCTGTCATCAATATTGCCATGAGCTGCATCAATATCACTCATTTTATGATATCGTTTCCACATTTCAGTTGTCAGTGATTTGCCCGCAATCTTGTGAGCTCCATTCTCATTTTCTGTAAAAGCTAGTGTGTACAGTTATATTATTTAATCCTTCAACCCATCATCCCAAACCCAATTAAATCATCTTAGTATATAGAAAAAAACCATCAAAGTTCCTTTCATTTCATCTTAGGAACCGTACCATCCTTTTCACCTTTAGTAGGTAGAGTTTCTTGAGCACAAGAGTCTTTCATTATATATACCATGCAGCGTTCTTCAAGAGATGTGGTATACCACCATTTCTACATACATATCCATACTATCATTAATTTGTTTACACAAAAAAAAAACCGTCACGTTATTTTTACACGTTTTATTAAATTACCACTTCGACTAAAATAATTACCACACATAGTAATTTCCACAAAGAACACTTTGTCCAAGACATTTTAACCAGCATCTGTCTGAAAACAACCATGTCCCATCTATATCACAAAGTAAACGAGGGTTAGTGGAGATAGGTCAAACAAGTGCTAGTCACTCATAGGGTAAGAACCATGTGTTCGATACCTATCTCAGTCATTGTAGCAACTCTGTATTTTTCTTACCGCATGTAGAAAATATGTTCCAATGCATACGAATTTAAAATTATTCACGTACGTCTAGTCAAAAGTACATAAATTGAAGCACGCCAACCGCAAAAAAAATTCTCAAGGATAGAGGCAGAGACTTCTCGATCGAGACACGCCTACCATCACCTGCAAATTAACATTGACCCCTCGCGCGGGGAATTACAAGCTGGCAGAATGCTGCGACACTCATATGTTTTGCTCAAGACATGCATACATAACGTCGCCAGCCTTCCAACTCATTACATGTAAAACTCCAGTGAAATCGTAATAAAGCTCATGTAAATTACTAGCTGGAAACAGTTTAAAAGTGCTAAACACGGATCCAGAGCAGAAAATCAGCCCTCGAATGTATAACTCGCTACTATAAAAAAAAATTGTAGTGTATATAACAGATTCAAACCCAATAGCATACTCAATACTCTGATAATTATAAGCAGCAAAATATTTTAAATCAAGACCTTAGCCAGTATACATTCATTTTCCCATGTTGTAAAAATTCATGTTAGTAATCAGCAACGAAGGAATGAGTAACTTGGACGAAGAACCGCTTTCCAAGTATCCGGAATCTTACTGATACAGCCCATCCAGTGCACCAGCATACCCCGAAGTGTGGTCAATTGATAAACATTCTTTAATTTTTTAATATCACCTCCGTAGTGTACACCAATATATGACAGGTTACGATTTAAGACCAGAAATTTCCCACAAGTCTGTTAGTTTTATTTCGGGAAGTAATAAATTATTTCTCAAAAATAATAAATCAAGTTCCTAGTCAGATTTGCTCTAATGTTACGGTATTACCTGTACCAGCACTTTACCAAAACATCTCCCATAAAAAATCTTAAGAATGCAGATGACATACACAGTCAAAAATAATTTTAGCAAAAAAAAACTGTCTTCATCATTATTGGTAAAACAAAATAATACACACAAACAAGACAAAACGGACACTACAAACCCGACCTAAATTACGTGTCACATGTAGTTTATTACATTAAGATAAACGATGTAGGTTAGGGAAAAATAAATAAAAAAATCTTTAATTCTATAATTTATTTAAAATTGTACATTTATACACAATAAAATCTGACACTGTATATATTTTTTACATTTCTCAGTCTATGCGACATTCAATATTATTAAAATAAATTATTATAGTTCGTATTAAGAGTGACAAAATACAAATAATTCATACAGATCACGATACATCAGTTCAGGAGTGTAACACCTTAGAGGGCCAGAAATTATGCTAGAGACCTTCCTTTACAACATTTATAATGTTTTTTCAAGTAAAATTTTCGTGTAACCTGTATACCGCACTTCTCACACAGAAATTTGACACGGTCAAGATTTCTTCTGCAGCCATGCTTTTCATGGATGCGTGTACTTCGTAGTCGTTCAAATCGTTTACCACAGTAGCAGCACTGATACAGATACTCATCGCAATTACCATCGCTTCCCCGATGTACAACCTGCAAATGAACTTTGCTTTTACAATGCCTAATCAAATTACTTTTGTTTGTGAAATGTACACCACACGGGTCACACGGAAATGTCACACGATTAGCGTTTCTTCTACAGACATGATTTTCATGTCTTCTTGCATGTTGACGGTATTTAAAACTTTTGTCACAGTACGTACACAGATGTATCATCGTTAGACCTTGAGTCACCGACGGCTCGGAAAGTATCTTACTTTCAATGTGCACTGCTGTTGTAGGCGACGAAGTCCCGTATGTTGCATGAGCTGGAGATTTCCCAGTCGGCATTGACAGATCATCTGTACTGGATGCCAAAGAATCTGATGTATACACGACTGATACAGAAGCTGGGAATTGCTCACAAAATTTTGTATTTACCAAATGCGATGTAGTTGCAGGTATCGGAGTCTCCTCTGCGTTCGATAATGCACACATTAAAGTCTCTTGGAGTGAAGAGACAGTAGATACAGCCATCATCGGGATCTCTGGAGATGGTAGCCTCGTTACCATCGGAATCTCTGGAGCTGCTCTCATCGTTGTCATCGAGATCTGCTTCATCATCATCACCTCCGTCGTCAGGGACCCCGGTGAAGACGCGAGACCCTCCGTCAAGATCTATGCAGTCGTTGACCCCGCCACCATTGGGATTTGTACCGATGTCGACGTTGCTACCATTGAGTTCGGATACACATCAATATTCATATACAAGACTTATATGCAGACAAGCCAAATCATCAGATCTGCACTGCACCACTACAAGAGGTGGACTGAGGGACCTGCTGTCTAAGTCTCGCTTAAATAACCATGTTCGCTTGTATAATACGCAAGTCAATACATCATCCATTGTTATTACTTAAAAAAATTAGGAATTTCAAGGAATGTGAATTTAAATTATATATACAATCAACTAATCACACATCCTACATACACGGTTAATTTAGACTTAATAGAGGAGCAAGAGTCTGTAATCAATGGAACTTTCACAACCCAAACAAAATTTAAAGTAGGTACCCAAATTTAAATATTATGTAGAGCTACACATAACATCCAACTGACTCCAAATGACTACAACACATGACTAAAATAATTTATACGATACCAGGCTAGGTCCAAAGTCAATTTTTTTGTACCTCTCATCTACAGTTCAGAGGACCTTCAGTGTTGATATAGCTACAGCCAAGACATGTCCAGTACCATACATCTTCAAAGCCTTCAAAGTCGATCCTTGTTAAGCCTTACGACAAAAGTCTCCGAAACAAGAGACCTACTCTACAAGTTTACTGGACATTTTAAGCTTGTCATAGCACACATCGATAAAAATCTTCGTAAATAACCCAAAATATTATCAGACCACTAGCATTCGATTTATGGACATACAGTAGGTCACCAACATATTCGTCAACACATGACCATTCTACATTAAGCTCCTCACTTACTTATATCAGCCTAATCGACTACACTCAGCACACATAAACTAAAAGAAGTCAAATAACATCCTATTATTTATTTACATTTGAATATTTAACAGCATGCCGTCTGCTAATTAAATAAGCCTGACAGTGAACATGTTAGCAAAGTTTACTTTTATGTAGGACCAGGAATACATTGAACCTTCAGAACCTAGCTACACATACACAGTACTGGATGCAAGGAATTCTACACTCATTAGCCATCACTGACACTCACATTCCATAATCTAATCTCAATTCGGCACTCATTTTCCATCATCGACACTCAATTCAACACTCACTTTCCATCATCGACACTCAATTCAACACTCACTTTCCATCATCGAAACTCAAATCAACACTCACTTTCCATCATCGGCACTCAGTTTCCATATTCGACACTCAATTCAACACTAATTTTCCATAGTCGACACTCAGTTTCCATCAGCGTCACTCATTTTCCATAACCGACACTCAATTCGACACTCATTTTCCATAATCGACACTCAATTCGTCACTCATTTTCCATAATCGACACTCAATTCGACACTCAATTCGACACTCAATTTCCATCACCGACACCCAATTCGACACTCAATTTCCATCATCGACACTCATTTTCCATCAACGACACTCAATTCAACACTCATTTTCCGTCATCGATACTTAATTCTACATACTCTTTCCTTCTTCGACACTCATTTTCCATCATCTACATACAGTAAAATGGAAACTTTCCATCAGCCACACACACACAGATACATATATAAATATATTCATACTCAACTCAAGTCTTTAAAGTAGCAAACACTTGAACTTTATTAGGGCATGAATAACGGCACATTTTAATAACAATTTTTAAAATTATATTTATATCAAAAATACAAAAGTATAAAATTTCATCAGTCAATACACATTACTAACTTATTATATATACCCTGAAATTCTAAGTTCACCAAGAAAAGTCCACGTTTCTTTGATAACTAATACAATTTTGTCATCTTGCGAAACAAGTAAAAGTTGCAACCTGTTCGTTAACACGTTCGGGTCTTTCCACGATATATAATCAATTTCACATGATGCCACCATCTTCTTCGAATGTTTGCTGAACATATTCTGAAAATCGTTGTAATAATGATTATGATAATTTGTATCATCATCATCGGTGCTGTCCACATCTTTATCAAACACACTGACATCTTCATCTTGCATATCACAGTATTTCGAATTTTTTTGACATTGGAGTACCATCATTGGCATCAAGCTTACTTGCTAATTTTCCAAAAAAATATTCCAAAGTCCGTAGAAGTCCACTATAAGACGACTTGTCACTTTTTCTGGAGATGTTACTTTCATTATCTTCTACCTTACTTATATCTTCAACACCAGTTAAGCTATTTCCTTCCTCAAGACCTGGAGATATTTTAACACAATCGCTTTTAAGGCTAGGTAGATCAATTTCATTGTAAGCCATACTGTCCCCGAGCATAGCGTCTCCATCTACGTACTTTATCCCCTGCGCGAGCTTGGCTTTACAAGTTTAATCGTGTCTTTTTAAATTATCTCTTCGTGTCAACCGTCTAACACACTTGTCACAAATTAGTATTTGACGGAATGGGCTTTTAACACAATCGGTCTTTTCATGTCTACGAGCATTATAGCTGTTATCAAAGTATTTGCTACAGTATGTACAATGTCCACCAGATCGAGATCGATATTTGTGTATCATACCTTCACTAGTCTGTACGTACTCCATAATGGTTGAATAGCAACTAAAAGTATTTTTTAGGTACTTCGTATTTTTATGTATGAACATTCATCAATTATTTACGAAAAAATATTTTTTTTTTCTCATTTTGAAAAAAAAATCATGTTCCACGTAGTTTTACTACCCTCCTTCATATTTCCTCATATGTTATATTGTAAAAGCAACCAAAGTTGGTTGTAGGTTATGGAATGCTCACTCACGATCTCTTGAAAAAGGTGTGCCTCCCTAGATCTCAAAAGGAAGAACATTAACCTTATTTAAAAATTAGTGAATAATATCATGGCCTAGCAAGAATCACAAGATAATCTATTCTCATATTAGCAACCATCATGTATCAGTTGTCTGTATAAGCAGTCAATGTTCTGTGTGGGATGCAGGATGCTCCCTAACGATCGCAACAGAAGGAGGGCTTCGCTAGAACTCAAGGGGAAGGGAAATCTTCGTGTGTGATAGCGTTTCTCAGTTGTTTCAAGACGTAGTAATCGTCTGATTAATGAACTTTCGTTTTTGCCTGATTTCCACCTGTTAAAATTCTTTTTTAAGTGTTGATTTGACAATATGACTTCGGAAATTTATACGAAACTCTGAATAAAATTACCTGTCTTAGACACCAAGGACAATGCAGTTTGTCCTTAATGTTAATGCTTCTCAGCTGTCTCAAAGCATATTATTTGTCTGAGTAAGGTTATTATTTTTTAAATCCAACTGATAAAATTATTGTAAGTGCTGATTTATTGACAGAATTTCACTAATTAAATGTAACTCTGAATAGAAATGACATGACTCATTAAGTAAAAAATTCTTCATGCAGAGCTAGATTTCTCACAAATAATTAGGAGCACACGGAGAAAACCACCATAATATTGTCAAGAATAATCAGAAGCACACGGAGAAAACAACCATAATATTAAAAATAATAATCGGAAGCACACGGAGAAAACCACCATAATATTGACAAGAATAATCGGAAGCACACGGAGTAATCGCCACAAGTTTTCTTTGATATAAAAATACAGAAAAAATATTTAATAAATAACAAATAAAATTAATAAAATAATTTAAATGACAAAATAAAATACAAAAAATACATAAACAGATTCTGCTAGCTTGTGAACTTCTCATTGTTGAGCAAAGATATAGTTCTAGTACAAGCCAGAATTTTATGTATTTTTTGTATTTTATTGTGTCATTTAAATTATTTTATTAATTTTATTTGTTATTTATTAAATATTTTTTCTGTATTTTTATATCAAAGAAAACTTGTGGCGGTTTTTTCCTTGTGCTTCCGATTATTCTTGTCAATATTATGGTGGTTTTCTCCGTGTGCTTCCGATTATTATTTTTAATATTATGGTGGTTTTCTCCGTGTGCTTCTGATTATTCTTGACAATATTATGGTGGTTTTCTCCGTGTGCTCCTAATTATTTGTGAGAAATCTAGCTCTGCATGAAGAATTTTTTACTTAATGAGTCATGTCATCTCTATTCAGAGTTACATTTAATTAGTGAAATTCTGTCAATAAATCAGCACTTACAATATTTTTATCAGTTGTATTTAAAAAATAATAACCTTACTCAGACAAATAATATGCTTTGAGACAGCTGAGAAGCATTAACATTAAGGACAAACTGCATTGTCCTTGGTGTCTAAGACAGGTAATTTTATTCAGAGTTTCGTATAAATTTCCGAAGTCATATTATCAAATCAACACTTAAAAAAGAATTTTAACAGGTGGAAATCAGGCAAAAACGAAAGTTCATTAATCAGGCGATTACTACGTCTTGAAACAACTGAGAAACGCTATCACACACGAAGATTTCCCTTCCCCTTGAGTTCTAGCGAAGCCCTCCTTCTGTTGCGATCGTTAGGGAGCATCCTGCATCCCACACAGAACATTGACTGCTTATACAGACAACTGATACATGATGGTTGCTAATATGAGAATAGATTATCTTGTGATTCTTGCTAGGCCATGATATTATTCACTAATTTTTAAATAAGGTTAATGTTCTTCCTTTTGAGATCTAGGGAGGCACACCTTTTTCAAGAGATCGTGAGTGAGCATTCCATAACCTACAACCAACTTTGGTTGCTTTTACAATATAACATATGAGGAAATATGAAGGAGGGTAGTAAAACTACGTGGAACATGATTTTTTTTTTCAAAATGAGAAAAAAAAAATATTTTTTCGTAAATAATTGATGAATGTTCATACATAAAAATACGAAGTACCTAAAAAATACTTTTAGTTGCTATTCAACCATTATGGAGTACGTACAGACTAGTGAAGGTATGATACACAAATATCGATCTCGATCTGGTGGACATTGTACATACTGTAGCAAATACTTTGATAACAGCTATAATGCTCGTAGACATGAAAAGACCGATTGTGTTAAAAGCCCATTCCGTCAAATACTAATTTGTGACAAGTGTGTTAGACGGTTGACACGAAGAGATAATTTAAAAAGACACGATTAAACTTGTAAAGCCAAGCTCGCGCAGGGGATAAAGTACGTAGATGGAGACGCTATGCTCGGGGACAGTATGGCTTACAATGAAATTGATCTACATAGCCTTAAAAGCGATTGTGTTAAAATATCTCCAGGCCTTGAGGAAGGAAATAGCTTAACTGGTGTTGAAGATATAAGTAAGGTAGAAGATAATGAAAGTAACATCTCCAGAAAAAGTGACAAGTCGTCTTATAGTGGACTTCTACGGACTTTGGAATATTTTTTTGGAAAATTAGCAAGTAAGCTTGATGCCAATGATGGTACTCCAATGTCAAAAAAATTCGAAATACTGTGATATGCAAGATGAAGATGTCAGTGTGTTTGATAAAGATGTGGACAGCACCGATGATGATGATACAAATTATCATAATCATTATTACAACGATTTTCAGAATATGTTCAGCAAACATTCGAAGAAGATGGTGGCATCATGTGAAATTGATTATATATCGTGGAAAGACCCGAACGTGTTAACGAACAGGTTGCAACTTTTACTTGTTTCGCAAGATGACAAAATTGTATTAGTTATCAAAGAAACGTGGACTTTTCTTGGTGAACTTAGAATTTCAGGGTATATATAATAAGTTAGTAATGTGTATTGACTGATGAAATTTTATACTTTTGTATTTTTGATATAAATATAATTTTAAAAATTGTTATTAAAATGTGCCGTTATTCATGCCCTAATAAAGTTCAAGTGTTTGCTACTTTAAAGACTTGAGTTGAGTATGAATATATTTATATATGTATCTGTGTGTGTGTGGCTGATGGAAAGTTTCCATTTTACTGTATGTAGATGATGGAAAATGAGTGTCGAAGAAGGAAAGAGTATGTAGAATTAAGTATCGATGACGGAAAATGAGTGTTGAATTGAGTGTCGTTGATGGAAAATGAGTGTCGATGATGGAAATTGAGTGTCGAATTGGGTGTCGGTGATGGAAATTGAGTGTCGAATTGAGTGTCGAATTGAGTGTCGATTATGGAAAATGAGTGACGAATTGAGTGTCGATTATGGAAAATGAGTGTCGAATTGAGTGTCGGTTATGGAAAATGAGTGACGCTGATGGAAACTGAGTGTCGACTATGGAAAATTAGTGTTGAATTGAGTGTCGAATATGGAAACTGAGTGCCGATGATGGAAAGTGAGTGTTGATTTGAGTTTCGATGATGGAAAGTGAGTGTTGAATTGAGTGTCGATGATGGAAAGTGAGTGTTGAATTGAGTGTCGATGATGGAAAATGAGTGCCGAATTGAGATTAGATTATGGAATGTGAGTGTCAGTGATGGCTAATGAGTGTAGAATTCCTTGCATCCAGTACTGTGTATGTGTAGCTAGGTTCTGATGGTTCAATGTATTCCTGGTCCTACATAAAAGTAAACTTTGCTAACATGTTCACTGTCAGGCTTATTTAATTAGCAGACGGCATGCTGTTAAATATTCGAATGTAAATAAATAATAGGATGTTATTTGACTTCTTTTAGTTTATGTGTGCTGAGTGTAGTCGATTAGGCTGATATAAGTAAGTGAGGAGCTTAATGTAGAATGGTCATGTGTTGACGAATATGTTGGTGACCTACTGTATGTGCATAAATCGAATGCTAGTGGTCTGATAATATTTTGGGTTATTTACGAAGATTTTTATCGATGTGTGCTATGACAAGCTTAAAATGTCCAGTAAACTTGTAGAGTAGGTCTCTTGTTTCGGAGACTTTTGTCGTAAGGCTTAACAAGGATCGACTTTGAAGGCTTTGAAGATGTATGGTACTGGACATGTCTTGGCTGTAGCTATATCAACACTGAAGGTCCTCTGAACTGTAGATGAGAGGTACAAAAAAATTGACTTTGGACCTAGCCTGGTATCGTATAAATTATTTTAGTCATGTGTTGTAGTCATTTGGAGTCAGTTGGATGTTATGTGTAGCTCTACATAATATTTAAATTTGGGTACCTACTTTAAATTTTGTTTGGGTTGTTTATGTTCCATTGATTACAGACTCTTGCTCCTCTATTAAGTCTAAATTAACCGTGTATGTAGGATGTGTGATTAGTTGATTGTATATATAATTTAAATTCACATTCCTTGAAATTCCTAATTTTTTTAAGTAATAACAATGGATGATGTATTGACTTGCGTATTATACAAGCGAACATGGTTATTTAAGCGAGACTTAGACAGCAGGTCCCTCAGTCCACCTCTTGTAGTGGTGCAGTGCAGATCTGATGATTTGGCTTGTCTGCATATAAGTCTTGTATATGAATATTGATGTGTATCCGAACTCAATGGTAGCAACGTCGACATCGGTACAAATCCCAATGGTGGCGGGGTCAACGACTGCATAGATCTTGACGGAGGGTCTCGCGTCTTCACCGGGGTCCCTGACGACGGAGGTGATGATGATGAAGCAGATCTCGATGACAACGATGAGAGCAGCTCCAGAGATTCCGATGGTAACGAGGCTACCATCTCCAGAGATCCCGATGATGGCTGTATCTACTGTCTCTTCACTCCAAGAGACTTTAATGTGTGCATTATCGAACGCAGAGGAGACTCCGATACCTGCAACTACATCGCATTTGGTAAATACAAAATTTTGTGAGCAATTCCCAGCTTCTGTATCAGTCGTGTATACATCAGATTCTTTGGCATCCAGTACAGATGATCTGTCAATGCCGACTGGGAAATCTCCAGCTCATGCAACATACGGGACTTCGTCGCCTACAACAGCAGTGCACATTGAAAGTAAGATACTTTCCGAGCCGTCGGTGACTCAAGGTCTAACGATGATACATCTGTGTACGTACTGTGACAAAAGTTTTAAATACCGTCAACATGCAAGAAGACATGAAAATCATGTCTGTAGAAGAAACGCTAATCGTGTGACATTTCCGTGTGACCCGTGTGGTGTACATTTCACAAACAAAAGTAATTTGATTAGGCATTGTAAAAGCAAAGTTCATTTGCAGGTTGTACATCGGGGAAGCGATGGTAATTGCGATGAGTATCTGTATCAGTGCTGCTACTGTGGTAAACGATTTGAACGACTACGAAGTACACGCATCCATGAAAAGCATGGCTGCAGAAGAAATCTTGACCGTGTCAAATTTCTGTGTGAGAAGTGCGGTATACAGGTTACACGAAAATTTTACTTGAAAAAACATTATAAATTTTGTAAAGGAAGGTCTCTAGCATAATTTCTGGCCCTCTAAGGTGTTACACTCCTGAACTGATGTATCGTGATCTGTATGAATTATTTGTATTTTGTCACTCTTAATACGAACTATAATAATTTATTTTAATAATATTGAATGTTGCATAGACTGAGAAATGTAAAAAATATATACAGTGTCAGATTTTATTGTGTATAAAAGTACAATTTTAAATAAATTATAGAATTAAAGATTTTTTTATTTATTTTTCCCTAACCTACATCGTTTATCTTAATGTAATAAACTACATGTGACACGTAATTTAGGTCGGGTTTGTAGTGTCCGTTTTGTCTTGTTTGTGTGTATTATTTTGTTTTACCAATAATGATGAAGACAGTTTTTTTTTTTGCTAAAATTATTTTTGAATGTGTATGTCATCTGCATTCTTAAGATTTTTTATGGGAGATGTTTTGGTAAAGTGCTGGTACAGGTAATACCGTAACATTAGAGCAAATCTGACTAGGAACTTGATTTATTATTTTTGAGAAATAATTTATTACTTCCCGAAATAAAACTAACAGACTTGTGGGAAATTTCTGGTCTTAAATCGTAACCTGTCATATATTGGTGTACACTACGGAGGTGATATTAAAAAATTAAAGAATGTTTATCAATTGACCACACTTCGGGGTATGCTGGTGCACTGGATGGGCTGTATCAGTAAGATTCCGGATACTTGGAAAGCGGTTCTTCGTCCAAGTTACTCATTCCTTCGTTGCTGATTACTAACATGAATTTTTACAACATGGGAAAATGAATGTATACTGGCTAAGGTCTTGATTTAAAATATTTTGCTGCTTATAATTATCAGAGTATTGAGTATGCTATTGGGTTTGAATCTGTTATATACACTACAATTTTTTTTATAGTAGCGAGTTATACATTCGAGGGCTGATTTTCTGCTCTGGATCCGTGTTTAGCACTTTTAAACTGTTTCCAGCTAGTAATTTACATGAGCTTTATTACGATTTCACTGGAGTTTTACATGTAATGAGTTGGAAGGCTGGCGACGTTATGTATGCATGTCTTGAACAAAACATATGAGTGTCGCAGCATTCTGCCAGCTTGTAATTCCCCGCGCGAGGGGTCAATGTTAATTTGCAGGTGATGGTAGGCGTGTCTCGATCGAGAAGTCTCTGCCTCTATCCTTGAGAATTTTTTTTGCGGTTGGCGTGCTTCAATTTATGTACTTTTGACTAGACGTACGTGAATAATTTTAAATTCGTATGCATTGGAACATATTTTCTACATGCGGTAAGAAAAATACAGAGTTGCTACAATGACTGAGATAGGTATCGAACACATGGTTCTTACCCTATGAGTGACTAGCACTTGTTTGACCTATCTCCACTAACCCTCGTTTACTTTGTGATATAGATGGGACATGGTTGTTTTCAGACAGATGCTGGTTAAAATGTCTTGGACAAAGTGTTCTTTGTGGAAATTACTATGTGTGGTAATTATTTTAGTCGAAGTGGTAATTTAATAAAACGTGTAAAAATAACGTGACGGTTTTTTTTTGTGTAAACAAATTAATGATAGTATGGATATGTATGTAGAAATGGTGGTATACCACATCTCTTGAAGAACGCTGCATGGTATATATAATGAAAGACTCTTGTGCTCAAGAAACTCTACCTACTAAAGGTGAAAAGGATGGTACGGTTCCTAAGATGAAATGAAAGGAACTTTGATGGTTTTTTTCTATATACTAAGATGATTTAATTGGGTTTGGGATGATGGGTTGAAGGATTAAATAATATAACTGTACACACTAGCTTTTACAGAAAATGAGAATGGAGCTCACAAGATTGCGGGCAAATCACTGACAACTGAAATGTGGAAACGATATCATAAAATGAGTGATATTGATGCAGCTCATGGCAATATTGATGACAGCTACGAAGATGATGTCTTTACGTCTGTGATAGTGACACGGACGCGGAGATTTTAAGACAAATAATATTATTAATATAGAAATGATGGAAGCCGTAGCACGCCGATCGTGACGAGAAACAAATATTGAAGGATGCTGATGGTTTCGGGAAGACTGAAACTAATGAAGGTAACAACACTGTGAAAAGTGAGAATACATTCAAGCCTATATTTAGCAGATCCTCCATACTTTGTATAAATGGTGGACTCCTGAAAAGGAAGCATACAGGCGATGAAGACACAATTCGACATCAACGATATTGAGTTCTTGCAGTAATCTGGGTGAAGACGTTGTCTTCTACGGTGATTGCTACAGTGACTCTGAGGCTGTTTACAAAGGCATAGACTGTGATGCAGAACCTAAAGCTGACAAGATCGAAGAATGTGGTGGTGTCCTGAGACCGAAGCGATGGAAACGTCGTGTTATAATAAATATATCTGATCAAGCTTGTGATGATCACTGGCTCGATGATGAAAGTAACCCTGAGGTTGGTGTTAAAACGGAGGACAGCAGAGATCAGAATATTTATAATAAAGGTGCAAGGAAGATGGTGGCAGAAGAGATTGATTCCACATCATGGAAAGATCCAAACATATTGGTTGACCGGCTAAGACTGGTGGTGGCATCTGTTCGTAGAGGAAACTACTCGCATATCGTGGAAGTTACGACCATACTTAAAGAACTTCGGAACGTTGGCTACATACAATAATCATTTGATTAACTGTCATGTGTGTACTAATGAAAAATAAAATGAATTATTTATATTTTAAAAAAGTATGATTTATTTCTTGTATCCTGATTTCCAAATAAGCCTGTGTTTCCGCTACTGTATGTGTGATCATTCCGTTTCCTGTGTGTACTGTGTGTACGTTCCGATTTCCTGTGTGTACATTCCGTTTTCCTGTGTGTACATTTCGTTTTCCTGTTTGTACATTTCGTTTTCATATTTGTACATTTCGTTTTCCTGTTTGTACATTTCGTTTTCCTGTGTGTACATTTCGTTTTCCTGTGTGTACATTTCGTTTTCCTGTTTGTACATTTCGTTTTCCTGTTTGTACATTTCGCTTTCCTGTTTGTACATTTCGTTTTCCTGTGTGTACATTTCGTTTTCCTGTGTGTACGTCCCGTTTCCTGTGTGTACTGTGTGTACTTTTCGTTTTCCTGTGTGTACTGTGTGTACTTTTCGTTTTCCTGTGTGTACTGTGTGTACATTGCGTGTTGGAGACGAGTAGCTTCATTGACATATAGTTTCGTAGCCATGCGGTCTTTTAGTAATGCAGTCTTGCAGCCATGTATAACTCGGAACCAGCTAGATCCTTTTAGACTCGTAGCCTTGTAGCCTCGTAGTCTCTGAGACTCGTAGCATTGTAGCCCAGTATCATTGGAGCTGTTGAAAGAAAAGGCAGTTGGAGCATTTGGAGGCCGTTTGGAGCATTTTGAGGCTGTTGGAGCATTTGGAGCTGTTGGAGCATTTGGAGCTGTTGGATCATTTGGAGCTGTTGGAGCTAGGAAGTAGTCGTTGCACGTCTATGCAGGGCTAAATGTTTATACGATTGCTGGCTTTCGCAAGTGATCCTGTAGTAGGATAGAAATTGAGTAATAAATATTGTGTTTGTAAAAGACTTTGTGGTGTTTTATTTCTCGAACCTTACACTTTTCTGGTATTTAAATTAAATTTATTTTAAGCTTCTTCCTGGATCGTGCCAAGGACCTTAGTCGATCTAATCAATCAGTATATAGATTACAAATTTATTTAATTAATTTTGAACTTTTTCCCGAATCTCTAGCATTACAATTACGAATTTTCAATACGGTGGTCTTGATGTCTGATAGGATGATGGTAGTAGAGGATTTAAAGTCTCTTTCGGAATGTTGAACATGGTTTATTGAAGTTATTATTTTTTTCATAAAATTAAACATTATTGCAACGATCGAGGATCGAACCAAGGACTGGAGCGGATCGAATCGATATGTAAGTTAATGAGTGATTTTTTTGATGAATTTTGGATTTTTTCCGCTTTTCTAGCTACATTATTACATGATTTCAAGATGGCGTCCGAATTTCAAGATGGCGGGGTCACCTCGGTAATAAATGATTACTGCACTGTAGCAGGTTAGAATAAAATTAACCAGATGGAAATGTACTCTATATTACGAGTACACGCACAATATGGTGTACTCCAGCAGGTGGTCGCTCCTGGTAGCATGTACTGAACATTAAATGTCGGATCCATGATGGTCGACAAGGACAAAGTCAAATTTCAAGGTCAAATTCAAATTTCAAGGTCAAAGTCAAATTTCAAGGTCAGGATCAAATTTCAAGGTCAAGGTCAAATTTCAAGGTCAAGGTCAAATTTCATGGTCAAGGTCAAATTTCAAGGTCAAGGTCAAAGTTCAATGTCAACAGTTGAGGACAAAGGTATGGTGAACAGAAAATTATTCTAACATGGTAACAGCACACTCTAGCGGACGAAAACAAGATGGTGATCTTCAGCGGACGAAGACAAGATGGCAGCCGTCACGAAAAGTGCAACGGTGGTTTTAAGGATTTTTTATTTTTTAATTATGTTGATTAATTTTTTTAATGATTTTTAAATTTTTTCCCGAATCTCTAGCATTAAAATTACGGATTTTCAAGATGGCGACCATAACGATAATTGCAACAGTTACATCTTAATACAAGATTGCAGTTCTGTCTTGAACAGGCAGTGCTATTATTACTTAAAATTAAAAAAAATTACAAGTCCGAATATGCATGTTATTTTTTTATATACCTTATTTAATTCTCAGTCTGGTAAATGTCTCGATAGCCGAGCGGTTAAAGGCGTGCGTTTTCCTACGTAGAGATCAGAGCTGCGCTGGTTCGAATCAC
Source organism: Bacillus rossius redtenbacheri (assembly GCF_032445375.1). Lineage (NCBI taxonomy): Eukaryota > Metazoa > Arthropoda > Insecta > Phasmatodea > Bacillidae > Bacillus > Bacillus rossius. The sequence continues at coordinate 335,060,785 of NC_086330.1, read as the reverse complement.
AGCGCTTCCGATATATTTTTCATAAATAAAAAAATTTAATATGTCGATAAGGACCATAATAGCTATGGAAGGTAATGGAACATCGACCTTGTGTGACGAGACAGAGCGACGCTGGCGCTCTCTAGGAACAAACCGCAGAAACATATTCGACGGTATCCAATATTGCGGCCTGCAGCGGAACAGAAAAAAAACATGAGCGCCGCTGGCGCTATCTAGGAACAAGCAACAGAAACAAAGTCGACGGTATCCAATATGTCAGCCTCCATCGGAACAGAAAAAAATCAATATGGCGACAGAGAAGAAAATTTCATCATAATGAGTGGGGCGCTCGATTTAAAGATGGTGGATCCAATATGACTGCCGTGATCTACTTGTTCCGTTACGTTGTGTCCCGTTACGTTGTATCCCGTTACGCTATGTCCCGTTACGCTATGTCCTGTTACGCTATGTCCCGTTACGCTTATCCAAGATGGCTGCCGTGACGTCAAACACCAAGATGGCCGCCGTGACGTCAGAATCCAAGATGGCGGACACCGGTACCGGCACCACCGCCTGGCGCCTGTCCCCGGACCGGCGATCCTATACTACTGTTGTGTCAGAATATGTTGTCTATAAGTTGAACCTTCTTAAATACATAAGTAAACTGACTGCCTATCACATTAATATCGTTCACGGCAGCACTCCATGTTAGATAAGGCGGCTAATCAATTAATGCTCTCTCCGCAAACGCAAATCTCGTTTTCCACAGGACTAAGTTACGTGACCCATCTTATATATTAAAAAAAATTGCCACTCTCGCTGCCTCCGATAACTACAGCATGTGGTAGTACATAAATAAATAAGACAGCTAATCTAATAATGCAGTCTCCACGCATTCGTCGCAGATCCTAACTTCAACAGCACACAATAGGTTATATGAGCAGTCTCATCTACTGAAACAGTTTAGCTGCCTCCCTGACTGACATCGATCCCTGCAACACACAATGGTAGATAAGACGGCCCATCTAATAGTGCCGTCTAAATGAGCCGTCGCTTCTACTTAAACAGTTTAACTGCCACCCTTATTCTGCAGCACATTAACTATTTCTTAATTTTGCGTTCTTTCTGTCAATCTAGTTGCCCTTCACCTTCGCAGCACACTTAAAGAGAATCATAGAATGATTTAGAATCACAAAGAGAGTTAAACTATTGAAGCAGTTCCACTGACTCTCTGCCTGGTCTCTACCCGTTCATCAGTTTTTTTAATTTGTTATCTGGTGCGATTGGAATTTTTACAAGGTAAGGATATGCACAAGGGTGTTTATATGTACCTCTTTTACCAGAGTAAATTCTTTTCTATAGTTAATTATTATACACAATTTTTCAAAATAAGTCATTAAACATCTCGTCCAACTTTACGTCTATTCCATAATGGACTGCAATTATAATTTGTTAGTATGTAATAAAGAATTATATAAAATAATACATTTTTCTGTTTTGTGTATTTACAGTAATATCCTTGATTTTATTTCGATTTTTTTCAATGCATATATATTTGGTTGTGTACATAAATAAATTATCATGTTTTAATATTTGATTGTTTTTTATATGCGGGTTTGTTTCATTTGTTTAAGTATCCCTGAGGCTGAGCAGGTATAGTAAGGCAGTTGAAGGCCTGCAAACAGCCGATCCACGGGACGAACCTGCACCAGAAGCTGAGAGCTCCGAGGGCATCGTCAGAGACTAAAAGAGATGCGCCTTGCCAACGAGAGACTAGCTGAATAACATCAAGCCATGTGGAAGACATACGTTAGTTGTACTTAGGGCTCTTGAAAGAAGATTTTGATGAGATACCTTTAATCTTCGTCTTGTTAAAGGTATCTCAGCCATGTCTTTCTTTTATTGTAAACATGGATGAATAGGCCTCTCGGGGAAATTCACCATGTATAAAAAACAAAGAGTTAACGAATCGAGCGCTGTACCTCCTGAGGACATCCTCTAATGTGATTTTTAAACCAGCGCAAATCGCAAGAGACGCAGAAATACAAGTATGGACGAATGATAGTGTTAGGATTTACGTAAAGTAACAAATGATAAAACGAATCCGGGTGTGGTGAGAAATTTCCGTGCCTATACTAAATTGGACGTTCAATACACGTGAACTTTTGAAGGTGGTGCAGGCGGTTTCAGGTCATTATAATACAAAATGACCCAGCACTCAAGCCAAGAACAGTTTGTATACAAATTAGTTACTGTCATTAATTTAAAAAAAAAATCATAGTGTGTCATATTTATTGAGTTTTAGGCATTTTAGAAAAAAATTTTAATCCCAAACTTGAACCAAATTATTAGATACTGGGACTAAAAGTTATTGCAAAATAATTTTATATAACTCTACTATTCAGAACAATGATTTAGTAAAATTAAAATTCTATAATTTTAAGAAAAAAATATTTGTAAACTTACGCGGCAAAAAAACTAGGGTATATTTCACTAGTTATACTGAAAATAAATTACCGTGATAACTTAGCAAATTATTTGGAATTATGGCTAGTAACTTGCTAAGTAAGACAGTATTTTTTACAGAATGACTAGTCAAACCTACCCGACTAACGATTTTTTGCCGCACAAGTCTTATAAATAATATTTTTGCCAGTACATAATAATTTAGTGCAGGATGGGGATTTAAAATTTAACTCTAACACTATGACGATTTTTGATTTCTTGTTTTTGTTTCTCAGCTGTTTTCGGTGTGACGTTAGGTTTTGAAACATCCTGTAGATTCACGTTAAACACTTTTAAACTGGTAGAATTTTTTTTGCCTACATTTTGCCAAATTAAATAATATAAATACTTGATACTTTTTACATAATGATCTGTATGCAAGCTACGTATAGGTCTTTACTACTCTGTTGACAAGTTCATTTTCGGCATTCTACATTTATTTTAGTTGTTTCCATGAAAACGTAATTTTATTATGGCAAAGAAACTACACGACGGGATATTGGTTTGTTTATGTTGGTAGAGCACAGGCGCCATGTAACCTGCCGATCCATTACCTGGACAAGGAACGTTTTAAACTTTTAATACTTAAATAATTATTTTATACTGAGTTTGTTATTTTCAATCAATTTTATTATTCAATTAAGAGTTATTTTTATTTTGTTAAACTATGTTAGCTCTTGCTCGTTGCTTTTGAAGTTTTGGCGTCAGTGTAACGGCACGGAAGTTTGAAGTTTAAATTCTAACTAGAAGAATATTTTATGTCCCAATGCCGAAGATAAAAACTACTAGACACTTGACCGTCCTAGCTACATTCATTTGACGCTGTTTCGTTTTTTTTAAATCCATTCACCGCGCGAACTGTGCCTGGTAAAAGTTTGGACTCGTGCCCGAAAGTCCTGCATTGTGATTTTTTTTTGCACGCGTCCGTCTAAACTGCAGTCGAGGCCTAAAGGTCAAAAAAAGAAACAAAACAAAAAGCACACAGTTTAGATCGCACAGACTGCAGAGCGGTAAACGGAAATAGAAGACGTTTGGAGGGGAGCGGGAATACGGGAATTCATTTCTGCGGCGAGCTGGCAGTTGGCAGCGCGTGGATGCGGCCGCACGTTCTTTTCTTGAAGGTTCGGTTTGAAATGGCAGAGGGGAAAGGAAGGCGCCCGTATGGCGGGACGAGGCCGCGTTTGACAGTTGGCAGAGCCGACACTGCGCGTGCGCGGAGCTGTTCCAATTCTCCCGCCCGCCCAGCTGGAGGAAGATTCACTGAACCCGAGTGAGACGCACGAAAAATTCGCGTTCGTGCAGTTCCGGATTTTTTTCTTGCTGTTGTAAAAGTTAGGTTAAGTTAGGTCTGTTTCACAAATAAATTCTCGCATAAATTGTTCTATGTTTCTTTTTCCCTAAAAGGATATGTTTTCTGAAGTCTAGGTGATCGTACCTAAAGTTAAGAATTAGTTGGGTTAGGTCAGCGACATTTAAACGACTCTTAAACGGTTAAAATATTTTATTCCAACCACTAAGTTGCACGAGCGAGCGGTGAACTTCGGATACATTCGGGGACTGACTGGGAGTATGTGGATCTCGGGCTTACCGCCCCGCTGACCGACATAGCAGTGAGAGAGAGAGAGAAAGAAAGAAAGAGGGGGAGAGAGAAAGAGAGAGAACAGCTCGCGCGCGGCGTCTGTTGTTTGTTGTTAACAGCCAACAAGGCCGGCGGAGAGCGGACTTCGTGCGCAAGATGTCGGCAGTTTCATCCGTGACTCTGGTTTGCGCTACGCTGCTGTTGGCGAGCCACATACGAGCAGGTACGAGCTGCGCTCCAGCTAGATAGAGCCTCGAGCCTCTGTTAAAACCCGTTCTACAATGGAACGGAAACGGAGATGAATCTCATGGAACAGAGTTTCTACAATAGCACGTAGTCGTATTAGCTCGGCGATGCTGAGCTCTTCCGTTTACGTTGCTCCGTACAACTAATAGCTCTATATATATAATATTTCATAACCTTGAAATGCAATCTCAATTGGTTGTCATTTGTTACATTTTCGTGCATTGTGGAAGCAGCAGACGCGATAGTGCAATGTTACGTTAGATCCGTCTCCGTTTATGGGATCCGTGTCCGTTTCCGTGCCATTGTAGAACGTGCCTTAAGGCGGAAGTTAATAAACTGCAATAGAACGCAACACGCAACCAATACAAGAAAATCACCGTGGTTTAAAAAGCACGGAAGTCGCAAAACGTCACCAACCCTACAACTTAAAAATTGTAAGACAGTAGAAAATTAATTTCTTTTCCAGGCCTTTTTAATCATTCTTGTTCATCATTCAAACATAATGAAGCTTGCAATAATTTGATTTAAAGGTATGATTTTCTTTCACTGTGCGAAAATTTAACGAGGTAAAACTTCATGTATATAATAAAAGCAGCATGTGGCATGTGGTCTTTCATGCACGTACATAATGTCTTGGTCTTTAACAGTTTTCGGAACACTTCGTTTCAAATATGGAAGGCGGAAACGGAAGCCGATACGCAAGAAGTTGAAAGTTGGGCGCGGCTATGTTGCGTAGTTTATAAACAATGATTTGAAAACATTTTTCGTTGAAAATCTTTTTGCGTCTATTGTTTCTTTGGTTATTGCGCTTCTTGCTTAGTTTATAAATTAGGCATTAAAGAGCCATGTCTAGTCAGTTATGTATCCGTGTTGGTGAGGAGGAATGATTAGTGCGAAGCCAGCTGGTGTTTCTAGCGCGGTATCGCCTCTGAAGTGGCGCTCAGTCTTTTCGTCGTGCATAGGACAACTATGAAATTTGAGCGGTAAACATTACAGTATATGGCGTAGAAATTAAGTTAAAGGTGTAATCCATGCAAGGCCCTTGGGTGCTTACAAAAAACCTTTACCGTGCGTTTCATGTAATATTAATAAAAAATCTGAAAACACGCGTTTCAACCCGAAAAATACAAGAAATACGGAAACAGGACTACTCTAACGCCCTTGGAGTATTCTTGAATGCGTTTCATAATCAGACGCCGCTGTGATATTAGTACCTAAAGATCGCAAGCTTTCGCGTCCATCGTCTGGAGTTGCTTGGCTTCTGGGTTGTAGCCGCGTCGAAGGCGAAGATAATCACCGACGTTTCGGTCGACGTTGCAGTCGCCCATCATCAGGGAGCAGTTGCCTACTAACCCAGAAGCCAAGCAAATCCACCGCCCTGATATGCCAAGCAGTTTTCAAATTGCGTGGTTTCATCTGAAGCTCTCTGCACGCCGTATGTGTGCTCTGGAAGGCGCGGGCCCGTTTAGCTTGCGCCGTCGGATCGCAAAGACAGAGTTGGCTCGACCTTTTCCGTGAAATGTCAGGGAATGCTTGGACGTGTAAGGCTCGGGGACACAGTTACCCTCCGTATTATTTAATGTAAAAATAATTTTTAACCTCGCAAATAAAAAAAAAAATTATATGTGTAAACGGTACCGTTGCCATAACTGTAAACGTGAGCAGCGCCTATTGTGTAGGTAAATTTTAAGGTTTCATATAAATTATATTAATATTTTTCCCATCAGAGTTAATTCAAGCATTAAAAAATACTCTCTAAATTGGAGCTGGTGGTTACCTCCTGAATGCCTAAAAATAAAAAATAATAATAAATCTAACATTATAACAAAAAATTAAAGAATTTAAAGCAGACAGTATGCCAAGAGGTTCTATTCTCCTCCCCAATTAAAAAAAAAAAAAAAAGAAATCTTTGTTCGCTCCTGCTGTCGACTGGGGCGGGTCACGTGCCGTGCGAACGAGGCTTCACATTTCTAACATCGCCATACTGTGACGCCCAAAACATTGCGGAAAAACCTGCTAGTAGTATATGAATGTTCCTCCTGCGGCTGGAGTCGGGAGTGTGGTGCCGGTGCCGACTGCCATTTCGATTGCGACGTTGCGGTGGCCATCTTGGCTGACCTCACCTTGACTTTGACCTTGACCCAAGCCGCAATCTTGTATTCAGCCATATTGAATTATGACGTCAAGTCCGCTATTTTGTTTACTAGAACTACCCGCCATCTTGGATTCTAGAACTTTCCGCAATTTTTAATTATCGCGTCACATCCACCATGTGGAAAATTCGTAATTATAACAAATTCGGAAAATACTACAATATTTACTAAAAAATTAATTAATTACAGTTCTAATTTAAAAAACGCACTAACATCGCGAACTTTGATGTTCTAGGGTCGTACCCGGCTAGACCAAAAATAGCGACGGGTCTTTCCTTAGTGGAGGCTAACACCATACTGACCCCCTCCCCCCCCCCCCCACCCACAATCACCAATATCACGGCAGATATAACCCCAACCAGTATGACGTCATCATGGCCATATTGGGTCCTCCATTTTGTTTTCATCCTCTAGATTTTTATACCGACATCTTGATTTAGTTTTTACCAACTATGGGGCAAAAGTGCAATAACCAGATCGTCAGCTGTCTTAGCATTCACATGTTGTTGGTCATTTTGGCCACCATTATGAAAATTTGTAATTTTTTACCTAAAAATTCGGAAAGAATTCCAAAAACTGTAAAAAATATATATTACCTATTAATATAATGATTGAGTCGATCGATTCCTGTTCTTGTTTTGATCCCCGTTCGATGCAAAAAAAAAGTATTTTAGCTCCAAAAAAACTTCATTTAATAAATATGACGAAATTTCTCTAAAAAGAGGCTTAAATTTCCCATCTACCAGCCTCCAGTAAGTAACCAATGTTATATTGTCCACCATATTGAAAAACTTAATTATTAACCTATAATTTCTGAAAAATTCATAAAATCATTAAAAAAAATTATATATATTTTTTTAAATTAGATTGATTTCCGTTCTTGATTCGATCCTTTGTCAGTGCTAAAAGTAAATAATAATAAGATTATTTATTAAGTATTTTTTTCTTCATTACTTTTTAACGAGTGCATAGATACTCATTACTAAGAACACGGATAGGTACTATTCAAGATAACTGCCGGAATGAACAAATATGTTACTTGGTATCAATATGCCTACATAGAGACCATATTCGGCGCACCTTATCAGTACTACATGCATATATACCAAACAACACCGAACCGTTAAACCTTCTTTTTCTATAGGTACTTTAAAAGCCCTTCAAACAAGCGCCATGACCTATTCAAACAGACAGAACCAAGAATTCCTTAAAATACCGTTTTACACTTACGTACTAAAATACCAAGAGGTTTTTAACTATTAAATCTTCAATCCGTAATACAGACTTGACTTTACACATTCTACTCGGTCGGATAACCTACGATACAATACGATTGGCAGAATACGGTAGAATACTATCGGCAATATACTATATGATACGATTGGTACTATAATATTGGCAGGATACGAAAGGATCTGGCTCCTTTTTCATTTTTCGAACATTGACTTTTGCAACATTGAATTAAAATTGTAAATTATACATGTTAACTCGAAGAACCAGGTATACTAACATTTCATGTACTTACTCCATGGGCTCTTTAGGCACCAAAAAATTTAATGTAGGTATGTAAGAATGTTATTAAATAGAAGTAATTATTCTATTAGAAATTTTTTTATTAATTTTTTAAAAAAATGTTAGATCAAAACAAACTGAAGTTTTATTCTATAAATCCCGCTAGCTCAGGACTTCAAGTATGGAAGATATTTCATATGTGCAAAAATAGTCTCCTACACATAGAGAAGCATAGCCTGTCAACTAATCCATTTGGATCGTCCCTTAATCTGTAATATGTCTCTTATGTTGTTGCTTCCAGCTTCTTTACACCTTTACTGACAATATTCATGAATTCTCTACAGTCTTCGATTTCATCGCAAGCCTCAAAAGTCACCATCACCATCGTTGCTATCAGCAGCATTACCATGAAAAGGTCATTGCCATTAATTTTATCAATTCGTTTCCACATTTTTGGTCTCAGGACATCACCAACATCTTCTGTCTTGCCAGCTTAAAATTATTCTATATTTTTATCATTTTCTGTACAGCTTTGGTTGTAGTGGTTTCCAGTATTATTATTGTTACGATTATTAAATATAATCGTTGTGGAAAAAAAACTACGGTGTTTGTAAATGGATAGCCCAATTAATGATTTTATTGCACAGTTTTATTGACTGCTAATATTTACAACACTAATAAATAATCTTACTTAAGCCTACTAATCAATTACACTTAAAAATGTTTATTTCCCAGTCTCTCTTTGGTTTTTACACAACGCACACCTCGCTGGGCCGCACCTCTGGCCCAACTCTCGCCGCAGCACTCCTCGTGGACCTCCGTCGCTGGACTCCGTCGCCACACTCCGTCGCCGCCGTCGCATTTCCTTTCGCCAAGGATCCGCTCGACGCTTCGCTCGGAATTTCGCTCGGAACTTCGCTCGGGACTTTCGCCGGAACCCGCGGCACTCTCGCTACCCAACTATCACCAGAAATTCTCTCGCCCCGACTGTCGCCCAGACTGCCGCGGAGGCTGGCGTCCCGGTCTTATATAGAACCTCGCGCCCTTCCAGAAGTCACGAGTGCGACTGGGGCCAGTCGCGTCATTCCGCGCCGACCCGACGCCGGAAGCGTCGAGAAGGGTATCGGCAGCTCGCGCGATGGCCCGCGGGATTCCCAATTGCTGCCAGGTGCCTGGTAAGGGCGCCGAGGCTGAGCACCGCGCTATGAGCGGAGAGGTTGGAGGGGGTAGTGACGACCCCCTAATCCGCCAGGCGCTCGTGGCATGTCTGACGTCAGTAGCGGCCACGTGACGTCAGTGGCCGTGCGGGGCCGCCAGCCAGCTCCGAACCTGGCGTGCGCCGCGGCCCTGCTTGCGTTCGTAACATTATTTAATCCTTCAACCTGAGTAACAGAAAATTCACCAGCAAATTCTGTAGGAAGGTCAATCAATGCCTTCATGTCTCATCTTAGGAAACTCGTCAACATCTCACTAGCTTTAAATGTAGGCGATGCAGATGTCCAAGTGTGATGATTTATACCAATTGCACAACATTCAGCACAAACGCAGTATTTTTTTTTTCTCATCAAACGAAAATAGTATACCTCCGCAGGGATTTGTGTTTTTTTTTTTTGTCACTTCGTCCAGCTGAAAGCTTGTTAAAATTTAGCATTTTCTGCAAAGGGCTCTTTGCACAATTGCTTTTCTCATGACATCGAGCATAGTGAACGAAATGCGACAGTACCCACACATATATAGTGACGATGCCACTACTGATACTTTTGGAACTAAGCGCTGACTGTTCTTAATATATCTTCAAATTTTCTTCCATAATTGAAACAGAAAATTATCCATCCAAGGTTGAGCACTCTCACTTTCAAAAATTTTTCTTAATATTATAGCTCTTATATGTGCACATTCAAATATGTCGTCAGTAAAAGTTAATTCATCTCATGCAAGAAACATTTTGTAAATAGTTCCGATTCTTGCCAACAGATATCCCCACATGTTGTGCTGAATATGTGTTTGTGTGTGTTTGTGTGGGATGCGGGATGCGGGATGCGGGATGCTCACTCATGGTCGCAAGAAAATGAGGGCTTCGCTAGAGTATGTATTCGTCTTGCATGATAGTGTTTCTCAGCTTTTTTTTAAGACATAGTAATCGACTGAATAATGAACCAAATGACTGCTTCTCAATATATCTCAATAATAAAATTCCTCGGAGGATTGATGTCTCAAATAAAACTAGAAGCAAACAGAGAAAACGACAGAAGTCTCGCAGGAAAAAAATATGAGCACACGGATAAAATTTACAAGTCTTGAAAAATGTCTACGAGACTTAAATCATTTCCATTTTTATATGTTGGAATGAAGCTACGGTACGCTTGGCTCCTACACTGACTGCATGCAATAAAGAAAGTTTTCCAAAGTTCGAGATTACTGTTAATTCTACACGAAATAAATTTTAAAATAATTATATGTTTCATATTTGATATGCATTGTAAAAAATATATATATTTTTATGATCACATACTGCTTGAATCGTAAACTTCATACCATATTTAGACCAAGCCAAAGAATAAAACAGAAATTATAAAATGTTATACATATAATACAATTAATATAAGATGTAAGGGACACTGTTTAAAACTCGAAATTATTAATTTGCAAAAAAAAAGTACTTCTTAAAGTGTTGAAATACTGTCAATGAGAACGTAAATATAACTATTGTTTTTTTTAATCCTCGTCCTGAAATGAGTAATTAATACTAAAAATGTAAAATTAGGGCCCTAGGTATTTTGTCACGTATAGAGGCTCAAAATGGCGTCACTATTAAGACCATAATGGGGTCCGAACCATTTGGATCCCGAGTCAGGTTTTTTTGTTGAATTAGATTTATTTTGTCTTTGTTTTGACATTAAAAAAATTGAAATATTTTATTTCGCACTCTTTTATGGGGTGTGGACGCTGTGGAACACGATATTTAAAGCGTGTGAGGCACACCATCTCCTTTAGCCTTTAGAACTGGGTCGCCGCTTGACGATCCATTAGAAGGGCGTGGCTGATGAAAACCCCGGACGTTTGTTCGATAACGCCTTGTGAATTTTTTTTTAAATTTATTTACTAACTTATTCACTTTCGCTTAAAGTCTCGTCGACAGGAGGTCCGTCAGAGGGGCACGAATCAAGACATCACTAATCAAAGGAAACTTCGGAGAGCAACCGTCACAGCGGCGCGGAGTTAAGGAACCATCCCAGCGCGCGCGTGCCTGGAGTGCTCGACCGTGGCGAACCAGGTCCATTCATCTTCTCGTGTTTCTTCCGAGAGCGCTGCTCTGAGGGTCCGCGATCTCGCACAGCCTCGCGCAACTTTCAGCCGCTGGAGCATAACCTATATTCTCACGTTCATTGGCGGTGCGCGACTGCGGAAGCTGTCGGCCTTTTATCTGATTGGTCTTTCCTTTTCCGACCGCCCAGCAAGTTCAGACGTGATCGTTAAATTTGAGTTTTCCTCTTTTAATGTTCATGAAAGATAAAATTCATTGTATTAAAAAAAAAGTGTGTTCGCCTTGGAGGTACGAAGTTACGTCGTAGGTGTGATCAGTGGCTGCCGCATGGGGAAAGGGGGTGTTGGGAGATGTAATTTTCCTCCCTCTCCCCTCTACACTAGGTCGAGAAAATTTTTTGGAAAATATCAGTCAGTCAGTATGTTATTTTGGCGATGCAAGGTGACATGTTAACAACAACTGCAGGTTAGACTGTGGGAGAAGCCGCGTTGCCTACGGCTACTTTTGTAGGCCCATGTGTCAAGGTGTTAGTGACAATGGTAATGAAAGTTTTTGAATACGTGTGTTCAAATGTTATTTTATCCTTTCACCCCCGCCCTCCACCCCAATTTTCCCATCCCTACCAAAAAATCCCTATATCCTCAAATGGATGTGTGCCGTTTTTGTTAAGTTGGTGGTTCAAGTCAAATTGAGAACGACCCCCGCACCCCACTCTCCCGACTGGATAAAAAAAAACACTTTTTTTTGTTATGATGGAGTTTAATGGTAATTCCCTGCTGATTTGTTGTTGACATCTTTGTTAAAATATTACTCACTTTATGGTAGCACTTCTACGATTCTGCCTTCAAGCTATTTAACTAAGTTCTGGAATTAGGTTTTATATAGCTACGGTTTTTTTACAAGCCAGTTACTAAACAGAATGGCTTCCCAGAACAGACACTCATTCCATAGACTTATGCCTCCATGGTATTCGCTGTGTTCGTAATCGTGCAAAATAATTTTTTTTATAGAATTTACGGTCATAGAGGATTTTAAATAACGCTAACCTGACCTAACCAACCTTTCATTATGGTTACGATTACGTAACGTAATGAACTTACTCTCCCAGAAAAAAGAATTGGTGGTCTGTAAAGTCGGTTTACTGACGATAGTTAAACGTGACAACGTCATAACAAAACATTGATGAAATGATTGCATACTTTTATGAATAAAATTGAATCATTTTTATTGAATTATCATTATTTTGTATTGATACAAAGAAGGAGTGAAATGAAATTTACAATTTAATAAATAAATTTACTTTTATTTGCACTCATTAATTCAAATATGTTTATTACTTTAACGAATACATTATTTTAACTATAACTTTTATACGTGTTAGCAATTTAACTTCTTCCAATCTGTGTTATTCTGTTAAGGATAGGACGATGATAGGAAAAGTATGAAACGAATGGGAGTGTTTCAAGTTTAATGTGCCTCGAAAAAGTCAAATCGATGGTTGTTCCAATCGAGTGGAAGAGAGATAGATGCGGCGCAAGCGTACAATGAGCGTAACGGGACACAGCGTAACGGGACACTTTTTCGTGCGTGCAGCCGGCGTTCAACGATTTATTTGACGTCACGTCAAAAAAAAATTTTTTATTTATTACACTGACCTCACCTAAAATTTACTTCGGTAAACTTCGGAACTGTTCGGGTTGTGGTTGTGGCTTTCATCCCTGTGAACTGTAGGCTATCCGTTCGTTTACGCTTGTTTGCGGTGTCCCGTCTGAGCGTGAAGAAACCTAGAGTGGTGCTCTGACTGAACCAGGCGCGGTCAGGGGTGGGGAGTAACCTTGTTGGGTAACAATCCCGTTAGCGAGCGCTGGAGCCCAAAGCTTCGAGGGCTTCTTTTGTTCCTGTGGCGGTAACCCGAAGGTACAGTCACTTCCAGCTGAAAGCAGACGCACACCGGTCGTCGACGCGCGCGCGGCCCTAATCGCACGAATTGGGTTTATTTCATTTTATTTGAGTCAACCATCCATTACTTGCCCTCTCGCCCATATCCGTTGGCATTGCTGGCATTGCTGACATCTGATACGTATGAAGCCGATAAGTGAACTTAGTCTTATTTAATACAATGTAAATAATTCTTAAAGTCATCCGCGCAATTCGCCCTGTGCGTTAACATATATATATATATATATATATATATATATATATATATATATATATATATCTTGGCCTTGGTAATTTTTTATGTGCAACATTTTAGCTCTCGGTATACGGCATTGGTTATGAGTAGAGACCCGGAAAATTCGCGGGTTCATTTCGTGTTATGCTAAAATTCAAATAATTATACCTTAGTGCGGCTTCTGTCATTGGTTCACTGTTAATCTGGAGGACTGAGGGCCAATTAGAGACCCTCACTCATAGAAGTGTCGAATCACAGGCCACCCAGTCGAGACGACTCACAAGTCAGCCGCCAATGAACAGTTGGCATTTGCCCGAGTGTGTAGAGGATATTGGAGTCTATCCTGGAGGTCATTGAACCCGCGAATTTTCCGGGTCTCTAGTTATGAGTAATATCGTGAATGAAATGGATGTCTCATGGAGCGGAAATATGTAACCACAGTAGGTACTGCCATCTGTGGCGGTTGGCGCTAACCAAAGTTCGCAATGTCAATGAGAAACCTTACAGTATTAACTGTTTAAAATGTTTAACAAGATGCGCAGTATTATAATAAACTCATTTTCAATCATTTTTTTTTTTTAGATTTTTTTCTCTATTATCGGTGCCATTATTATATTGTTAAATAAAACAATAAAATTATCCAATAGTCGCCGTAGTTGCTCCGGCAGCGAATTCTAGCTGCGGTTGCATAAAATACTTGTGATTCACGCTCAGAAATGCAGAGACTTTAAATTTCGTGTCCGAGTTAAGTGTATTTACAACATAAGAACACATTATTTTTGTGTGTTACCGAGGTTAGATGTTACACATCTCTGGCGAGTGCTGAAACACTAGCTCACGTTTTTATGCGTCCTTTTTTTGTATAACTTAATTTTTCGCACTGCGAGATTCTTTGAGCTGTCATTGCCTGATTATAATGAACGTAGTCTATCATGTAACCGCTGCACAGTGACCTGTGTTCACCTTTTATGGTGCCAAAATTCATTCCTAGCTATCCTACTGACAGTAATATTTTCGTAATTGGCGTACAGTAGAGCCAAGATTAACCGAGTATGCGTATCATTCTAGCTAACCAGAAATACCATTACCGGCAAAGACTGTCGACAAATTTGCTTGAGGACCTATCAAGTGATCAAACCGTTGTCAAAATCTAAAAGAAAATAATTTAACCTCATAAAGATGCAATTTACTCATTGGGCGAATCATGGAGTGAAGTGCAAGAATCTACACGGAAGGAAATATGTGAATGACCGTCGTATCGAGGAAGTTAAAGACACGAGGGTTGATGTGAACTGGATGGAGACCTGGCGGAATGCATTTGGAAGAGGGGGGGCGGGAGTACCCCGACATAATTCACGTGCTCACGGCAACGTCCGCCACGTTTCCCATCACTCACGAGATATCAAATTTCAACTCCGCCGGTAATCGAAACCGGATTTCCCTCGTTGGGAGGCAGGTGACCTTGACCTCTAAACCAATGTTGTCCCTGTGGGTAGTGGAGTTGAAAGGTAAGGTTTAAAAACAATACACAGTATTTCTCTTTTTTTTTAATTTTCGCTACATTGAAACCCGTTTTCAGTTTAATTGCCTCTTTGAAATTCTTCAAAAACAAAATACAAATATTTTAGACAACATTTCACAAATTCATTTGGGCATATTTGTTAAAAAAAACATTTAGAAAAAAGTTTACAGTGTATGCCTACTTCAATCTGGTCTGTAATAACTGGCTGAATTATCTCTCCTCTAGGTAATCCTCGCTCAGCTGTAGAATATTTTCGCCTGGCCGCTCCCAGATGTCCTTGGATCACAAGCTGTAATTGTCTTTGTTGCTGTGCAGTAATTTCTGTCGGTACGATAAAAAGACGAAAAGAAATTTTGTTTCAAGGTTGAGCATAACACAGGATTGTTTCTTTTTTAATACGTGAGATGCATTTCACAGCGTTTCCGAGAAGCACGAAGACTGCGAAAAAGGTGTAATACGTCTTGCTTGATAAGCACATTATTTGTGTATTTTAAAGTTTTATACAGCGTCTAAAATCAAGAAGTTTTCGCTGATGTGTAATATAGTCTTAGTCACATTCTAAAATCAAATTAAGCTCATCTTTCCGATTTTTCGTCAGATACCCAACAAACGGATTTTTTTAGTAGTAATCTCGAAGGTTCACAGTTTAAACTGGCCGGTAAAGTCATTGAGTCTAAATATGACTTAATAGCGTTTAACTCCTGACTCACGAGTTCTTAGTTTGAAAACTGAGATATTCGGGAATTCATTTGTCGATAGGTAAATATTTCAAATACATGTATGCCACTCCTCCGATTGGACCTAGGTTTTTTTCTAAAGGACACTGGACCTATTAGGACACACGAGCATTCCAGTTCTGTAGTCGAACAACCAATGGGCAGGACGCATTCGTCAAAATACTTAGAGGAACATCAAGTCTATTTTAAAGGACTTGTGTAATATTGGTTGAATCCACGATTATTTCGCGAATTCATTGGGTATCAGAGTAGACTCGAAGTACATATACATATGCTTCACGTTGATGATTGGACTGCAGTTCTCTTGACACGCAGTTATAAACAAGGAGAGGTTACCCAACCAAGTGTGATCCACCAAAGGGTGCGACCTTGTTATCTACCAATGAGCACCTTTAGAAAAGCGTGGTTATATACAGGCAAGTTGAGTTCAGCCTGGAATGGAAAAATAAATTCTGTGGTGTAATCGTGGCTCTACATATTGTTTACTAATCGAGAAGCATATTTTAGACGCAGAAACAATATTCTCGCCGGATGGGGGAAAATATATAACGATGTGAGAAAGGGAAAGGGATGACGTGAAATTTGATTCGATGCCTTTCACCATCCTCGCTTGTCCTCATGAATATTTCGAACCCTATTCCCTCCAAAGACCTTGGGGATGGAATCGACGCAATTGGGGCGCGTTTCTAGGGAGATTTACATTACATTCTGTAATTTCCATACCGTTTGAACTAACGGGTCGGAACTAGGTACACAGGTCCTTTGCCTTTAATTCTCTCTCTCTCTCTCTATCTCTCTCTCTCTCTCATCCCTCTCTCAACTTTAAAGTTACTCGTACTTCTGGCAGGACAAAAATAAAAGGGTAAGAGCTATTTTTTTTACTAACATCTAAGTTAACTCGGTGTGTTCCGGAATCTAAGGTTTACTAACGATACATTCGGAGCCGAATCTTTTAGATATAGTGATACACATTGTATAGTGATTAGTGCTCGTCTATTTGAATTCTATCACCCTTAACGTATGTATCACGAATTTCTAAACATTCTGTATAAAAATAATTGTTTGTTGAAACAAGCATTTACTCTTGTCTCCAAAATTATAATAAATAAATAAAATCGGAGTCATTGTGAATGCCCCACAGTAACATGTTTGAAAATGCACTTACAATATATTACTTATAGCATTACGACAAAATATTTTGGAATATTTTTTTTTTCTTGTAAAACGCTTAAAAATGTTTACTGTGAGTTATTGTCTGAAATGTAATCTCAAATATGTTTTACGCTACGTTCAGGGCTTGCTATAGATATAGACTGTTACTAAACATTCTCTTTCCATGCTTCTGTTCTCACTTTACCTCTCTGCGTCCTCATTTCGCGTATGTTATCTTCGTCGGAGAAATCATTTAAGCAACAACTTTTTTTTTAAATTGAAGTTGAATGGGAAATCACCATTGGTTTTCATAGGAATCTATCTGGATGAATACCAAAGAGTATGGACTGGAAAAATCTCCGATTGAGTGACCTCTAGAATGGACTCCACCTGTTCGAGAAAATGTCGTCAGTTCATTGGCTGCTGACTTGTTGAGACGTCTCGACTGGGTAGTCTACATGATCAGGAACCCACTTATTGAGTTGAGGGTTTCTCATTGGCCCAGAATCCTCCAGGTCTTGACTATGATCCAATAGTAGAAGCAGCGCGAAGATAGACGTATTTGAGTTCTGGCCAATCGTGAGACGAATCTACCCAAGTTGGCGCTGTGAAAACATTTCATTGCTGGCAAACAAAAAATAAATAAATAAAAACAATGTCCTGTTCAGTTTAAATCATTTTAACATTTAATCAACGACATTATCATAATGTTTAGTAAATTTTCCTTTTATGTGGTTTTTTTTTACATTAACATCTCTTTGAGGTTACCTAAGTTTTCTGGAAACACAAATTTATCTCATAGCAATAGTACTTCTAACTTTATCATTAAGAACGATGTTCCACTATTTCACTATTTTAATGACATTTCACTCAAAACTTTCATGTCAAGCAAAAACATCTTTTCAGTACTCATCAAAAGTTTAGGACCATTACTAAATTTGTATGAAACATTCCTGTCTTCACACATTTTGTGTAATCATCTGAATACTTTTTTTCACAGTTGCCACCAAAATATATACTTTATAAATTTTAATTAATGAAGTTGGGTTACTAGTTTACAAGATATGATATTTAAAGGTTTTAGAAAAGTAGAACTTTGGTACTATTTATTATGTGGAAAAATATGTAGAAACAATAAAGGTCTAGTTAATAAGTGGTATATATGTATTTTACATTACCTCTCGATATGTGTTAAAAGATTAAAACAAAGAAAGAAATAAAATATTCCAAACAAGTTTTTTAAATAATTTTGAAATTGACTTTGAAAGAAAACTTAACTGTAAATTTGCATAAATTAAAAATATGTATGTATTTTTTTACAAAGTCAACCAGTGAGATGGTGTCTGATGCACTGTCTCGTGCTTGAAAGAAATTGACATAAACTGAAAAACTTTCTCTCACTGACGCAGTTTGTATGTGGAAAAATATTTTTCTCCCCAATTTTGGCAAATTTAAGACTTATTTTCTTCAAATGTTAATTTATAAATAACTGTTAATAGATAAAACCTATTTTTCTTCTATTTTTTTAATTGTTATATAATAAATATTGTTACGATTTATAATATGGGAAGAAATGGGTTCGTAAGGGATAGCCCAATTACGTTTTATTACAGTTTTATTAATTACTAATATTTACATTAAAAGTAAATAATTGAACTTAAAGTCCGATCACAAATCACTGGCTCTTAAAAATGTTTATCCTCAACCAACTCAATGTCTGTCAAGTTCCGCAGTTCGCACTCCTCACTGGAGCTAGACTCAACAGTGGTTCGCCCCTTACCTCGCGCCTGTCCACACACACACACACACACACACACACACACACACACACACACACACACACACACACACACACACACACACACACACACACACACACACACACACACACACACACACACACACACACACACACACACACACACACACAGAGAGAGAGAGAGAGAGTATCGCGCCACTCAGTCGCCGCACTCTCGCGATCCAGTCGAACTCCGGTACTGTGGCGCCCTTCTCGAACCAACGAGTGCAGCAGTGAAGAGCCGCGTCATCCCGGGCCGACCCGACAGCTCGCTCACGCCACTTTACGCGGCGGCCCGCGGAATCCCCAAGGCCGCTCAGCGACAGATAACAGCGCCGAGGCAGGACATGCGCGGGGAGCTGAGGTTGGGAGAAGGGTACCGACGACCCTTGTAATCCGGCCAAGCACCCGTGGCATGCCTTACGTCAGTGTACCGCCCGTGGCACGGCAAGAGACACCAGTGGCCTGGCAGGGCCGCCAACCAGCTCCGAACCTGGCGCGTGTCGCGGTCCTGTCTGCGGTCGTAACAATATTACAAATGTAGGCCTAATTTGAAATGTATACATCACTGATATAGAATATGTCTACATGTTTCCTAAATTATATAATGCATGAAAAATCCTTTTTTTTTTAATTCTGTAACATTTTATAATTTCATAATATTCAAAATATTTTAATAATGAAAATTTGTAAATATGTGTTAATGGCTACTTTTGGGAGAGAAAAAAATATTACAAAAGATTTCACCAAATCTCTGACGACGTAATGGTCCTGAATTTTTGATGGGTACTGTATTTAAAGAAAACCTTTGCTGTCGCAAATAGAGCAATTTTACAGTGTGCACTGTAGAATTTCAGCTGTGTATGTAGCCACTCGGTGCTTGCCGTGGCCGGCTGCCCAGACCCAGAATAAAACACGGAGTGTGGCCACTCTTTTTATTGGAGATATAATAAACCCGGTTAAAAATAGGTAAACGCCGGGTTTTGAAGACGAGACGACAGTGCCAATCATTCACTAACTACCGCTCGCAACTTCATCACTGCAACTCCATAACGCTGCAGCACACACTACACTTGAAAACCAGTTGCCAAAAAAATACTTTGTTGTACTAAAAGAAAGATGTTGTAATTTTGTACAACACCTAGCTATGATTTTCATTTATGAAATACGTTTTTCGAAATAATACTGAGTTTTTCTTACGAAAATTTACTCATAATTGATGTTTCATTCAAGCATATATTTTTTATAAAACTATAGATAATATAATCTAATATTAGATAATTTCACTTTATTTTGTTTTATCGTTCTTTATCATGTGTCCTGAAAAGATATTCATGGAACGATTTACAAATAACTTTAACTATTGGAGGTTCTATTTACAAAAAAAAATACACGAAACTGCGGTTTGTTCTGTGTCGGTTCGGACTATAAAACTGATATTCGCACAGACCTACGGAGAATTTTTTTTTGTTTTCTTTTTTAACCTTGAGCTGAACATCTTACTAAGTGAGGTCAATAGAGATATATACACACACTGAAATCACAGTGCTAGAAAACTGGTTCAACTGTGTGCAGTTGTGTTTGTTTATTTATTTATTATAGGCTGGCCAACAGTTTTGAAAACTTTTTTTTAGATTAGGCACAAAATACATACTAATAGACAAACAGACAAACATAAAGATGACACAAATACAGATACAGTAACTGGAACAGCAACTAGACGGTTAATAACATGAATATCAAAACAAAACAAAAATAATAAATGAAAACAAGGGTAATAAAGTACTGTTCCAGAATACTGATTATATTTGATGGAAAAAAATTGAGTAGGCTAGTTATTATGATAAAACATTGTGTGTGTGTGTGTATGTATGTATGTATGTATGTATGTGTATATATATATGTACTAGATAATGCCCGGCATGCGTTGCAATGCCTCAATCAATTTTTTTTTTGTAATTTTTTAAACATATACTAAGCATCTCTCTAATTCTCTATCTCTCTATGTATATCTCTATAACTCTCTCTATCTTTCTATTTATATCTCTATCTCTCTATATATCTTTCTAGCGAACCCGACAGACATTGTCCTGCCCAAATGTACTTTTTGTGAGATATGGATATGGCGGTAAGTATTTCTACGCTGGACATTTTGTATCTTCTCATTATACATACCCCTCCTCTTGGGCACGCCACTGCCGTTACCAAAAACCTTTCCCATGGTTACGCAGAAGGCAACAACAATGCAAAAGCCCGTTGCCATGGAGGCTAATTATCAACAATGCTTAGTTTTTTTGCTTTTAAAGCGTGTATTTTTAGTTTTTCTTAACTCAGAATCGAGATAAAATATCCAATTGTGAATCTAAACCATCCTCGAATCCCCGTGAACTCACACACAAAATTTCATCAAAATCGCGTACAGACAGACAGAAAAAGTACTGTTTGATTATAGTAAGATAGATAGATTATTCTTACATGTTCGCATCCATGCAGTATATGAGAAATCAGCATGCATAGCCCCACACCTATAACTATACGTATCTGTTGCCCACGACTTTTTCCGCATGGAATTTTGTATTATCTTGCACCATTTAGAAATTTAAACATTATAACATAACAGTTGATACAGTTGTAGTGGTTTTCTTATGTTCACAAATGATAATTTTTCTCACCTCTATTTCAGTCTCTGCAATAAAAATATGTTACTACCTAAATTTTGAGTAAATATGTTTCTACTTTCAAATATAATGACGGGAAGACACTTCATAAATGTCTTTGTAAACCACATTTACTGTTTTTTCCGTCTCGAGCTAGAATGTAAAGATTGTCTGCATTACTGACCCGCGAGCAAGCTACATACATTTCAGAGAGAGAGAGAGAGAGAGAGTGAGAGAAAGACACCTATTGAATGTCTATCTAACTAATTTTTTTATGAGAGCATATTTTCATTAAATAAATCATGAAATCATTCAACGATAAAAGCTGTTTATTTAATTAAGCGGACGGGTTCGCTCCAAGGAGAAAATTGACGCGGCGAGACCTCGTGGACATAGAGAAATGACACACACTCACTATTTGTGTGGCTATGAAACATGATTTTTTTCTGCAATTTAAATTGTAATATACAAAAAGGGTATTGAAAATTGAAACAAATATGGCGACACTATAAACTGTCAGGATCTTTATTTTTTTCTTACTCTCTACTTAGTTCCTTACAATAGCAAAACTTAATGGCTTCTAATAATGCGTTGCAATTTTTGCTTTTAAAGCGTGTTTTTTTAGTTTTTATTAACTCAGAATCGAGATAAAATATCCAATTGTGAATCTAAACCATCCTCACTATTTGTGTTGCTATGAAACATGATTTTTTTTCTGCAATTTAAATTGTAATATACAAAAAGGGTATTGAAAATTGAAACAAATATGGCGACGCTATAAACTGTCAGGATCTTTATTTTTTTCTTACTCTACTTAGTGCCTTACAATAGCAAGACTTAATGGCTTCTAATAATGCGTTGCAATTTTTGCTTTTAAAGCGTGTTTTTTTTTTAGTTTTTCTTAACTCAGAATCGAGATAAAATATCCAATTGTGAATCTAAACCATCCTCGAATCCCCGTGAACTCACACACAAAATTTCATCAAAATCGGTCCAGCCGTCTAGGAGGAGTTCAGTGACATACACACGCACACAAGAAATATATATATAAAGATATAGGATATCAAATGTGTAGTTGGACCTGTACACTTTATTTTTTTTTTTTGTAAATTGAACAGAAATATTCATGTAAAATTACAGATATTTGTAAATTTGTACATGTACATAAAACACCAGTATCACTTCAAAGGAGTGTTCGCAGTAATACTGGGTTCTTATTTTCCCAATACCTCCAATAGTTAAAGTTATTTGTAAACTGTTCCCTGAATATCTTCCCAGTATTAACTGCACACATTAATAAGGATAATAAAACAAAATAGTCTAATTATTAAATATTCGATTATATTTTCCATGGTTAATTAAACATCAATTAAAATATAAAATGATGCGGCAATTATCGTTAGAAATACTCAGTATTATCTCGGGACAAGTTTTTCATAAATGCAAAAATAACCGCAGCTATGTGCTGTACGATGTTACAATGCATTTCTTGTAGTATTAAAAAAATACTTCTTGGCAATAGGTTTCCAAAGGAATCTTTTGTAAAAGTACTAAAAAAAAATCAGTGTACTGTATCTAAACTGGTCAGGTTAGATTCGATAATGATGTGCGTGCCAGGGAAGGATACTAAAAGCGTGCCTGGAGCAAGGCTTGCGCGTGGCGACTGCGCCGACGGAGATCTGGCAACCTCGTCTTCACCTTTGAATATATATACTGGATAGAAGTCGCGAGTGGATAGGATTTACTCTACGTTTTTCAGGAGCGTATGATGAGCAGCTTGGGAACTTCACCGCTGCAGTGCGCTGCCGTAACGCCCTGTATCGTCTTAGTTGTTATTTACACGTTAGAGCGCAGCACTGTCGCCCACTGTCATTCCCCGCACCCCCCACCCATCATTCACTGCAGTTCAAGGTCGTTCAACGGGAAGGGGAAGGGGTGTTTGAAGAGTTCGACACTTCTCCGCTAGGGACCACCACAAGTCGATGCCCTAGAGATAGTGGCGATTGCGGCGGTGAATTAACCAACTACCTCAAACCGTATTAGAAATTTTAACCTGGGCTGGCGACTTCTATACAGTATATATATTCAAAGCCTTCACGTACCCGCAGCGGGTCTGCACGAGTGAAGGAGATGACCTCGTGCGCAGCAGGCGTCCCCCCCCCCCCCCCCCCTCCCCTGACCAAGGGAAATGTTCCTTCCTGGATTACTGAGACGAGACTTGAGGATCACAGTCTGTAGTCAAGAGACGAGAACCTTCTAGACACACGTGCTGTGGTTGTACACTGCCAAAAAAAAAAAATCACCGTTAATTTACGGAGAACGCTGGTTACAAATCATCCAAGGACTTTCGTAATTTCTCGGCTTTCTTCGTAAATTTACGGACACTGAGTTCACTTTCTTTGAACATGAATCCAAAATAATATTATTGGTTTACTATCTTACAGTACCCGGCGTTGCCCGGGCTGAACACAGGGTGATATATTGTTCGCGAGTTAGAGCAAAATGGATAGCGCTATATTATGACAGTGTGGTGGACATAGAGAGACGACACACAATTACTGTTTGTATGTCTATGACCTATTATTTTATGTTTACCCTTGGTTGAACGGTTTAGAAGTTGATGCGTTGCAGCGCCATCTAGCGGCGAGTTACAAAAAAAAACACTTCGATGTGCCAACTTTCATGATTATCGGTCAAACGATTTCACAGTACATCAGTCCCATATATACCAACAACCAAATAGATACACACACAGAAACACACGCAGACACAAACACAGAAACACACACAAACACAGAAACACACACACATACACACAGACTGTTTCTTCTTTCCACTGGAGTGCTTCACAATGTATACATTTTTCACCCATTCTCCCTATGAGAACTAATCGATGGTTATTATAATCAATCAATGGGTCATAATCAAAAGCGGCATCGTAAAACGACTCCCATTTACTCATTGTAAACGCATGTCTCCGTCCTGTCTGCCGTTCAGCATTTGAAACACGTCGTCTTCGGGATTCTTCAAGCATCTCTGCAGCTCTTTGAGCTGCGTCACGCTCCGCATCTACAATCTGCCAGGTTCAAGTCTGCTCCTCTGATTCTTGGGTTGTAGCTACTTTCGCAGCTCGAGCTTTGCTAGAGCTACGTGAAGATTAGATTTACGCTTGCGAGGCATATCGGCGAAATAATCGTTATTCTATTTAGAGAAAAGTGACATTCTCGCAGTGTTTGTAAAAGATAAAAGTTGCCTTCCTTGGTTTGATGGTAGGAAGTATATTGAATATACCGCCAGCTAAAGTATCGTTTAAAGTTCACTAATTTGTAGTGCAAGACTTCATAACTTACGTCAACTCACTGTCTTATGAATAAATTCAACACATATTTCGCTTGGCCTGACAAAGTCTAACTTCTGTGCCTGGTCTTGCATAAAAAAAAAAAGTCAAAAAGGGGTGGACGATCCAAGAATATCAAGCAATAAACAATGTATTCTTTGTCTTATTGATCCGTTAGCAGCAGTGGTCTAGCCACATTATGCTTCTCTACTTCTTCCGTGTACCAAAGGCCATAAGATATTCTGTACTATTTAACGATCAATAATTGTCGATTTTTATACTGATTTCTTGAACATAACTCGCTATAAATAATCGTAAAAAGCCATCATTAAGTGATTACTCTTTAACAAAGATCTTAACATATCAGAAAAGAATTGACGTTAAATGTCATTAGAGTGTACCAAAAAAAAAGATTGTTTTGGCGTCCAGGTGCAAAAGGGAGGTGGGTGGGGGTCGTCATTATATTGACTTCAATTATTAAAATGATAATGATTGCAAACAAGCTCCCTAACCTTTAACATCCATGATGAATTCTAGGATCGGCGGGAAAAAAACTCATACGTATTTCAAATTCCCTCGTTTTATAGGAGAGAGTATTATTTTTTTAGCGGCATTCATAATCACAGAAATTATGGATGTGTGAAAATAAACGAAATTTATTTTAAATAAATTGCTTAAAAATTATTACCTACGTGATAGCGTCCGATAGAAAATTTGGCTTAGCCTACGTTATATTTTTAGAATTATGTTTTATTGTGCAAAATCACCGGCAAACTAAGTTTACACCACCGAAATATCATTATCATGGAAGTTCTGAATTAAAATTCCATTGAACTTCCTTACTGTCTTGTTATTTTAAACGAAGTCTCGCCTCTTACGAGAAAAGCTCGGCCATCCTGAAATGATGTTTTTATACGTGGAAAACGTGCAGGAGTTACCAACATCCAACCAGGTTTATATAAATGTAGTTTGTCCACCGCGTTGACTCCGATATTGTTTTTTGACCATGTCTTCGTTCCAAGGAGAACTTCCTGTCCAAGCAGAAGACCCGACAGACAGTCCATGCCGATGGGGAATGTGACAAAGTCTGTTGCGGAACCATGCGTGGAACTAAAGCAATCAGCCAAATGGCTGGGCGTGGTGCAACTGTCGTGGAGTCCTTGCGTAACGTCAGCAGGCTTCATCCTCGTGAAATACCGCCTGCGCTACAGGTAGCTTCGTAACAGAACCTACGTGAAACTTGCGTTAACAGCTAGAGCGTAGAGTACTGAATAGTAGATGCTTCACGGAGCCGTATTTCACATCAGCTTATTTACAACATTGCTTTCATTTAGCAAGCAATTTAACACTAAATCAAACAAGTGTCTGTCCCTGTGGGAATAATTACATCATTTAATAAAAAGGTTATCATCAATCTTGAAATATTATTGATTGTGATAGAATAAATAAATTAGATTGTGTATGTGGTACGTAGTAGTAGTATTGGTATAAGTGGGTGTTGGTAGATATGGAGCTCACCTCATATTGGTTGCATTTGATTGTGAAAAAAATTTGTTTTATGATTGTTTCTCCGGCTCCCGTCACCGTAGAGAGATAACATTTACACCAGTTTAAATCATATCATAAGCTTTTAAAAAGACAAAAATTAACATCAAAATGAGTTCTGTAGTTTTTTCGTCAACCTCGAACAAAGAAACAGACAAACTAAAGTTTTATAATTGTAAAGGTAATATATAAAATCAATTAAATATAATTCAATTATAAATTATTGTCATTCAAACTATTTTTAATTCAATAATAACAAAATTATCTTTATAATGATACCAAATCAACTGCTTTGTTTTGCTAAAAAGGGATAAATACTTTGGAGTTCGTATTGTATGAATTATATGATTGATTTTGCAAGCGTTTTTATCATCAAATTATTTCTTCGCTAAATAAAAAAGATAGTAACTTGAGTATGGTTTCTGCATTTTAAAATTTAACATGTTTAAAGTATGTCTCAAAAGCAGCTCAGACTAAGGTTGGGTTTATAATCTTCGCTGGCCACGTCAGCACTATTACATGGTAACTGGGTGAAGCAGTTTGCTCGCCAGCTCGTGTCAGCTAGACGCCCAAACCGTTGGCTCAAGTGTAGTGTTTGCATTGTGAAAGCAGTTTTATATGACTGTGTGTTATGGAAGTGACCGTGTTTAACGATGGAGATTCTCATTCATACTTACTACACATAAGCTGACGTTATCAAGCACCATTTCCGCAATGTTTTGGGGGTGATAGTACGGTAATGTCGAGGTTAAAAAGTGACTTCAACCATAGTACAAGTAGGGAGATATATTAAGTACGATTCTTACAGTGGAAACTGAAACCATTTTTTTTTTCACTACATGTGATAATTTCTCGCAAAAAAAAATCAAGCGGGAGGTTCAAACCCAAAAGGTTGGCTTTATTATGATAATTCAACTACTTCGTGACTAATTACTTAGTAGAAGAGATTCAAACTGTGTAAAAAAATTGTTAATGGTTCATAATAAAAGAACGCTCCTATGAAATTGAGCCAGAGATGCAATATTTCTGGTATTCCACACCACAAAATTAGTGGCTACCAAATTAAAAATAATAATAATAATAATAATAATAATAATAATAATAATTGTTCGCTGGTTTGTTTGTCTGATAATTGCTGATGCAGTACTTTTCACAAGCAATGTAGCTACGTTGGTAGTATCTATACAATGAAAGCTACTATCTAAATCGGAATTTATATTAATCATCTGCTATTCATTACAAAACGCTGCATTTTACGATTTGTGTACTAATAAGCGTGTGTGCATTGGTTAGTAAATTTTTTTCATTGTATTATGTCTTATCACAAGTCTGTATCCTACCTATCTTGGTGTTTCTTATAATGTTGCAACATTCCGAAAGAATATGTTTATATCAAATTAAAAGTTTATATTTTCTTGCGGCATCCAAAACTTATTTTTGGAATTGCAACCTGCTAAGGGAACAAAAATATGTCTCAGCCTGGGCAATTAGACTGGAACTATGTCGCAGCATGCCGTCTCCTGACAGTTCCTACCTCCATGGGAGGAACCTCGGATGCGAGTCGAACATGTCGCAGGGCAAAGCCGCGCCGGTTGCGAAGGGGGGAGGGGGGCGTTGCTATGGGAGGAGCCCAGAGTGACGTAACACTCCCGGAAGTGACAGAAGGGGTGAAAGGGTGCTTGACGAACTGTGCCATCACGCGAACCTGTTCGAATCAATCAAACGGAGAGCATTCGTTGAAGCTGTAACTTGAGCTTGAAACGTAAGTTAACGCTTACAGTTAAACGTTCCGAATCACGAGATAAATCAAACAATAGACCAGCATTTTCAGTAAACAAATGTAAAAATTCATAATTGCGAGTTATTTAAATTTTTCCCACGGCGAACACAGACATTTATTTACTTCATCACGCGTGTTCAATTGCTTGTAAGATAAACTTATGTACACAAAAAAAATCACCAAAAGTGACTATACTCAACATTTTGCTAAATAACTTGGCCTTAAAAATGCACTTTTTTCGTATGGAAGTTCGACATAAATGTTTACCATTTAACAAAAAAAAATATGATTACCTGTAATTAATTTAATGTCCTACATTTTAAATGTTCTTACTGGTTTTAGCGATAGTAAAATACGTGTAACGTACGCTTTAGATATTATAATTTTTCTTAAGTGATATTCTAACGCAGATCCGAAAATATAAAGTTTAGTGGTTCTTCCAATAAAAACGTATTTCTGACGTTCTTCGCAATCACAAGAGCCCCATTATTTTAGTCAAGCTTTGGCCGAAACAATTGGATTCAAGAAACCTGTTACGCAATAGGAAAAGTGAACTTGTAGACTCTCGAAAACATAAAACTAGGCCAACGGTGGCACCGACCTGCAATTATGGCGGTTACGCCACGCAACTAGCCCAGGGACGTAACGGTCCCCGTAAGATAACGTATCTGGAAGTTATTCAAATTCTCTCCGCCCCGACTGCCGGACAGCTCAGTTCGCGAGAGCGCTTAGATTGTTTACACAGTAAATAATTTTTGTAAATGGAACAGAAATATTAATGTTATATTACAAATAGTTTATATTTATTTACATGAAAACAACTGTATCACTACAAATAAGTGTTCGCAGTAATACTGGGTTCGGATTCTTACCCGAACATTTTTATGCTTTGTGTTGTACCAGTACTTCCAATAGTTAAAGTTAATTGCAGACCTTTCCCTGAATAGCGTTCAAGTATTAACTACGCACATTAAAAAGTATAATATAACACAATAAAGTCCAATTATTGAATATTCGATCATATTTTCTATGGTTTAAAATATTTAAATGCTTGAATGAAACATCAATTAAAATTTAAAATTATGCGCCAATTTTCGTAAGTAATACTCAATATCATCTCGAAACAAGTACAGTTGCAACAAGAACAACTCGTATTTATGCAAAAATGATCATAGATGTGGGTTTTTCAAAGTTATAATATATTTCATGTAGAATTACAAACTATTTCTTGGCAACTGGTTTCCAAAGGAATCTTTTTTGAAGTACTGTTTTTTTTTTCCTGTGCAGTATTCACCCTCACACTTGTACACAGACAAGTCGGTGTCGATGGTCCATTAGCTGCTGCCCCATTTTACCTTTCGGCCAGATTGCGTGTGTTTGAGTCATTTGAACTTAGTGAAGTTGTCATTGGTTTCTCGTCCTTCGGGGCGTATCAAAACTACCTATGTTCCAACGAGAACGCAGTTTAAGAGTAATGTGGTATGCAAGCGAATTTGGCAGGTATATGCTCGTAAATGGTACAGTGAAATAAATTTGAATATACAAAAGGAAAAGAAAACAAAATTTCATATTGTGCTTCATTCATTAGTTCTGCGTGTAGGTACGTTTTAATTTCACTAAAATAAACACGAAATATTTATAAGCGTGTCGCGTGCTTTAACCAACGTAAAGGAAACTAGGTTTTCATGTTATGTTTCGTTTTACCTGTAACTTTTTCGTTGTTTTACCGCCAGAATAGCGGTTTGGTATGAACATCAGGTCGCGTCCCGTTATTTACAGGAAGGCACGAATTCCAGGGTATACTAGTGATTTTTTTCATTACGTAACTGGGATACGGTATACGTACGCACTCTGCGTTCCTGAGATCTACATGAAGACATTTCCTCGCCTCGGCGCAGATATGTGGCGCGCAGTTTGTGTGTTAGGTTGCGAATCCAGCTTAGTTTGAAACATCTTCCTGGACATGCGTCGTTGCTGGTTTATACTGGTTGCCATACGAAAACCTCAAATCAAAACTGGAAAACAAAAAATTAGTTCGTCACAGGAAGCCTACTCTATTCGTCTGTGCTTGCATAGTTGCGTTTTCCAGAATATCTGTTTTTGTTTCATCGAAGGATTCGTCTTTTTTGTCTCTGTACTGTCCATGGTTGTTGTTTGTTCTGTAGTTACTGTTCTTGTTGCAACTGTCTCGTCGTTGTCAGCCAACTATGTTCGCCTGTGCTGTAATTATTATTTTTTTCCCTGGCTAAATTCCTTCCACGTAATTTTCTGGGCTGTTATAAAATTTAACATTTAACATTAATGTTAGCTTTTCCTTCGTGTGTTTATGTAATAATTTTTGCTGACCATTTTTGAAGTTTTCCGGTGACGTCCAGTATATGCCAGCAATGGTGTATGTCCTTAAATTTGTTTGAAATAAATCTTTGCTATTGCAAGAATCTTTCAAAGAAAGAGTCCGGCTTAAGTTAAGGCGGTGCTCAAGCTTCCACTTGGCCCTTAATGCAATAATTAAATCCCCCACCCTTCTGCTCAGAGTCGGATAACGGCTTAGTATCGAGCAGTGGTTCGTGGAAGGAAAGCACATAGACTAATAATTATTGATATAGAGTGAGGGCACTAAAACACTGGTGGATCCAACATTACACGCTTTATATGGCAATAGATATGTCAATGAACGATTTATTTGCCAGCTGGATAGTTGTTGAGCACTCATGGTGGAATCTCGATATCGCAACAGACACCGATGCGAAGGATGTTTGTAATGCGACAGTAAGGTAACAAACATATCTATAAAATATTTCCTGCCATTGCACAAGCAAAGTATGCATGTTTGTTGTAAACAACGTATTTGAGAAAAAAATTACTATTCAAAATTTAATGTTTGGGCTGAATAATAATTGTAAATGAATGTAAAAAAAGATTTGACACGCTGATTTGATAAACAGAACATCAATAATAAACATGTTTAAACATAATTGGAAAAGCAATAGGAAAATAAAAATTCTGACGCTCGTTTCAGTAACATCACGCCGCGACGCGATATGAGCGGGGAAAAATAACTTTCTAATCGGGAAGTCTGTTGCTTCCACGAATTTTGTTTAAACTGACGTCTCAGTTGTAGCGAAAGTAAAAATTGTGAGTCTGTCCAAGTACCATTAATAAACAAAAAACAAGTGTCATGTTTACATCGGCGGACTGCCTACAATACATAGCCCGAACAGTTTTGAAGTTTACCGGCGTAATATGTTAAGTTATGTTCGGACAGTGTAATAAATAATAGTTCTTTATTTCCCCCCCCCCCCCCCGATGTGGTAGGTTGGTTAGTTTAGGATAGCGTTATTTAAAATATCCTATGACCTTTAAACCAGTGGCGTAGCCAGGATTTGTGTATGGGGGGTGTTAAGAAGCATGCCCCCCCCCCCCCCCCCCCCGTATTAAAGCGGGGAGTCCGGGGGTCCTCCCCCGGGAAAATTTGGATTTTAAGGTGTAAAATAGTGCTATTTTAGCAGTTGTTTTCGATACTTAAATTTAAATATGGTAATGGTAAAAATTTGATTAATTTTAATATTAAATTTGTTTGAGTGATGTATAAGAAATTAATTAAAGATTTAGTGCTAGGGGGGGGGGGTTGAACCCCTAACCCCCCCCCCCTGGCTATGCGCCTGCTTTAAACATATAAATCCTTGCAGTATGGATTTTTTTTTTCCACGAACGATCGGCAAACTTCAGAGAACTTCGGAACTGTTCGGGCGTGGCTCTCATCCCTGCCTGTGAACCTTGGGCTCTCCCTTGCATCGGCTGGATCGGTCAGATGGTAAACCAGCGGGACAAGAATCGGTTCTACGTCCGACGTTACTCTGTGCGTTTCCCACGCGCCGGGAAGAGGGGGGACCCGGCAAGAGTGCTCGGGCGCCGGACGCTATCGATCGCCGCGCCACTGGACGCGTCTCGCGGGCGCCTATCTCGGCGTCCTTCCCGCGACCCCCTCGCGCCGCGGCGTCCACGCGGGAGGATGCGTGGCGTCGACCCACATTTGAGGCGGCTACCCCCTTCCCCCTCAGCAGCATCCGCGTCCACAGCACACACATACATACATCCATTAGAAAGCCAGCAACAGTGGAAAAGACGCATTTCTAATGGATTTATAGTATCCGAATACTTTTATTGCTAGCACCACCTGTTGACAATTTTTTCGTACTAATTCGCACGTAGCCATTTCGAGTCGTGATACCTACGAATATTCAGCAAAATGTGAATAACGACTAATTTAAAAAAAAATATTAGCGTACTGGTTGTAAATGATAACGATCAAAATAATAATTGTATTTAAAATACTTAAAATGAACGTTTAATACAGCTATAAGTTTAAAGTTAGCCTTTCTGTAATTTTTACTAACGTTTTCATTTGTCGCTATTTCAGTATTCACTTACGCTTATAACGTTTTTAACTAATCTTATGCAAAAAAAAAACTTAACTTATATTATGTACAAACAAAATAAAACACGATTCCGAAGCTAAAGGGTGTCGGGACGCGTTGGTGGATGCAAGTGTCGCATCTCTAGAAATTTCGATTTAGTGGACGGATGAATGGATACATCGGCATCCCTTGTGAGAATTCGGAAGCAACGCGAAGATGGCCGCGTCTAATGTGATGCACTTTTAGTGGACCCCTCAGGATCCACTAGGCTAGTATTGGGATACAGAAACAATGAGTCCGAACTTAACAGTCGGAACTGCCTTGTATGTGCAAGTACGGTGGACTGATCAGTCGGAACTGATGGTCTGACGAACTGATGGCTTCCCATCAAATCGAACTGTGGGTTAGAGTGTCCTCAGTCCAAACTGCCGTGTGTGGGAACAGCGTCTAGCTAGTCCAAAACTTCATTCCAAACAATCAGTCCATCGTGTCAGACATATTTATTTATACTCTTTGGTTTGCTTTTTCTAGCTAAAAGTGCAACTGCAATTGCAACATCCAAAGTTTCTCCCATATTCTACGACGAAACGATACACCCAACAGCAACAGCAACCACAAGACTGATCGTGTGTGGTGAAGGCTTCAGTTCAGTCCAAACTGTCATTTCGGGCTGAGCAGTCCGAACTGGGAGCTGGACTGATCGTGGGCGGGGACCTGTAAGGTCTGGGCTCCGCTTGTCATTTCTTCCCGCGGACTGTTTTAACGTCGCGGCGCTGCGATCGTGTGTCCTCTCGGCCACTAGTGCGCGGGTAGAAGTTTTTGGGTCGAAAAGGGCATCAGTTTGGTTGATTTAATAAACGTGAGTCAACAATTACAGCAAAATGAACAAAGTTACGATTGTCAACTGGTTTAATTTCCAGGCGGCGAACTTCTATGCAGAGCGGTTACATAAACTTTTAGAGCGTTGCGAAAAATGCTTGGAATTGAATGGCGACTATGTGAAAATGTGATGTAGATATGTAGTAATCTAAAACTTTCAATAAAACCTTTTTTTCGCGAGTTTATTTCTTTTAATTAACAAACGGTACTTACTTTCCGGACACGCCTCGTACTAAATTACAATATATTTGTTGTAGTAGTGCAAACTATTTATTGGCAACTGGTTTCCAAAGGAATGTTGTGTAAAAGTACAGAAATTTATTTATTTTTTTAAGTGAAACTTCTTTAGCTGCGTTGAGCGATTTTTGGTAAAGGAAAATACTTATGGGTTCGCGTCACCGACATGTTGTGGTAGCAGTAAGTGAAGTTAAATTTACCACTGTGAAAAGGTTAATTTGTGTATACTGTCCATTGCCCAGAGTAGACTACACATTATTTAGGTCTGACATTACTGACAAGTCATAGCTATGTTATCAATTTTTACGTAATTTTGACATCATACTGATATTTACAGAAATCAAGAAAATCGGCTGAGAAAATCGGTATGAAATCTTCTGAAGCCCTCGCCCGATAAAATAGAAATCAATAATTTCAATTTTCTTAGTTTAAAAGTATTTTTTTTTTTACAATAATGTTCCAAAAAGTAAAACAAGAAAATTTCAAAATAAAAGATATATTTTATTGACAATAAGATAAAGAGTCCAACTTTTATATAATTGCCAACATGCGAACATAATAATTTTTACATGTGTTCGTGACCTTTTTTATCCCTTATCCCTTGAATTTTCGACACAGTGCATTGTCATTTGTAGCGACGTGCAGTGGCGTAGCTGAAGTGACTGACGCCCCTGGCCAGACTTGAAAATGGCGTCCCCTCTTGGATTAAAACAGAGAGGGGGGGGGGGGGGGAGCGTTCAGAAACGGGAAGCCTACAATTCACGTAGTTTCGGTTCCCTACCACGTTCGTGCAACTTCGGATTTCTCTCAAAAATTGAAATTAAATTAATCCAAGGGTTAGGTTAGGTCAGGTCAGTCACAACATGCTTGTTTTCATTGGAAACTTCTGATTTAGCGGCTGAAGTGGCGTTAGTACCGAAACGCAAAACTTCGGAAATCTTCGGAAATTCTTGCAGGGAACCGAAACTACGTGAGTTGTAGGCTTCCCTTCAGAAACGGCGAAACCGTCGCGGCAGCGCCCCCCCCCCCCCCCCCTCCCTCCCTGCCACTGGCGACGCGGTTTGCGACCGGCTGGGACGCGTGTATGTCGCAGGCGAGGGTCTGCGGTGCTACACGTCGTCGTGCCTGAAGGACCAGGGCCATCAGGAGTCCCTGCGGTGCCCCGAGCGCGACCCGGGCATCTCCCTCGAGGAGTGCACGCCGGACTCCTTCTCCCGGCGCTGGAGCGACGTGCAGAGACAGGCGCTCCACAACACCACGCACATGAAGTGCGTCACGCTCACAGGCACGGGTGAGTGGCGCTGACGTGTCGCACGAGGGGCCGGGGGAAAATAATATATATACTGTATAGAAGTCGCCAGCCCAGGTTAAAATTTCTAATACGGTTTTGAGGTAGTTGGTTAATTCACCGCCGCAATCGCCATCATCTCTAGGGCATCGACTTGTGGTGGTCACTAGCGGACAAGTGTCGATCTCTTCAAACACCCCTTCCCCCTCCCGTTTAACGACCTTGAGCTGCAGTGAATGATGGGTGGGGGGTACGGGGAATGACAGCGGGCGACAGTGCTGCGCTCTAACGTGTAAATAACAACTAAGACTATACAGGGCGTTACGGCAGCGCACTGCAGCGGTGAAGTTCCCAAGCTGCTCATCATACGCTCCTGAAAAACGTAGAGTAAATCCTATCCACTCGCGACTTCTATACAGTATATATATATTCAAAGATACTACGCTACGTACCTATTCTCTCTCTCTCTCTCTCTCTCTCTCTCCCCCCCCCCCCCCCCCCAAGGGTATGATGCGTTGGAGTGGCGTTGCCGCTGACGCACTTTCCTGCTCTACCGGTTTCCCCAACCACGTACCTAACTATTCCCCTCACGCGTTCGTAATTTTCGTAACGCCGGAAAGTAGTTTCAGTGTGTGTGTGACGTGGTGGTCGCAGGCAAGCTGCCCGGCGTGCCGGCGGGAGTGGACGTGGTGCGCATGTGCGCGCCGCACGCGCAGGACATGTGCGACACGCTCAGCGTGCTCGTGTCCACGCGCATCGCGCGCTCCGAGGTGACGGACCTCACGCTGCGGCTGGACTGCAGCGAGTGCGACGAGGACGGCTGCAACTCTGGACCGGGCGGCGCGGGGGCTCCGCTCGCGGTGGCGGCCGCCGCCGCGTTCGCCGCGCTGCGCTGGTGGGGCCTCTGAGCCTCTGAACCTCTCTCGACTGTTCTGTAGCTTCCATGCTCGTCCAGGATGATTGCCGGTGTTTACAACTGTTATTGGCCCTTAGCCGCTAGGCACTAATACCTTCCCGATCAAACAAGAGGGAGTGATCCCTAATGCTCGTCGCCCACCACGGCGCACCACGCAGCGCCGCGCAGCCCTGTCCGCCGCGGAATTGTTCCGGCGCCGGAACTCTCGGGTAGAATTCGGAGCGGAATATTTCTGCGCGGCGCGGCGGCTTGCCACAGTGTGCGGTGGCAGACGGAGGAAAAATTTGGGCTGACACCACCTTCGGGTCGTCTCTCGGGGCGTGCGCATCTCTCTCGCGGGCTGTTGGCTGGGAGTTCCCTGCGCCCTATTGGGTAACCAAAGGCTGGCAGTGCGTGTTGGTTTTGTGTGCGTGCTGGGGGCGGCCTAGCAGTGCCAACTGCTACCGACCGCGTCCCGCGGGTGGCGGATACGGGAGCCCAGCCCGAGAGTTGCAATCTCGCTGGGGTGGCTGTGAATAACCAATAGCAGTCCGCGGACCAATGGCCGGCCTGTGGAGTCGTTATTACGGCTATCGGTGTGAAAGGTAGCCTGAATGCAGCTCGGCGCGTGGCAGGAAGCAGCTTCGTCGGCGAAGGCACCGCAGGGGAGCTCGAGGTGCTGAAAAAATGCGAAGTGTAGACGAACTGCGGGCTGGAACTTGCGGAGCTGTGGACTGCCGCGCGCGCAACGGAACTGAACAGCATCGGAATTCTGAAGGAAGAGATGGCGGCCTTCAAGTTGGGGCCCTGTTGGAGCCAGTGGTAGCCTGGGCGGCGCGACCTTCAACCGACCCGGGAATTTGGGGGGCAAGAGGGTCCGACTCGCAAGATACTTCATTCGCCTGAACGACTTACCCCCACCCTGGCTTGAAAGGTCGTTGGCTGTTGACTGGAAGAAGGAAGATGAAGATGGTGCAATGTCAGGCTGCCTTTCGCTCCGAGAGCCAGCAGTTCGAGCCGGTTTACTGGCTCGTCTGCCCACTTCTGTTTTAACTGTGGCTGCCTGGGCAGCTGTGGCTGGGCTGACGAGTGAAGTCGCCCGCCCCTGGGGGCGCTTGCGCCCCTGGTTAATAATAACCCAGGAGTTCCCAACCTTTAAATGCGGGCCGCAAGGCCCAAGCACCCAACTCCAGCATGGTTGATTTTTCAGCCCCTCCAACTCTTCTTACCTGGACCCTTCTTCCTCTTGTCCAGTAGTTACCTGCTTGCTTAATGCATGTTAATTGATCCCCGCATGAACCGGCCCAGGGTTTTCCCTGTGTCTATGCAGGTTTTACCTGGGTCACATTAGCTAGCTTTTAAGCTAGGCGACCAATGGGGCGTCAGTCATGGCGCCAATTGCAGCCATGGCTGGCCAGTAAACCCCAATAGCACACGATGCACGCGCCCTTGTCCTGCATGGTTAAAAACCCGCATGGTAGAGTGTATAGGCTTCGGCCTGAGACACACTTAGGTCCTCCCCTAACCTGGACCCTCCCCTACACACTTAGAATTAACTTAGGCTAGGAAAAAAAAAAAAAAAATTTTGTTTATGAGATCTGCGCACATGACCGTATACTTATCTAGAGTAAAAAGATTAGTTCAGGTAAAGTTTGAGAATTTATTACTTTATTTAATATATTTGATGTGTCTTTATTAATGGGATTACCCTTTGTTTGTTTAAAACAAAACCAGTCACGCGATACACCTGCACACTAGGTCAACTTTGAAGGAACTGAGCGTTCGGAATCATAAAACGGCGTCTGTAGCGTGCGACCCCCCCCCCCCCCCCCCCCCCCCACGAGCGGAACCTTCGGAAACTTCCGCAGGGCTGCATGGCGCGGCGCGCTGTAGTGGGCGATGAGCTTAACAGTCCTGTTTAAATTATGCTCTGGAATGTATAAATGAACTGGAGATTTCTCCCACCCAACCCTGATAAAGGGCGCATATGTGGGAGGGGAACGAAAGAATGCAGGACGTAGGTCGGAACAACCTGTTATTCGGAGGAAGTGGTCGGCAACGCACCCGGGGCTCTGGGTTCGAATCCCAAATTTTTCTGATTTCTTGGCGCTTACCCGTTCACCAACAAAAAAAAATTTAAAGATGAGAAGGTTGGCTCTCTGGTGACTGTCGGTCTTGCTAGTGTGCCACTTATCTTATATATATATATATATAAATAAATATATATATATATATACGATAATACAGGTTTCGATTTCCGGCGATGCCAAGCCCGGGTGAACGTGGCGGACGTTGCCGTGGTCTGTGGGTTTTCTCGGAGTACTCCCATTTCACCCCCACAAATTCATTCCCTCGCTGTTCCACACCCTGCCTCACCTCACGCGTTCTTCTGGCTGGCCGGAGGGACAGGTCTGCCCCTCGGGTAGGGCAGCTGTGTGTGTCAGCCCCTTTCTTTTCACGTAGATGCTGCATTAGGCGAGAAATTACATGTCGATTTCCATTATCATTTTAAAGGAAGTAATTAATTGATATACACATGTAGCATCTTATAATCTTCTGAAAATTTCACTTTTTTTAGCTTAGCTTAGTGCACTTCGACATGGGTGTCGTTTTACCTAATGTGTTCAAGGGCGTATGCAAGGGGGGGGGGGGGGATGGGAGGATATATTTCCCCTCCCCCAAAATCCTAAAAAAAAAAAAAACCTCACTCTCACCAACAAACGGAAAGAATCTGAAAGCTAACATTGGAGACAATGTGGTTCTATAACCCCTCCCCCTCCCCTACTTTCCAAAATGAAATTATGAAATGCCCTTACGATATTCGATCATTCAATATCCTGCCACGTTTTCTGAAACGTGTCCTCAGTGTTGCATTAAAGTTGCTGCAGCGACCTTCTTGTTAAGGTGCTGGATGATTGTTATGTTCTAAGCGCACGCGATGATTTTAACACATCCACGCACAAGAGAATAAAGTTTTCGTTTGACCTTGTGCAACCGTGAGGCTTAAAACATTGCACGTGTGGAGTGGGAGTGGTTACTGCGAGACCACCTGTTCACTCCACGTGGCGGGATGTGAACCATTCCACAGAAGGCTCAGTTTGTGTTGTGAACAAACAATTTCTGGTCGGCTACGTCTAAAAATTTTAACCTCCCTGAACATTTTACGACACCACACGTGTAAATTAATGAACCACGTCTTCAACAATAACAGTGTAGAATCCCGGTAATCATCCACGATAATCCTACATTCAAGATATTGTTTTGAATTTTTTCTGAAATTTTTTTTCCACATGTAAAATTGAGTATTTATTAATAGTATCATTGGAACGTTCTTTAAATTCTTCATACAAAGGAGAATTTTGATTTAATACAATTTTTTCGAACAGCAATGGCGTATGTCCAAAAAAAAATGTATTCAATCATTATTATTGGACTTAGTAGTTAGAGTGATTTTATTTATACATCATCAACCAACTTTGCACATTATTTTCCTATTTTCAGTTAACTATAAAATAACTACATTCAAATGAAAACTTGAAAGTTTAGGCCATAGTAAATTTTCTAAACAGAACCATGTAAAATACGGGTGTGGTAAAAGAATTTAAATTTTTCTTTCAATATACAGAAAACAACTAGCACTATGTTACATGCCCGATCATGGTTTTATTTTGTATGTTTCGCGCTGAAACCATCTCAACCTAGAACCCTATAAAACACTCTTAATTATATTAATAAAGTCTATTTTCACTAGGGAATATTGTCTTCGCGTAGCTTGGTGGAAAAACATTAAAATTTATACAAGTTCATCTCTTCCATTACAAACAGCATGCTACGTAGAGTAGTCTAGGGATTCTTGCAAGTGGGTCAGTACTATTATAGTTTTATTTTATTTGGTATAAGTACCAACGTGATATTGAATTTTACTGCTGGTTATTTATTGTCTTTTCAAATGAACTATAGCATATTTTAAGATGAAGCAGTGCTGTCGCAAGGGATTGATGAGTCTACTGCAGATCACAACTGTCTGTCCTTAAGATGGAAAAGTCGTAGGGTGGATAACATTTTGTGAATTACAGTCAAACTTATTTTTAACATTTTAACCCTTTTCAAGGGACCAAGGAAATTGTTATGTTATCAATTGCAGGAAAAGTGTTAAACAAATGGGAAAAATTTAATTGGATAACGGTATTTATTTGATGAGACCACACAGAACTAAAGTGAAAAACAAGATATTTTTAAATTAAAATGAGTAAACAAAGAATTTTACTGTATTAGCAACTATAATAGCTACGTACACTAGAAGCACATTTCCAAAATGGTTTTAAAATCTTTAGCATAGCATGTTATTCAGTGTGCTTCAAGTAAGTTTACCATGATGGAATGTCTAAGTTATAACATAAGTATCCTCAAGAGTCATTCAACAGCAAAATATTATAGCAATCAAAATTAAACTGTTATCTTACAACTTTCTATTTGTCTCATTCTCAA
This sequence comes from Bacillus rossius redtenbacheri, assembly GCF_032445375.1. Lineage (NCBI taxonomy): Eukaryota > Metazoa > Arthropoda > Insecta > Phasmatodea > Bacillidae > Bacillus > Bacillus rossius. The sequence goes on along the minus strand of NC_086330.1, from coordinate 335,020,640 downwards.
ACGCTGCCATCACCTTCAGAACATCAGGTTATAAAGACATTCTCAACACAGCATGAAGCTCAGCATGAAACAAATCCATGCATCCTTGCGAAGCACGAGAGACTTGCGTTATTACTGTCAAGTGCCGGCTAACTTACGTTAAAACTAAAGTTGGACGCACATGAAAATTTTTAAAAGCCTAGCGTTAATGCTAGACACAGTGTTCAACTGGTTTGTGTGCAGATGACTGTTGAGTTTTATAATAGGAGATTCTATCTTTGTCATTGTTGTTGTTGTTGTTATTGTTGGCAGTGCTTACGTCAACTTGTAAGTAAATAAATAATTATGTTTAAAAAAAATTTTTTTTGTGTTATACCTGCTGCTTTAACTTACCATACTTACAAAGTGTTATTTCACATTACACTAGTAAAATATTTTTCACTTTTAAAAAAATGTACTTGATCTATTTATGTCGTTTGTTGCCAGATGTAATATTATAAAAATGTACATATTAATATCTCTAAAACATTTTATTTTGTAAAGTATAATTAGGCATTAGAATTTTCAAAATACCTTTTCCTGTCGTATTTCGTAAAGAGTATATCTGATATTAATTTTTTTTATTTCTAAGGAGTCATGATTGAAAGACACCATCTTTGGTTTCAATCGTTTTAACCAACAATTTTTCATACCTAACATTTAACTTTTTTTTTTTTGTTCTTTTGAGCCTTGCACATAATTTTATTGAATGCCTTGTTATTAATAGTAACTGACTGTTATAAATAAGTTCGCCTCTGAAATAATAATTGGTGTCAAGCAATTAAAATTTTGTCAAAATTACTACTACTGTGAAAGTACTATCAATAGGTACTAATTTATGGTCTTAAAAATCAACTAGTAAAAGTTAAAAAAATATTTTAAAAAATTTATTATTAAAGATAATATACCTAGTATGATTTTGAATGTTAACAATCCAGGTAGTATCAATCTGGCAACAGTGGTCGCCATTTACTCTCTGTATTGCAAACCAAGTGTCAGGAAGATTATATTTATGGAAAATTCCCGCACTTCCTCCAACCTAATGGTCCAAACCCTGCCATTTACCTTTGTTCTCCCGGAAGTTCATCTGCGGCCGTTCCACTTTCCTTTCTGACGACTGGCATCCAATGATATTCCTTCAACCACTATGATTCACCTTCATTCCAACAGCCTTTCTACGTTGCACGCCATGCTCCGCATGTCCACGACCCAGGACACAAGTGCCACGCATTTAGCATTAGAATGCCTGCGTAAAGTAAACTGTGCATAGGCACTGATGTTCCCATGTTTCACGAGATGAAACAACACTTGCCACATTCACCTGCAGGAGCATTCTAGGGGCATGCGAGTATGCAGAAAATATTATTTATTCTTGAATGATTTAACATTCCATATTCATGAATAATATTGACATTTAAAATCAAATTGTTTCTTAATTTATTGGTTAACAATAGATACACTAAGTAAGACTCATTAAAAAATTTAATGTAAAAAATTTAACAAAAATGAAGCCAATAGATTTATTTAAAAAAATGTATTTATGGTCTGCAGCATTATATTTACATAATTTTATATGTAAAAAAATAAACTGTGATTATAATTTAAAATCATTAAATATACTCTATGCACTGGCCTATAATCAGTTGGATCAACAAACCAATTTTCAAAATTAAAATTTCACTGGTTTAAACAAATGCTTTGCCAGTTGTTATTTTATTTTATATCACTATTATGGTTCTATTATTAATCCTTTGTTTTTCATTTTGATGTATTTTATATAATTTTTTTTGTTATATTGTGAATTGTGGAAAAATAAAAGGTTTCTCTGAATGTTAAAATTTTATTTGAAAATATTTATGTTGCAGACTGGTTTTAATCAATTTGGTATCTGCAAAACCATTATTGAGGCAATTCTGAAATTGTAACAAAGATATTACAATTATGTAAAAAGTATTATTTTCAGACTAATATCTTTTTGCAATTTCAAAATTTCAAAAGTTTAAATCAAGAAAAGTAGTTCACGTGGGAGAATCGCAATTAGGAATACTTTTTCTTTTAAATATTTTAAGACTTCCTACAGTAAAAATATTAATTTTTCTCTTCACTGCTGTTATGTTTTTGTGTGTGTTAATGACTGCGTGTTCTGCACTGTAAATTTAATTTTGTAAATGGAATAGAAATTTTCATATAAAATTATTGATATTATTTGTAAATTTATACATTTACTTGAAAACAACTGTATCACTACAAAATAGTGTTCTCAGTAATACTGGGCTCGGATTCTTACTTGGGCATTTATGACATGTGTTGTACCAATACCTCCAATAGTTAAAATTACTAAATATAAATCATTTCCTGAATACCAGTACATATTATCTCGAAAAATGTACCTATTTCGCACATGCAAAAAATTAACCATAGCCATGTGTAGCACAAAGTTTTGATGGTCTTTCTTGTGATATTACAAACAATCTCTTGGCGGCTGGTTTCAAAAGGAATACTTTTTTAAAAGTACAGAAAAATGTTCTTCTAAGTGAGTCACTCATAAAATGCTTGTGCCAATTCTGCAGTAAAAATTTATATTACAAAAATATCTTTACACTTTGCTCACAAACCCTCTGCTCACAAACACAAAATTGCTTTGCTGATGACAGTTCGTTCGCTTGCACAGTCCTGCCGCGCTGATTTAAGCACCCGCTGACACCACTGTGGAGCGACCACTTGGCTGCAGCAACGCCTTGCCGTTCCGCGGACGCCAGAGCTGCCGGGAAGAGCAATCCTGTTGCAGCGGACCTGCTCAGTAGTGCGTCTCGCGCTCCACCCAGCCGCCAGGGTACCTCCTGATGAAGTAGCGCCGCATCTCATCGTAGACGAACATGCACACCATGAAAGGAACAGCCGAAAACCACCAGTGAAATCTGCAAGGGAATTGACCACGTTTACAAGAATCAAGCGTTGTAAAATTTAGCTGCGATCAAAACACATTTGCACCCAGTACGTTTAAACTTGAGACAAACAATAATCATACAATTGATATTAAGCACAACTTCCCTCCACATCTTCATGATTTTAAATAATTTGTAATCTAAACACAAACCTTGTAAAATTGAGCTATTCTTTTTTTTATAAAATTGTGCATGAATTACTATCTTAAATATTTAATAAACAGCCTCCATTTATAGTTGTCTCATTTTCGAGACATGTATTGGATTCGCACAAATAGAATTCAGGGCTGAGCATAGCTCCAATTTCATAGCCAGGATTTAATTTGAGGTTTGTTCTACAACCTCATCCTATTGTAAAATTCCATTGGTGACAATTCACTTTTTTTTTTAATGAACTGGGGTGTATGAATTCAGGTCAATTTCATTACAACTCTTGCATTCTTTGAATGGTACTTGCAATGGAAAAGATTGATATTAGGTTTTCTTTTTGGACATAAGTACATAAGTACACCATTTCTGGTTTTACTGTATGTAATATGAAACCTCAATTAACAGGCAAAAAAATATGAATGTGCAAACACACAGTAATCAAGACATATTCAGTCTGTGCAAAATTTAAAAATATACGACAGCATAGAAAATTCTGTGGTAGGAATTAGGCAAACTGTGTGTTTGCACGTTCATATTTGTTGTCTGCTATTGAGGTTTCCTACAACATACAGTGTAACCAGAAATGGGGATTTGAAAAAATCTTAAAACAACACCTGCAATTAATCGTAGGTAGCTAGCAAAAATACGTTCAATGAATTTTCACAACCATTTTTTTTATGGTACATCAAATGTCAGAACCCCCGAAAAATCTGAACAAGAGCATCTCACTAGGTGCCGGATACCAGAATGTGCCAAAACTGAGGATTTCTGCATGAAACGTGGTGAAGGAAATACTGACTGAGTAAAGCCATCGAAAACCTACGTTCTTTTAGTGATTCTAATGATTGCAATGTGGAAGATTGATTTAAATAATTATTATGGACATAGACCACGGTCAGTTTGCTCTGTATGTCATGGAGAAAACCCGAAGAAAGATGAATACACAAGCCAAAATAAGCCATTGTTGAATGTTAACTGTAGGTGGACAGCAAACAGATGCCCGTGGAAGGACCGCACAGACGAATACAGTGGACCGACAACGATGAGACAGTTGCAACAAAACCAGAAAGTACAGACAAACAACAACCTTGGACGACAGCGACCGACAAAGGAACCTACGACATACAGTGCAACTTAGCAATGGCCTACGTGCAAAATAATCATTTAAATCGGAAACCTCTTTATGTGAATCATGTCGCGAACACTTACTTCACAGGGTACATCTTCAAGGCTTTATCCATGCCTGGAGTGTATGCAAGGAATGCTGCCAATGCCGTTTCAAAGACGAGGCTGAAGTTCATCATCCAGTTGCTAAACAAAAATGCTTTACTTTAATAAATACACGAGATTTAACACAATAAAACTTATGTTACCCTTGGTTGTACACATATAATAAATAGCATATATTGGGGTAGTGTACACCGTAGTAGGATATACGTTATTGTGTTGTCAAAATTTATTTTTTTTTCCTTTGTACCATTTTGGTACTGAGTTCCTTGCCCAAGTATGAGAAATTAAGGTGTTTCCCAAGTTTGTACAATTTTTTTCAATAATGCTGCATGTTTGTAAATATTTTCCAAATTAATGAAAACCAAATATAAAATATAATAAAGCAATTGAAATATTTTTAACTTACAGGTTGAGATACATTATTATATTTCTACTTACATGAATATTATATATTATTAATTTTATTTATTCCCTTTATTGGTGGTGAATATAAGGTGATAGTTTTTTTTACAAATTAAAATATTCTCTATCATTACATTACATGTAATGAAAAAAAAAGTATAACTAAAAGAGGGTTGATGTTAAGGAGGTAAGATGATATAAAACAAACTTGAATGCTAACAAGATGTTTAAAGATAAAAGCTAAACATATAACTAATTAATATATAACTAAAGAAAGGATAGGCAATACACCTGCTGGAATGTAATTAATGGTTAAAAGTATTTGGTTGCCAATATAGGTAATGTGAAATAGATATGTTGATAAAATAGTTTCAAGATCTAATCATTAAAAATATAAGAAAACAAATGTTTTCCCTCCACACACAATAAGTTCTGTATATCTTGGCTACATGTTGAGTAAAATAAAAATTTAAAAAAAAAAACTGAAAAAATGTTCTGCATTTCTGAATGGAACCTTCTCATTTAACTGTTTGAAAAACTTACATAGCAAACACTCACAGATTAAACAAATGTGAATCCAGATTCCTTTCAAACACTTTGTTTAAGTTAAATTTTTAATAGATTACTGCAGGCACATAATCTGCAAAGTTCGCTTACTCCATCCCGTGTTGGAAGATCGAGGCGCGAGATGTCTTGCAGATGATGAGGACCACCCATTGGACCACAACGATTGTGACGAAGAATGTCGTGTGACAAGTATACTCCAGAATCTTCCTGTCCTTGTAGGACTGTAACAGAACATGATCAACCTCTCATTTACAGGCAGCTAGAGCTCTGAGCAGATAATCTTTAACCACCCCCCCCCCCCCCCCCCCCCACACACACACACACACACACACATCACACAATGTTACAAATTCAAGATTATTTATTATCAGTTTAAAAAAAAAAGCCACTATGCAACTAAACACTAAAGTTATTCAAAGACTTTTGTGTTTTTTTATTTAAATGTAATAAATGGTTGTTGCAATTTTATATGACTTTTATAACTACCTTAAAAAAACATGAGTTTTTTTATACTGTATATTGTTAAAATAGTTTTAAATCTCATTCTAAATTATTTGTTTTAAGGCCCAATATTATTAAGCGCCTGTAATAGGTACTATAAACTAAAACTTCCGCTTGACTTATTTTTTTCATCCATAAATTATTTTGCCCTAATTTTTCGCACCTAAAAAACTGGCGTGCCCGGTTGCCGTGTTTGTAAATTGGGGCCTGAAGTCATCCGGTAGAGTCAACATTTTACGGTTTTATTTTTATGGTTACTGTTTTTAAAACCAGATTTTTTTATTTTACTTTTATATTAAAAAATAATATGTATTATTCAACAAATATACTGCAATAATATTTCCTAGAATTGATAATAATAAATTTTGATTGTAAGGCAACATATGTCCCATTTATAAGATTTAAAAAAAAGTTTTCAGCATGTATAGACAGATTTAAATGGAACAATAAAAATAAACTGGAAAGTGTGTGTGTGTGTGTGTGTGTGTGTGTGTGTGTGTGAACGGTCTTTGAAAAATGTAAGAACATTGATAGTTATTTTTAAATGAGTTTGTAAGAGATGCACAATCCAGCAAAGAAAATAATATTTGTGTTATATTCTGTCCATACAATTGGGTACAAATGCCATTAGTTTAATTTTGAGTATTCAAAATTATAATTTAGTAATATACGTTATTTTGTTTAAATGGTGCTAAAATGTATTGTTTAACTTGAATTTATATTGTTAAATAATGCATTGGCATACATTTAGGTGCTATTTTTGGTTGTTATTGCAGTGTTCCATTAAAACTTGTTCTTAAGAATTGGAGATTCTGAAACTGAAATTAATTCACCAAGTCATAAATTTAAAAGAGGGCAGGCTTTACTGTTCCATGAAACAAGCTGAGTTAAAGATATTGCTTTACATCACGTGCCTGTGCACAAATGTTTAAGGTGACAAAGCTACAAACCACTTGGATATTTACTTAACTCATAATTTTGGGTCAAGTAGTAGGAAGTGTTGAGGAAGGGGGGAGGGAAATTTTAAATTGAATGTACGACCCACGCCACAAGCGTAGATGCTTATCCTTGGATCGACGGCCCCAACATCGTGTCACGTAAGACTAATTAATGGTGGCATCATAAAGCATGTATCAAAAAAAGTTTAGAGCAATGCTGAAGATCAGCCACCTTTACTATCTTTAAAAACAATACAATAAGAATGTTGATTTAATACAATTTCTTGTACATACGTCTTAAGCTATGTCAAACAGATAAACCCAACGATGAACCTAAACAGTTATTGTGAATAACACGATGACCGCACAGACGAACATAATCAAACTTAAATATCAGAGCACATTCCATGGAAGGAAATTAGTAACAAAAAATATATCTAACAGAACAGATGAACACAGTGGGCTAGCAACGACGAAAAGTTTCAACAATGACAGAAAATCCAGACAACACAACAAATCTACGAACCCAACGATGAAGATAAACAGATATTGTAGACAACACAACAAAATCACAGACGAACACAGTAGGTTTCCTATGACAAAACCGTTGTGATGTTTCGGGAACTGGCATCTGTTCCCATCATCAGGCACAAACAGACTGATATTGGACACTGGAAAGATTTTTTTTTATCTGGTAACCTTGTTGAAACAGCACTGCTTCTGCTGTGATTCCTCTCACCTCCCCGTACATCATGTGCCTATCAGCCATCTCTGCGAAAGTAAAGTCTGTCTACCATTAGGTACTGTTTCTCAAATCTTTAATCGCAGCACCGTACTTACTAAACCATCAAAAGTGTGATAATCGCCCAAAACCAAACGCACGAACATACGCAGTGCTGCGGTCGGTATTCCGCGCATGCGAGCTGAATTTACATCTGTTGGCAAACCACAGACATCATTACAAAAACATTTTACAGCTTTTACGTTTGCTTTTGAGCATTTACAATGCCTCCGACGACTGAGAATCCCGCCGACTTTGGAAGTAAGCAAGTGAGATTTGTTTTCTTAGTGCTGAAGGCGTCAAAGAGGCAGAAATTCATCGTCAGAAGAGTGAAATCTATGAAGAAAACATTATGACCAATTAAATGGTACAGAAATGGATTAAAAATTTTAGAGATGGCCGCAAGATCATTCATAATGAGGAACCTTCTGTTATTACTGAAGATTTGGTGTAGAAAGTTGACAAAAAAGTGAAAGAGAACAGATACATTTTATGTTTTCATAAATATTTGATGAGTTTAAGTCAGGGGGCAGACTTCTCTGTGAATGGGATTCAAGAGCTGCTTGTGTAATACGATAAGTGCCTTTAATTGGAGAAGAGTATTCATAAGTAGGTTAAGATACAGAAGTCTACCTTAAAATGGTACTTACTTAAACACGCCTCGTACTTCCACCAACTATCCATTATGATTTACAGCATTCTTCTGGTTGCAAGTGCACTTGACGAACTATTAACATCTGAGCCCTGCTCATCGCCTGCTTCCCGCAGAGCGTTCAAAAACTACGGCACTGTGGTCACGCATCCTTCCAGCCAGTGAAGTGATGCCCTTAGCATTGGAATTTCAAATTTGCGCAATACAGTTTGCACATGTTACTTTGCAGGGTTGAGTTTCCCAATATATTTTCCTTAAAAAAAAATTGCACCTCGATTTCCGAATATCCTGATATTTCATTCCATATTTCCCAAAAAAAAATTACTTACCAAGTTCTAAAAAGTATTTTCATTATGATGTAAATCTTAAATGAGAATTTTCTTTTACGTATCATTTATGGATAGCAGTATTCACACAACTGTAGAAAAAAAAAATTTCATTAATTTTAATGTATGCAATAATTTTGATTGCAGTTCTAGAGTTTAAAAAATTATGGGGACATCGAAACCTCACAACTTATTATTATTATAAACATACCTATAAAGCTAAACACTTGACTATTTACATTGTTGCCACAGAATTTCCAGATCAGTTTTGACAGTTCAAACATTCTCTGACCAAACGTTAAATAATTGCCAGTCATTTTTTAAAATTAAAGTGGTATTTCAATCACACATCCACACCCAAATACAAAAGGTTTATCTGTTTTAAGCAAAAATCACAGTAATGTTTATCTATTCTTTCATATAACCTACATTTGATAAAAAAAAATTAGTTAAAAATTTATTTTAGAATAAAATTTACAATGCGTTATTTCCCTTACTTTTTGAAGTTTTCCCTGACATTTTCATGTTGTCAGAGACCACTTTAAAATTCAACTGTTCATGGTTTTTCATAATTTCCATACATGATGCAACCATAAATTAATTTATATAATTGAAAGTCTAATGACGAAATGCCATACATACCCACTCTTGGCCGTAGGAGTCAACAACATCATTCGTAGTCTTTGAATCCCACTCCTGTCGAATGCCAATGAGTCTTGAAGGCAAGAAGCCATTCTCTGACATCACTATAAAGTACGAGAAGAATCCGGCCGCAGCCTGGATCATTCCAATTTGGCAGTAAGCCATCATCATCAACCTATCACAAAGAATCAGCAATTAAATGTACTTCAAAGTAAGTAATTGTTTTTCACTTCTCCTACCAACTCTCATTTATTTAGTTCATAGCTTGTCTTAAAGGAGGAATGCCTCCAACAATTTGGGGTATAAAAATAGATAACTAAATTCTATTTGACAGATCCTTGTCTTATTTATACAGTATAATCAAAGTACTACTTCACTTATAACTCTTTAAAGAATTCCTAACTTTTAATAACTAAAACTGAGATTTTTTTTAAGAATGTTGTAAAGATATCTCACTGTATGCAGAATGCAGACTATGTAAACTGGGAAGCTATATGAAGCCTTTTTAAAAATGTTCTCTTTCAGGTCGCTGTTATCATCTGGCAATAATATGCAATTGGTTATGCACTATAACATTAACATAAAATACAAAAAATACATATATATAAAAAGCATGTAACGTATATATATACTTTTTATTCGCAAGACTGTCTATTCCTGGTCGTCGTGGTGGCCTTTTCATGATATCAGATTCTGCTTTTTCGTATGCGTACGATATGGCTGGTAACTGCAACAAAATTAAAAATATTTAGTACTACGAAAAATTGTATATTGTATAATTTTAGTTCAAAAATGTGCAAACCATTATAAAAGTCTAACCTAATAACTGACCAGAATGGTTCAGTATCAAGAAAAAATATTATTTAAAACTGCCATGAGCCAAGGCAATATTTTTTACATTTGTAAGTTTCTAATAATTTTTAAAGTAGAATTATTCTTAGATAGATATGTATTTATCGTTGACATTATTTTTCCCTGCCAAAACCCCATCAGTTAGGGTTGTGGCAAAACCTAGGAACCTAGCTTATAACACTCTGCACATGAACTTGGGCATGTTTTATGCATGAGGCATGTTTTTTAAATAAGTACCATTTTTAAATTAGACCGCTGCAGCACTGTGGTTAGGATTCTGCGCATGCAGGCTGTGTACCTACATCTGATGGCCAGAAGCCATTACGGAAACATTCAACAGTTTTTACGTTTGTTTGTGAGTATGTATTTAAATTATGTTCGCCGATTGGAAACCCCTCCTATAATGAAATACGCGCTATGATTTGTTTTCTTAGTGCTAAAAACATGACAGATGACGAAATTCATCGTCAGATCAGTGAAGTATACAGAGAAAACATTCAGATAATGATGAAATCATAAATAATCTGTTCTCTTTAACTTTTTCATCAACTTTCTGCACTAAATCTTCATAAATAACAGAAGTTCACCCACTTTCTTCCTCATCCTGATTATTCGTCCGGCCATCTTTAAAAGCTAACCCATTTCTGTGCCATTCCATTGGTCATAATGTTTTATTCAAACACTTAAGTGATACGACGAATTCCAGCCGCAGTCACATTTTTAGCACTAAGAAATCAAATAACAGCACGTATTTCACAGTCGGCAACATTCTCACTCAGCAGAGGCATTTTAAATACAGTACACTCCCGATTATCCGCGAAATTAAGTGGCAGGGCCACCGTGGATAGTGAAAATCACAGATAATCCGCAAAAGAGCCGAAAATGGGAAACATAAGGAAACATTAATTTCAACATAAAAATCTAAAAATTAATAATGTACAGTAAAAGTTACAATTAACAGTAAAATTTGTTCAATGATGCTAACATTGTAGTATTTTACTGAATAATTAACGTATAATACATTTCAGTTCACATCGTTCCGGGCTGCGCCCTTTTGAGCCCGATGTGCCACCACCTCTCCTCTTACACGCTGCGAGTTCCCTCCTTCCACCACCACCCTCTACGACCGCCCGCCTTAGTGTGTTGTGCGTGCATGTGTCGGCCCGTGCCCACCGATGTGACGTCAGTGCTCCGCTCCCGAGAGTTGCCGAGCGAGGACGAATGGTCAGTGAGTCGCAAGCGCTGCGAGAGGAAGGAGCTTCATGCACCTGTCGTCGTTCTCGGAGATTTTGAGTGATACAGGGGGAAACGGGCCTCACCACACACGGGCTACGTCACGGTCCTGGGAACAGAGTAGCCGGGTCCACATGCCCATTATACATGTGGTGGCGCCTTAGGATTCGACGAACACTTCAACCCCCAATCCGGTAGCACAGTAATGTAAACATAAAAGTGCTCAACCATACGACCAGAAACAAAGTGCGACAGAGATAAAAATAGCAATGCATACAAGCCTACTGCATGAGTTCCGAGAAGGCCTGTGGCGTTTTACTGTATACTGTACACAATACACTCGTCAGTAGAGTTCAAATTTGCTCACTTGTAATAAAATACAGATTTACATGTGTGCTGTATTTTTTCGTAGCATGCGCGGATAATAGGGAGTTTACTGTACTCGCAAACAAACAATAACATGGTTGAATGTTTCCATAATGGCATTTGTGGGTGGCCACCAAATGTAGGTAGACGGCCCGTTAGCACGGAATGCCGACCACAGTAGCCTAACTCCAAAAAAGGTTCTTTAAAAAACCACACCTCGTATTAATTCTTGTTAAACATCCTTCAAATTTAAGTTTTTAGGAAACAGTATGGTTAGGGCACAGAGGTCCTTGGAGACAATATAACTATAATGGCTATCCTGTTCACTACATTACTGCCAAAATTCTCATCAATTCCAAGTGCAGTGACCTGAGATAATGCAGCAGTGGTGAAATCGGTAAAGCACCTTAGGTCGTCTGGGCAGCGTGATTGCATGGTGGCTGCCCTCCACAGCATGTGGATGATACACCACAATAAAGTTCAGTTCTACAGGATATTTTCCCACAGGTATAAAATCTACGACTTATGGGGGAGTTAAACCTGGAACCCGAAACCCACCAGCCACGCGGAAAGGTGACGCAGGCGGTAAGACACTGGACTTGCATTACAGACAACTCTGGTTTAAATCTCGGTTCAACCACCTTGGTTTCGGTTTTATATTGTTCCCCTAAATCACTCCAGGCAGGGCCGTCAAGGGGTGGAGCAGAATTGGGGGAAGGAGGGTGGACTTCCTGGACCCTGGGCACCAGAGGGAGCCTGGTTGATTTAAAATAATAATAATAATAATAATAATAATAATGCATGGTTTATCCTGATATGACAAAATTTACAAGTCTATCATTGATAGAATCCTAAGAAATCTCACAAATTATGTCTTGGTCAGTCATGGCAAGTTAATTGTTGGGTTTAAAATGTTGTAAATTAAATTATAGGGAGGGGTCCCAAAAAATTACTTTCCCACAGGCCCTTAGTTTTTTATTTTGATGGTCCTTACTCAAGGAAAATTCTGGCGTGGTTCCTCACTACATACAACGGCCAATTCTTTTTAAAAACATTCTTGTTCTGAGTAGCATGTTGCTGTTTTTTTGACAGCACTGTCAGATATTAACATCCCTCCACCACCTCCCCCCACCCCCACAAACAATATCACCCACGAAATTAAGAAATAATATTCTGTAAGTTGAAATTCACTGTACTTAACTACGTATTATGACATTAAGACTAGACATCTGCGAATTGTGATTTTTCAGTTCGAATCGAATTCGAATCAAATTTCAAAAAAAATCACGAGATTTGAATTTTTTTCGAATCGAATTTCAGAATATTTATTAAAATAACATAGATCATTAAAAATTTTTAACCCACCTTTGAAAAACTTGTCACATAATTCACAGTTTAAATCAAGTAACTAAAATTAAAGTGAGACTATATTGAAGAAGCACAACCAGATTCTCAAAAATTTAAAAAAAAAATTTGTTGTCTGTAAAGTCGGTTTACGGACGATAGTTTAACGTGACAACGTCATAACAAAACATTGATGAAATGATTGATCCAGAAGAAAAGGAAATATCATATTTGGCCTGAGACTGAGCCGTAATAGGTTTTTGCAACCAAACCATTTAGGCATTAAAAATATTATATTCTTTGAGGAAGAATTTTTTTTTTTAATTTTCTATCTTTTGTATGATAAAATCTACCATTGCATTCTTTTATGAATAAAATTGAATCATTTTTATTGAATTATCACTATTTTGTATGGATACAAAGGAGTGAAATGAAATGTACAATTTAATTAATCAATTTACGTACTTTTATTTGCATTCATTATTCAAATATATTTATTACTTTTGAAATGTTACGTGCGCCGTATTTAGTTTTTACAAGTTCAAAAAAAAAAATTCGCATCTGTTGGGATTCAAACCGAAAACCTTACGATCAGAAAATAGCGCCGCTGACCACTCAGCCACAAGGCCATATTTGATAATTGATAGTTTCAGATGTTATATATATCTTTATAAAAATTTTGTTCACGGTAGGGGAATAATATTATTTCGTTTTTATAACACGATTTTATAACAAATACGCATTCCTAATACACGAAAATTATTTATAAGGTATTACAATATTTTTTAAAACATTGTGCTAAAGATCCCGGTTATAATTTGAATTATTATGTGTAACTGTAAAACACCATTGTTGGTTTAAAACGTATTTGAATATTCAACATTACTTTTAAATAACCGTACCGATTGTGCTGAAAATCGGTGGACGATCGTTAAATTACATAATATTAATAATTCAAACGACGAAAATATGATTGAAAAGTCAAATCGATGGTTGTTCCAATCGAGTGGAAGAGAGATGCCACGCATGAGTACAATGAGCAAACAGGAACATCCGTAGCAGGACACTTTTTCGTGCGTGCAGCCGGCGTTCATCGATTTATTACACGTTGTCACATCAAAATATCACAGCATAAGGAAGTGGTACAAAAAAAAGTTACAAATTTACCGTTTTTATCGCTTAAGCATCGCACATTTTATTCTAAACTCAAGTTTATAATTAGGGGTGAGACCGTGGGTTCACTCAGCTGAGTTTTGAAATAAACAAACACCGTCGTATCACTGCGCCGCATCAGCAAGTGATAGGCTGAATTCATCTTGCGCGCCAAGCACTAGTTGCAACACACACACTTCAGTACAGTCGGTGCTAATAAAATAACGGAGAAGTAATATAACAGGAAGCACCGTAGCACTTTCTTCAGTGTAGGTGGTTCATTTGCAAAGAAAAAACTATGCACTTTACGCCTAATAGCCGTCTTCACAAAATCATCACAAGTTATGATAACAGGATACTCAAGTTTCCTTTTCTTCCCGGGAGTTATTAATGTCCCAGTGTCCTGTAATTCTTTCCTTGCACGAAGCACACTGCTCTTCGAAACACCCGTAAATTCCGCAGTTAAACTCGCGATATCGTTCACACGACAATCCGGATATTTGTCTGAAAATGTTTTTAAAACATTCAACACAATAGTTTTCTGTGCACTTTTCAAAGGCTTTCCCGTTCTGTGCTTTACAAAACTCGGTCCGGCGTCAGCCATAACAAACCGTGCGCGCGAATCCGAAATACAACTGTTGTGCCGGGCATCAACTGTACACTGTACACACGGCGTCTGCTAACATAATTGTAAGTAAATACTTGCTGACACATTAAACTGTATTGGATATTAATGGTGAAAAGCTATAATGCTATAGAACAATTGTTATAAAAAAGGCAGTGTAAAAATACTTACAAATGATACGTAACCAAGGGACTATTTCTTGTGCATGAATAATGTGCATGGCGGCCGGCAGCCAATGAAAATGTTTACAAGAGGCTTTGTTTATTCCAAAACCCAGGTAGATGAACGGAGAATACTATTATGCAGAAAAAAAAATTTAAAGTAATCCATAAAAACAAAACCTATTCATGGAAAGTACGTTTATTTAAAAAGTAGACTTTGCAAAAGCACGCCAAATAATTTAAATTAATGAGTGATGCAATAAAACAATTTTATTCAACATAAAAAAAAAAGAAACCCGTAACAAGAACGTGATTATAACTATAGGTACGCATAACGATCGGGCGGGTTAACTCGGTTCCTGACAAAGCGCGTGCGTGCATGCAGTCTGCGAGCTATCGATATCAATTTCGACTACGTGCGCGCGCTCTATACAGGAATACAGGAATCAACACAACCAAACTGGCGCTGCTTACGTTTTTATAAGCGGTATAAAGCGACTACCGATACGTTAAAGATGAAGTTTATAACTTTTAAAAACAACTTTAAAATACAATTTACACATCAGATTACTTTGTAATAGGATTAATTAAGTTAGTAAGCAGTTTTATCAGAACGAACGGCGTAAACTGCGTAAAGCAATAGGCGCGTTGTAAACAACGGAAATTTATTGCATTACTTCAAATGAGGTTAAAAGGGACAGAAATAAAATGGTTCAAATAACGTGAAAACGTAAATAACTGTAACGTAAATAAGGGGTTTCACTGTATAATTTTTTGTAAGTGGAAGATGTAATCGTCCATTTACATTTCTTTTAAAAATGAGGAGGGGGGGAATGTCTTATAGTGTATCCGGGCCAGATTTTGCAAGTCGAATTATTGTAAAATGAATTCGATTCAAATTGACGAATCAAATATCAAAAAATTTGAACTCGAATTTGGAAATTTCGAGTATTCGTAGAACCCTAATTAAGACTAGGGATGGACCAATCGAATCATCAGAACCATCAAATTCCATCAAATCTCTAGTATTCAAAAGATTAGAGATTCAAGGAAAAATATACTATGAAAAATATTCAAAATTTCAACAATGACAATTCGTAAGTTTGGTAGGTCTATTTGAGTTTTTCGTTATACCAATTCCATTACAGATTCCCAAGATATTATACTTTGAATATGTAATTACATATACATTTACCAAAACCAACATTTAAAGGGTTGAATGTTACAACTCTATAGTTAATTTTTATTTATTTATTTTCCCCTTGGTATTAAAATTTGTATTCAAGGAAAAGATATGAGATACTACTTGTGATTTTGATTCGAGAAGACTGGTATTGGCCCATCACTGATTATGACATAGTCTCAACGACACCGGGATCATAAGAGGTGTATGATGAATAGTTCGCTGTAATGACATGACAACTCCACAAAGTTTGCTCTTCACTGATTTATTACATGCGCTCCATAAACCATGTGAGCCGGCATACAGTCCTTGGAGTGTGCGGATCCAACGGGAAATGGTGCAGTGTGGCCCCATGTGGCGAGGGAAATGGATAATGCTGTTTCATTGCGGTCTGGAGGCGTCGGCGAAGAGCAGTGTTGGGAGGATGAGGCCCCACTGTAAGGACTAAGCGAGACAAGACACCGATCGAACTGACCATGTCCGTGCCAAAGTCGATGGCCAGAATGGCCACGCTGCCCAGGGGCAGCGGGATGCTGATGACGATGAACATGATGAAGGGCAGGATCTCCGGGATGTTGGACGTGAGCGTGTACGCGATGGACTTCTTCAGGTTGTCGAAGATCAGCCGGCCCTCCTCCACGCCCGTCACGATCGAGGCGAAGTTGTCGTCCAGCAGGATCATGTCGGCGGCCTGCTTGGAGACGTCAGACCCGGCGATGCCCATCGCCACGCCTGCGCAGGAAAAAATTTGTCTGTACTTTTACACAAGATTCCATTGGAAACCAGTTACCAAGAAATAGTTTCCAATACTACAAGAAAGATATTGTAACTTTGTATAACACATGCCTATGGTTATTTATGCATATATGAAATACATTTTACGAGATAATAATAAGTATTTCTAACAATAAATCCACACATAATATTATATTTTAAATGATGTTTCATTTAACACATTTTTTTAAACCATGTAAAAGATAATTGACAATTCAACATTTAGAATTTATTTTGTTGTATAATGTGCGCAGTTAATACTGGAAAGCTATTCAGGGAATGGTTAATAAATAGCTTTAACTATTTAAGGTACTAGGACAACATAAAGCATAAATGTCAGGGTAATAATATTAACCCAGTATTACTGCGAGCACTATTTTGTAGTGATACAGTTGTGTTCTTGTAAATATAAAAATTTACAGATATTTATAATTTTACATGAATATTAATATTACATTTACAAAAAAATTACAGCATAAACATAAAAAAAACTATGCTGTGACATTTAAAAAGTCATCTACATACAATTACAAACACACAGTAAAATTATGATGCTGTAAAACATTATTATAGATAATATAGAACATAAACACAGTGAATCTAAATGCCAAAGAAACAATAAAGTGTGAAATTTTCGATTAATTTCATGAGAGAGAAAAAACTGCTTACGGTGTTACTTTTAAAATTAATATTTACCTAAAATTTGCTGACTTGGTGAAATAAGCCATATAAGGATCTGAAGGATTTTAAAGTTTGTTTTTTATCAGCTAATGAATAAATAACCCCTTTATAAACTAAGGGCTTACGATATAGAAGTTTTAGTTACCTAGTAGGCCTACATAGTTCCTCCTAGGGAATTTTTTTGTAGGTAAATACCATATATTTTTGGATAAGTATGAATGCATTACCATTGCATATGAGATTATAACAAAATTATAATATACTATCAGAACCTGGCAGAAGTTTTCCTGCCAGAGTTAATTTATTTATCTCTATATATCTAAAATGGATAGTTTGTACCTATGTAATCTAGAATATATAAAGCAATTAAAATGGTTGTCCATTTTAAACTCACTCACCAAATTACAGTCACAATCACTATTTGTTGTTATTGAGGATTAAGGAAAGTAAAAATCACACTATACTAATGTTAATGGCAATCTGTTGAACGGAATAGAAGTTGATGCACAGCAGCGCCATCTAGTGGCGTGTTACAAAAAATGGATAGCATAAAAACCTTATCCATGAAATACACTTTGATGTGCCAACTTTCATGGTGATCGGTGAAACAGTGTCGTAGTTTATCAACGTCATACATAAATACATACATACCAACATCCTATTATATATATATATATATACACACACACACACATATAGTATATAGACACACACATATCATATATAGTATATAGACACACACACACACTAGCAGACACGACAGACGTTCTGTTCACACGTTTTAAATTCGAAAATTAAAAATATTTATAAATAAGTTGTAATTGTTTAGACCGCTTTGATGAAAATGTATATAAAAAACACGATCATAGCGCTTCCTACCGGATCCAATGTAAAACTTCCAAAGATCAACAACAACATTAATTTAATTAATTAATCTAAAAAACATTATTTATTGGATCAAATTGTGAATGTAAACCATTCTTGAATCCACCTGAACAAAAAAAAAAAAGCGGACCCGACAGACGTCCTGTTTAAACGTAAATCCAAAAATTATAAATTTATAATATATATAATTTTAATTTTTATATATTCTTTAAACTATAATTATTATGTTTTTTTTTATTTTATAAATGTTATAATTTATTTTACAGACTTATATTTTTATTTTCAAAGAGGCATTCAATACGTCATAAGTTCCATAGAATGAAATGAGAACTGACAATTTAAAGTTGTAAGTTCAGTTGATTGTTATTGAATCCATGTGTATACATCATTAAAAGTCATGAAAAATAGTGTAAAATACTCACTTCAATACTGCACCTTACAAATATTGCGCAATGTATATTTTTTAATTACACTTCGAAACGTTGAATCAAATGAGAACAGACAATTTTTTGTAAGTTAAGTTGATTGGTATTGAACGCACGTGTATGCATCATTAAAATTCACGAAAAATCATGTAAAATACCCACTTCAATACTGCACCTCACAAATTTGCACAATGTATATTTTTAATTATACTTTAAAATGTTATTTCAATAAATAATAATATAATATTACCAATAAACACACAATTCTATTTTAATTTTAATGTAATAACAACACTACGCTACAATGCAAATAACTGATATGCGAAAATGCTACAAAGTGAAAAAAAAATACCTAGAATCCGATTGCAGCACCAATTATCGGGTCTGACTGATGTGGCAAAAATTTAAAAAAAATATATTCTAAAACGCGATTGCAGCACTGTCTACCGGATTCAATTGTGAACCTAAACCATCCAAAGATTAACAACACATAAATAAATACACAACACACACACATATATATACTGTGAACCTAAACCATCCAAAGATCAACAACAAAACATTAATTAATAAATTAAAAGAAAATTTTTCTATTGGATCAAATTGTGAATCTAAACCATTTTTGAACCAACTTAATCACACACATAAAATTTCATCAAAATCGGTCCAGCCGTTTGTTTCAGTCACATACACACGTACAAAAGAATTACATATATAAAGATAGATTATAATTATATAACATATAATATTACTATTATCACGTAGATAATGGTATACTAGAAACTTTTTACTGAAGAGCACTGATACTCCAAAGTGTGGTGTGCAAGGATTCCTCAAAAGTTTAAAGGGAACACCATATCTTTGTAAAGATCCAATGCTTTCTCAGCAGTTTTCGCGGCTTCAAAACTTTTGTTAGGATATTACATTTTCATGTCACAATCTTTTTTATTGCAATATTTACAAATTTTCCACGAGATAAGAACTGCCTACAACTCATATGATATTTGTAAAAAGTCGAACAAATAAATATAGTTCATCTTTTTGCCTGACAAATGTGCAACAGGATATTCACGTATTAAGTTAATTGTCTATTGTCAAATCTTCCCCATTAACTCATATGTTGTAACACATCCATATGTTTCTCCAAATTTTGTGCCCTTCTCGAAGTCACGGTTTCTAAGTTCGTTAAGTATTTTGAAATCTCTATGTTGTGTATCGTTAAATAATTTAAGCCCAGAAACAGCATATTTCACCTTTAAATTTCCATCGTCAAAAGTACCGGCAAATATCAGTAAAAATGCAAGTAAATACATAAAACAAAAGAAACAATATCACCTCCCTGCTCTAATTGACTCTCATTATTGCTCAATGGATGATTGGGAGATGGTTCATGTGAAGCCATGGGCAGCCAACATACCACAACCTCATAAGATGAAGCGAGCAGGGTTGGAAAGTCTGGGAAGAGCCAGTGTGCTGTGATTCTAAAACGCACAGTGTGAGTGGGTGGTAGGCGTGGCGACTACAGCTTTTCCCACCTGTAGGTCTCATTGTGGTATTCTCGTTTACTAATGACAAGCCACAGGTGAGACTTCGAATGTAATCAGTTACTCATGACAAATTATGCATTTTTCAACTGAAGTAAACAACTGACAGTCTAAAAAGTGTCAAGTTTTTTAGTGTAAACCATCATAAAGAAAGAAACTTAGTACCACGAAAGGCTTGGGGCTGCCAGCATTAAAGAAAATAATTCAAGGTAAGCAAATTTTATAATTACATAAAAATACTGATAACTATCAGACACTACTTATGAGAGACTATTAATATAATTTTAAAATATCTTCTGTAATAATTATATATAAGTATATGAAATCCCTTACATATGTTTCGCATGCTGCAGAGTAATTAAGTAAACGTAAACATTTTATAAATTTGGCAGCATTAAAAGTTGCATGTTAATAGGCAGTGTTCATGAAGTTAGCCTGGATGTGTTTCATTAATTAAATAGGAGAATTGGTGCAGTGCACAAATGCATGTGGAACGCTTAAGAATCCATGGCACTGGATAAATCGGTGCTGGTAATTAAATTCATTATGTCACATTCGCTGAGCACAGGACAGGTTTCTTCAGACACGCAGGTGATGTCACGCCTTGGATAAGAGTCCAGCCGGATGTCTACGTCCGTAAAATCAAATAGGAATATTCTAAATGCCTCCTTAAATGACCCTTTATCCAAAAGATCCTTGAAAGGTGCACCTTACAGGATCCCGCTATTTTATGTTGATTTTTGTAGTTCCAAGAATCTTTACAGGATCTCCAGTGCAGCTTTTCATAAAAGTACGAGTGAAAGAAATTTCTTTGTAGACACGCCAGATCTTACCGGCTTTAAAAGAATTCAGATATCATTTCATCGCTAGTTTCTCACCGAATGCAATCTTGAAATCAAAGGACAAAACTATTCAGAAACAGACACCCTTACCTTTATGCAAAATATCACGACGAAAATCTTGTCAAATATAAAGTTAAAAAAATGCAATAGCAATTACGAACTGTAGATTTTTATTTTGTTTTCTTGGATTTACATAAACATACGGAAAGTATTAAAGCAGTTTTAAATATTTATTACCATACATTTATCTGTATCGAAAATTTTTACCGTCTCCACACAAAAATAAACACAAGAACCATACCGATGTCAGCTTTCTTGAGAGCCGGAGAGTCATTCACACCATCTCCAGTCACCGCAACGATGGCTCCCATTCGCTGGCAACCTTCCACAATGATCAGCTTCTGCTGCGGAGACGTCCGGGCAAACACTAATTCACTGTGATTCCTGGGGAAACACAGAGAAAAAATTTTTAAAAATACATATTTTTTTAACACTGTTTGCTAGCAATTAGTTTCATTAACATGTTATTAATAAATGTGGTTTGCAAAGAAAATATGGTACTTAATAATGGCAAAACCTTAAGTTGGTTTTTAAGTTTTTTTTTTTACTTGTGAATGGCATTTTTAGCTAGTTACAGTGTTACAGTTCAGTCTTTTGTTATTTGAAGTTAATTGGAACGTTTATCTTAACCATATTCTAAATAAATTTGACTAAAAGATGTTAGCCTAATAAAAATATGAATACTTCATCTCAAAAAATTTTTTATTTTTTTTTTTAATTTCAAACAGTAAACTCAAATAACTATTCACACAAAGCATGTTAGGCCCAAGCATCACTTGTTACTCGCTGATTCAACGTAATGATCCATTACTGCATATATGAGTGCAATTTTACTCAAATCAAGTCATATTATCAATTAAATTGATAGTTTATTAACAGAAATTGTATTATTTAGTGTAATTAGCTTGTAACCTACAAATAGGTGAAATGAGCAATTGTAAAACAGTTTGCTTTGAAGGGTCAAAAAGTTTTTAACTTTGGCTGTCTGCAAACTAGAGAAAAAAATTAACTAATTTGTGCACAATAAAATACATAACCAAATTAATGCATACATTAAGTGTTTTAGGTTTGCAGCCAATCATACTAAGGTCTGTTTTACAATGACACGTAAATGGAGACAGTATTCAGGGGACAAAGTTTCTACAATAGCACGCAGCTAGCTCTGATAAAACTCCGGCTTTGGACCTGATTTTCGAAAAGGAATTTTAATTAAATTAAAATACTGTCAATCTTTTTTAATTTCACTAAACAATTATAAAGATTCCGCATACATTAAAAGTTATACTTCCATGGGATTACTAAAATATTAATCTGAAACATTTTAAATTACATACTACAACACTGAACATATGGTTGAATATTTGTTTTTGCTTAAACCACTGAAATGTCTGTAAATACTTACTACAAACAAACCTTAATCATTATTGAGCTGATTAAACATTATTATTATATTATAATGTTATAAAAAAATTAAACAAAAATTCTAGTAATGAGATTTGAATGATGTCCCTTGATATTAACAAGCGCTCGCTCTACCGCTGTGCTACTAAGCCTAATGAATGATAAATTGGATGGAGAATAGTTATTATTGTATTATGTCAGTTTCCTTAACAATTTTTTTAAACTTCATATTACTTTTTACTATAACTATTTTAGTTTACCAAATATATTCCAGCTTAGTTTCACTATCATAAAGTTTCATTTGGTACACCAATACGTTTGGTACGTACCCTAACATTTACGAAAGTGACTAGGTTTATGTTACTACACGTGTGTCCGCCATCTTTGTGTCACACTTCCTTTCCTCAACTTAGTTTTTTTCTCACTAAATTATTCCTACCAAATGCCTTATACCCTCTTTTATCACATAATCGTCGCACTCGCGTAATCGTCGCACCCATATTTTAGGGCGTCAAAATTTGGATAAAATAAAACTTGTCGCATAAACATTGCATGTTGTTTTTGGTCCCACTTTAGACTCCAGTGCTTTGTGTGGGTATTTTTTCTGTATAAAGCTATGTATTTTAAAATAGAAATCTAATATTTCTTCGGACATTACCACTTACTTATTTAATAAACGGAAATACAAAGTTGTCTGACGTGTAAATTATCTTTTAAAGACTTTTTAAACGTTATAACCTTCATATGATCGTCAGCGTCACTGCAATGTACCGCTTGCAAAAATGTAGCCAGCGCTCGATGCAATCATAAATGTTTGGTTATGTTGCTTCCTGTATAGAGCGCGCAGACGTAGCCGAATATCAATATCTCGCCGATTGCATACAACGCGCGCTCTCTATCAGGTGCTGAGTTAACTACATTTGATAGTCTGCACTCTTTTCGTGTTGTGTACTACGGTAGTTACGCATTCGTTCGGCTTGCATTTGGATCACAGATGTTTTTCCATTTAAAGTTGAAGAAAGGTTTTTGTTGTATGACTTATTAATTTAAATTGTTTGGCGCGCTCTTTGATACTTCACTTTTTAAATAAAATGTATTTTCCATGAATGGGTTTTGTTTTTATGAATAACTTTAACTAACAAAAAAAATTTTTTCCGCATAATCGTCGCACCCCTACTTTTCAAACTTGATTGTAGAATAAAATGTGCGACGATTATGCGAGAAAACACGGTACTGATAGCTAAGATGTTTACACATCAAAAAAATGTTCCACCAACTAAATAGCAGTAACTTACTTGAGAAGATCATCCAACTGTTCCGACGACATGTCCTTCAGCTCGATGCCGTGAACCACAGCAGCCTTCGCTAAGCTGCGGTCCACATCCCAAACTGGGATGCCAAGTCTTTCCGCTATGTCATCTACCGTCTCACTTCCTGAAAACAAAATGACTCACTTCAAATGGAACATGGTCAAACCTGAAACATATAAAGCTGAGGGATCCCTGGATTAAAATGATAAAACGTTAACAATACAGTATGGGAAAGAAAAAAAAAACTTTCATACCAGTGTATAATTCAAAATGCAACAATTCCTTTGTCACTTCTTAATTTAAATGTGACAAGGTATGATAACATTTGTGTGAATACTTAGTGCAATCAATATGGCGACATGTAGAATGTTCATTTATATTTAAGTAATTGTTGACAAGAATTTTTGAGTGAATTGGATAAGTGAATACCTTTCAAATGTCCATTTAGTTTATATAATATCATTGTACCAGTTCGAAAAGAAGACTGAATATCCTAACTATTAAATTTATTTGTATAATATCAAACCATTTAATTGTAGAGTAAGATCTCAAATATAAGATGCCTTAAGATTTAAAATAATTGAATATAATACGTAAAAACGTATTAAGGGAGGGACAGAGTGGGAACATGCCACTCCCCCCAAACATTTTTTTCCCCAAAGACTCAGATTTTTTTCGAATAATAAAGCACAGCTCAATTTAAGGCCACTGACTAAGCAAAATTAGAGAGTAGTCTTCCCTTTAAACACGTACTAAACATAATCATGGGCAATGGTAGTGTAAAGGTCTATTTTCATGTGACAAATTTTATCTAAGAATCAGGTTACACCAAATTCTCCCCTTGCACCCCACAGAACTAGGCCTATCCAAAATATATTATTATTCTATCTTAATTCACCCTACCCTACCCTCCCTCCCTAAATCTTGGCTACGCTCATAATAATACAACTTCAAACATAAGGCAATAGCTAACATATGATGACCATGAATATTATACAAACTCAATTATAAGCCGCTTTTGAATGTAAGACAACCTCAGACGTATGTCAGCCTCAAATATAAAAAAAAGACAATGTAAAACACACTTGGATAAGAAGTGACTTCAGTTTCACGATTAAGAATAAAAGAATATAACAAATTGTCGGGGTTCGGGTTTCGAGAGGGTCGCTATGGTGTTGATTGGTAATGGGCGCCACCATGTGGAAGGGCACGTGGACCCGGCTATCATCCGTCTCAGGGCGTGACGTCGCCCATGTGAGGCAAGACTGGACCCACGGTTAACTCCCGTAGTACACTCAGACCCGACCCGCTCTCAGCATCGGGCACGCTTATGGTATAACAAGTAATAGTGGGCTCTCCAGGCGTCCCACACGCCTGCTCACAAGGTATAGGTCGCCATGTGGTCGGTGCAAAAAAATACAAGAAGACAATTACACTTAAGACGTTTAATACGTGCACGTACTCCCATACACGGTCTCACGAGGTGCGTCTCCAAGATCCCAGGCACCTAATCGGAACACAGGAGTAAGGCCCACGCACGTGGCCTGCACAAGTGATTACTTAGAACGTCAAAAGTCTCATTAAAAGTTAAAAAAATGATTACGTTAAACAGTCCCCCGACCGAGGCAAGCCCCAGGGATACGTGAAAGAGATTTAAAGGAATTAAACAAAACTGAATTAATAGTCAGCGAACAAAGAGTGAAGTCCCCGGGTGCGGAAGGCAGCGTCTTACCTCGGTCGTTGGCGTAGAACTGGCCGAGCGCCGGGCGCCCTCGAAGCAACATGGCGCCTTCCTGCCTTGCCAGTTTACCGTTACGCCTTTCCGATTAAGTGCCTTGTAATCTTACATAAAGATATACAAAAACACTCCTAAAATTAATACGGGTTCTCCCACAGCTCTATTAGGTACTATTTAACCTAGAGTTAATTAATTAAATTATATATACATTTCAACTTCGTTCGTGTTCGGGTCCGCTCGGGTCCGCCCGGCAACGTCTTTAACTTACATACTAAAACTTATATTATAAACAAAACAAAAACCCTGCCGCCCGTCAGTGGCAACACAAATGAATGGGGAAAAATTAAAAAGCTATACAATATTATTATTACATATTTAGGAGGACGTCGCACTGCCGCTACAGCGCCCTCTTGAGGTAGTTCATGGCGCGCTATTCAAATACAAACACACGACTACGTACTCGTGACGGAGCGGCTATCAGTACGGGAAGTGGGACGGGTGGTGAGGGGAAAGGTGCCGGAGGCTGACCAGGCTTCAGGGGCGCAGGCCCGGTTGACGTCAAAATATAAGACTACTCACAAAAATTACATCAATATTAGCTTGAAACAAGTGGCCAAAACCACATGTGAAACAAATCACTTTTTTCAATTCTGTTTTTATCAAATTTCAGAATTTGTACATTTTTTTTTTTATTTGAGAAAATGGCATCATAAATAACAATTGCAAATTTGCACAAGTTTTTTATTAGAAACTCTTTTACAGGCAGTAGAATGACATGAGACGTTCACGTCATAAAAGAATAACGATATTGTATAACAAAAATTATATATAATGAAAACTGCATCAAATTACTTGCCGCAAACCCCAGGTGGCAAGAGACCATAAAGACAATGAAAATAAAAAAGTATTGGTTTCAACTCGGTTATCGGCAAATCTAAAAAAAATATTATAAATAAGAGGTTTAGGCATAATACATAATTTTTAAAACATGGAAATTAATAAAGAATGTTTTTTAACTTGGAAAAATTTGTTTGAAGCTATTACAATTAAGTTTGCCATTATCCCACCAAGATTGCGATGCAATCGCCGCCATAACTTTTAACATTTGCAAAATAGATCATGCTATACTGTAACTAAAAATCTACACTCTGTTACACTATATTCAAATATTCATCATGTTACTTTGTTTGTAGGTATACTTCTTTAGACACATTATGAAAAAATTATCAGAGAGAATTTTTGCGATGTGCGCAATGAAATTTTCACAGGATGAAAAAAAAAGCTACATTCAAAAAAAGGCTACAAAGCAACAAAAATGATATGTGTACTTTTAAATTTTACACTTTAGTGACTGATATTGAATAATGGTCAATATAACTAAAAAATATATATATTTATTGGAATATTAGTGATAGAAGTTGTGTTTATACACTTTTTCAAGTGTATTTACATAAGTGAGGTTATATTCACATACGTATAATTTATTTGAATAATAAATTACAGAATATTACTTAATTATATAAATAATAAAAATTAATAAATTAGAATAGACACTCAGCATGTTTATTTTCAGTATTAATTAAATTTAATCTACATTATTGTACTAAATAAATTATTTTAATAAAAATGTCTATATTAATATTGAATATGTACTTAGTAATATATTTAGATATTTTAATTTGATTGAATTTATATTTTATCAACTGTATTTATAATATCACTCCATTCCTTTTATTATTTTATTCCTACAAATTATTCACATGCAAAATTAAAGTTAGTTTTTTATTAAGCCAAGTATAACTTTGACGCCAACCGCCGGTGCTCCCTCTGGTCCGCAAAGGTCGTTATGCCACAACAACACTTGCCCCTAAGTGCATCGAACACGCCCGAGCGTGATGTCCGCCGAGTGTGTGAAAGTGCGCCGCGACGAACACCAAAGCGACGTCAGCGCCTGGCTGGGTGTGGCAATGCGCCTAACTAATTATATATAATTATTTGTCAAATTAAAACAACTAAATTAATAACAATTTAAAAGAGGATTCATGTAAGGGAAATTATGTCTAATTGTTTTATAAGCATATATTTTGTAACTTGTCTTTAAGTCCAAAACTGGCCAGGTCGGTTTTACCGCGTTTCACGTGGTTAGGCGCGAGGCCGCAGGGCGGTCTCGCGCTCAGTTACCGTCTGGAGCTCGAAGGGGTCGGGCGCTCCGCGAACGTCGGGTCATCAACTTTAGCATCTCTTCAACATTTCAGCAATAGTGTAAGTTTTGTAAATCTTTTAATCAACTCGGCGCCGACCCCAACCCAGTCGCACGATATTTCGTGCGACCCTTAATTTATTAAATCCTTCCCATCGGGGAACTTTATTTTCATACGTAATTCCATGTCCAGTTTAAGGACCGCGTAGTAGTGGTACGCAATTTTCGGCTGATTAGCCAATTAATCGTTATCGTCGTAGATCCTCCGTAATAAGTGTTGAGAATAACACTGACTAACTTTCGTCTCTTAACTTTCTCCATTTTTATAGTGCAAAGTGTAACGTGTATTTTAAGTGACTAGCTTTCATTTGCAAGGGACTTTTACGTGTACGTCTCCAGCTGGCGTGTCCACGTAATTTCTGAAACGTTAATATTTCGTAGCAGGCTAGACTGCAAACCATCCTGAACATAGGAACTTTTCTACGTATTTACCATTCTTTCGTAGGGACGAGAAGCCACTGTTTCAGTTTGTCGATATAGCTTTGCAATCCATCTCTTGGTCGCGCAAACCGTCACGTATAGAGATACGCGTGTCATAGCGGTCCGACAACGGACGCGGCCAGTATCGGGACGAATGAAAGTATCAATACTGAATAAAGTGCAGTGCCCTGTAACTCGTTTACCATTCATTTACAACATTAATAAGGCGTCCTGGGTGGCCTGAACAGCCCAGGTAATTTCCGAACCGAGACGCGCTCCTGCCTGCAGCCACGAGGCCGAACCCCCGTTAGAACCTCTGAGATCTTTTACAACGCTAATAATTAATTAAAAAACCAAAACAGGCAGCGGGAGTGGCGTCAACTTCTAACGCACGTTGTTACGCAGGTTGGTACTGCGTAACGAGGAAACTCGCCCCTGCGGGCTAGTGGGATACCACCCGCCATACATTGCACGGACTCGGCGCGCGAATTTCAATTGAAGCGCGTTGGATAGCAGATCCTCGGGTCCACTCGTGCCGAATCGCCTTTGATCGCGAGACGGGTTGTCGAGCTCACGGTCCGGCGACACCGCCGTAGGACGAGCTTTTCCGCAGCAGCCGTGCTGCCTTCGACGTGCCGCCCACATGGTTGGGTGTCCGAGCTGCGAATACGTAAGTTACGTCACGAGTCGGTCATTAAAGGACGCGTAAGCCTTGTTACGCGTCGCTGGACTTTCGCCGACGTTACGAGTCAGTACGTGAGAACCGCGCACGCATCAGGACGCGCAAGCCTTGTTACACGTCGCTGGACTTTTGCCGACGTTACGAGTCAGTACGTAAGAACCGCGCACGCATCACGTGTCTTAGTGGGGGACATAGTTACTCACTGCCGAACTATCGCCGACGTTACGAGTCAGTACGTAGGGACCGCGCACGTGTCACGTGCCTTTGCGAAACAGTTGACTATCAGGAACTTTGTCACGTGGGAGAACCGCCAGTACGCGTCGGGACGAGTGGGCCGTACGAGACGGTCACCGGGAGTCCGGGTCTTCGTGGGAGAGGCGCGCAACCCGCGACGGATCCGCCAGGCCGCGGCAAGCTCTCTGAACGTAATAAAAGAGCTCGTGAACCGATTAACAGCGAGTGGTCCTTTCGATCTACCTGTCACTTTACCTCACCATCCCTCCAGGTCCCGCATTTCCAGGTCCCGGCCACGTCGGCCTGGACCCACACCTCTCCGACGAGAGCAGTACGGGCATAACGGACATTTCTAGCAAGCAGGGAAATAGGGACCAGAAGCCGAGGGACGTCAACTTATTCATATATAACCTTTAAAAGATATTTTTTCTGATTTTTAAAAATCTGTTACGGAAGGACAATTCTTGTTACGGAAGGAAATTTTCTGTTACACAAGGAAAATTTATATTATGGAAGGACTATTTTCTTTAGTGGAAAAAAAATTGAAACCAAGTACAAGTTCCAGTTTAGTTGGCAGTATTGAAATGTAATACATTATATCTTTGTTTTCCCGCCAATTTATTTTTCCCTCGCATTTATTCTACAGGAAGCCATTGTTTACATTCTGTAGGTACTTGAGTTTTTAAACTTAATGATATTTAAATTAATGTATAAAATGGTATTCTAAAAAAATGGCTAAATGAACTGCTCAGAGAGTAAAAGAGTATAGAGAAAGAAGAAAACTGAATCTATTACTTGGTGAAGAAGACAGAAAGAAAGATAGAGAACGCAAGTCCAAATTGAGGTTAGAATTAACACACACTGGAAGAATTGAAAAACTTAGAAAATATGAAAGACTTCAGAAAAAAAAAGCAGAAGCTTAGAAGACAGACAGAACAACAACAAAAGGCAGAGGTGATAAACAAAATGTCTCCTTCAGCATTAGGCAAAGCTTCATCACGAGTTAAGAGAGCTCTTCCTCATACACCAAGCAAAACAGTTCAGGTGATTGGAAAACTTGTGATGTCTTTATCTCCAAAGAAAAAAAGTATGGTGATGAATATAGCCAATGAGGGAAAACATTTTAAGCAGCTGATATCAGCAAGAAAAAAGAGAAGTGATGCTGTTTCTGAAGATACTGCTAAATCTGTTAAGGCATTTTTTTTTTAGGGATATCAGCTGGCAGTGTCCTGGACAAAAGGATGTAAAGTCCGTCAAACCAGAAAATGGATGTGAACAAAGACAAAAGAGGTTGTTAGTAAATCTGCATGAAGCATACTGTATATTCTGTAAGGATTATGATATTCCTCCTTTAAAACTATCCAAATTTAAGGAACTGAAGCCTAAAGAAGTTGTACCCATGAATCTAAAGGATCAAGAGACGTGTGTGAGCGTATATCATGCAAATGCTGAGCTGTTACTGTATTCACTGAATAAAATTGTTCCTGATCTACCAAAATCCTTGACTGAAGTGATACAAAATACAGTTTGCTCTCTAGAAAACCAAACTTGTATTGACAGACTGTTTACAGTGTGGAGTTCATAAATTAGATACTTACTTTGAAAAACTGTATCCAGGATTGGACGTAGTCTATTACAAATGGGGTACTGAGAATGGGTGCACTGTTAAAAGTGAAGTTACTGAAACACTTTTTGAGGCCAAAGAAGATTTTTATGGACAACTGCAAGACATCTCCAGACATGTTTATAATGCTAAGCACCAGCACTATGAATTGAGACAACTTAAGGAAAATCTTTCTCCCAATGAAATCATTGTGCTACAAGACTTTGCAGAAAACTATACCATCCGGCACCGATCGGAAATCATGCAAGCACACTGGAACTCTCCAAATGTCACATTATTAACTTGTATTGTTTACTACAAAGATGCTGAAGGTGAATTAACACATTTGAACTACTGCATTGTGTCAGATTTCATGCAGCACAACAAAGAGGCAGTTCATGTATTCAATGGAACATTACTGAAAGACTTGTTTAGTCAGAAACTTACTTTCAAGGTATCCCATGTTCACTATTTCACAGATGGAGCTGCTAGTCAGTTTAAAAACAAGTTTATTTCGAAGGACTTGATGTTTCATAAAGAGGATTATGGTTGCACTGCAGAAAGAAACTATTTTTGTACCGCACATGGAAAAGGTCCTCATGATGGAATTGGTGGCGAGGTTAAAAGAGTAGTATTCAGAGCAGAACTACAGAAGAAAATCTATGTGAATTCTGCAGAGAGGTTTGCTAATGCAGCTGCACTTTTAGCACCATCTGTTAACATTATTTACGTACCTAAGACAATTATTCATGAAGAAAATGTGACAAAACTACAGGCACGTTGGGAAAGCTGTGTAAATATTCTTGGCATAAGGAATTTCCACAGTGCACTGCTACATGATGAAGATTCGTTGCTGCTTTTGAAGAATTCCTGCTTTTCATGCAAAGAAAGCGAAGGTCAACTTTTCCAAATTACATATAACCAAGCAGTCTCTTTCTTTTGAGACTGAGCTTTGTGAAGAAGTGAATTCAAGGGCAGAATGTACACAAAGTATTTCTGAAGACACTAAGTGTTAGCAACATTTTCCTCACAAAACCAGTGCTCACATTATAGATACTTATGCATAGTATATGAAGTGCTAGAGAATGATGAATACAAGGTTGTGGGACTGAAATGTTTGGACACTAAACAAACTGTATTTAAGTGCAATGAAAACAATGTTTCTGCAATTTCTAAAAGTGATATTGTAAGCATTGTCCCAAAACCCTGAATAATGGGAACAGAACGTGTAAGATATCATTTTGATATTCCATTTGTGTTAATAGGTTATATTAAAACTCGGCATCTTTCTTAATATTGTGTAATTTCCTCTTTCTATTACACACATTTCTCACACACTAGCCATATTTATTTTCTTACTTACTCTATTACAGTCGTACCAACATAACTTATTCAAACCAACACCAAAGTTACCTAATGATTTTATTGTTTCCAACAGCCCCCCTCAATAAACGTTATTAGGTAGACTTTGCGAAACAACTAAGTAAACAATACAAGTGAACAGCTAAAAAAAAAACTTAACCAATAATTTGCATTATTCTAGCCCTATACTTCTTATACATTTCAAGAGTGTGATCTTATTCACTGCTTTAGTGAACATGTCAGCTATTTGATCCTGAGTACAAACATATTTTACACTGATAAGACCCTCACTGATTTTTTCTCGGACAAAATGATGGCGAATGTCAATGTGTTTCAACCGTTTGTGATTCTCTGGGTTTTTTGACACTCTTATTGCACCTTGATTGTCTTCGTATAGGATCACAGGTTCATTTTTTAACACTCCCAGATCCTGCAGTACCCCTCTGATCCAACACGCTTCAGCCGCTGCACCACTCAGAGCCATGTATTCCGCCTCGGTAGATGACAGGGCAACAGTTGACTGTTTCTTGGAGGTCCAGGTGATGGTATTACCTTGGAGTTGGAATACAAAACCTGATGTAGATTTTCTTTCTTCCACATCTCCTCCCCAGTCTGCATCAGCGTATCCACTCAGCTGAGCTGCGGGTTCTTGTCGTCGGTAGACGAGTGTCAAGTCCAAGGTCCCTTTTATATATCTCAAAACGCGTTTTAGGGCAACCCATAGTGCTTCACTTGCCCGGTTTTGATATCTACTCAGAATGCCAAGAGTAGCACTAAGATCTGGTCTTGTGCCTAGGGCGACATACAACAGGCTTCCAATAATCTGTCGACATTTTGTTTCCAGCTCTTTGTCTTCTTCAGTGTCCTGGAAGTTTATTTTACACAGTGGGTCCATTGGTGTGGACGCGGGTCTACAGTCCGCCATTCCATATTTCACTAACAATGATTTCAAAAAATGAGTTTGATTCAATTTTAGAGTTCCAGACTTTAAATCTTGAGAGATACAAATTCCTAAGTAGTTTGACACCGGTCCTAGGTCTTTCATCTTGAAATTTTTCTTCAGACTTTCTTTCAATGCCTGAATTTGGTTCTCATCATTGCCTACTATTAGCAGGTCATACACATACAGCAGGACATATAGCTTCGTTTTGTCTGTGTTCTTGACATACAAGCAGTAATCATGTTTTGATCTTTTCAATCCTTCCCTTTCTATAGCTTCATTGAACTTTTCGTTCCAGCACTTTGGTGATTTTTTAAGTCCATAGAGAGATTTTTTTAGTTTGTAAACTGTCTTTTCATCCCCCTCCATTCCATCTGGTTTTGCTATGAAAACTTCGTCATCTATATCACCATAAAGAAAAGCACTTTGAACATCCATTTGATATATTGGCATGCCCAGGTCATTTGCAGTCGCCAACAGAATTCTAAGCGTCGCCATCTTAGCCACTGGTGCATACACTTCACTTGCATCAAAAATGCTGAGCTGCTCAAAACCTCTTGCAACTAGTCTCGCTTTGTACTGCACTGGTTCTCCTTTTTCATTTCGTTTAATCTTAAATACCCATTTGCTGCCTATGATGCAGGCATCTTTTGGAGGTATAACTTCTGACCAGGTGTCATTTTCCTTTATAGAGTTCAATTCAATATTGATAGCTTCTTTCCACTTTTGCCTTTCATTGCTCATCATTGCTTCTCCGTATGTTTGCGGCTCATCTGCACAAAGAAAACTTGTCTCATATTGGCTCAGATACCTTGGTTCCTTTAGTTTTGTTCTATCCCTCAAATTACATGTTCCCACCTTTTCACATATCTTTCCACAGTTATCTGTTTCAAAGCCTCTGAATTCCTCTTCATCTGCAGATTCATTATTTAAGGAACTATGTTCAATCGTACTGCTTCCCTCTACATTTTCCAGTTGTATGCCTTCCGCTTCATCCCTGTAGTGCTCTTCAGTTTGGATAGGTTTGGTAACTTCGATTCCCATTGTTGTTGTTACACCATCTGGCTTGAACACTACATTTCTTGATATTTCAATTTTTCCTCGGTTCGGTACATATACCCTGTAGGCCTTAGCATTTTCCTGATACCCTACGAATAGTCCTTTTGTGCTCTTAGGGTCCCATTTCTTTCTTTTCTCTTTAGGCACCTGCATGTAAGTCTCTGTTCCAAAGACTTCAAAATGTTTGATTTCAGGAACTGACTTGAACCATAGTTCATATGGGCTTTTTCCTTTAACAGAACTCGTGCCTGTCCGGTTGATGGTGTATACTGCAGTATTAACTGCTTCCGCCCATAAGGTTTTGTTCAGGTTTTTGGCTGCCAGCATAGTCCTGGCTGCCTCCACAACTGTTCTTATTTCTCTTTCAACTTTCCCATTTTGCTCTGGGCAGTAAGGTGCAGACTTCTGGTGCCGTATTCCCATTTCATCAGTGATATTCCGCATTTCTTGACTGCACAGTTCAGTGTCGTTTCCCGTTCTCAGAATTTTTACTGGATTTCCGGTGTCGTTCTTAGCTATACTTAGAAAGTTCTTAATCTTTTCTTTAGCTTCAGATTTGAACTTCAAGAAGTAAACAAATTTATACCTTGAAAAATCATCTTTTATCAATAGGAAATATCTTGAACCTCCAATTGATGCTGTTTCCATCGGGCCACAAATGTCTGCATGAACGATCTCACAAGTGTCCGTCGTTTTGTGTTCACTTGATGAAAAAGGCAGTCTCTGTTGTTTCCCCTTCATGCAAGCTTCACAAAAGAAGTCCTCAGTACCTTGCACTTCTATGTTGTGGCTCTTCAGAATATTTTTGACCTGCTCTGTATTTTGGTGCACCAACTTTTCATGCCATATTTTAATGGAAGGCTTCTTCACAACACTCACCACAGCTGGGATTGGTTCACACCTAAACATCATCTTGTACAGCTTCCCCTCCAGAGTTCCAACAGCATACACTTTTCCAGATTTAGTAAGTTCACATTTAGACTCTCTCCATTCAATTTGATAACCTCTTCTCAACACTGCACCAACAGAGAATAAATTGAATTTGATATCAGGAACATATAACACATCTTTTATCTCCGATATTTGCCAAGAATTACCATCATACACCTCTACTCTCACAGTCCCTACCTCGTTTGCTACAAGAGTTGACCCATCACCAATTACAATATGTTTTTCACTATCCAGCTTGCACATGTCATAAAAAAAATGTCTTTGAGCACACATATGTTCAGATGCTCCACTATCCACATACCAGCTTTTGTCATCCAGGCTTTCACTTACCATTGCAGCACTGATAAAAGCATTCAGATTGCCCCCCTTTAGTGTACGATGAGCAGGTTCAGAGCTATTTTCAGCTTTTAACCTCCATCTACAATCTTTACTGATATGTCCCATCTTTTCGCAGTAATAGCACATACGTCTCCCACCTGGATTATTAGTTTTCGATTTATTAGAATAGCAGTTTTTCTGAATGTGTCCTGCCTTCCCACACTTAAAACACTTTAATGGATTCGGCCTACCTTGATTTTTAGACAACAGGGCGTTATCCTGACTGCCCTTTCCAGAGATACGCTCCTCTTCAATCAACAGACGTGCACTTAACTCTGACAGTTTTTGGTCCTTTGTTGACACAGACTCCCAAGCCGACACAAAGTGTTTATATTCTTCCGGTAGTGATACTAAAATCTTCGTCATTAGCATTTGATCGGACAGCTTCTCCCCATGCTGCTTCAGCCGGACCACCAACTCTTGCAGTTTTGACAGGAAAGCCGCGACTCCTTCCCCTTCGTATTTTAAAGAAAAGAACTTGTGCTGAAGTTGATGCAAGCTTACTTCCGACTGCTGTTCAAAAATTGATAACAATTTATTCCACATCTCTTGTGCTGACTCGCAAGCCAAAATGTGCATCATTGGTCCTTCTTCTAATCTTGTGACAATTATTTCTTGAGCTTTGCTGTCTCGTGTCACCCATTCCTTTAATTTCTTCTTTTCCGTCTCGGTTTGTGAATCGTCATCCACCACAGTAGGTTTAAACTCCTCTCCAGACACCACACTATATAAACCTTTTGATTTTAACACGACCGTAATTTGAAATTTCCAAACACTCCAGTTTGATCCATTTGCCAATCTAATGTAGTTATAGTTGGATTCCATAATGGATGCCCGCACTGCGTATTTTCTTCTTCTTTTCTCAACACATCACTATCGCAATAAAACTGTGATACTTATTCAATAACACCAGTGTACTTTCATACGGCCTGGGCCCATAACCTGTTAATAGGTTATATTAAAACTCGGCATCTTTCTTAATATTGTGTAATTTCCTCTTTCTATTACACACATTTCTCACACACTAGCCATATTTATTTTCTTACTTACTCTATTACAGTCGTACCAACATAACTTATTCAAACCAACACCAAAGTTACCTAATGATTTTATTGTTTCCAACAATTTGACATAAAGGAAGCTTTGAAGTGTTTGTTTTTTTTTTTAATTTTTCATCATCTTTGTGTTTAAAGAACAAAAAATATTGTTTTTAACTTAAGATAAGTGAACATATGTGACATATTGTTCCTTCCGTAACATCCTTCCGTAACGTGGTATGCACGGAAAATCTGTACTTTAATTTGTTTGAATATCAATACAAAATTTCTGTGTTGTGTGTAATATAAGTTTATACATGGATGCATCTTTAGTAAAAATTTTAATCTCTTTGGAATTATAAAAGAGCAGATATTTAACACCGGTTGAACACCTGTTCTTTAAATGTCACTTCTTATTCCTTCCGTAACATAACAGAAAAAAATCAATTACTTGAAATTCTCAGGTGCTACATTTAAGTAAACCATGGTAACGTAGAGTGTTGATGTAAAGTGTTTTGCTGCATAAATGTCAAAATTCTATTTGTTTTCAGTTTGCTGTAACATTGAGATGTACATGGGTGTGTCTTCCTTCCGTAACACATTTAATACCATGGCTTGACCCTTTAACATCTGATCAAACATCAGAGTTATTAGAGACAATGGGAGGTGATGAAATGATAACAGAACATTATGTACTGAATGAGTGGGAGAAACAGGAACATTGCGAGATCCAGCTAGCAGCAATCCTCGATAAGTTTCTCATCGCTATTAGATATTACAGTAAATTTACGGACTTTCAAATGAAGAATTCACCTGAAATAAACAAAGAGTTTTTCGTAACCTAACCACATGTATTCGACTTCCAAGTTTTATGTTTCGTTCTTAACAAAGGTGGACAGAGTGATCTTACTGTAGACTTCACCCGTTTTTGAATATTTTGTAAAATACCAAGAATTTTATTTTGGATTTATTTGCAAAGAAGGTTAACTCAGTGTCCGTAAATTTACAAAGATAGCGGGATATTTACGAAGATCCCTGAATAATTTGTAACCAGCATTCTTCATAAATTGGAGGTGAAAAATTTTAACAGTGAGCTCACAAAAAAAAAAAAATACTTCAACTTTACCTCAGCGGGAATTGAACGGACATTGCCTCGTCAAGTTAGTTGACTACACAACCGTCGTGGCCTCAGCTCATCCCTAGTCTTTTATGGAGCTTCAAATAAAATAAAATTAAAAAAAATTGTGAGTCTTTCAGTATTAGCCAGAGATGTGTAACATCTAACCTCAATAACATATGTTCTCATGTTGGAAACACACAATACAAATATTGGCCACAAAACTTAACGTAGAATTATTTAAAATAATTCCAAGAGTGATGAATACATGCAAATTGTGTTTTTAACTAGATTTCTGGATGCAAATCACATGTAGTTTTCGCACCCATCACGAGAATTCGCTGCCAGAGCAGCTACGTCGTCTATGGAATCATTTGTTTTGCAGAGCAAAATTTTAAACTATATAATTAAACGACTACGATAAAAAAATTAAAGGACTTGTAAGAAAAAATTTAATAATAATAATACTATAAAGATTGGGTTTGGCTTTGTGAACTTTGGACTTTGGTTCGCGCTATCCACCACAGATGGCAATACCTAGCTTACACATTTCTGTTCCATGCGACTTCCGTCGCATTCACGAAATCACTCCTACCAACTACCGAATAGAGAGAGAGCTGAGATGTTACACATTAGAAATGGGTTTCACTGTACGTGCCCCAACGTGAGATATCTCGCAAAGCGGTGCAGGCAGCATCGGGTACCAACCCTCCGAGATGATGCCGACGGACTTGGCGATGGCCTTGGCGGTGATGGGGTGGTCGCCGGTCACCATGATGACCTTGATCCCCGCCGACCGGCACTTGGCCACGGCGTCCGGCACCGCGGCGCGGGGCGGGTCGATCATGGAGATGAGGCCGACGAACCGCAGGCCCTCCAGCGGGAAGTTCGGGTTGTCCGCCGAGAACTCAAATCCTTGCGGGAACTGCTTGGCGGGAAGCACAAGGTCGCAGAAACCTGATGGAACAAACATCAAGAAATGTGTTAGGCCTGTTTTCCGAGACACAAAAATAAGGTTGTGAATATATGCTACACCTGTACCCTGACACCGTACTCTTAAAGCACCACAGAACACGGTCAGTCCCTTATTTTTAGGGAAAGAATTTTGGTGTCCTATCTGTTTCTGATCTGTTGCCTAAATTCCGCGCATATACACAGACCTCACTGTTTCATTGATTTTGTCTTGTAACATTGCAGAATGGTTTTATAAATATTTTATAATTATTTTTTATTGATGTTTCTTTTATTATGCATACGTATGGCAAGTATTTTGTTTGTGTTTTGATAGTGATTATTATTAATTTGTATTATATTTTGTTTAAAAACTGAAATTAGTGTGTTTATTTATTTGTTTCTTTGTAAATTACTTAGTCACTTAAAATTATAATGTGCATTAATTATGTTTTGTTAAATTTCAAGCCATATTCTGAGTAGAAAGACTATGTAACATTCAAAAATATTCTAGAAGGTTTTGAAAGAAAGGAAGACACAGGCGCGACACATTGTCGCTGGCAAGTTATTTTTCACGCCTCAAGTTAGTGCGTCGGAAAAACCCAGCACGTGAACGCACGACTACGCAGCAATAAACTGGAACTTTCGCTGGGCGCAGTCTTGCCAGCCAATCAGGGCAAGCCTTGAGGTGGTGTGATGTGTCTTTTGCAAACTTGAAGAGAAACTTTCTACATTGTGATTGGTCAGTTGGTGCACGGGGTTGCCTCCCTTTGTTTGGTCTTTGTAAAAGGAAGGTAACTGCGTGGTGCCAACCAGTTATAGGCAGGAGTTAAAAGTCCAGTGAACTAGGTACTCCATAGCAAACTGCACGAGTCTCTGGGTGGTACCCAACAGAGTACACACTCAGAGATTCAAGCAAACAAGAAAAAAAAAAAGTGCCAACTAGTTGTCACTCAATCAGCAACTCACAAGCAGTGGCGTAGCCAGGATTTGTGTATGGGGGGTGTTAAGAAGCTGCCCCCCCCCCCCCACCCGCCGTATTAAAGCGGGGGGTCCGGGGGTCCTCCCCCGGAAAAATTTGGATTGTAAGGTGTAAAATAGTGCTATTTTAGCAGTTTTCGGTTCTTAAATTTAAATATTGTAATGGTAAAAATTTTATTAATTTTAATATGAACTTTGTTTGAGTGATGAATAGGAAATTAATTAAAGATTTGGTGCTAAGGGGGGGGTTTGAACCCCTAAAACCCCCCCCTGGCTACGCCCCTGCTCACAAGAAACATTAAATTCATAATTTCATGCCTATGGTCGGGGCCAGGCCGAAGATAGCTTTTTTTTTTTAATATTGTTCAGACTTTTTAATTAAAAATTTGACCATAGGTGTCGGTAGCAGCCCAGGGTGACCGTCGTCACCTATTCGGGAAAGTTTCCGCGAGATAATTTAACACAGGGACTTACCATTTTATAATATTGAGCAAAAGGAAGCTCTGAAGATCAACTGAAACTATGTTGGTATGTATTGTAATTCTTTTTTATCAGAACACGATCCTATCAGTACAAGAACTTTTCTGATTAATGAACTGGGACCAGATAAATAAAATGTAATTGGTATAGTGTACATATTCATTTGTTTCTTTGTTTTTTTTTTTCTTTGAAAATAAACAAACAAGGTTGATTTCTTTTTTTTTTAATAACTCTACCAAACTTAAAAAAACTATCTACATATCTACAACAGTTTTGAAATATCTTTGTTATTTTTCCAGGTTGTGTTGCCGGGCCAACCTGGAATGTAACAGTCTAGATGGTGGACCCGTGTCTGGCACCATTAACTCGTATTTAGTCATTTTTGTGATTCCTGGGGGAACATATTGGTGTGCCAAATGAAACTTTATAGTAGCAAAACTATCCTGGAATACATGCCCAGATATATTCGGCACTTAAAAAAGTACTTGAGAAAATTAGAAAGGCGATTCTATTTTTGTGAGATGATGCTGCTATCTCTAGAACTTTTGCCGTAACAATTATGTTGATGGTTACAAAACAGCTGCTATAATGAGTTGAATCTATTTTGTAGACTCGCGCAG
Organism: Bacillus rossius redtenbacheri; assembly: GCF_032445375.1. Lineage (NCBI taxonomy): Eukaryota > Metazoa > Arthropoda > Insecta > Phasmatodea > Bacillidae > Bacillus > Bacillus rossius. The sequence goes on along the minus strand of NC_086330.1, from coordinate 334,979,837 downwards.
GGCACCTTTTATTAAAACGGTTGCCGATCTGTTCCCTTACTGTGACACGGTTTGGACACATTCTGGACTTCGGCCCACAAGTTAGGTTACGGTTGTATTCCAACAGGGTAGTGCTTATTCGTAATCTTACCCGAACATCTTGGAATACCGCCCTTAGAGATTTAACTGAAAATAAATGACAATAGCATTTCCTAGAGTGGGTGGATTTCCAAAAAATAAATTGATAATGGTGTTTTCAGGTCCCAACTACTTGTCCCAAAAATCACCGTTAAATATTTTAAATGTTCCAAACCTAACCATAACCAAATGTTTACACTAATGTAACTAACTTAACCTAATCAACCGAACAAATGATTTTACAGTATTTTAAAAGTAGTTAACCAAATGAACAGTTCTCTAAATTTTATGCCGTTATTAATGCAACTAACTTACCCTAACTACTAGTTAAAAAGTTGAACTACTAGTATACTGCTTGAAGAATCACAACGCCCTCAAAAATAATGATTGAAAAACATGTAAGTAAAATTAAAATATTTTACACTTTTTTTTATTTTTAAGAAAAGAGACCATCACAAAATTACCCACAAAAATAGAAAAAAAAACCAACATATTTTTAACTAATTAATATACAAAAATGACATCCAAGAATCTAACATAATGCATTACCTTATTTACCTGCATGCTAAACGACTCTATTGCAAGATGAGACCTTTATTTTTCCTTTGAATGAGAAAAAAAACACTTTTTAATTTGAATGTACTAACTCGATATAATATATTTCTTTTCACAGCCTAAACGTAGTTATTAAAGAATTACTGTAGGGAATAAAATCATTATTTGTTATTTCAGAAGTATTTTTCTCCACTTCCATTTTTTTGTTTTTATTGGTGTTCTGGACTAGTCATAGATCTTAAGAGCCCAATCTACTTATCTAGACTACTATAACTCTTCATAAAATAGCTCTTGGGAAAAACTATAAAATGTGGGAAGCCTTCATTTCACAGATGAGAGAACCACACTCGAAGTTCCCCAAAGTTCATGCTCGCTTTTTTGTTTACATGATTTCACAGTATCTTTAATGTAGATATCCTAACCAAATCAACCGTCCACAATGTTTTAAAGTATTTATAATGTAGCTAACCTAACCTAAATGACCATTAGTTATCATGAGTTACAATGAACAAAAAAAAAAAACAGAAGATGCACGATCAGGCGTTTGGCTCCCTCGTCTGTAAAAGAAGGCTTCCCATAAAATGTACACTTGTCTCATCTCAATTTCACATCATAGAATATTTTTAAGTAGAAGAGGAGAAAACAAACATGGCAGGTGATACAAACTGTATGCATTGTTAATAAGTAAAATTCTTTGATTGAATCTAAGCTCATGAAACGAATAGTACTTTATTTAATAAAAATACTACATTTCCTGTTGATTTTGTTGAAATAATATATATAGCATGTGTTGTGGTTTACCATTAACTTAAATGGTAGGTAGGCCGTAAAAATAGATTAACACAGTGTAAATTTCCACATTAGGATGGATTTACGATTTGAAAAACTTAAGAATTATAAACTTAACCTATACGCCGATGAGCACACAGTTCAGTAACAGTGCGCAGATCCAGTTTATGACTGAATTAGTGGTAGTTAATTCCAGCCATGGCATTTAAGACAAATTTTTAAATTAGAATACATCTTTTGCATTTTAAAATACATTTCCGTTAGGAACAAGTTAGATCCTTTAACTCGGATCACCAAATCAACCAAAACATGGTATGGAATAAATAACTAAAATAGTAATAATAAGGCTTTGCACGAAAGTCACAGACCAACAACACAAAAATATAACTTTAAGGAACTTAAAATAAATTTTGTGTGAGAATGACATAGGTAAGGCTACAGTTTTAATTAATTCACACATAAATGTAAATGCTCTGTACAGCGAACTCGCGTTTGCTAGATAATATATGACACAATGTGCACTTATTCAGCAGAAGCTTACATATTCCTTTTCAAGAAAAAGGCTTTTCTTAAAAAGTGTGTTTTTTATATTGTGATGATGTGACTGTATGCTGTAAATAAGTTTTAATATAAAAAATCTTTAACAATTTTGTATGATATGGATTGCTTTCTCGTTCTCTGATTATCCTAAATATTTGCTATCCTGGATAGACTCTAGCCCCAATGGACCAGATTTTATGAGGTTCTACTGCACATTGAAACCATCAACTTTCTTCTATAGTGCGTCTCATTCTTAGATTACAGTACGGAATAAATTGTGAACACTGTTGCCAGATTGATAATACCCGGCTTGTTAACATTAAAAGTATTATTTTGTATACTATTGAAATTATAAGTTTTAATATTTTAATTATAATATTTCTTTATTTTCCTAAGACCATAAACTAGTGTTTACTGAGAGTAATATTACAGTTAGCAAAAATGGTTTAAAACAAGATGGTTTCTTTCAATTATGTATTCTAAGAAATAAAAAAATTATATCAGATGATGCTCTTCATGGAATACCACAGGAAAATGAATCCCCACAATTCTCGTTCCAAATTTTACTTTAAAAAAATTGGTTGTCTGTAAAGTCGGTTCACGGACGATAGTTTAACGTGACGTCATAACAAAACATTGATGAAATGATTGATCCAGAAGAAAAGGAAATATCATATTCGGCCTGAGACTGAGCCGTAATAGGTTTTTGCAACCAAGCCATTTAGGCATTAAAAATATTATATTCTTTGAGGAAGAATTTTTTTTTAATTATTCAATCTTTTGCATGATAAAATCTACCTCTGCATACTTTTATGAATAAAATTGAATCATTATTATTGAATTATCACTATTTTGTATGGATACAAAGGAGTGAAATGAAATGTGCAATTGAATTAATATATTTACTTTTATTTGCATTTATTAATTCAAATATATTTATTACTTTTGAAATGTTGCGTGCGCCATATTTATTTTTACAAGTACAAAAAAAAATTTCGCAGCTGCCAGGTTTCGAACCGACAACCTTCAGTTTAAGAGTTAGGTACGCTAACCACACGCCCACGAGGCCATACTAAGGTAATGCAGTTTCAAATGTTATATGTATATATTTATAAAAACTTTGTTCACGGTAGGGGTATAATATTAACACGATTTTATAACAAATACGCATCCCAAATACACCAAACTTATTTATAATGTGTTACAATATTTTTTAATACATTGTGCAAAAGATCCCGGGTGTAATTTGAATTATTATGTGTAACTGTAAAACACCATTGTTGGTTCAAAACGTATTTGAATTTTCAACATTACTTTTAAATAACCGTACCGATTGTGCTGAAAATCGGTGGACAATCGTTAAATAACATAATATTAATAATTCAAACGACGAAAATATGATTGAAAAGTCAAATCGATGGTTGTTCCAATCGAGTGGAAGAGAGATGCCACGCATGCGTACAATGAGCATGAACAGAGAGCCACGCATGCGTACAATGAGCAAACAGAACACATCCGTAGTGGGACATCTGTAGTGGGACACTTTTTTGTGCGTGCAGCCGGCGTTCATCGATTTATTAGACGTTGTCACGTCAAAAATACAATTTGTCAGATACTTTTTAAAAACATTTCATTACATTACAAAGGTGAGTCTGAAACTTTTACGCTCTATGGCATGCACATGGGAACAGAGCACAATGAAACTAGGACAGCGCTAATTGCAGAAGTTGTGCTTTGGAAAGAGAGAGTAAATGCCCCTCAAAATGCACTCAGCAATATAAGGATGAGGCACGCTGTAGTTGCAGTCCGATGATTGTTGATCTGCCAGGGATGTAGCCAGGATCTTGTGAAGGAGGGTCCAATACATCCATTTAATCATTTTTTATGAGTAAGTTATCTTAATAGATGGGTTTTTAAAAAAAGTTGTCACACTAAAATCTCAAGGAGCAGTAGACTGTTAGAAGTCCATGTTTACACATAGAAATTTAAGTAATGAGTTTGCTTGAGAAAAGAAATATATTTTGATTTTCAGTTAATGGTTTTTAATATTTTTTCTTGAGTCAATTGTTTGATTATTTCGTTAAAGCAAGTGATAAATTCAAATATATTACAATAAATGTTAACAATTAAATTGTGTGTAATACGGCATACTTGGAAACAAAATTGTATGAGGCATTTGGGCTATTTGGGGGAGGGGAGGAAACACATTATTGTAGCCCATCATTTCAACCTTATGCAGTTACGTTGCAATAAATTTCTTATTCCATCATATCTCTTTTTTTTGACGTGATAATGTCTAAAAATCGATGAACGCCGGCTGCACGCACGAAAAAGCATGACTCATTGTCACATTCCGCCTGAGCCAAGCGTGCAAGAACCGGCCAACAATTGTGCGAGAAAATCTTCTATGCATTATATCAAACAGGTTAAGGCGGGCTTTTTAAAAGCAGCAATTTAAAAAATTTGATTAATTTGTCCAATTTCGTCATTTCAAATTAACAATTTATTGACATTGATTTGATTTCAGTTTATTTCTATAACTAATTGTTCGTGATTATATTTAAACAAATTATTTAAATTAAATATGCAAAAACTGTCAATAATATTTCAAAATTAAAAAGTATGCGATTTTTCATCAAAGTTTTCTAATAACGTTATCACGTAAAATTATCGTCCGTAAACCGACTTTACAGAACACCCCCTTTTTTTCTTATTAGTGTGGAAGGGAAGTGTGCGAACCCACAGACCTCCCCGTGGTTCTGGTTCCTCTTACCCAGCACGCGCTCGCCCAAGCTGCCAAGATGCAGGCAGGCCTCGCTGAAGGCCTGCTTCTTCTCGTGGTCGAGCGGTTGCTCGCGGCCGCCCGTGTAGATGGTGCTGCAGTGCTCGATGATGCGCTCTGGCGCACCCTTCATCACCAGCAGGTAGCCACCCTCGTTCTCGTGCACCGACACCTGGTACTTGTTGGCCGAGTTGAACGGCACCTCGACCACCTTGTGGTGGCTCGTCCGGATGCCCCTCACGTCGCCCAGCGCCAGCTCCATGCACTTCAGCAGCGCCGTTTCCGACGCGTCGCCGATCACCTCCCTGGAACATTCGTGCCGCATCACCATCAACAATAACACGAGACCGGAAAAATTTGCAGATTCATTATAGGCTGAAATTCAAATCCAGTTATATTAAAGCTGCTTTTGCTATTGGCTCGCTGTTCATCTGAACGACTCTGGGCCAATGAGAAAACCTCAATCAAACAAATATTGAATCACTGGCAGACCACTTGAGACGGGTCACAAGTCAGCAGTTATGTATTCGGAACCATAACAGACTTTCACAACCAGGAATTTCAGTACTAGTCTTCCATAGAACCAAGAATTCCCGATACTTTCGGAACTATGTAGTTTTTTTATTTATTAATGGTGAAGTAGATAGTTTTGAATGATTAGTGACCAAAGGTAAAAAGATAAACATTAGTGTTATAATTTTTTAGTTTAAAAAATATTTACTTACATGAACAAATCATATTATTTTCAGTCTTACTCTCAATTTTTTTTAACTTTTGGGGGGGGGGGGGGGGGAAGTATTTTAACAAATAATCTTTTTAACGCATACAAAATCACAGAATTATTAAATTAAATAAAATTTCTTCTTTTGATAACAAACTTCAAAGAAAAAATATAGTTATTTAAAGAATATCGGCTCAACAACAGCAGGCAGCAGCACACACTCGGCAGTCCGAGCACCGAATGCCGACAGGAGACTCACGCCCCTCACCCCACCAGCGTGGATCGCCTCACCAGAGGAGAGTAGCAAACTGAAGTAACCTTAGCGCGCAATAAAACCAAATTTTATGCTGTCAATGTTGAGTCCCGGAAGTGCGAAAAACCGGGAATCGACTTTAAATTCTCAGTTCTTTTACTATATCAAAAGTACGGGATTTCCCAGTTCTGAACCCTACTCAGCAGCCAATGAACTGGCATCATTTGCCCGAGTATACAGAGGACTGTGTAGTCTATCTTGAAGGTGTTCGAAACCGCGAATTTTTCCAGTCCCTAACAATAACCCAGGAAATTCCAGATATACTACAGTTGTAAATAACAGTTGAATGTTGATGTGCTTGCCTTTCATTTCCTTTGAGACCATCATGAAAGGGTGGAATTATGCTTGAAATGATTGAGAGTAGTATGCTTGTGCCACCCTCTGGCAGCAACACCTAGAGTTAAAAACGACAACCTTTAGCAGATGACACTACTACTATAGCCTGGTTGATTCTGTCAGTTACAGCTGCTAGTAATAATTGATGATTATGGTGCACTCGGCAATCCACCGCTGCTCAATGTACCAAGTCAGCGTGGAGTGAGCAGCGAACAATCCCTGCATCAAGTACATCTTTTAGTTTTAAGTATTAATTATAGTGGTATTGTTTTGAGTTGTATACTAAATACCACTTTGTTTTGTATAATTTGCATCGTTGCCCGAGAGCTCCCGTGACCCGCATCAGTAGGGTAGGCGTAATGATACTAGAACAGTGGCTACATGTTAAACATTGGCCCCTAAGAGGGGGGAGGGAGGAAGGCCTAAGGCAGGAGCAAGCCACGCTAAACACAGGAGCAGGTGCTGGGGAAGAGGATGCTAGTCGACGGTGTTATTCTCAGCTGCTTGTGACGTCGTATCCCTCCTTCCTCGGACCCCATAGCAAGAGGCGTCTGCTGGTGATGTCACTGTTGGTTCATATTACAAATATGTGATTTTTTTGCTTGCTCCTACCATTAAATGGTCTCTAATTAATTACTCTAGCATAGCATATAAAATATTATAAAATATATATTACCTATTCTTACATCCTATTAGTAATAATAGACTTTAAGTATTATTTTTTTAATAATTTCTACTTTATATTAATATTTTTTTAAAAAGACAGGGAACAAATAATATATTTCCTAATTCTGATTGAGATGTATTTGATATTAATTGACTATTCCTGGCATTTAAGTATCAAAAGAAAAAAAGGAATGTGGGATGAGGAATGAAAAAAATTTACTGCACAATTTAACTTACTAATATTACGAAAATCCAAGATGGTAGGGATAAGTGATAAACACACATTTATACCTCTTCAACACTGGCAGATGTTCCTGGTCTTGCTTGAACACCGCCCTGTTGCACAGAGCTGCGATGCGCGCCAGGGCCTTGAACCCCGGACCGGACTTGTCGTACGGAACACCTGCGCCAATCAGATTAGAAGCCTGCATTTCATAGCCAATCATATGCTACAATTTTAAATATGTAGCCTGAAGTCTGGGTCTTGCCTGTTATGTTGATTTGTTGCTTTTTCATGCTATAATTTTCTAAGACAATTCCTACAAATCTTCCCAATCTAGCCATTGTAATTATTTTTTTTGTCAAATTCAAATATAGCTACTTATTATTATCTGTTTTGTAACAAATATGGAAATTATACTTAAATGAAACTTCTTGTTTGAATGAGTCACTAAAAGAAAATGTTATATTTTTGCAAAACAGAGAATCCTTACTTATTTACTTATAATGTGCCATCTTCTAAATATTGCTTTGTAAAATATTAAAATCAAACAACAAATATTCAAAATGGTGGGTGAGACTGCCAGATACGAGAATTTTTAGCCACAAATAAAACAATAATTATTCCAGCTGCGGCTAGCAGCTTTGGTAAGCTTGCAGTACATAATTCATCTTCCACCGTTAGCTTTCAGTAATAAAATAAAAATTGTGACTCCAGCATTGAAATGTTTGCTAGCCAATAAACCTGGCTGAAACATGTGCCACAGAAAATGAAGTTAATGTAAATTTGAGGTTACAGAATTTCATTAAGCTGTTTGAATGAAAATTCAACACTCAGCTTTTGTATTTTTCAGTACTTTTTTTTTTGTGGTGCATTAAATTATTTCTTGAGATTTAATAAATCTAATAAAAATGTGTTATGGAATCCCAAATACCACTTCCAAACAAATTCCCGTGGCATTGTTTACGACAGCTGGAAAAAAAACAATTCTGTTAGCAATTTGAAAGCCGGTGGTGCGCAGAAGACATGGATCGGGTTGCAGAGATACACCAAACCCCCTCCTCACCCGACTGGTCCTCCGAGGTGTCGGCCTCTATGATCTGGCCGTCGAACCACATGTGCGCCACCGTCATGCGGTTCTGCGTGAGCGTGCCCGTCTTGTCGGAGCAGATGGTCGACGTGGAGCCCAGCGTCTCGACGGCCTCCAGGTTCTTCACCAGGCAGTTCTTGGAGGCCATGCGCTTGGCCGTCAGCGTCAGGCACACCGTCACCGTCGCCAGAAGGCCCTCCGGGACGTTCGCGACGATGATGCCTGCGCGGCACGTCGACAAAACCTCAGCATTACACGTTCATGCTTCCGCTATGCCGTGTGTGTGTCACTATACAGACACATCCATCACGACATACCAAAAGCTTCACACAATCCATTTCCCAGGGTGTCTCCACTGGAATTGCCCTTGAAAATGTTCAACAACCAAAAGCACTGACACAAATTTTATATGCAACATCCTCTATTTCTGTTTCCAACATTTTTTTCAAACTCTCAAACTACATTTTTTTTTTTTCAGTTCTTTTTTTAAAATGGACAAAGATAAATTGTTGTTTTGTCCTAAAAAGATCTCTAACAAGAACTTTGACATAAAAGCTTTAAATCTACACTTAGAACTGTAGGCCAATATTTCATTTAGATATCCGAGCAGTGGCTAATTCAGAATCTCATAAAAGAAGAGATCATATTCGTAAGCAAATGTACTGCTAGCAGTGTTTTCCCAAGTACATCATTTCAGGGACGGCTCCAGAATTAATTTTTGGGTAGGTGCAGACTACCGCAGGGGTGCACGAACAGTTTTGGTAGTACGGGCACTACCGGGGGTCTGGCCCCCATATCAAAGGGTGATCCAGGGAATTTTTTAAACTAAGATGCAAAATGGTAAGTTTTGTGGCTTTCTGGGGGTAATTTATTTCTCTCTGAAGTCAAATATGTATAGTATATTAATCGTACAAAATATTATAAATGTGTAATAGTAAGTAAACAAAATACACTTTAATATCTACAAAGGTCACAAAATGATTTGTTATGATTAAATTGTACATTTATATAAAATGTCAAAATGTTACAAATCTGCAGGCAAATGTATAGTTTCATTTTATTGCAAAATGGCCTTTTCAGATGGGCAGGTGAATACTGTTCGTAATGAAAATAATATTTACTTTTCTTACGGTTTATAAAATAAACCTAATGTTTAATATGAATTGTTTATTTTTATAAAAAGTCTTTTTTCCAATTTTCTGTTTTGAAAATGTTAGTTAGGCCCGGGCCTACTCAGCCTACCTACTGGAGCTGCCGCTGGTTCATTTTATTCAGCGTAAGTTGTAATCAGAAAGTAGAAAGAAAGACAGTGCTTCCGCTCTTCGACTTTTTTTATGGTTACTTTTCTGTATGAAAGCACAATTATATTTAAGGTATAAAATACTTAATCATAGCAAGCCATTTTTCAAGCTCTGCTCTAATTATTCAGTTTTTATGTAAGAATTAATATATTAAACACTCATAGAGAAAATTAGTTTTTCGCTTATCAATAAAATAATTTGTTACTGTGGAAATCATATTTGCACTTTCAAATGAACCACCATACAAATGTAAGTACAGTAGAACCCCTCATATCCGACCTTCCCACAACTGACTCCTCCGGATATCCGACCTAGTCTCCGTGGTTGGCGAGCCTGTTCAGACTTGAAAAAGTGACGCATCTACAATATGTCTTCGTGTCGCAAACTGTTCAGTTCAGCCGTGATTGTTGGTGCAGAATGTGCTCCTACTATAATCTTGTACTGTTCTGTGTTTTTTTTTTTTAACGTAACGTAATGTATTGTGGGTAGAAAAAGTGGAGGGACACTTCTGCAAAATCAAGATTTGGCAAAACTGAAACAAAAATACATTACTTAATTCTTTAAATTAGGTATGCTTACATTGTATTTATCGTCTCATTTATAATTTAACAAAAGTAAATGTTTGAAATGTATACAGCAACATTTTTACAAATAAAGTTGTATTACTGTACATACTGTATAGCTGGGAAAGGCGTTTTTTTTTTTTTTGCTCCTACGGATATCCGACCTTTTGGCCGTTCCGACCATGGCCCGGTCCCGTCATGGTCGGATATGTGAGGTTCTACTGTACATAGCACACAAGTGTAAATTAGGAGAAAGACTCTGGTACTGCTTCACACCTTTAGAAATTACAATAAATATACGGACCTATCAATGAGGAATTTAACTAAAATAAACGAAGATTTTTTCGTATTTACAAATAATTGAATCTGCATTTAAGTTTCGTTAATAGCCTATACCAAAATTATTCTTTTCGATTCATGTTCAAAGTAAGTCCATAAACTTACGAAGAAAGTCGTTGAATTACGAAGATCCCTGGACAATTTGTAACTAGCGTTTTTCAGAAATTAAGATTAAAATTTTTAACAGAGTATATAACAGCTAATCCTTAGTTTAAATTTTGTGTGCAGTATAATGGACATCCAATCTATTTCTTCACGACTGTTTTTGTATGGTTATCGGCTTCCGCCAGTCAAATATCCGTACGTAGATTAATACCCATGCCTTACCCTGAACTCGAACCCAGAATTAGGGATGCAAACGATACATCGATGTTTTCAAAACATCGATGTATCGTTCATGAAACATCGATGTTAGCATCGATGTTTTGAAGAGCGATACATCGCCGATGCATCGACGAAAAAGACTAAAAACATCGACATCGTTCATCATTAAAATTACCCTAGTTTTTTACAATATTTTGGCTATCATTTCATGAATATTTATTGAATATATAAAAAAACATTACGATACGAAATTTAGTTTTTAAGATACATTTTTTTAACTGTCTATACTTACTTAAAACCTACATTTTTAAGTAGGTATCAAAAATGTTGTAAATACTGAACTATTTGGTTGATTTCAGTATAAATTTTTTTCCAGAACTTTGAGGTGTGTAAAATCATTTGGAAAATATAAATACCGTAAAATAAAATTTGTTTACATAAGAATTTTCTTTTAAATTTTGAAAAAATGTAGGGAAAAAGCAGCGAGACTTTATAGACAATTTCATAGCTTTTTGTACATACAAGCTATTGATTGGTAACGATACGGTCTCGCCAGCTCTATCGAAAGAATTAATGTTTCATTTTAAACCTTCACTTACACTTCATGCTTTTTCCCTAATTTTTTTAAAATTAAAAATAAATTGTGTAAAAAAAATAGCTATTTTTAAAATGATTTTATACTTCTTAAAATACTGGAAATAAATGATAAGGATACCAACCAAAATGGCTTAGCATTTACAACATTTATTTATACTTAAAAATGTAAGTTTTATAAGTTTAGAAAATTTAAAAAAAAATGTTTCTTGAAAACTAAATGTAATATCACAATGGTATTTGGATAGATAGATCTCTCATGGTCTGTACTATTTACAATATATTCATGAAATGATTAAAAACATAAAAAAAACAAGGGTAATTTTATTTTAAATAAGCCTGTGTCTTAAGGCTGCAGTCTGCCCGGGCACACACTGTGCACAGAGCTTCAGGAAAAGAACATGATTTGAAAACTACTCAAGATATCCGAGTGGGGTCTGTTTACGAAAAGCTTTTAAGTGTTCGCTGAATGCCGAAATGTAGGTACTTTTAAATTCGGATTAAGTTTTTAAATTGTGTTTATAGTATGTAGAGTGAAAATGGATAAAAGGCGTGTTTTCAGTGTAATTTTTAGGCATAAAACAACCGATACAGAATCTTGAAACCATTTAAGGGCAGTTCAGTACACCCTTATCTTCATTTCTCCGCTATATAATGTTACGGTCACCGTCAACTTTCACAGCTATCTTGTGGATATTGTGGTCAGGAACCTGTAGTAGGTATGGTTTTTGGCTACATACTATAATTTAAATCATTTTGGCATGTTTTTCCTGATATTTAAAAACATCGTTTAAAACATCGATGTATCGGTTGTCAGAACGATGTTTTTTGACATCGATGCTTTTTCGTTTGAACATCGATGTTCGTGATATCGATGTTTTTAAGAGCGATGTTGCATCTCTACCCAGAATCGCTCACACCGTAAGCCGGTGTGCATCCGACTACACCACGGAGGTCAGCTACTACGACGCCATTTTTTTATTTATTTTTTTTCGGTGTGCACTGTTGCCAGAATAAAGACCACTGAGCACGACATTTTTACACACACGTTTGTAATATTTCAGGAAAATAATATTTTTTAAGGTTATTAAATAGTTTTGGGGAAAAAGTTTTAATTATATGCAGTAGAGGGCAATTTTAAATAATAAAATTTAAATGATGTTTTTCATATTGTATTTCACCAAAAGCATTTTAGGGTGAGATCTCCTAATCCCAGCCACCCCCCAGTATTCAGCCAGTTTTGACAATTTTTACTTGTAATAAATATACTTCTATTAGTTTAGCTATCTATGGTCTGTTATACAGTTCAACCAACAGAATAAATTTACTATATGCCAGAAGAAAACACATTTCTTGTGGCTGGACTTCGGGGTCTGTATGGCTGACAAAAAGAGACGGCTGGCTGAGGACTGTTTAATGTCGAGTTATGTGATAATTATTATTTTTTATTAAAATACTAATAAAAATTTGATCATAAGCTTTTTACCTTACACTAGAATACATAGTTAAGATGACATGGCTAGAATTTGTAAACTAAAGTTATGGGTCTAAATATTTTGAGAGTAATGGGAATCTTACTAGTATCTTTAAATGGCTGACTACTGGTGCAACCACCCTATAATTTTTAACTTCTGAGACCGAACAGAAAGTTGCCACAACCAATTTCGCTTTTTCATTACTTAATATATTTATAGCTCACTCTTTGAAAATAGCACATGATTTAATGGCATACGTAAAATCACTACTGATGCTACAAAGAGTTTGTTATGTGAAATTATTCGATTCAACAGCGCACAGGAATTTTTTCCCTTCTTAACTTAGTCTAGGCTGGCTGGCAGCCTGGAGGGAAACGACTAAAGTCGCCCCCGAAACAACCAGTGCCATCAAAACCAAACTAAATGCGGACAAAATGTCCAAGCTCCCGCCCATTTGCATAGTAGTCTTTCTACTCTGTCCAAATCTTCTTCCAGTACCATCCTTCTGTTTCCTGTAACCAACCTGCTTGTAATTAATGCATGAAATTTTGCATCCCGCATGTCAGTGCCCAGGGTTTTCCCTGTGTCTATGCAGGTTTTACCTGGGCCCAACTTATCTAGTTTTTAACTTAGAATAGTCAGTGAAAGGGGGTTAGTCATGGCTAAAATGTTGCCATGGCTGGCCAATCCCCTCCTAGCACATGATGCATGCTTCCTCTCCTGCATGGTTCATAACCTGCATGCTTAGAGCGTATAGGCTTCGGCCTGAGACGCACTTAGAGTCTTCCCTACCCAGACCCCTCCCAAATACACTTAGTAATTAGTTAGGCTAGGAAAAAAAAACTTATTCACGCTTAATATTGAATTAGATTTTTTAATTTTTTAATGATTACAACTGTAATATAGGTACTGACAATAGACAATAGAAGATCAACAATTATTATTTTTTTAATATAATACTTTGTATAATTTTGATGACAAATTAAATAAATATTGTAAACAAAGTTACATGATTAATCAGTGAAAAAGAACTAATCCATGTCACCGAATAGTAACAGTCTGACAACATTGCGTGCCGTTTAATCTGCCGTCGTCCGGGTTCTCGTGTTCGAGACTGGGCGTGGATCCTAGTGGGAAATCTGGCTCTTAGTGAAAATGTGTCCGGGAGGGCGCCAGGCTAGCTCTGCGTCTAACCAAATTTTGGGTTCTGTGGGTGCGTTGCCCCTGCGTGGCCCGCTAGGACAGTCGACGAAGTTTGCGGTTGGAGGGACCCCTGGCTGTTAACACGTCACAGGCCCTGTGCAGCATAACATACTGATTCCTAGCTGGGGTAGGGAGACTCAACACAATAATAGATACGAATTCGAACTTTATCCTGTCGGTGACACGTCGTGCACGGAGTGTGCGGAGTGGACGTTTAATCGGTCGAACAGTTACAATTACATTTTACACTTACACGACATACATTGAATTACTCTACGAAATTACATTGAATTAACACTGAGTGCTCTGACGCACTGTTACTAATCTAAGCCCTCACGCCAGTCGAGGTGAAGGGGGAGGTTGATTGGAGACGGCCAATCCCGGGAATTGCTAGTGTGGCGGCACCCGGGCCCACCTGTGTGGACCGCAGCCCGCAATGAAATTAGATGCAAGTTCTATGCGTAGCTGTCGCCGGTGCCTGTGCAATCGACGTTTAACAAAAATTCACTTGTTGAGGGAGTCGGCCCGTGCCGTATGGTGAACTGCCCCGCATAATGTCTAGTGCAGGGAGTTTATGCTTAAGTGGCTGGGTTAGGCCCTACACCGTAAAAAGGACCGGGGACCCACTGGGAGTTTAGGCAACGAAAAAAGATTTAGTTTAAATGACTATAGTTACCAGCAGTAAAGTTCAGTGGAAACAAAGGGTGATGACTCCCCGTGGAACGCACGTCCGCCCCGGTCTGCGAGTCGCTCGGTACTGGCGTCTGGCCTTGGCGCGAGGGAAAGTCTCAGCGTTCTCTCGCGCCAAAGTTGCTGAAGTTCCGTTATTCGGAAATTATTTTAATAACAAGAAGCTGGGAGCAGCTCTAAATTTACACATTAATTATTAACTAATCTGATTTACAGATACTCTTTAATAATTAGGGTTAGTAAAATTACGTTAATTAAGTTTAAATATTAAAAGTCACACAAGAGACTGTTCGTCACTTGCTGACTGCTCTAGTGGCTAGTCACACATAAAAACAGGGAGGTAATATTTACGTTAAAATAACACTATAATTAATTAAGGCTGAAGGCCGCAAGGGAGACACTCACAAACGTATTAACGTGAGTGACTCGGGCACTCCTGCGTCGCACTTTCCTTGGGCAGGGGTTTTAATAAAAGTGGCGTTACTATTAAATTAGGTCCTATTTTTAATGAATTGGGGTCTAGGTGTTTGATTAATTATGCCTGGCCCTTGGTTCTACCTGGTCTTCAGGGGCTCGCCTGACTCGGGTGGGCCATGGCTAGGACTGCGTTCCGTTAGCGGGGTCGGATACTGGCGGTTGCAGGTCGGGCTTTGGGGTGGGCTTCGGCCGGACAATGTCAAATCTGTACTGCCAACTAGAGAAATACATTTCACGCAATCTTTACAGCTTCGAAGTGTTATGTTTGAAAAATAATCGTATTTATTTTTTAATATTTTTTTTCGATGCCATCATTTTCAAGTCATTCTAAAAGTGTTTTTTGTGCCATAATAAATGCAGATTTAAATGTGCCTTTTTTAAATTTTTAATTACATTCCAAAATTTCATCATCACCATAATCATCATAATAATCATCATTATCATATTTATTCATAAAACAAAATTAACTATATTTTCGCACCATCAAAAATCATTTATCAATACTACCGACAGTACATGTAATAAAAAACGTAATTTAAAAATATACAAATAGATACAAAGTTTTTGAAATTTTGTTTTCAGTAATACAGTTGTATATGCCATATGACGAGTATTTAAAGATGGCGTCAATTCAATATATCTTAAATGCAATTTTTTTAGACAATATTGAAGAATGGTGAAATATTGTTTAATGTATGGGTATTTGGATAGGTAATCATGTTTATTGACACTTCCCAGGTATTTTATAATTTAATTAGTTGAGCACAGTTTTATTTAATGTTTTTTAATTTGCTAGTATATTTTTAGAATGGGTTTTGAAGGGTAATGTTGCATGAGAGGCGTGTGGTTTCTGTCCATCAGATAAATGCTGAGGAGATTTACCATGCCATCTCCAGAGGTACGACTGTTATGGAAGTTAAATAAAAGAAATCACCGCTCCTCAAAGAAAAAGGCGAGACAGCCCAAGGTGTGGCATGGTGCAGGTTGCTCACCGATGAGGAACACAACGGCGTCCAGCCAGTGGTAGCCCAGGATGAAGGAGATGATGAATAGTAGCACGCCCTGGAACACTGCCACGGCCGATATGATCCTGATGAAGTGGTGCAGCTCCTTGGCGATTGGAGTGTCCCCGACCTCCAGGCTGGACACCAGCCCCGCGATGCGTCCCATGGCTGTGTTCTCACCAGTCGCTACCACTATGCCCTTGGCTGTCCCTGCGCAGAGTGCTTCGCACATGATTCCTCAGGGGCTTTAGGCCCCACCATCTTCGATTTCCCCATCCTTTTGCATATCTATACTTCTAATTTTGAACTACCTATTCCAATTTCTGGCAATGTCAAGGCATAAATCATATCTTCCAGGCCTGATATACCCTGTTGCAACCACATATTTGTCAACAGGCTCTAGTCTATAAGCACCATGAGGATATAACTTAATACTTCATCAGGGTGACTAGAACTATCGTGATAATCACCAGTTCACACATTTTGGCTTCAACAAGTGGCCAAAGGTATTATGTCAAACCAAAAAAATTAGCACAGAAGCTTTATTGCAAGCAGTATAAAAATATTTGAGATTGAAAATGGAGAGTCTTATGTACCCTTAAACAAATAGGGCTGTGCTGTATTATGCCAAAAAATTACTGGTTATTCGACATCAAATAATCCCATCCCAAAGTTATACATTTTATTTTAATTTTAATAGTCGTTGGTTTAAAAATACCATATATATGACCTCAATTAAGCTCAGAGATGTGCATATAATACTAATGAGTCTATTTATGATGAAAAATAATGTGCAATATTAACCTTGCCATAATTTGTTCTTTCAAATTCACAACACATTATCATTGTTTTAAGAAAATCATGGCATCCAGGGTTAAACGGGAGTTCACCACACCTCCCCCCTCCCACCCCCCCAACCCAACCTGCTCACCCTAAAGGTTCCAAAAAGAAACGCCAACTACCGCGCCTCAGGTATAGGTCCTGTACCTTAGGAATATCTGTTAATAATTTTTCGTCATGCATGACTGGGCCATCCCTCGGAACGACATGGGTGTCAGTCACCAAAGCTGTTGAAATTATTAGGGCTGCCTCATGCAGTGTTGTCAGATGTGTGAGTTTGCTGGCTCCTTAAAATTATAAGCGGCAGTCTAATTCTGGCAGTAAAGCGCAAAACATTCGAAGAACATCGCAACAGGAGCTTTGGAAATGCACTATGAAAAAAACATTGAAACGGTGCTGACTCCGAGAAAATTTCTGTCTAACGAGAGTAGTGTATAATAGTATTTTCTGGCACAGGCGTCAGGCGGTGGTGCCTGGTGCCGGTCCGCCATCTTGGATTGTGATATCACGGCGGCCATCTTGGATGACCGTGACCTTGAACTTTTACCTTGACCTTGACCTTTAACCTTCAAATTAACCAAAATTAACCAACATTTAGCCAACATTTGCCAAAAATTCCTCAAAATTCGCTAAAATTTCCATTTTTTGGAAAAAATTCCGCCTAAAAATCTCAAAAAATTCCACAATTAAAAAATTAGGATTTCGAAAAACCTCAAAAGTCGTTTTGCCTTAGAAACCACGAAAATTCATAAAACGGCTTAAGAATCCATGTCGACAGCCTCCGATAAGCAATTTTTTTTATGAATAAGGATACCATGATCACCATCTTGGATTATGACGTCACCTTGGCAAGTTCCGTCATGGCAGCCATCTTGGACTCAAAAATTCCTCAAAATGGCTCAAAATGACTCAAAAATTCCCGTTGCGAGGAAAAATTTCCCGTTTTAGTCCATAAAAATACCAGAGGCTGAAAATGTCCATATAGAGGCTTAAGCATCCATTTCTACAGCCTCCGATAAGTCACTGACGTCATCATGGATTATGACGTCACCGTTGCAATTTCCGTTACGCCCACCATCTTTAACTTTTTTATTTATTATCCGATTTTAATGAAAAAGAATTAAAATTTATAAAAAAATTTAATAAAAATTTAATAAAAAATATTTTAAAAACATACATTTACGGCACGGAGCTCGGAGTCCTCGGTTCGAACCCGGAGAGGGTAAAAAAAAATTAAAATAAAAATGGTGACCGATCCTTCCCTTACTGTGGCTGCAGGCAGACTGACCCCCACCACTTTTTACCATGCATATATAATCAGGTAGTATGACGTCATGTCCACCATCTTGAAATTTGGACGCCATCTTGGAAATCTTTATTTATTATCCGATTTTAATGAAAAAATTTCAAAATTCACCAAAAAATTAACTTATTAGAATTCTGATTGATTAGATCGATTCCTGTCCTTGGTTCTAAACCGGTAAAAGCAAAAAATAAAAAAAACACAATAGATCCTTCCTCCACAGAAGCTACCTACAGACTGACCTACCACCAATACCAAGGTATATATCGTCAGCTGGTATGACATCATGTCCGCCATCTTGTCTTCGTCCGCTGGAGACCGTCATCTTGTTTTCGTCTGCTAGAGTGTGCTGGCGACATGTTAGTATAATTTTCTGTTCACCATACCTTTAATCTCGTTTGTTGGCATTGAACTTTGTCATTGACTTTGAACATTGACCTTGACCTGGAACTTTGACCTTGACCTTGAACTTTGGCCTTGACCTTGAATTTTGACCTTGACCCTGAAATTTGACATTGACCTTGAAATTTGACCTTACCTTGAAATTTGACCTTGACATTTCACCTTGATCTTTGACTTTGTCCTTGACGTCCATCATGGATCCGACATTTTATGTTCAGCACATGCTACCAGGAGCTACCACCTGCTAGTGGTCATTGCCACCATCTTGTTTTTTTCTGCTGGAGGACACCATCTGATATGTACTCGTCTTACCATATGCCAGTTTTATTCTAACCTGCTAAAGTGCAGTAATAATTTATTATTACTGAGGTGCCCGCCATCTTGAAATTTGGGCATCACCTTGAAATCATGTAATTATTTAGCTAGAAATGCGGGAAAAATTCCTAAAATCACCGAAAAAATCAATTATTAATTTACAAATTAATTAGATCAGTTCCTGTACTTGGTTAGATTCTTGACCAGTGACAGGTGTAACTAATTATTAAATAAATTTTAGATTCTGTTTTCCATTACCTTTTGCGGAGTGTATTAATCATTCACTCTACGAAAAACAACTTAAGACAATATACCTGACCAACGAATTAAATACAGTGCCGATTAGCCTAACATGAAAGTCTAATTTTTCAATAATATGAATAACCTATAAGCCGTTCATGTGCATTGCCACACATTCAGTCCAATTGTCTTCAGACCATGAGACCGAGTCATTACAATATCAGATGTATAGGCTAGTCATTTCAGGACCGCATGACCTTCGTCGTTAGCTAATTATATTCAATTAGTCCATCGTGACATTTTTTATACATACTAAAGGACCAAGTGACCTTGAAAAATATTTTAGTAACACCAAGAGGTTTTGAACTAGTAAATATTCAGTCACTACATTTAGTACTACGCGCAATCAACAAAAAGGAGGCACCGTCAACGAAAAGGCAGCACATTTGGAATCACCGCCAACGAAAAGGCAGCACATTTGGAAGCACCGCCAACGAAAAGGCAGCTCATTTGGAAGCACCGACAACGAAAAGGCAGCACCATCATCGAAAAGGCAGCACATTTGTCATTGGCTCCAATATTCATTGGCTCCAATATTCATTGGCTCCAATATTCATTGGCTCCAATATTCATGGGCTCCAATATTCATTGGCTCCAATTGCTCCAATTGCTCCAATTGCTCCAAATGATCCAACAGACTCCAAAAGGCTCCAACAGTCATTTGGCTCCAATAGTCATTGGCTCCAATATTCATTGGCTACAATATTCATTGGCTACAATATTCATTGGCTCCAATATTCATTGGCTCCAATAGTTATTGGCTCCATCAGTCATTGGCTCCTACAGTCATTGGCTCCAACTGTCTTTTGTCTCATCAGCTCCAAATATATTTGGCTAGAATTCTACGAGTCTAAGAGACTATGAGACCACAAGGCTACGGGTCTAAAAGGTTCTAGCTGGTTACGAGTTATACATGGCTACGAGACAGCATGGCTAAAAGACCGCGTGGCTACGAAACTACATGTCTTTGAAGCTACAAGAATACAAGTCTAATCGGCTCCAACTACTCCAGCATTATGTTATTAGATTACATGACTACTTGTTTACGTAGCTACAAGTCTACGAGGCTACTTGGATACGTAGCTACAATTCTACGAGGTCCCAAGACATCAAGACTACGCGACTACGAGCGCATGAGTTTAAGAGAGTACTTGACTACGAATCTTCAAGTTTACGAGACTGCGAGGCTACAGAGCTACGAAGCTTCTAGAACACGAGTTTACGTGACTGCGAGAATAGAGGACTTCAAGTCTGCATGAGTGCTTGACTACGAAGCTACTCGACTACAAGGCTCCAATTGTCGCATCTGTCTTCGTCGGAATTTTCTCTTTTGCTCCAACTCCACCATCAGCATTATGTTATAAGATTACAAGGCTACTTGCTTACGTAGCTTCAAGTCTACGAGGCTCCAATGCATCATGACTACGTGACTACGAGCCATGAGGTTACGAGACTATGCGATTGCGGGGCCCCCACATGGCCGGTGCTACCGTTGCTATGGCAATGGGGCCCGTGGGTCTAGGGGGCCCGCGAAGGAAAGAAAAAAATAAAACTAATTTTTTTTTTAAATAGACAGCAAACAGGTAGCCCTAGTTTTAATTGTATCGATGAAATATTGCAACAAAGTAATATGATTCGGAATTGGTATCAGAATATGTTGTGCTTACAGAACATGTCTGAATCTACAACTGAAACAAAACCTTCTGACGTGGTAACAGTTACCAGTACAGAACACCGCCTGGCATGGGCGTAGATCCCGGGGGGGCCAGGGGGGCCCGGGCCCCCCCTGGAATTAATGGGCCCCTCCTTGTGGGGGCCCACTTCGTGATTTTAAAGTTAATGGTGTACACAACATATATATCAGATTATTATTTACAACAACGACAGACACTTTGACATGCTTTACATTCCTTCCTTCGAGTTCCGTAGTTATTTTCCCTTACCCCTTCTGCGAAAGCCATGGTATGGAGTTTTCCAGTGAGAACTTTGAAACCCTTAATTCCTAGAAACCATTCATTCCAAAGGACTAAGCTAGGGTAGGGTTCCGTTAGCATTTCCTCCCCATTGTTACCCACACTACCTTGTTCTCTGAAACGACAGTATTATAGGTTTCAGGTAGTCTGTTTTTAAAGTGGTTTTGCTCTCGTGTGCGCCAGTCTTCTGCTTTCTTGGCAAACATCAACATGGAGGATAAGTTCGTGACGCGGAAGAAACGGAAAACAGAATCTGATTCTCACCTGGTAAGCTTGATTGTTTTATAAGTGGTGACTATTATTTAGGTAAAATATTTTATTTAAGTGATTATGTAACGTTATTTTCTCCAGTAAATAAACAACTTAATACTTTACAGTAATTATAGTAGAATTTAGTTTATTTACGAACTGAAACTTATATACCATTTTGTGGAATTTTTTAGCACATCTCCATTCTGTAAGGCTAGCTGCTCTGTACGTTACATGTGAATATACAGGGAATAATTTTTTTCCTCGTCAATATGGAATTGAAAATCACTCCCTTTTATTATCAAACGATAATTTTCACAATTCATGGCCGATAATCACTTTATAACATTTGTTATTTGATAACTGCAACACTGCACGAGTAAACAGAAGTAAGAATGAGAAAGAAGTATTTAAACGTTACACATCCGTATTTAAGTTAATAAGAAAGCAAACGCGTCTCTTTAATAACTAATCAAGCGGCATATTTTAACTAAATAATTCACTGCCAAAATACTGATTATACTAAATATAAGCCGAGAAATGTATGTGGTTCAATTAGCTGTAGGATAAATTTCATATTTCTATCTCCGAGATTTTTCATTTGTGTCATTAAGTTTTTTTCTTTTTACCTGGTTGATGCCTTTACTAAATAAAATAGTCTACAAGTGTTTTAATATGATTCGATCGTTCATTTGATGTTGATCCGTTTATTAGCTTTGGCGCTTTGGGTTTTTAGGGCACATCAAAAACTGTGAACAAATAATTTCACGAACAGCATTTTAATCGCAGTAATTATGTGATGTGGCATAAAAAACCCGACAAAGTGCGAGTCGAACTCGCGCACGAAGGGTTCCGTACCATTAACAAAAAAACGGCAAAAAAAATCATGTCTGTTGTTTGGGAGCCCCACTTAAATATTTATTTTATTCTGTTTTAGTA
Organism: Bacillus rossius redtenbacheri; assembly: GCF_032445375.1. NCBI lineage: Eukaryota > Metazoa > Arthropoda > Insecta > Phasmatodea > Bacillidae > Bacillus > Bacillus rossius. The sequence continues at coordinate 334,957,417 of NC_086330.1, read as the reverse complement.
TTTCTTGTTATAGCGGCAACATAAATACATCATTTGTGAAATTTTATTATGTTTTCACGTTTGTTGTATGAGAGCTCGGAGGCGTCTGAAGACATGGTTAAGAAGTACCATGACTCAAACCCGTCTCAACTCAGTGACTGTGTGTCATGTTCACAAAAGTCGTTTGGATGAACTTAGTTTACATGAATTAGCTAAAGATTTTGCTTCAAGATCTGAAATTAGAATAAACATTTTTGGAAAATGGTAATGTATGGGTGGGGTGTTATCTATTTGCATTATATTCATGTATATTATTTTTATAGATTTTTTCATGGATATTTTATGTATTTAGGTTAGCAAATTATTCAAACATGTTTGAGAGATCACTTCTTATAGTCATTAATTAATAATTACTAAAACATATGTTGCTCTGCTTTATTGTTAATATCACTTACGTAAAAATAAAGTGTATAACATACGAGCTTATCATCCAGAGAAGACTTGTTTCGGTTGACCTCTAGCGCAAAATTCTTAAACCACAGAATTCACGGGCCCCCCCTGGAAATCCTACAGATTTGCGCCCATGCCGCCTGGCCTCCTCCTCTATCAGGCGACTCGGCTCAAGGTCAATGACGTAATGTTGCTATTTTTTATTTTCCTCACCCCGCGACTCGCTTGCTTATCTGTACTGTACAATATACCCCGTGTCCCGTAAGTGAATCAACATCCTTCACAGGTGCTTGGTACTGAGTAGTGTGTTTCCGTGGTGTTTTTCCGTAAGAGAGTTTTTGTATGTAATTATTTATAAACATTTAATAGTTACTATGTCATTATGTCTACGAGTAATTTCAAGCAAAAATCTGGGGCGCAAAAACGGAAGTTAAAAGCCATTAAAGATGCAAAAGGGGCTGTAGGCCGGCAGAATATTACAAAGTTTTTTAAAAAGAATGATGACAGTGATAACCGCTTTCTTTGTGTTGATGATGGAAGTGCTAAAAGTGATTGTCACTCAAAATTATATTAAATTTGAATAATTATGTAGTCAGGCTAAGACATTCTCTAAAGACAACACAGGAAAAATCTTTTCTAACTATAATCTTAATTCTAAATCTGTAAACAATCGAGAAAAGTACCCCAGAGACTGGTTAATTTGGAGCTTTTCAAAACCAGACACTTCATTGCATTGCCTGTACTTTTTTTGCTAATGGCCCAAAAAGAAGTAAATTTGCAATTTCTCCGGCTCAATCTCCATGGAAAATGTATAATAAACTTCCCGAGCATAAAAACAGCAATGACCATCGTAAGTCTTATTGCCAATGGAAATCCCTCTAACAATCAATTAATTCAAAAGGTATTGACAGTGGTCTTCAAAAACAAATTTTGAACGAAGAATAAAAGTGGAAAGCTATTTTACAACGAACTTTAGACGTAACACTCTCTCTAGCATCAAGGGGGTTGCCTTTCCAAGGAGAAAATGTATCAATTGGTGATGCAAATAATGGCAATTTTCTTGGGACTTTGGAGTTAATAGGAAAATACGGTTAAATTACAAAGGAGCACTTGGCTAAGGTAAAAAAATCTGCAATTGCAAGGAAAAAACATGAGAGGACAAGCCCATTACTTATCTTGGATGAGTGAAAATGAGTTCATTTCACTTTGCGGTGAAAAAGTTTTAAAAGTTATACTAGATCAAAAGCAAGAAGCAATTTATTATGGGCTTATTGTTGACGACTCCTGATGCATTGTATCAAGAACAAAATGTTTTTATTTTGAGATATGTCATTAGTAGTATACGAATGTATTTCCAGGCGCAGGCTTCAGGCTGTGGAGCCGAGAGCCGGCTCCGCCATCTTGGATTTGTGACGTCACGGCGGCAAAAATTCCTTAAAATTCCTCAAAAATGACTCAAAATGACTAAAAATTTCCCGTTTTAAGAAAAAAATTCCCATTTTCGAGGGAAAAATTCCCGTTTCGAGGGAAAATTTCCCGTTTTAGTCCTTAAAAATCCCAGCGGCTAGAAATGTCCTGATAGAGGCTTAAGCATCCTTAACTCAAGCCTCAGTTAAGCCTCTATCAGGATGTGACCTTGACCTTTGACCTTGACCCCGACGGCCATCTTGGATCCACAATCTTGGATGACATCATTTCGTTTTCTCGAACATTCCGGCATTGTGTTATCCGCCATTTTTAATTATGACGTCACCGTTGCAATTTCCGTTACGGCCGCCATCTTTAAATTTATTATCCGATTTTAATGAAAAAATTTAAAATTTATAAAAAAATTTAAATAAAAAATTTTTAATAAATTATTAATAAAAATCATACATTTACGACACGGAGCTCGGAGTCCTCGGTTCGAACCCGACGAGTGCAAAAAAAAATAAAAATGACGACCGATCCTTCCCCCACGGTGGCTGCAGGCATACTGACTCCCTCCACTTTTTTTTTCAAAGCATATATATCGTCAGGTAGTATGAGGTCATGTCCGCCATCTTGTCCTCGTCTGCTGGAAGCCATCATCAGTGTATCATCGGCGAGAGTGCGCTGACGCCATGTTAGTTTAATTCTTATCCGCTAGAGTGCAGTAATCATTTATTATTGCTGTGACACCCAACATATTGTCATTTGGCCGCCATCTTGAAAATCCATAATTATTTAGCTAGAAATTAGGGAAAAATTCCAAAATTCATTAAATAAATTTGTAATCTATATACTGATCGATTAGGTCGACTAAGGTCCTTGGTACGATCTAGGACGATGCAAAAAAAATTAAATATAACATCAATTTAATATAATAGTAACAGGTTCGAGGAATTAAACACCACAAGTTCTTTTACAAACATAATATTTATTACATAATTTCTATTCTACTACAGGATCATTTGCGAAAGCCAGAAATCTTATAATCATTTAGTTCCGCAGCGGTGTGAAATGACTAATTCATAGCTCCAATCGGTTTATACTAGACAGAGTCCAGCCAGAACCTTTACAGACATAGTCCACCTCTTCTTGACAGAGTTTCTGGATACCGTTTTTAACAGTTTGCTTCACATCGTTAGAACTGTAAATTACTGCAGCCGATGTCTTGAATGCACACTTCTTCACTTTGTCATCGAACGGATATGGCTTTCCATATATACAGTCCAACCACAAGTTATATTTCAAAGGTCCGTTTGTTGCTACATCATCAGTAAGCTGATTGATTATGTACTCTCTGATATCATCAAGAAAATTACAAATGTCTTTCGACTCACCTAACGTATTTAAATAATAATAGTAGTCCTTCAATGTTCCACGAAATGCAGACTGCGCCAAGTAGAAGCCATTATCGTTCACTTGTAATGCGCTGAACACAATCTTAGGTTTATTTTCCTGTTCAGACGTCATACCAATCGGTTGCTGCACATCGGTTTTCTTGCTTGTACGCTCACGAGCCTTCAACCTAAACCGAGGAGTCGAAATTTCTACAGGTAGTTCAGCAGTAGGCACACGGACTTCACCTTTACAGTTTTTTGCATGTCTTCGCAAATTATCAATTCGAGTAAACCATTCATGACACTCATCACATCGAAACTTCATGCGAGATGGATTCTTCGTGCATTTGCTCCGCTCATGTCTTCGTGCATCATGAGCAAATGCGAACGACGTATCACAGTAGCTGCAAGGATACCGTGGTAATGAAGACGAACCTTTCAGACCCGATCCAGATACTGACATTGCCGCAGTTGCACCATCTCCAGGCATACTCTTATGAACATCAATGCATCGTTGTTGCGCCGAAACCTTTACTTTCTGCCGAACAGCAGGACCTTTGCATGCGTTCATGTGCGTTTTCATATTATCTTTTCTGGCTAACTGCTTATGACATTTCTCACAAACAAACATTTTACGATATAGGTTCTTGGCACATTCTCTATTCTCATGTCGTCGAGCATTGCTGTTGTTTGAGAAAATCTTGTCGCAGTAACAGCACCGATGTTCGTTAGTTGTTGTCGATTCAGCATCCATTGAAGTCTCCATTGATGGCGAACCAGCGTTCGCCGAGTTTCCCTGTGCAGCCAGCACTAGCGGCATTAAAGTCTCTTCTGCTGGCGGTACCACGTCTGTTGAAGTCTCCTCCAGTGTTGACATCGACGTTGCCAACAGGATCTGCTCCACCATCGTCGACGCTGACGTCATGGTTCCCGCAGTCGATGGTACAACCTCCATCGAGTTCGTCGTTAAAGTCGGTAACGATGCCATCGTGTAGGCAAGAACAGGTAATTACGTGATTAATGCACCAGAAGAAACAAACTAGGTGATCCTTACACCGACGACGTCAGTAACAAACTAAGAATCCTGTTGTCTAGAGCTCGCTTATATATACATGCACCGTATGGAACAATACGCTAGTCAAATCAAGAACCATTTACAATAATACTAGAGTCAAAACAACATTAAAAATAGAAGGACCATCAACGAAAAGGCAGCACATTTGGAAGCACCGACAACGAAATGGCAGCACATTTGGAAGCACCGACTACGAAAAGGCAGCACATTTGGAAGCACCGTCATCGAAAAGGCAGCACATTTGGAAGCACCGACAACGTAAAGGCAGCACATTTGGAAGCACCGACAACGTAAAGGCAGCGCATTTGGAAGCACCGACTACGAAAAGGCAGCACATTTGGAAGCACCGACAACGTAAAGGCAGCACATTTGGAAGCACCGACAACGTAAAGGCAGCACATTTGGAAGCACCGACAACGTAAAGGCAGCACATTTGGAAGCACCGACAACGTAAAGGCAGCACATTTGGAAGCACCGACAACGAAAAGGCAGCACATTTGGAAGCACCGACAACGAAAAGGCAGCACATTTGGAAGCACCGACTACGAAAAGGCAGCACATTTGGAAGCACCGACAACGTAAAGGCAGCACATTTGGAAGCACCGACAACGTAAAGGCAGCACATTTGGAAGCACCGACTACGAAAAGGCAGCACATTTGGAAGCACCGTCATCGAAAAGGCAGCACATTTGGAAGCACCGACAACGTAAAGGCAGCACATTTGGAAGCACCGACAACGTAAAGGCAGCACATTTGGAAGCACCGACAACGAAAAGGCAGCACATTTGGAAGCACCGACAACGAAAAGGCAGCACATTTGGAAGCACCGACAACGAAAAGGCAGCACATTTGGAAGCACCGACAACGAAAAGGCAGCACATTTGGAAGCACCGACAACGAAAAGGCAGCACATTTGGAAGCACCGACTACGAAAAGGCAGCACATTTGGAAGCACCGACTACGAAAAGGCAGCACATTTGGAAGCACCGTCATCGAAAAGGCAGCACATTTGGAAGCACCGACAACGTAAAGGCAGCACATTTGGAAGCACCGACAACGTAAAGGCAGCACATTTGGAAGCACCGACAACGAAAAGGCAGCACATTTGGAAGCACCGCCAACGAAAAGGCAGCACATTTTGGATACATCATCGAATAAGGAAGCACATTTGGAAGCTCCATCAACTAAAAAAGGCAAAAAGGAAGCACAAGTTACGAGATCTAAGTCTTAGTAAGAAATCATAATACAAGAAATAAAAACATTACATTCTTATAATTTAAATTATTTATTTTATTGCTTTACATTATACAAATGCAAGTAAAACAAGTCAATATTGTATGTAGCCAGCATTCCTCAGTTCCTTGAGTATGAAGGATATTTCTTTGATGCACGAATAGTTTCCTGCACAAAGCGAACCATGTAGAAGTCTTAGCCGGTCAACCAATATGTTTGGATCTTTCCATGATGTGTAATCATTCTCTTCTACCACCATCTTCCTTGCACCTTTATAATAAATATTATGATCTCTGGTGTCTTCCGTTTTACCACCAACCTCAGGATAACTTTCATGTTTGAGACGGTGATCATCACAAGCTTGATCAGATTTATTTAATATATCAAGGTCGTTTCCATCGTTTCGGTCTCAGGACACCGCCACATTCTTCGATCTTGGCAGCTTTAGGTGCTTCATCATAGTCTATGTCTTTGTCAACAGCCTCAGAGTCACTGTAACAATCACCGTAGAAGGAATCGTCTTCACCCAATTTACCGTAATAATTCGATGTTGATGATGTTGAAGTGTCTTCATCGTCTTCATGCTTCCTTTTTAGGAGTCCATCATTTTTACAAAGTAGGAAAGATCTACTTGAATTCGGCTGGAATATATTCTCACTTTTCACGTTAAGGATTCTTCCATTGTCTTCATTCTTCTGTAAATCATCAACCTTCTTCAATTTAAGTTCTTTGTCGAGATCGGAAGAGCCAAGAAAATTATTGTCGTAATGCAGATCACTCTTCCTTAGGCTATTAGATTCATCGTTGTCCTCTAGCTTGTACGCAGGCTTGGCGCTACAAGTTCTGCCATGTCTTTTTAGGCTCTCTCTCCGCGTAAACGACTTGCTACATCGAACACAACTTATCATATTGCGCAGTGGATTTTTAACACAGTCATTCTTCTTGTGTTGTCTTTTATTCTTTCTCAAGATAAACTCTTTACTGCAAAACTTACACCTATGTTCTTTCGATACAGCATCAGATCCCAAATCGGAATTCATATTAGTTACTGAGACTAATGTCAGATACCAATTGAGTGTTTTAAATTAGATTCAATACTTAAATAGAAATTTTTTCATATTTCATCAGCGAGAATTAATATATCTCATGCAAAAGTACTTTATGCATGTAGTTCTGCTTTTCAACAACAGATGTCGCCACATGTTGCTTGCAGGTAAATAATATTTAGTTATTTTATGCGGGATGCGGGATGCTCACTAACGATCGCAAAAGAAGGATGGCTTCGTTAGACTTCAAGGAAAAGGAAGTTCGTCTTGCATGTTGGTGCTCCACAGATGTCTCATGGCGTAATATTAATTTGACTGAGTAATGAATGATATTTGTTAATTCCACCTGATAAAAATATTGCAAGTTTTGATTTAGTAGCAGAAATTATTGAATTAAATGTAACTCCAAATAAAATGACATGTCTCATTAGAACAAAAAAAAACCATGCAGAGGGCGGTTTCTCAGAATAGTCAGAAACACTTGAAGAAACCACAGGAATGATTGCAAGAACACGGGAAAAACTATCATAATATTGTCAAGAATAATCAGGAGCACACTGAGAAAACCACTATAATATTAACAATAATAATCGGAAGCACACGGAGAAAATAAATTAATAAAAAATTAAAAAAAATAAAAAAATGCATAAATTTCTGGCTTGTACAAGAACTCTATCTTTGCTCAACAATGATAAGTTTACAAGCTAGCAGAAACTGTTTATGCATTTTTTTATTTTTTTAATTTTTTATTAATTTATTTTTATTTTTAAATATTTTTTCTTGTAATTTTATGATATCAAAGAAAACATGTGGTGGTTTTCTCTGTGTGCTTCCGATTAATCTGGTCAATATTATGATGGTTTTCTCCATGTGCTTCCGATTATTATTGTTAATATTATAGTGGTTTTCTCAGTGTGCTCCTTATTATTCTTTACAATATTATGATGGTTTTTCCCGTGTTCTTGCAATCATTCCTGTGGTTTCTTCAAGTGTTTCTGACTATTCTGAGAAACCGCCCTCTGCATGGATTTTTTTTTGTTCTAATGAGACATGTCATTTTATTTGGAGTTACATTTAATTCAATAATTTCTGCTACTAAATCAAAACTTGCAATATTTTTATCAGGTGGAATTAACAAATATCATTCATTACTCAGTCAAATTAATATTACGCCATGAGACATCTGTGGAGCACCAACATGCAAGACGAACTTCCTTTTCCTTGGAGTCTAACGAAGCCATCCTTCTTTTGCGATCGTTAGTGAGCATCCCGCATCCCGCATAAAATAACTAAATATTATTTACCTGCAAGCAACATGTGGCGACATCTGTTGTTGAAAAGCAGAACTACATGCATAAAGTACTTTTGCATGAGATATATTAATTCTCGCTGATGAAATATGAAAAAATTTCTATTTAAGTATTGAATCTAATTTAAAACACTCAATTGGTATCTGACATTAGTCTCAGTAACTAATATGAATTCCGATTTGGGATCTGACGCTGTATCGAAAGAACATAGGTGTAAGTTTTGCAGTAAAGAGTTTATCTTGAGAAAGAATAAAAGACAACACGAGAAGAATGACTGTGTTAAAAATCCACTGCGCAATATGATAAGTTGTGTTCGATGTAGCAAGTCGTTTACACGGAGAGAGAGCCTAAAAAGACATGGCAGAACTTGTAGCGCCAAGCCTGCGTACAAGCTAGAGGACAACGATGAATCTAATAGCCTAAGGAAGAGTGATCTGCATTACGACAATAATTTTCTTGGCTCTTCCGATCTCGACAAAGAACTTAAATTGAAGAAGGTTGATGATTTACAGAAGAATGAAGACAATGGAAGAATCCTTAACGTGAAAAGTGAGAATATATTCCAGCCGAATTCAAGTAGATCTTTCCTACTTTGTAAAAATGATGGACTCCTAAAAAGGAAGCATGAAGACGATGAAGACACTTCAACATCATCAACATCGAATTATTACGGTAAATTGGGTGAAGACGATTCCTTCTACGGTGATTGTTACAGTGACTCTGAGGCTGTTGACAAAGACATAGACTATGATGAAGCACCTAAAGCTGCCAAGATCGAAGAATGTGGCGGTGTCCTGAGACCGAAACGATGGAAACGACCTTGATATATTAAATAAATCTGATCAAGCTTGTGATGATCACCGTCTCAAACATGAAAGTTATCCTGAGGTTGGTGGTAAAACGGAAGACACCAGAGATCATAATATTTATTATAAAGGTGCAAGGAAGATGGTGGTAGAAGAGAATGATTACACATCATGGAAAGATCCAAACATATTGGTTGACCGGCTAAGACTTCTACATGGTTCGCTTTGTGCAGGAAACTATTCGTGCATCAAAGAAATATCCTTCATACTCAAGGAACTGAGGAATGCTGGCTACATACAATATTGACTTGTTTTACTTGCATTTGTATAATGTAAAGCAATAAAATAAATAATTTAAATTATAAGAATGTAATGTTTTTATTTCTTGTATTATGATTTCTTACTAAGACTTAGATCTCGTAACTTGTGCTTCCTTTTTGCCTTTTTTAGTTGATGGAGCTTCCAAATGTGCTTCCTTATTCGATGATGTATCCAAAATGTGCTGCCTTTTCGTTGGCGGTGCTTCCAAATGTGCTGCCTTTTCGTTGTCGGTGCTTCCAAATGTGCTGCCTTTACGTTGTCGGTGCTTCCAAATGTGCTGCCTTTACGTTGTCGGTGCTTCCAAATGTGCTGCCTTTTCGATGACGGTGCTTCCAAATGTGCTGCCTTTTCGTAGTCGGTGCTTCCAAATGTGCTGCCTTTTCGTAGTCGGTGCTTCCAAATGTGCTGCCTTTTCGTTGTCGGTGCTTCCAAATGTGCTGCCTTTTCGTTGTCGGTGCTTCCAAATGTGCTGCCTTTTCGTTGTCGGTGCTTCCAAATGTGCTGCCTTTTCGTTGTCGGTGCTTCCAAATGTGCTGCCTTTTCGTTGTCGGTGCTTCCAAATGTGCTGCCTTTACGTTGTCGGTGCTTCCAAATGTGCTGCCTTTTCGTAGTCGGTGCTTCCAAATGTGCTGCCTTTACGTTGTCGGTGCTTCCAAATGTGCTGCCTTTACGTTGTCGGTGCTTCCAAATGCGCTGCCTTTTCGATGACGGTGCTTCCAAATGTGCTGCCTTTTCGTAGTCGGTGCTTCCAAATGTGCTGCCATTTCGTTGTCGGTGCTTCCAAATGTGCTGCCTTTTCGTTGCCGGTGCTTCCAAATGTGCTGCCTTTTCGTTGTCGGTGCTTCCAAATGTGCTGCCTTTTCGTTGATGGTCCTTCTATTTTTAATGTTGTTTTGACTCTAGTATTATTGTAAATGGTTCTTGATTTGACTAGCGTATTGTTCCATACGGTGCATGTATATATAAGCGAGCTCTAGGCAACAGGATTCTTAGTTTGTTACTGACGTCGTCGGTGTAAGGATCACCTAGTTTGTTTCTTCTGGTGCATTAATCACGTAATTACCTGTTCTTGCCTACTCGATGGCATCGTTACCGACTTTAACGACGAACTCGATGGAGGTTGTACCATCGACTGCGGGAACCATGACGTCTGCGTCGACGATGGTGGAGCAGATCCTGTTGGCAACGTCGATGTCAACACTGGAGGAGACTTCAACAGACGTGGTACCGCCAGCAGAAGAGACTTTAATGCTGCTAGTGCTGGCTGCACAGGGAAACTCGGCGAACGCTGGTTCGCCATCAATGGAGACTTCAATGGATGCTGAATCGACAACAACTAACGAACATCGGTGCTGTTACTGCGACAAGATTTTCTCAAACAACAGCAATGCTCGACGACATGAGAATAGAGAATGTGCCAAGAACCTATATCGTAAAATGTTTGTTTGTGAGAAATGTCATAAGCAGTTAGCCAGAAAAGATAATATGAAAACGCACATGAAGGCATGCAAAGGTCCTGCTGTTCGGCAGAAAATAAAGGTTTCGGCGCAACAACGATGCATTGATGTTCATAAGAGTATGCCTGGAGATGGTGCAACTGCGGCAACGTCAGTATCTGGATCGGGTCTGAAAGGTTCGTCTTCATTACCACGGTATCCTTGCAGCTACTGTGATACGTCGTTCGCATTTGCTCATGATGCACGAAGACATGAGCGGAGCAAATGCACGAAGAATCCATCTCGCATGAAGTTTCGATGTGATGAGTGTCATGAATGGTTTACTCGAATTGATAATTTGCGAAGACATGCAAAAAACTGTAAAGGTGAAGTCCGTGTGCCTACTGCTGAACTACCTGTAGAAATTTCGACTCCTCGGTTTAGGTTGAAGGCTCGTGAGCGTACAAGCAAGAAAACCGATGTGCAGCAACCGATTGGTATGACGTCTGAACAGGAAAATAAACCTAAGATTGTGTTCAGCGCATTACAAGTGAACGATAATGGCTTCTACTTGGCGCAGTCTGCATTTCGTGGAACATTGAAGGACTACTATTATTATTTAAATACGTTAGGTGAGTAGAAAGACATTTGTAATTTTCTTGATGATATCAGAGAGTACATAATCAATCAGCTTACTGATGATGTAGCAACAAACGGACCTTTGAAATATAACTTGTGGTTGGACTGTATATATGGAAAGCCATATCCGTTCGATGACAAAGTGAAGAAGTGTGCATTCAAGACATCGGCTGCAGTAATTTACAGTTCTAACGATGTGAAGCAAACTGTTAAAAACGGTATCCAGAAACTCTGTCAAGAAGAGGTGGACTATGTCTGTAAAGGTTCTGGCTGGACTCTGTCTAGTATAAACCGATTGGAGCTATGAATTAGTCATTTCACACCGCTGCGGAACTAAATGATTATAAGATTTCTGGCTTTCGCAAATGATCCTGTAGTAGAATAGAAATTATGTAATAAATATTATGTTTGTAAAAGAACTTGTGGTGTTTAATTCCTTGAACCTGTTACTATTATGTTAAATTGATGTTATATTTAATTTTTTTTGCATCGTCCTAGATCGTACCAAGGACCTTAGTCGACCTAATCGATCAGTATATAGATTACAAATTTATTTAATGAATTTTGGAATTTTTCCCTAATTTCTAGCTAAATAATTATGGATTTTCAAGATGGCGGCCAAATGACAATATGTTGGGTGTCACAGCAATAATAAATGATTACTGCACTCTAGCGGATAAGAATTAAACTAACATGGCGTCAGCGCACTCTCGCCGATGATACACTGATGATGGCTTCCAGCAGACGAGGACAAGATGGCGGACATGACGTCATACTACCTGACGATATATATGCTTTGAAAAAAAAAGTGGAGGGAGTCAGTATGCCTGCAGCCACCGCGGGGGAAGGATCGGTCGTCATTTTTATTTTTTTTGCACTCGTCGGGTTCGAACCGAGGACTCCGAGCTCCGTGTCGTAAATGTATGATTTTTATTAATAATTTATTAAAATTTTTTTATTTAATTTTTTTTATAAATTTTAAATTTTTTCATTAAAATCGGATAATAAATTTAAAGATGGCGGCCGTAACGGAAATTGCAACGGTGACGTCATAATTAAAAATGGCGGATAACACAATGCCGGAATGTTCGAGAAAACGAAATGATGTCATCCAAGATTGTGGATCCAAGATGGCCGTCGGGGTCAAGGTCAAAGGTCAAGGTCACATCCTGATAGAGGCTTAACTGAGGCTTGAGTTAAGGATGCTTAAGCCTCTATCAGGACATTTCTAGCCGCTGGGATTTTTAAGGACTAAAACGGGAAATTTTCCCTCGAAACGGGAATTTTTCCCTCGAAAACGGGAATTTTTTTCTTAAAACGGGAAATTTTTAGTCATTTTGAGTCATTTTTGAGGAATTTTAAGGAATTTTTGCCGCCGTGACGTCACAAATCCAAGATGGCGGAGCCGGCTCTCGGCTCCACAGCCTGAAGCCTGCGCCCGGAAATACATTCGTATACTACTGTCATTCAAAATAAAGACTCTTAAGAAATATTAAATAAAAACAAGGTTTGTGAAATTCGTTAACTGCAACGAAAAAAGTGGAGGAGATATTACTAATGAAATTTTAACTGTTTTAGCAGAAAATAATACCCCTCTTGAGGACTGCAGGGATCAAGGGTACGATGGAGGATCAAACATGCGAAGAAAAATCAAAGGAGTAAAATCAAGACTGTTAGAGAAAAATGATGTGGCATTTTATTCTCCATGTGAAGCTCACTCCTTAAACAGAATAGGAGTAAATGCAGTAAAAATATGCCCAGAAATTATGACCTTATTTGGAAACTTGGAAACAATGTATACTTTTGTCGTACATATCCCTACAAGATGGAATATTTTAACTTCTGAAGTGCCACTTTCGCTATAAAAAAAATCACAAACAAGGTGGTACGAAAGATTTGAAGCCGTAGTTCCCATCGCAAAGCACTATCCAGGAGCATTAAAGGCCTTAGAACGAGTATTAACTGGGTTTAAGTCAAGCTTAGAACCAAAAGCATACAATAAAGTTATGGGTCTTAAAAATTACTTTTCTTCTTTTCAAGGCCTATGTATGACAGTATTTTGGTACAAGGTATTGGGATGCATCAATGAAAAGAGTGTAATAATTCAGTCGCAGAGTATTTCGTTGACATTGAAGTGAAACTGATTAATGATCTGAAGGAAGACATACAGCGACTGAGAAATTCGTGGGAAGACATCAGTGAGTCACGTTTAGTGGCGGAATCAATCAACATACAAGATGGCGTACAAATTTCAAGATGGTGGACATGACGTCATACTACCTGTATATATATGCATGGTAAAAAGTGGTGGGGGTCAGTCTGCCTGCAGCCACAGTAAGGGAAGGATCGGTCACCATTTTTTTTTTTGCCCTCTTCGGGTTCGAACCGAGGACTCCGAGCTCCGTGCCGTAAATGTATGTTTTTTAATATTTTTTATTAAATTTTTATTAAAAATGTTTTTATAAATTTTAATTCTTTTTCATTAAAATCGGATAATAAATAAAAAAGTTAAAGATTGCGGGCGTAACGGAAATTGCAACGGTGACATCATAATCCATGATGACGTCAGAGACTTATCGGAGGCTGTAGAAATGGATGCTTAAGCCTCTATATGGACATTTTCAGCCTCTTGTATTTTTATGGACTAAAACGGGAAATTTTTCTTCAAAACGGGAATTTTTGAGTCATTTTGAGCCATTTTTGAGGAATTTTGAGGAATTTTTGAGTCCAAGATGGCCGCCGTGACGGAAATTGCAACGGTGACGTCATAATCCAATATGGTTATCATGGTATCCTTATTCCTAAAAAAAATTGCTTATCAGAGGCTGTCGACATGGATTATTAAGCCGTTTTTAGGAATTTTCGTGGTTTCTAAGGCAAAACGACTTTTGAGGTTTTTCGAAATCCTCATTTTTGAATTGTGGAGTTTTTTGAAATTTTTTGGCGTAGTTTTTTTTTCCAAAAAAATGGAAATTTTAGCGAATTTAGAGGAATTTTGGGCTAATTTTGGCTAATTTAAAGGTTAAGGGTCTAGGTCAAAGGTCAAGGTCACGGTCATCCAAGATGGCCGCCGTGACGTCACAATCCAAGATGGCGGACCGGCACCAGGCACCACCGCCTGACGCCTGTGCCAGAAAATACTATTATACACTACTAACGAGTATCCATGTGAAGGGAAAGCTTGGTGTTTCCATAAACAGAGATTCATGCTTCAGTAGCATATATTATAAGGAAGTACTTGGTTCGCGGGAATGTGGTTAAAACTGTCTGTGCTGATTCCGATGCCAGTTCTTTACGAGGTGTTGGATGAAAAAGAAGTGGAGTGACGACCTTGAGGGTAAACCTGTCAAAGGGTGAGACAGCAATCCGCGAACTACACTGAGAGTGATCGCTACCACGGTAACGTGGATACCCGTCGGACCTCGTTCCTATGCTTAAACTCCAGGTTCTCTATTAGTTGTGATTCTGATCCATCACACTAACACCTTCGAATGTAAATGTGAGTCTGTGTTCATGGTAGCGATGTGGTGTGGGAGATGGAGTAGATGTCCTATGAGAAGGTATTTTACAGAAGTCTCGCCTTCAATTGAACATAATGGAGACCATGCTCAAAATAAACTTCTGTTATCCCTACACCAGATGGGAAGTTCCTGGTGATCCTTACCATCTCGTGGTACATTTGAATACCATAATAGACTCTACAGTCCTACATGTACTTAGTAAAGTGTACAATGTGAAAGTACTTCAGGTTGAGAAAATCTTTCTCTTTGACTTGGGACATGGGGAATTTTAAAACCCGAGAGCTGAATGTATACCATGGGCTCGAGACTTTCTAGGGCGTGCCAAGAATAACGATGATCCATTTACATAAGGGAAAGAAACCTTATATATTTGTAAATACGCTAAATATTATTCAAGTTTTCATAAAATAAATAAAACCTTTTAGTATCCAGTAATATGTCAAGTACGTAGTATTTTCAATAAGACATTAAGCCACAAAACTACTTTTTATGATTTTATTTTAACTTGATAGATGATATAATTTAGCTGTGTTTTCGAATGAAGAAGATTCATTGTTTCAAAGATTAATTTCAAGTGTTCGGATAGTACCTAATGAACTACAAGATCTTATTGCTCTATGCCAAGTGTGGTTATCCCAAGTATCTCCCTGTTTGTGAAAGCAGAAGCGCACCTGAGGTCCTAGAGACAGTGTGATTCTGCGAAGGTTCACCATTGCTTCCCGCAGAATGTAGGTGAAGAGTCAACCCGGAAAAAGTAATTTTACTCAAGTAAAAAGATCCCTAGCATGGCCAGGAATCTTAAGCTCATCAGCTAGAAGCTCTAACCCCTAGACCACTGGGTTAAACTGCCATGTTGCAGATACGAGATGTGTTTTTTTCTAGTAAGTGCCATTTGGAATTTTTTTTAATGGGTGCAAGTAGACCTACTTATATAGCCTACGCGTGTTAAAAGTTATAATTACTTGGTGTAATAAAAAATTAACCTTAATTTTTCATGCAAATAAAATAATAAAAGGACTGGTGTGATATTATAAATATGGTTTTTAAAGTATAAATTCAATCAAATATACATTTTTAAATAAATTCTCATTATTCAATATTAAATCAATAAAATTAACTATTGAAATTAGTAAAATAATCGACATAAATTTTAATAAATTATATATATGCTGAACATATATTCTAATTTTATCATTTTTTAAAAAATAATAATGTAATTATTTATAATTCAAACAAATTATACATACAGGAACATAACCTCACAAACACTCCCATGAAAACGGCCAGGAAACCACTAAATCTTCCATAGACACTCCCTGCCAGCGAGAATGGAAACTTACAATCGACTTTACATCGTTTTACATACGGGAACATAACCTCACTTATATAAATGCATTTGAAAATATAGATAAAATGGTTTATAAAAACATTTTAATCACTAATATTCATAATTAATAAATAAATGTTTGCAATTTTTATGGGCCAGTATTCAATATCAATCACTAAAGTATACAACTTAAAAGCACATATATAATTTTAATTGTATGTGGCCTCTTTTCATTTAGTAAAATTTTGTTGAATGCTGCGCGCGCATTGTAAAAATTATTCTCATAATTATTTTCGTAACGCATCTAAAAAAGTATAACCTCAAAAAACAAGTAGACTTTTCTTAACAATTTTATTTTTACATAAAATCCTTTACCTTGATATACTTTCTATTAATATCCACCATTATTAAGACACTTATCGTATCCTACGACCAGCTTTTGAATCCCAAACTCAAAAGTCTGCCGCTTGATTTAACAACCACTGCAGACTTGAGGAAACTCAACAGATAAGGATAAAATCGTAAAATGTATGTTCACTTTCACTTTTTTGGCAACATTCTGCACCAAATCTTCAGTAATACAAAAGGTCTCCCACTTCATTCTTCATCATTAAAATCTTTAAAATCTCCTATTCATTTCCGTACCATTCCATCCGTCATAATGTTATCTCCATTCTTTTCACTGATCTGACGATGATTTTCAGCAATTTTCACACCTTTAGCGCCAAGAAAATGAATTTCACATTCGGTGGGATTCTCAATCGGCGGAAGGCATTTTAAACACTCACAAAAAACGTAAACACGGTCGAATGTTTCCGTAATGGCGTCTGTGGCTTGGCAACAGTGTTTATACAAAGCCCACATACGAGAAATGCCGACCGCAGTGCTGCAGCGGCCTAATTTCAAAACGGTTCTTACTTAAAAAAAAAAAAAAAAAAAAAACACCCTCTCTTAATTAAAAAAAAAATGTATGACTATCTAAACACAATTTTTACTAAAAC
Source organism: Bacillus rossius redtenbacheri (assembly GCF_032445375.1). NCBI lineage: Eukaryota > Metazoa > Arthropoda > Insecta > Phasmatodea > Bacillidae > Bacillus > Bacillus rossius. Next base: position 334,940,469 of record NC_086330.1, on the reverse strand, counting down.
AGACGGAATTTTGTCTAATAAGTATATTGAGGTGAGGAATTGGTTAAAGAGGAGCTTAGGTGTTCAAAATGAGAGGCAAACCTATGTTCAGGTCCACTTGCCATCTCGTTATTAAAGCACAATTGCAAGCGGGTGGACATGGTCACAGAGAGTTTTGGAACTGGTGGTTTGTCTTCAACCATGAAATAGGGCCAACCATTGAAAAAGAAATGCACCATAAATGAATGGTGTTTATGGCTGTAGCAAACACATTTAAAATACTAAAGTACCAGACATTCTGTATGTATAGTTGAATGAAAGAATGTAAAAGTATGAGGAATGCTGCATGTAAGTTTTTAACCATATGCCGACATACGCCCTTTTTTACGCTATTGAAATTGTTGTGCATCAAAATAGCGTACTTCTCCGAGAATATTCAAATTATCTTAAGGTATTTACAAGGTAATAATTTAAACAACTCGGTTCTTGTAACTATTTTAATGTGAAAATTGACTTTATGACCTAAAGTAAAGTTGACTGCTAACCGAGACAAATAATTATATGTAATTATGACTAAAAGTAAAGCATACAATAAATTCACAACTCTTAGGATATAAAGTTGAACTGATACCTTCAATTGCGTTTGTAGAAAAGAAGGCAAGGTTTTTAGTTTCTAGCGGGTTGTGGTCGGTGTATTCTGTACTTCGACTTTGAGGTTCCGATTCTCCGGTTAGAGACGAAAGGTCGACCTTAAAATTGCTGGCTTTAATAATTCGGATGTCTGCTGGGATGCGATCGCCACCTTTCACTTCCACTAAGTCGCCGAAAACCAGTTCTTCTGCTTTTACAGACATTTTCTCGCCACCACGCACCACTGTAGCGTGCTGTGAAACATTTCAGTCCAATAAGCAAGCATGAGTTAACATCAACTACATCACTTTATAGAACATATTATTTATGACTTTACTTATTCGACTGACACTTTACTTCATGAGGAAAAAAGTAGGCTATAAACCTATGAATAATATCGTGCATAAAAAATTATGGTACATATTTTACATCAATTTTGATATAATTTAGTATTGTGATAACCTGGGGTACATGCATGAAAACGAGCAAACTATTGAAGAAGATGAAAAAAACATCACGAAAAGTTTCATTTATCAATTCATAACTTAATTCCAGGAAAATTTTGTATGAGATGATCTAATTTATAACACATGTCTACTCATGTCTAAACTTTACTTATCGCAGAGTTTTTCTGTTGTCTCACTGAAATTCTACAATAATCTGAAAATTTCTGTTAATTCTCAGACTGCCTTAATATTAATCATATTTTTTATAATAATATATGACATAAAATATTTTACAATAACAATGTTACGTCAAGTTGAATTGTATCCAGAATGTTTTCATTCACTTTTTCTGCATAGGAATGATTAAGTTGTGTGGATAAGTCATACAAATCTAGAGGTTCATAAACCCCAACAACAGCATATTCATTGATTTTGAAAAAATCTCTAACTTTTTGAGCGATCTTTATAGGTACGTTCCTTAATACATCTCTTACCTGGGGAACCAATTTCTTAAAAGAATCCATTATCCTCGAGCTTTTATTCTCCTGGTAATACGAAAAAAGGGTAGTTAAAATTATAACAACTATTAGGACAAATCCAAGGTACAGCTGAAATAAAGTAGAACACAAATAATATTTCACATATTGTACTTGACCGTAATTGTTTAAAAAATATTACAAATAAAAAATAATATAGAAGATACTATGATGTAGGAAATGAACAGCTGGGAATGGGAAAGCATGAGAAACAGTAATTATCACAAAATGTTTTTTTTTTCAAATGAAATGTAATGTACGTATATATTAAAAATTTCAAAATGATTTTTTTGGTGTACACTAGTAATTAAAAAAATTTAGTTTTCAAATCGTACACCAAAAACAGAATTCAGATAATTAGCATCCTAGGTAACAATCTTCCAATCGGTCAACACAACAGTCATTAATGAATATTTATACTTTCTAAAATAAATATGGTTCAATAGGAGAAACACATGAACATTCTGCTTACCTATGGTAAAATTCAAAGGTTCTTTTAAAGGCTGGATTATTAGATAAGCAGGGACATAACTAGACTAGTTTCCACGTGGAACAAGAACTCATTTTGGTGTTACCTCCCACCTCCTCTTTTTTTTTATTCAACCAAAGCAAAAAAATTTCCAACACATCATTTTTCCACCACATATTAATTCCACTTAACTATTCGAAATATATTCGCTATTCAACTTAGATGGTTAATAGATAGATTTATTTAGATTCATTTCATTTTAAATACATCGCAAGTTTTAAAGTGTGCGAAAAATACCCATTAAAAAATACTAGACGAATTACATGTGCCGCCGTCCGGGTTCTCGTGTTCGAGACCGGGCGTGTATCCTAGCGGGAACACTGGTTCTGATTCAAATTGTGTCCGGGAGGGTGCCAGGTTAGCTCAGCGTCTAACCAAATTTGGGTTTCGTGGGTGCGTTGCCCCTGCGTGGCCCGCTAGGACCGTCAGCGAAGTTCGTGGTTCTGGGGGGGGGGGGGAGGGGGGGGCTAGCTGGTATCACATCATAGACCCTGTAGAGCATAATACACTGGTTCCTAGATGGGATAGGGAGGCTCAATACAATAACAAACACGAATTCGAGATTTATACTGTCGATGACACGTCGCGCACGGAGTGTGCGGAGTGGTCGTTTAATCAGCTCGACAATTACAGTCGCAATTACACTTACAGTACCCTACACTTGCACGGCGCCCAAGGAATTACCCTACAAAATTACACTTGGTTAAAAATGAGCGCTCTGACGCACTGTCTCTAGTTTAAGCCCTCACGCCAGCCGAGGTTAAGGGGGAGGTTGATTGGAGACGGCCAATCCCGAAAATTGCTAATTTGACGGCGCCCGTATTCACCTGTGTGAATCGCGGCCCGCAGTTAAAATAGGTGCAAAGCTTTACACGTAGCTGTCGTCGGTGCCTGTGCACTCGACATTGAATGTAAGTTCATTGGTATAACCACACAAGTTACAAAAGAACCTTGGAAGAGCTGGGGAGGGAGGTGGCAGTCACGTGACCGAAGCTTCTGGCGGGGGTGGGGGCCAGTGGAGCTGTCGCTCGCTTCCGGGAAACAGTGGCCCGGTGCCGTCAGCTCGCGGTCCTAGTTACACGATCCAACGCTATCCATGGCATCAACGTTGGGTCATAAGTCACGGATTTTAAGTGGCACGCCGTTGCGGGGACAGGCACGGGAGATTTTGTACAATGTGGTGACACATTTGAAAGAGCAAAAGCGATTACATAATTTGAAGTACAACATTGTCGAAGCAACAAGTGCTGCAACAAGGGTTTCTCAGTCAACTGTAAAAAGAATTTTGGCAGAAGGTAAAGTAAAAAGCAAAAATAGTTTGTTTTTCTACTCCCACGGGAAAGAATATGGAGCGAAAAAAAAGAATCGAAGTAGATGACTTTACGTGCGGCGCTATACGGCGGAAAATTCACGAGTTTTACACCGTTATAAAAACAATTCCAACATTAAAGAAACTGACCAGGGCATTACGAGAGGGCGGAGTTTTAAATTGTAGTAGAGAGTACTTGCGGCATTTGTTTAAACGTATAGGATTTAGGTGGAAGAAATGCCAATCAAAAAGAAAGATTTTGGTAGAAAAGCCGGAAATTTCTGCTTGGAGGGGGAGGTATCTACAAACAATTCGTAAATATCGAAATGCAGGTAGAAATATCGTGTATGTTGACGAAACATACCTACATGCAACACATTGCGTTAATTTCTGCTGGCAGTCGAGCACTGAAGTAGGTGTAACAGAATCAATTGGCAAGGGGCCACGTTCGATAATCGTGCATGCTGGTGGAGAAGAAGGCTTCGTTTCTAATGCTTTATTAATTTTCAAATCAAAACAAAAGTCTGGTGATTATCATGATGACATGAACTACCAAAATTTTTCTACCTGGGTAAGACAGAAGCTACTTCCAAATTTACCTGAAAATAGTGTCATAGTTCTAGACAATGCCAGCTACCACAATGTCCAAATAAATAAAAATCCTACGACCACTTCTCTGAAATCTGGCATCCAAGACTGGTTAAAAGCCAACAACATTAAATTCTCTACACACATGACCAAAGCCGACTTGCCACTTTTGGTAAAATCCCACCAAAGCACAAAAAGATTCAAAGTGGATCAAATAATAGAGGAGTGTGGCCATGACACCATTCGTTTGTCTCCATACCACCCGGATTTGAATCCGATTGAACTAGTGTAGGCAGATTTCAAAGCAAAAGTTTGCGAGGAAATATCTATATCTTTGGATGATAAACGAAAGCTGTGTGAGAAGTTATTATGTTCCTATACGGTGGAACAGTGGAAAAAGTGCTGTGATCACGTTAAAAACATTGAAGCCGAATATTTCAAGAACGATGCAATAGTGGACATCGAAATCGACTAGATAATAGTGAATCTTGACTCATCATATGGCGAAAGTTCTTCGGGTGACACAGGATCTAGCGCTACAGAAACGGCCGAATGTCTGAACTCAGACTCGAGCTCGGAATAGGTGAGTCGCGTTCAAATCAATTTTAACCGTACTTCCCTGTTATACATAGTTATAAATGTTTTTGAACTTTTACAAAAATTCCTTTGCAAAACTAATTGCCAACGGTTTCGAATCCCGACTCTGGCGTTCTAGATGGTAACCGTGTTTTCCAGAAATTAAACAACAGTTAAACGATGGGGTGGTTCCTAAACAAAGAACGGCGCAAGACCGCAACATAACGATTTTTAAACTCTCAACTTTCTAGCGTTTTTCTCTGGAGTGTCCGCCTTCTTAATTCATAACAAATCCTTTCCGATAATGCCAAATGCTCAAAATGTGTATCTCAGGACCCGGGTTTACCTTTTTGCTGCGTTTATTTTATTTGTGTGCGGGCGTCTGTCTTGTTTGTTTTAATTGACAGTAAAGTTTGTTATTCGTGTTTGTAAAATAACTTGTTAAATAACTTACGTTTCCTTTGTAGACGATTGGCGTATTGGAAAAAGCTGACGAAATCCTAGTTCCCAATAGAGAAATCTCATTCAATAGTTATTACATTTAAAATAACTTAGTTTTTTTCTTGCCATCCTTTTGTCGTTGCGGGTTTTTTGTTTATATACTTAGCCTTACTCTTTACATTCTTAACAATAGGCGTACAACTTAGAGTGAGCGAGATGAGCTCACATACATACAAAAGGTATTATATACTTGAGTGTTGCCCGCACAAAGCTGCGGCGAAGAGTTATTTCTTCGTACAGAGTTTACTTTGCTACTGGCCAACTGCGTGGGTACGATACCGTGTTCGTGTAAGTCGGGCCGACGCGACGGACAAGGGCACGGGCGGAGTCACTCCCTCCCCCTACCCTCCCTCGACGGTCCTCGGGAACTCGCGCATGCGCAGTGAAAGGTCCAGCTCAGCGGGAGTCGGCCCTTACCGTAATGTGAACTACGCCGCATAATGTCTCGTGAGGGGAGTTTAAAGTTAAGCTGTTGGGTTAGGCCCTACACCGTAAAAGAACCGGGGACGCACGGGGAGTTTACGTAAACGAATAAAATAGGTTTGGTTGATGACTATAATTACCAGAAGTACTGCTGAGTGTAGAACAAAGGATGATGGCTCCCCGAGGAACACACGTCCGCCCCGGTCCGCGAGTCGCTCTGTACTGGCGTCTGGCCTTGGCGCGAGGGAGGGCCTCGGCGTTCTCTCGCGCCAAAGTTGCTAGTTTCGTTATTCGGAATTTATTTCAATAATAATAAGCTGAGAGCAGCTCTAAATTCATACATTCATTATTCTTAATTAATCTGATTGGCAGATGGTCTTTAATAATTACTGTTAATTAATTTGTTTAAATTAAGTTTAAATGTTCAGAGTCACACCAGAGACTGTTCGTCGCTTGCTGTCTGCTCCAGTGGCTATATAGTTATACATAAAAAAACGGGGAGATAATTTTTTTCGTTAACACAACACTATAATTAATTAAGGCTGAAGGCTGCAAAGGAGGCACTCACAAACTCATTATGGAAAGTTCAAATGTGAGTGACTCGGGCACTCCTGCGTCGCACTTTCCTTGGGCGGGGGTTTTAATTAATATTGAAGTTACTATTAAATTATGTTTGATTGTTAATGAACTGAGGTCGAGGTGTTTAATTAATTAGACACGGCCCTTGGTTCTACCTTGGCATCGGAGGCTCGCCTTACTCGGGTGGGCCATGGCTAGGGGTGCGTTCCGTTAGCAGGGTCGGATACTGGAGGGTGAAGGTCGGGCTTTGGGTGGCCTTCGGCTGGACGACGTCACATGTATGTATATTTCAATACAAATAGTTCAGTTCATCTACCCTCCAACAATATTTTTGCGTTCTTACAGTAAGATATTAATGTAAAAACAAATTACTCTACCAGTTTAGTACAAAAAAAAACCCTCACTACGGAAAAAAAAAACCATCGCCCGGGCATAAGCACCACCGACCCCCCTCTAGTTTATTCCCTGTAGAGAAGTTCTCCAGAGATTAAACAACAATGTATCTCGGTTCATCGGCTATTATTTAATGTTTTATTATATCACATACCTAGTGAGATTAAATAAAAAAGTGGCATGATGGTTATAAGGATGGCAACTGTAAACTACTAATAAAATCCCTCAATGATTTAATACTATATAGATTAAGGAATTTAACTCTTGAAATGCAAAATAGTAATTAAAATTCAGAGTCAACACATATCCACAAATTAATACAGTAGGACGATAGCGCTCAGGTCAGCACATATATTTAAAGTCTATACACATAAATTAAATCAAAAATTTATCCTTTAAATGTACCAAATTATTCTTAATACTTGTTACTTATGTTCCTATTATAGCAGTTTAAGTTTTCTTACAGATACACACACATATATATACCTGTAAAATTGATACAGTATATATATATATATGTATATATATATGTATATATATATATATATATATACTGTATCACTTTTACAGGTAAACTTTCCTGTAAGTTATATCAAAGAGACATAATTATATTGAGGAACTAACATAATAAGATAGGTTCTAAAAATGTTATTGTTCATTTCTATAATGCTTTAACTAGGTAATTTATATTTTGTGTTTATTATTTTTTTATTTTAAGCATGCACATATCTCCCTGTTTTCGGTTTTAGCTGTCTGAACCTTCTGAGTCATCCAATCAATATGATTTCCGTAGTTGATCTATGCGTAGTTAAAATTTAGTTAACTGCATGTCAATGCTTTGGATAGTGTCATCATAACATGGATCCAAGTCTGTTTGGCAAGCACTCAGACCTTAATAAACAAATTGATTTCAACCATCGGTGCTCACTCTGGTCGCTCCGGTGTTTGTGTGTTGACGCTGGCCCAACCGGGCGTGCGTATAGGATAGGGCTGAGCAGCACGCTGAACACTACCTAGAGCAGGGGCCCTATGCTGGAGTTTTAAGTCGTATGCGAGTTGCCAGCCGAGTGGTCTTTTCCGATCGGTTTGATGCTTTGGTATGCACGAACTGTTCCAGTTTACTCGTGTGCGACTCGAGTGTTCGGAATGGAAACCGAGGGGTCCAACTCGAATGAGATAACCATTACGAATGCGAAAAGTCACGAAAACAGTGAAAATGGCGGAGTGGTTGGATGTGTTGGACATTGAAGAGCTTGAATTAGCTGAAATAGAAGCAGCTAGAAACCCTCGTCGATTCCTAGAACGGAAGGATGCGTTTGAACTGGACGACAACAAATTTGTTAAGTGGTTTCGTCTTAACAAGCGGTGTGCCGGAGACCTGATTAGCAGTCTGGAAGAGGTTATGCCGGCACCTTCTCGTACAACTGCACTTTCTGTTGAAACTAAAGTAATTGTTAGCACCTTATAAAAACCAAAGAAGCCCTATTGTTATCTTTATGTGCTTGCTTATGTGTAGTTTCGGTGACAAAACAAATGGTTCGTTAGCTGTCAGAGTGCAATGTTATGCAGAAGGCAGTTAGGCCTTTAGTACATTTTTAATATAATTATTGACTGAAGTCAAACACTAAAGCACCATTAACACAGAATGGCAGTTTATCCCTCCTTGGAGCATACCTGAATTAAGTTACCAGTTACAATAAATAGCTAATCAAAGACAAACATAGTAAACCACCTGTTTAAGCATTATACAGGTTTAAATAGGTAGGCCTATTTCAGTTATGTTAAAATGCTTGGTTTGTTCCTGTGACAGTGGTAATAGCCTGGCATATTTAGTTACAAGTGAACGTCTATGTATTGTGTGTATCCACATTAAAATTAGCCTATGTAGCCTGCTCCCTAACGCCAAACTGAACATTAATGGTTAGGCCTACATGTTCATTACAATACTGTAAACACAACACTAGTTACGGCTACTTAGGGCGCGGTTACACGGGACCCTGAACTACTTCAGGTGAACATGTTTAAGTAAACACGTTTACAAACGCGAAAGTGTACGGTTACACGGTAGTTGCTGAAAAGTGTGTTCAGCTCTAAAACCGATTGTCTACTGTCAACGAATGTCTGTTGTTGATCTCTATTTTGTATCCAGAAAACGCGGGATTTTCACACTTGTTTAAACAGTATTATCAGCAGAAATTGAATGTGTTTTCATATTGCTCAACACTTTTTTACAAATCGGGAATTCAAATAACATGCACAGTAAAACAATTTAAACTTATTTTTTATTATTGTTTGAGCGAGAGTGTTAAGTTTTAAGATAATTTAGGTCAGGATCAATTTTAAAAAAGTATATAATTACCTTTTGATATTTTTTTTTTGCATTCGGTAAAATATTACTCTAACTTGTGCCAGGAACACTTTCCATCTTGAATTTCTGGAAAGAACTGTTTATATTCTAAACAGCCAATCAGAGGCTAATGTAGAAGATATGTCGATCTGAACTACTTTGCCAACCTGTTTAAGTTAAATGAGAAATGGCCTCGAACGAAACATGTTTAGACTGTGTGTAACCGCACTCAACAGCTGAACATGTTCACCTGAAGTAGTTCAGACTCCCGTGTAACCGCGCCCTTAGTCTTAATTTTGGTAAATATGTACAGTAGCGGTATTTGCGAAAAACAAAATGCTAAAAATCCGAAAATACTTTTATTATATGCTCTTTAACTTCTTCTTTTCAATAAACCCGGCGGAGATAAGAAATTCCAAATACTTTAGGAGATATCGAATTTTTTAATATTCATATTTGGGCGATATTTGTTAAAAAAAAAAAATTAATTCCGAAAATACTTTTATTCTGTGCTCTTTAGCTTCCTCTTTTCATTAAACCCGGCGGAGATAAGAAATTCCAAATAATTTAGGAGATATCGAATTTTTTAATATTCATATTTGGGCGATATTTGTTTAAAAAAATTAAAATCCGAAAATACTTTTATTCTGTGCTCTTTAACTTCTTTTCATTAAACACGGCGGAGATAAGAAATTCCAAATACTTTAGGAGATATCGAATTTTTAATTTTCATCACAATACCTGTGCTTTCATGCGGCGTTCAGGACTGTTGCTTGTTTACGAGTATGAATTTTTTTTTTTCGCGACGTACGTGAACGACTACATCATTTTCTATTAATGACAAAGGAATTGTACCCGCCTCTAACTTAGGCGAGTTTTTAACGTTTCAAATTTTAATGTTTTATTTGTTACTTTGATATTGTTGCGCAAGTAATAAGTAAAAAAAAAAATTACGTGAGTTCCTACTGTTCAGCCTTTGTCCTGGTTTGTTAGGTCAGGTCAGCTACATTATAAATACTTTAAAACTGAACAACCATTAAAATTAATTCATATTATTTTTAATGTCAGTTTAGTTTGAAAGTATTTATAATGTAACTGACCTGATCTAATCGACCATTTTAATTAATTAGGCATTCACGAACACACGGCAAAATAAAAAAAATGTTTTGATAAAGAGTTTGTCTCTTCCTACCAAACACGACAACAAACGAAACGGCGATCGTTGATTGGCCAGTTGGAACACGAGCAGAGTAGCCATCCTGACAAATTCACAGTTCTCTCCGAATTCGCACAATCCACTCGACTTCTCCGTCTCGAAGACTTTTGTGTAAGTCGCATGCGACAAGTAGCACCTCGAGCATAGCAAATGTCGAACACACCAAGTCGTATGCGAGTTCATCACTCTACTCGACTCGAATGGTCTATGAAGTCGAACGATTTCGAGCATCAGGGCCCAGGACAGTGCAATGCGCTGTCGACCACCACATCGATTGTCACCTGTATTTTAGGATAACATGTACCCGCACACCTTAATGTGCCTAAACGTATCTTGTATCCGCACGCAGTCAGAGGATTAAACATAAACAGCACTTATCCGCACCCATACCTTCAAGAAAGCTCGGGTCCACGACACGAGCATCGTAAGAGTCCGCAGTGGCAAACAGACCCCGTTGCCTTCCACCGACTGTCTCCCTGCGACACGCAACAACCAGGTCTCGACCCCCGCGCAGGGAACAGGTCACTTCGTCGTGTTCGTGGTCCGAGAGTGTGACAAAATAAACAGCTCTTACCAGTACCTTCGACTTTCAGTTCAACAAGAGTTAGTGATGTCTCAAGGAGTCGACACCCCTGGGTTTCTTGTCTGCAATGCTCTACTGCCTCATTTGCCATGTGGTGATGTCACACCCAAGAGAAAGACTCTACTTTACCGTGAACTAATGCCAATAATTATCTGCTAGTTGGCACCCAGCTCATCAACAAAGCCATAATTTCTCCCCCTGGCAAGGCTGCATAAGGCAGTATGCGGCATAAATCATATAGTAATACTCACATGATCATCACTAGCTTTTTCCTCCACTGTTGCAAATTCTATAAAATAAGCAAGGAAACACAACATAGCGCCAACCCACAATAGCATGGAAAAACCACTAAATAGTATTCTGCAGAACTTCACCCATTCTGGGGTCTGTTTTGGAGGAGCCAGGGCATTTGGACCAAAACGCTTCAATCTTGATGCTGCTTTGTTGTGTGATATACCCTAAAATAACACACACACACACACTATTAATTAATAGGAAAACCATCTTTGCAACTCCTGATAGTCAGTGTTATATATTTCATTTATTTAGTTGAATAATATAAGAAAGAATAAATTAATTTAAGTAGTATGGACTCATTAGGTACTGCAATTAATCTTCAGACAGTATATGTAGCCTGAGGATATTTAAGTCACGTGATATTAAGCAGGAGTATTTCCTACAGTTGGAACAGCATACATTTTTTTACTCGTGCCAGGAAACAAAGTGCGTGTAAATCTTGTAAAGCCTTTTTAATCTGCTTGGTAATCGGACTTTGACGTGTACTTTAATGTTCAAGCAAGCATAGCTCTCTTTTAGGAATTAAGATGTAAAGAATCATTTGCATCATATAATTTAATTATGAGACTTGCTCATAATGAGACACTTATCTCCACTGAAACATTCTATTTCTATGTCTCGTCTAATTTTAATCACCCTTAGCAGGCTGCATTAATTCTGATGTCTTGGACTATGTTCACAATACATTATGTCCTACCACAACTTAATGATGCCCGACATACTATTAACGATTGCTGCGAGGACTACAGCGTCACAATCAGCTTGACACCGCGACTTTGTGGCTGCAATACTCCATCATTGCACAACCTGATTCATATTCTCCATTTGTTCAGAGTCAAATTTACTAGATAAATTACTGCAGCTTGGAACAGTAGTAGAACATAGGCAAAGAATACATGTCTTCCGTTCAGATTTAAGTTTTTGTTGTACTCAAATATTACTTATGGCAAATTACGTTGTAGACCAGTGTATTTTATATTGTATACTTTTAGGGTACTGCAGAGGTCCCAGGGTCTAAATGCCAGTCTCAGTTATCCAGAACATTTTCTTAAGTATGGCTTTATTTCCCTTCATTAGCGAGATCATTAAAAATATGACACTGCACAAATCAAGGGCGTATGAATAATGAACAAAACAAAGTGTTAGGCACAGAACTAGCTCTGCACATTTTAATAGTAATTCCGGGAGATCATGGAAACCGAAAACAGGATTGTAGGACCGAGATTCGAACTAGCATCTTCGATACAATGAGTCCAATGTTACACCACTGCGCCTACTCGGTAGGGGGTGTCCAAAACTCATTGATAATCATCACGTAGTCTAACTAACGACTATAAAGGGGCTCAACTATTTAGGGGTGTATTTGGGTTAGTGAGGCGGCATGGTAAAGTGTGACTCTCGCTGAAGCTTCTAGCTCGGTATCGCCTCCAAGCATAAGACTCTGAACTGGCGCACAGTCTTCTCATTGTGCATAGGACAACTATGAGTTTTGAGCAGTAATCATAACATTATGTGGCGGAGACATGAAGTTAAAAGTGTATTATGAATCCTTTGAGTTCTTTCAAGAATCTTCACCAGATGTTTCATGCCTAAACATTATTCTGAGAACACACATTTTAGCTATATTCACTCTTCTAAAAATACAGTTTAAAAACTAAATATGGAAACAGAACTACTCATCCACCTTCAGCATATTATTAAATATTTTTCTTTATCAGACCCCACTCCGATATCTTAAGCAGTTTTCAGATCACTAGGTTTTATCTTAAGCTCTGGCACACCATATTTGTGCCCAAGTAGGCATGACCCTTAAAATCAAACCAAGAATATGTTTTTTAATTTATTTTTGGCATGTTAATGTCTAACAATAAAAATTCAGTTCAATGGCACAAAGGTCTGATGTCAAATTTTATGCTTACTAGATGATTGAAAATATATGTGTAAATAAATTAAGTTGTCCAATTTACTCACCACTTCTGTGTTTGTCCTGAATCGCTGACACAATTCCTCTATAGATATCCTATGAGTGTCAATGTCTAGCTCTTGTTTCAGATCTTCTGCATGTTCCTGTTTCTGTTTTTGGCGGATCTAAACCACAAGAAATGGAAAACCACTATTAAACAAGATCGTAGCACGTTATATTAGTAGTACCCGAAAAAAAGAATAAAGCAATTAGGATAACAATGTACCTTTTTGATACATATATAAACTACACTGTAAATGTAAGCATGTTGGACAAACAGTACAATATTACATTATTTTAAACATAGGATTTAAATTCGATTTAAAAACAAACACAGTGCATTCATCAGGTGTAACTATAAAATTAGGATAGATTGGTGTATTAGATTGAACACTGTGTCTACATCTGAGTAAACATAAATAGGCGAAGGGTAAAACTTGAAATGGAGCAGTGATGGTGTATATTTGTAAAATGTAAGGAGTATTTAGAGAAATCTCAATGACTCATGGCCATGTTCATTATGTTTACCCACTTGGGAGAAATTTGTCTCGACCCCACTGGGAATTGAACCCAGGCTACCTTGGTGAGAGGCGGGTAAAGCTATGGCCACACAGGGTGCTATGCTCTTAAAACATAGCCAGCTACATTTCAGGTGTCACAGGCCACACAAAGCTGTGTTCGCTGTGTTCGCTATGTTGGCAATCCTAGCAATATCGCCGGGTATTTGGTTCCCGGCTATTTTCCTAAACATAGCTGACTTCGCGCATGTGCAGATAAGCAAAAACATCTATTTTCGTGCGGAATTGTACCGTATTTTTGCATATGCTTTTTATGAAGTTTAATTTTTCTCAGTATTGTGCGTTAAATAGTCATGCCGACTGCCCAGATTCATTGAAGGATTACAAAAAATATCCATGTTTATGGAATAATTCGATGGCTGAATATAGAAGGCAGAATAAGCTGGACAATGCCTGGGATTTGGTTGCAAGGCAATGCAATCAATCTTAATTTAATTTATTCTGAAATAATCCATAAATTTGGTTTCGTCCTGACACTCAACTGCTTCATCAAGTGATAAAAAAAATTTTTTTCTTAAATTCATGAAGCTATTTCTTTTTGCGTTTACATACTAAAAGAGCCAGCATAATATTAGTATTACCGGGATCATCACATGAATCCCACGGGATGCATCTCTCCAACATCGCGAACTAGACTGGTCTGTCTGACCATCTGGCGCAGCGAACATAGCAAATATCGCGAATGTAGCTTAGCTTTCTATGTGGCCTCGGCTTTATCCAACCATTTAACTTTTGTGGGTCTTTAACCCAGAACCGGTGCAAGGTAAATTGGCGCCTTAGGCGAAAAACCTTAATGGGCCCTCCCCCATCCCCCCCCCCTCCCGGCCGGACACCCCAAAACAATTTCCCTCAAAATACATCACGTAAGACTAAGATTTTGTCAACAATCAAATGTAAGCAGGCTTGTATTTTTTTTTTTTACTTTTTTACTTATTACAAATCATAAACAGGTCACTTATATCAATACTAGCTGCAGTACCCGGCGTTGCCCGGGCTAAACACATGGAGCTTTATTGTCTGCGAGTTAAAGCAAACTGGATAGCGCTATATGACAGTGTGTTGGACATAGAGAAGTGTCACAGAATTACTGTTTGTATGTTTATGACCTATGATTTTTTGTTTACATGTGGCGATCGGTTATTTATAATTTATTATTAATTATAAATTATTAAGACCATTAATAGAAATAAAAACTATCCTATCTCTCAAGTGGGAAAAAATTACACATAAATGCCAATTTTCATCGAAATCGGTTGACTTGGCGAAGAGTTCACTGGAAACAAACATCAGGACACTGGATTTATATATATATATATATATTTTTATATATATATATATATATATATATATATATATATAAAGATATAAACATTCCAAACTGTTACAAAAATACATTTTCATCTAGTTTCAATAATCGTTAAACATATTATATCAGCTGTTATGTGTCGTGCTGCGCCGCCCCCAGCTACTTGGCGCCCTAGGCGGTTGCCTAGTTCGCCTATATGGACGCGCCGGCCCTGCTTTAACCATGCCTTGAAGCATACTTACTAGAACAGTACTGGAAGCGCGACTCCCAGCCATGTTTTTAGGCCAGCACAATATCGGAAAGCACCAGATACCTCCGCAAAAGCACTGTTGTGTTTTTGCAGCAGTATTAAAGAGAAATGGTTCCACAAACGCAGGGTGTAAATAAGGTGTTACATTAATGTTTGTCGGCTATCTGGTACTTACAACATTCCTAACATATGAATGATTTTTTTCTCATGTCATGGAACATGTAAGTTTAAAATAAACATTAAGGCGAACTGAGGAAAAGATAGAGTGATGATGTCATCATTTTAAATACTGCTTTGATTTTAAGTCAATTTTCATTGAAGTTATATGAGAAGTTGTGCCGAGAGATGTTTGATCTGCTCGCCGCATGGGTTATAGAGTGCTACAGATGTTCGCTAGGTGATCGAGTTCCCTTTGTAGAGCGGGCTATCTCTGAGATATTGCGTTTATGGCGATAGCTCCTATCGCTGCTCATGTTTGTATTTCCACTGCTGTATCTAGCACCCGCATTTCTAGATTTATGGCCACTCTCAGTCGTGAAAACATAATTTTGGACGTATTCACTTGCAACTTCCAGGCCTCAGAAAAATTATCCTGGTTTACAATACGATCGGAAAGGTACAGAATATTTCCTCACCTATCCCGCAGAATATATAACTGTATCAACTAACGGAAAGAGGGAGAGTTTTGGTTCAGTGATACTGTGTGTGAATATTGGCAACGTCTGCGGTTCTGTAGCAAAAATAAAGCTGTTTGTACGGTAAAAAGACTTTAAGAGAAAAGAAAGACAAGAGCCGGTGGTTGCTACGTGATATGCAAGTCGATAGTGGTGAATGAATATTCAGGAACACTCTCCAGTTGCATATGTAAACAATAGCATAGCTAGGTAATATTTCACTCGAAGTACTAAATGGACCAATTAGTCGTTTTGTTAAAAAAAAGGATAAAAAATGACTCGAATCTAATGAAAATACAATAATGAAACAGTTTCACTGCGATAATGTTCAAATTACAAAGTGAAATTGTACATTTATTTGACTCCCAGACTCGATTTGACCTTTTAACTCTCAGGGTACCCTTAAATGTTTAAATCGCTGGAAATAGTTTAGACACATAAAATTTTATGTTAATAAACGTTTATCATTTGTAGCATTAAAATAGGTAGGTACCTATTGTTAAAGCAGTTTTACTTGCACATGTATCTAAATTCATAATTTTTTTTAAATATTATTGTGCTTGAGATACGTTTAGAAAAAAATTCTCAAGTCGTTATTTTCATGTATATGAGAGTTACCACATTTTACTGACCAAAAGTTAATTTTGCTCCTAACACTTACAACTCTCAGGGAGCAAACGAGACTTCGAGTAAAACAAACCTTACATTACTTCAATGGTGCAACTAGCCATGTGACCATATTGGGTCAGCAGCCAGATCAAAGTAGTTATGGTAGAGAATTTTTGGTGGAGGTGCTTGTTCGTCTATTAAAATAAATATGAGAGGGAACAAGTTCAAGTTCAATATATTATAATTTTTCTTAGATATACAAGTATCATTACATTACATTTTCGGCAACTGGTACACATAATTATGCTATGGGCCCTGTCAATTATACATTTTCACTTTTTAATCAAGAATACATACGGGCATAAACTGACGTCGTCCCGACCATGGCCTCTAAGCCCGTGCTCCGCACCGCTAGTACCAGATCCCATTTTCGGAGCGGGAATGAGTCAGGCGAGCGCCTCGGGCGTTACCCCAATAGACTCAAAGAAACTTAAAGGGCACGGAATCCCGGGGGCTCGAACCCATAAAACAATTAAGGGACAAGACACTAGGATACAATTACTAATTACCAGACATTAAACAAGTGCGTCGTAGCCACTCCGTGCGAACACCGCACGCACGGAGTAGACAACGAACCTCAATAGCAGTCACTGCGGCCACTGGCCTTAATTAAAGTGCCCGTGACAATGATCAAGTCGGATTAGGAGAAATCCCACTAATACAGTTCACAGGGAGATAATATGTTAATTAATTTACAGTCGCCAAATTTATGCCACAATTGAAATAATTAAATACCTACTCTAAAAGAATTGTTAAGCCTTAAGCACCCAATTACCAGGTGCTACCTTTTAATTGGGCACCTGAAACGTGTTTTTAGGTTTTAATAGAGCAAATTAAGTAAATGTAAGTTTTTGGCGCCAACTCACAAAGGAGGTGAAATGTTTCCCTCCCTTGCGAGGCGGCCATGTTCGGAGTCTCCAACCACTCCGCGCCGGGTCAAGACGTGTGTCCGTGAGCAGCCTTCAATTTAGTTCCACCGATCGTTCATTCTGTAGTCACTTTAATATCTAAACCTTTTCTCTTACTTCATAGCTGCTCACGTCGACTCGGCGTGTATTTTGCGGACCCGGGCTTATCTCGACCGTTTTCGTTAGTGGTTCCGCACCGCGTCGCGGACCACGCCACTTAC
The DNA here is from genome assembly GCF_032445375.1 of Bacillus rossius redtenbacheri. NCBI lineage: Eukaryota > Metazoa > Arthropoda > Insecta > Phasmatodea > Bacillidae > Bacillus > Bacillus rossius. The sequence continues at coordinate 334,922,968 of NC_086330.1, read as the reverse complement.
GGCACTGGCCGACTCCAGCCAACACGCTTTCGCTAGACCGCCGCGCATACGCCTGCCGGCTGCAACCACGTCCACAAGTAAGTGTAAGGTGTGATTTAAGGTCACGCTCACTGAGCCACCCTAAGACAGTTAACTTTCGGTACTGGCCGTCTCCAGAACACTCGTAACCGCGCCCCGCGAGACTGCCGCGGCAAATTTAATTGTGTTATGTTAGTGTCGTGTTTTGTTCTGTAATAAGTGTGTGTTAATGTAACTGTACAACGGCTCAGACGCCGCATAGCGCATTCGCATAGTGTTTCTAGCGGTTCTGACACCGCGTAGTGTACGCATAGGGAGTACCGCGTACCCATGCGTACCACCGGAGAAGTCCGTGAATTAAACGAAAATTAACATAAACGGTGTCGCTTACGATTATTTCGCTTCACTCCGTCCTCCACACGTCCGAGCGGCCTCACAACCAAGTAGGGGAGTTCAGGATAGATTTCAAGCCGCGTGCCTGGCGGGGGCAGAGTACCCGCGATCCATCACCAACTACCTAGTGTCTCACTAGCCTGGCGCCCCCTGAACAGCAGTATCGCGACGCCCGTAGCGCCCGTCAGGTACTTCCCGGGCCTTCTACAGAGGCCGGGTGACGGCAAAGTATACTCACATAAAATAAGATATATCATTTATGCCACAGAGAAAAAATGCAGAGACTTAAAAGGAGTGTGAATGAGCGAACTTGCAGAAAATATTAAAATTTAATATTATTTTGCGAAATTTTGCCTTAATTTTACACCATAAATCTAAAACTTCCACGAAAATATCACCAAAATATTTTATACTTACCAAAGTTGACCACAGACGTCTGATCACACGCAAATCTTCATTGGTTAAAATAAATGATTGAGAAGCCATTTATGAACAATATTACACAATATTTATAATCATCTGTAATTAAGGAATGAAACCATAGAAAAATGCATAGAACATGGTTGTTTATAGACTGCTTTCTTCCATGGTGACGATTGAAGCAAAGCGACGCAGCGCTCCAAGTGCAGTATTATAGTATGGTAATTGTGAATACAGTATGGTCAATAGGTGTATGTACCGTGTGCGGTAAAGCTTTTACAGAACTACTATAATTCTATTAGATAAAACATTTGTATTGCGTATTTAAATTCTCAGAAATGTCATGTACATTTAACTCTAACATATAGCTTCTTGAATTGAGAAGTACCTAACTACAAAATGTATAATTAGAATAGTAGCATTTTAAGCTCAAGTTAAATGTAACTAAATGTTAAATTTCTATATTTTAGCAGTAGGGGAGACCGGGGCAGGTTGGCACACTTTTGGTAAATTTATTTTTTAAAGATATGATATTAACATACGTTAAATTTTTGTGTGGTTAACAAAAAGAATAGACATTAAAGCACATATTGAAATTACTAGATTTAAGTAAATATCAATATGAAGTTTTCAAAATAACTTTTATTGAAGTAAAGACAAACGTGACAACGTGCCCCGCTATTGAGGCAAGTTGGCACAGCACACAAATATCAAAAGCTTGTAATAAATAATCTGGAAATTTAAAATAACCCATAACAATATATCAATATAAAATAAACACAAAAATAAAAGTTAACTAACTTGTTTCTTTGAACAATATACGTCCGTAAACAAGATCATTTTCATAAGTTTTTCTCGCATCTGAAACACACATAAAATAGAGTCACCGGAAATGCAGTCTTCTTGTGCCCATTTATGACACTTGGTACACTGCACCCATTCTTGACTGCATTCTGAATTGCTAAATGCACCTAAGCAGCAAATACAAAGGCAGTCCTCAGCTTCACCATCACTTTCCAAAGGGGAAGAGCTTTTTGGAATGCAAATTTTCTTGGAAGTGCGATCCAAAGGAAAAAGATTCTTTGGCGGTTTACCGTTTCTTAAACGGCCTTCTTTCTTTTTTCTCTGAAGATTCCTGTTCCTATGCAAAAGCCCCCTTTATTGGAGTGTCTGTCAAAATTGCTGATTTCCTTTTCTTTCGGCCTTTGCCAGTTTCTTTTCTTGGTCTCTCTTTGGTGAATGGCCTTACCAACTCTGGGGAAGGATACGTAGTCCGGGCAGTAGGTAATCGGGACGAATCAATATGAGTAGATGTCGATGGTATGTTCTCAAAAGGCATACAAAGGGATGTCAAGATATATTAAATAAATTTAAAAAAACTTTTGCAGGCTTACTTTTCATGGTTTAGCATAGCTAAATTGCACCCAGGGCAAAGATGCAGGAACATTCGCCAGATGCTGTAATGGTTATGCTGCCATAGTCTGTGGTGGTGCTGTCATAGCCTGTGGTGGTGCAGCCATAGGCTGTGGTGGTGCTGCCATAGGCTGTGGTGGTGCTGCCATAGGCTGTTTTGGTGCTGCCATAGGTTGTGGGGATGTAAGAGGATGTGGTGATGCTGGCCCAGATAGTGAATGTTTTTTTTTTATAATTAGCGCAATATCTAGCCAGTGTCCTATATGGTATACCGAAATCTTGAGCTGGTCCCCTTATTGAACGGTTCGTTCTTTTTACAGCAAGCAAAGCTGATTCCATTGTTTCAGCTGACACTTGGCCCCTGGTACTCTTCTTGTATGTGCGCGCGCACCATTTTGAAATCTTAGAAACAAACAAACAATTATTTTTAGTATTCATCCTCAGTTTTTGCAAGCAATATTGAATAGACTAGTTGTAAAATATAGCAAATATATTATAAATAATAAAAACATTAATTATTTTTATTATTAATATTGCATAAAAATTATCGGGATATAAAAATGGGCTGTTAATAAATTTTTGAGTTAGGGGGCACGTTGGCACAGTGTGCCAACCTACCCCTTATTTGTTGTGCCAATGTGCCCCATTCCTTGGTTACTTCTTTACATTACCCTCAACAAATTAACAGAACAAAATTAACTCTTCTTGATAGCTAAAAGCAAACCTTAAACAGTTGTCTTTAAGATGAATATATGTATACAAAATAATTACGTTATATACACAATGCTATTCAGGATTTTAAGTTTAAATGCTATTTTACTTACATGTTCAATAAACACAAAAAGTTCTCTCTTCCGCTGAAAAAGTCACAATTTTCAGTACCGTCAACGGAGGGACAAGACACTCGACTGACGCACCTCGTGTAGTACTGGTGGCGCTTTACTGCATCTGTTTGGAGAACTACAGCGACTGTGCCAACGTGCCCCTGATGCCAACCTGCCCCGGTCTCCCCTATATTTACTTTATTTTATTGGTATCTTATTTTTATGTTTGTTGCTTGAAAATATAACTTATTCATGTCGACAAACCTGCCGAACTTTTGAAAGAAGATATGACGCCACTCCCGCTGCCTGATTAAGTTTTGAATAAATATTAAATTGAAAATGATCTCAGGGGTAAAAAAGGGGGTTCGATCTCGTGGCTGCAGGTAGGAGTGCGTCGTTATTTTAAACTATCCGGGCTGTTTAGGCCACCCAGGACGCCTTGAAATAAAAGGGAAATGACTGAGGAAACACTGCACTTTATTACTGCTTAATACACTTTGACGACAGTCGTCGTGCCCTCCTAGACGTAGAGGACGTACCTGTCCACCAACGTGGGGCCTAAGGGAGGTATTTTCCCCATTAGTGCAACCTGAGTGCAGTGCAGTGTCTACGATCAGGGATGCACCCGCGTGCGCCCCGGAACGTCTACAAACGACCATGTGTTTTGTTAATAATTTCTATTATCTTATAATTATTGTGTCATTGTGTTTCCTGTTGTAAATACTCACGAGCGTCCACGTTTTGTATAATTTTGTAATATTTGCATAATTCTGAATAACTTGTGTTTACATTTTTGTATAATAATCTATAATGTCGTCATAACTCTTGAATAATTTGTATTTAAATGATTTTGTATTTATTTTCAAGTGCAGTGTTCGTAATACGTAAACCGCAACCTGGCCCGCCGCGAGTCGCGTCTCTCCCACGCCGGCCTAATTCCCCTTCCCCTCCTCCATGGCCCTCGCGTAGAGTCATCGGGCGGCAGCGTTGCCAACAGTACGGTCCTGACCGTACATGTACGGTAATTTCACTGTGTGTACGGACGTATGGTCCTGCCCTTGGATCGTACGCCATTTCTACGGTCCAATCAACACAAGTAGTATGTGGTTTCTACCCAATAACATATTTGACACAACTGTTTCAATAATATCTAACTAATTTTGAAAATCTCAACATTTCATACACTTCTACGTAGGCCTATAATGGCTACCGTGCGAGGTATACGGCGCTTCGTAATTTTTTACCGAAGGGGAATGCCCGTACTATCTGGTTGGAGTTGGACGCTGATAAAAAAGAGCCAGTAGTAATAGATATATCTGGTGAGTAACGTTCTTATTTTTATAAGTGACTAGCTGACCCGGCAAACGTTGTTTTGCCATATAAATTATTTCTAGGGAATTTCTAGCTATTATTACTATTTCTAGCATTACTATTGAAGTTTGCAATCACATCTACAGCATTAAGTGGGTGGAGAGTTTTCAGCTTCTCGACGTTTATTCTCTGTATCCATTCATTGTATACCGTTTCTTCGTAAACTGGGAAGCGGTGTCTAACAGCAAATTTATCATCGCAACCAGGCACACAGCATTTTCGTACACGTGGCGGCATTGTATTTTACTTAATACGTAATTTTATACTCAATTTAACAATCTTACCTCAATGAAAATACCACTAAATAATTGAATAAATAAACGCCAGACATGACAAACGCATAAAACGATGGTGCGTTTAAAATTCAAGGCAATTCTATCTATTGACGAAGTTAAGAACAAAACTGTTATGAGCGCCTTTATTTTGCTAGCCGCTGCGAGCTCCACTAAGCGGGCTGGTCTTACCAAGGAGAAAAATATGAATTTGCCAGACCTACTATGTGTATGATCGTGTGTCAGACACAGAGAAATGACACTCACTCACTATTTGTATGTCTATGACCTATTATTTTTTTCTATTATAAAATGAAATTATCACTTTTTCACTCCCTTAGGGATGGAATTTCACATGAATATGTAGCCTATGTGTTAATCCAGGTTATACTCTATCTGTGTGCCAAATTTCAATCAAATCCATTAAGTGGTCTATGTGTTAATCCAGGTAATGAGCTCGCTGTAGGCGGGGAAGGTTGATCAAGTGTTAATTGATCAGCTATCGACCGGGGTTTAAAATATAAAATTCTATTAAAAATTAGGGGTTGTGATAGAAGGGTGAAAATTTAGGGTTGTATGTATTTTTTAATGCCACATTATAAAAATAATAAAAAACCTTTTTCCAAAAAATAAAATAAAAATAATGTTAGGGGTGGACAACCCTTATCACTTAGGGGTATGAAAAATAGATAGTAGCCGATTCTCAGACCTACTGAATATGCATACAAAATTTCATAAAAATCGGTCAAGCAGTTTTGGAGGAGTATGGTAACTAACACTGTGACACGCACCGGCGCCATCTACTTAAAATGTTGGTTTGTCCTGAATTTTTTCTGAATTTTCTTTGCTATAAACCTCACGGAGCCCGAGACCTTTCCAACGACTGCAAAACCGTGGAAATCGGTTCGTGCGTTCTGGAAGGAAAACCCGACTTATTTTTATATAGTAGACAAGGCATATTTTCATTGTTTTGTCTGCCAAAAGGATTTGTTTTTAATTTAATAGGTCAAGTGGGGCAATGTTTTCAGCAGGTTTGTAATATATTTTGTTTTGATAAGCAGTGATAAGATTTTTGATTTACACATATCATTACGTTAATGTATGACCCGATGTTGTGTTATATTACTCAATAGACGACTTGGCCAAGAGCGTTTGTGCGCTGAATCATGGGTAGGAACAGCTGATTTTGCACAAATAATGTCTGAAAACGTATGTAATAACATGGACTGAACAGTTTTTATACATTATTTTATACATCTAATTCGCTCTCATCAATAAATTTTAAAAGATTGCAGAAGTTTTGTTACTAGGCATTTCATCCATAATAAACGAGTCGACGAAAATAACCCTTACTGCTGTTGACAATAAAGGAGTACTTCTCGCAGATTTCTCAGCGATAAAACATATTTTAATAATGGGCAGTAATTTCAAACTTGTATTTTGTGTTTATCCTATACTTTAGCTGGAGTCGCGTTACAAGCACGTATAATAGCATTGATCCTACGGCAGAACGCGGCAGACGTGCGGTTGTTTGTGAAAAAAACTGCTGTTTCTTCCCAGCATGCAATCTGTTGTGACGTCACAAGTCGTTTATTCCATAACTGTGTTGGGTAAGAACAAGATTTTATTTAGTTTATTTCGTAATTCTATTTCATGGCAAAATTAAATCATGAAGTAATTATTGTGCGAATGTTTTATTTAATATAATCGTAAAAAAATTAATGTACGGACCTGGATCGGGAAATACGGTCCAAATGACATTTTCGTACGGACTTTTGTTGCTGGAGGGTTGGCAACGCTGTCGGGCGGGCGGGGAGGTAGTGGCTCTCTTTTCTATGGTGGCTTGCCAGCAAATATTGTAATAGGATAATATGGGAAACTCCGGCCAATTAGCATTGGCGAAGCGCGAGACACCAGACTGCAGCGCATTCTAGCGGCGTGGACTGAAGAAAGCCCCGCGTAATTCAATTTTACGTGCATATTAAAGGCAACATGTTTACACAATTAAGTGCTGTTTTTACCAAATCTAGAAATTCAAACAAATTTAATGCTATTATTCATACAGAGATGTTCTCAGGCTTTATTTAAAGGTATGTGTCAAAGATAGATATGTAATTATGTGCAAAATATAATCTATCAAATTAACTGAACAAGTAGTATGTAGTATCTAATTGGTTTTCCAGCTGTTTTATTTTTAAGGAAACAAGAACAACTAGTTTTAGTAACGGAAGTAAATTGTATGTATGAAATTAATTTCTCACCTGAAAATGTGACTGCATTTTAAATAAAAATCCTTAATTAAACCGAAATAAACTGCTGTAAACAAATCATGTTACAAGAATGGTAAGGAATTATAATAAATAATTACTTTATAATAAGAGACAAAAATATAAAACAAAGGGGTTAAAATTGTGAATGCACGAAACGCGAAACACTTACTGCGTTGGGTCCGCTGGAAATCTGAAAAAAGACTTTGAGCAGTTTGTAACGTTGTAATTTTTGCAGCCAAACACCGCACAAATATTTCCGGCCATTCTGAATTACTGTTCACATAATAATGTGTTTATTTATTCGCAAATAGAACCATCATCTTATAGCACCAAACACACTTCAATGCCTTTTACCGCCGTTTCCAAAGCGTAGGTTCAGTCCACGCCGCCAGGTTCGCTCAACAACATGTCTCGCATTTTTTTTGTCTGTTTCCCATATTATCCTATTACAATATTTGTTGCCAGTCTCCGAGCCGAGCAGACGTGCGCTCGCTCGCTCCGCTCGAGGCGCGCGCTTGGTACGGCAGAATTCTCGCAATCAGCAAGTTCGTCACGGGACTGTCTCCGTAGTCATATCAGGCCGCGTATGAGTTACTTTGCACGGCTGAATTCTCGCAACCAGCACGTTTCGTCACGTCACGGGACTGCCTCCGCAGTCTTATCAAGTCGCGTATAAGTTGCTTCTTCAAGTGTATTTCCTGGAGTCCGGGTCGCGGCGAGGGAGAACGTTCATCCTGCAACGTGTCGGCCAGGCCCCCCACATCATTCTGTGGGCCCCCGTTGCTAGAAGTCATGATCCCCCCCCCCCTTTTTTTTTCTAACAGAGATAAAAAAATGTTTTTTACTTTATGTATATTGTTTTAGTTATATATTTTTTTAACCTTTTCACAATTATTTTTAGCAGAGGTGCCCACCCCCCTCCCCCAAACACTATGACTCACCCCCCCTAACCTAATGTTCCCCCCCCCCCCCCCCCGAAATTTTTTATGCCATTTTCTCAATGATTTACTCAATTATTTTATAATATTATACTTTTTTAGTATTATATTTTATCACATTTTGCATTAATTACAACTGATTTTCTAATGATAATTTTGGTCATATCAGGTAATATTTCCATCCTGAACCGACAGATGCCAAACTGCTTTTGTTGAGGAAAGTGCAGGGTTGCCAATTTGATCCCCTGAAATTTTAATGACGCAGACTGCGTCGTTACCCCCCCCCCCCCCCCCTTGTGGGCACCACTGTTTTTAGAACACATTAAAACTAGTTTTAAGTCAGTGTTTCGATTGTCAACGTAAAAACATTTTGAATAATGGCAAATAAATGAGTGTAAGTGTTCTGCACTGTCAACATGGTGTCACGTCAATTGGTGGTGGTTTTGTTACTCACAGTTGTAGATTCAGACACGTTCTGTACGCACAGCATATTCCGAATAATATTACTCTGGTGTAATATTTCATTGGTAACTAAATTTAGGCCTTACTGTTTAATTGTTTTCTATGATTTATTTAAAATTGTCTACTTTTTTGTTTTAAGTTTTTTTTCTTTCCTTCGCAGGCCCCCTGGACCCATGGGCCCCATTGCCATAGCAACGGTAGCACCAGGGCCGGAACTAAGGGGTGGCATGGGGGGCATGTGCCCCGGGCGGCAAATATCAGGGGGCGGCAAAATATGAAAAGTGTTTCACTAAAACAAAATGAAACTCTTCATTAAAAAGAGTTTTGAAAGTGTACATATCGCAACCAATAAGTTAGCCAAGAAATTAAGAAATTCTATTTAAATTGATTATGCATAATTTGTAAATATATTCGTACTTAAAATGCATTACTTCACTCTAAGAAACAATTATTACCATAATTCGTGGTCTGGAGTGAGTAAAACCACTGCGATGAGAGCTGGCATCTCAAGGACCCGTTGCGCGGGTGATCACTTGGCTGAGCAAGATGTAGCCCTTTCTCTGATAAATACCCTCATTTTACCAGCCCCTACTCAGTCGCTCCTGTGTTTTCGTACCATGTGCGTCTCTGCCTGAGGACGGGAGCAGATAGCAGTTCCCGAAACGTCGCTTGTTTCTATTTGGAAAAACTATTTATTGTGTTTGTTTCGTCTTTTAGTTTTGTGGTGTTTTTGTCTCGTTTCAACCATTGTGCTGAATTTTTTTGGGTTCAATATTTTTGTGTCGTCATCATTTGTGGGGTTTTTTCGTTCTCTTAGTACATTTTTCTTTGTTTTTATTTGTTTGTTGACCATATTCCTGTTACGGAATATTTTGTGGTGTTTATATCCTGTTGACAACAGCAATTTTTTGCTTAATTTGTGCTTTTTGTCTTTTAGTTATTTTTACTTATTTATTTATTTATTTTATTTTTTAGTTTTCTTCTACAGAAAAAGTGCTTAGCAATGGCGTGTGTCAAAAAAACTTACATCAAGTAATGTTGGAAGTCATTGACAGATTAATTATGGAACTGAGTAACAGGTTTAAGGCTTTGGAGAACATTAACAAAAAGTTTGGATTTTTATGTGGTGTTCAAATTCATAAAATGGAAGTAGAAGATTTAAATTCAAAACAGCAGAATTAGGAAACACAGTGCCAATCTTAACAAAGTAGAATTCGTATTTGAAATTGAAAGTTTTAAGCACCATGCATTAACAGTAGACTATGAATTAAAAGATGCTACAGCATCAACAATGTTGAGCCTTATATACAAAAATAAACTGGAGGAGGCACATTCTAACATTACTGCTGCTCTGAGAATATTTCTCACCCTTCCAGTTACAATTGCGTCAGGTGAATGAAGTTTTAGTAAACTTAAACTTATTAAAAGCTATTTGAGAAGCACGATGGACCAGCAGAGATTAACAAATCTAAGTATTATATCTATTGAACACAAACGAGCTGCTTTGATCAATTTTGATGATATTATTAACACTTTTGCAGCTAATCATGCTCGAAAAATTAAATTTTGAATTGAATTTCTTTGTATGGTTATCAATACAATATTATACTTAATTCATAATCACATGTTCCTTATGTAATTTTAGTACTTAATAAACTTATTGGTAAGACATTAATTTTCACTGTTGTGCAAACAATAAACAATAGTTTGATAACAGTCTATTTCATTATAATAAAAAATGTAATTGTATTAGTTTTCCAATTAGAGTACTTGATAAATAAAGGTTCTCAATTATGTATAAGTGAATGGTATCATTTCAACCACCGCTTCTAACGAAAAAGGGTATTTTATAATGTTGGTGAGGGGGCGGCAAATTAAGCTTTGCCCCCCCTAACGAATCTCCTAGTTCCGGCCCTGGGTAGCACCGGCCATGTGGGGGCCCTGGTGTCGGCCAGGTTGCGATAGGGCTTCGGCGGAATAAACTAGCTCGTGAAAACGGACAGCAACGTCTTATTTCTACCTTAACTTAACCTCTAACCTCTACAAGATTCCCTCCCGGTTCTACGTTTCCCGCGGTCCCGGCCACGTTGGCCTGAACTCCACCTTCTCTCCGACTGGAGCTACGCGGGAAAATCAAGGCGAGTTTCAGGACAATTCGCAACAGGGACTTAGGGACCACAGGGCGAGGGACGTCAACTTGCTTGTCCAACGCCTGGCCGAGTCTGTTGTCAGATACGTCACTTCACGTTTGGTTCAACACATTGACGTTGCGCGCGAACAGGATAGGCTGCAAACTCGTGTATAATGTTCTATCCTGTGACCGTTACTAACAACACAAAGGCTGTGGCAAATTATTTTAGAGCTGATAAATTGCAACTGTTTATATGGTAAATGAAGTTAAACATACAATGGCAGCAGTATACTATCAAATTTTATTAAACGTGATTGCAGTCTAACCTACTACAATATGAATGTTTCAGATTTTGCGTAAGCCCGACTAGATGAAAATCATACTAGCGTCACAGTAGCTCCTTAAAGGTTGACAAAGTTATTAGAGGAGAAGGTCCAAAAACGGGCTAGGGTCTAAATACAGGCTACTAGCTGAAAGTGGGGGAAGGGAGTTGTGTGCATGCGCGGGATTGGCACCAAAAGGAACAGTAAGATGTGGCAGAAGAGTAGTGAACAAATGGCCGCTGCCCTTGACCCATGTCGTTGGTCGCGAATTGTTTTGTCAGAAAACCTACTTTTGAGGAACTCAAAACTTTTCTAGGTAGGTGAAATTAAATTTCTCTCTTTCTTAGTTATTCAGTTAAGTATATGACTTCAACCTCACCTCAAAGTAGAAGAACTGAGCTTCTTGTAGAGCTACTGTTGTAATTGATTTGTTTGTTTTTCAATGGCTGCCGGGAATGTCAACTTGAAGTACTGGATGGTCTAAAAACGGGCTACCATTGATGGTCTAAAATCAGGCTAGCCCATTTTTGGACCAACAATGGTAGCCCGTTTTTAGACCGTGAAGTCATCGCAAAGTTTTTAATTAATTCGAAGGAAAAAAATAATTGACTTGAATTAATTTAAAAATATTAACTTCGATTCTGAGCAAATATAGATGAATTAGTGTTTTAAAAAAAGTTCGTAACAAAACAACTATAGCACAAAATAAGAGAATGAAGTTTTTTTTTAAATTTTATTTTTTCTAAATCTGTTTAGGATGCCCAGAACGAAGGACAAATATGAAAAAAAAAAAAAAAAACGCGAGGTTGAAATGGGACGCACACAACATGGAGGAAGCCATCATAGTGGTTCGTGAACGCAAGATGGGAACTTTAAAGGCAAGTAAAACTTTCAATGTTCCTAGAACTACTCTCCAAACTTTGAGTAAAAAAAAGAAAAGATGTTGAGCCCGCACAAGCTGCTCAAGTCAAGCTGGGAAGGAAACCTTTCTTAGGGAAAGAGTTGCAATTTGAGATTTAGGATTGCCTGCTTGACACAGAGAAATTTTTTTGGATGCGCTCTTAAGGATTTGAGGTGTTTGGCTTCTGAATTAGCCATTCGGAATGGCCTGGAAACACCCTGGAAAGATTCTGAGGAAGCTGGTAGGGCATGGCTGGATTTATTCATGAAACGACACAGAGATCGTTTGTCTCTACGAAAACCGTGTGAAACCTCTTTTGCTCGAGCCCTTGGCTTCAACAAAGAAAATTTTGAAGCCTTCTTCAATATTTTGGAAGAGCTCTATGACAAATTTAAGTTTCCCCCAGACAGAGTTTTCAATGTTGATGAAACTGGTTTGACAATAGTTCAGAGTAAAATTCCTTCAGTCATTTCAAGGAAAGGTGAAAAACAAGTGGCTGCTTTGACATCTGCTGAAAGAGGTAGCACTATCACAGTTATTGCATGCAGTGGCGGATCCAGGATTTTGGTTTGGGAGGGGCTTGACCCAGCTGAGGCTAGGCTTTATCAAGGCAAACACTAAAACAATAGTGGACCCAGATGCTTTTGGAGGGGGCTTGAGCCCCTTAGCCCCCCCCCCTCTGGATCCGCTACTGATTGCATGCATGAGTACTTCCGGGATATTCATTCCTCCTTATGTGATTTTCCCAAGGGTGAACATGGCCACAACACTTATGAAAGGTGCTCCTCCTGGAACTATTGGAAGGGCCCACCCATCTGGCTGGGTACAAACTCATTTGTTCACCGAATGGCTGTCTTTATTTATTGAACACACTAAACCAACTGAACAGTCCCCTGTACAGCAATGTGCGAAATATTGAAGTTATTGACTTGGCAAGGGCTAACTTTGTGACCATTTTGTGCCTCCCTCCTCACTCAACCCGTAAACTCCAGCCACTAGACAAGAGTTTCATGGGTCCATTGAAGGCTCCCTACAGTGAGGAAATTAGAAAATGGTTAAGGCATTCTAACCGCCCTGTCACACCAAATGACACAATGGAGCTCTTTGGCAAAGCCTTTTTGAAAGTTCAGACTGGAGAGATTGCTGTAAATGGTTTCAGAACCACAGGGAGATACCCTCTTGATACACACATTTTCTCAGAAAGTGATTTTTTGGCTGCTGCACAGGAAGCTGATAAAACTTGCAGCCCACCACTTTCTGCAGAAACTTCTGTCAATTTTCCTGACCCTTCTACTTCACACAAAATGGATCAACCATTAACAAATAAACATCAAGATTTCAGCACCCCGGATAAAAGAACAACCCCTCAAGCTTCTAGTTAGTCCGTATGAAGTAGCTCCAATCACCATCGTTGAAAAGAAAAAGAGCAATCGAGGTCGTAAGAGTGCCAAGACTTGCATCATAACTGGATCTCCTTACAAAGAAGAACTGAAGGAAAGTATGGAGCATATAGCCTTGAACTACAGTCGAAAAATCGTGAGCATGGAATCAGGCACTCAAGCAAAGAGAAAGAAGCCAAAAGCGCCAAGCCAACCCAAAAGACCAAGGATGAAAGCTCAGCGAGAGGAGTCGGACTCGGAAGAAGACCTTAGGGACCCTCCTATTGATGACAACAGTGGCAGCGACCAGTTAGCAGTTCCTCTGGGGGATAAACCTGGTGACGACAATGCAATATGCATTTTCTATGATGGACTCTTTTCAGATGATGTTAGAGGGGAAATATGGATTCAGTGCTACAAGTGTGAAGGCTGGGCAAATTCCGAATGCGCTGGAATAGAAAAAGAGTTATACATATGTGAATTTTGTAAGTAAAATCTGGTTAAATATTTTTTTAAATGTAAATTCATAAGACATTTGTTAATAAAGTTATTGAACAAATCTGCTGTATTATTAGATATTAATTAATAATATATTAATTCGTTTTTTATAAAGTAGCCCATATTTGGACCACCATTCGAAAACAGGCATATTTACACTTTTTTTAAAACATGGTTTTGGAAAACTAAAACTTTTTTTTTTTGCATTTGGAACCTTAATTTACTTTTCGGGAAAGTTTTTAGAAGTAAGTGACATCAAAATTATCCATTTTGAGTGAACAGATCAATAAGTAATTACCAAAATGAAAGTGGTAGCCCATTTTTGGACCTTCTCCTCTACTTGGTTAGATTGCAAATACATATATCATCCCGTCAAAATTAGCTAAATCGAAGACACGTATATTAAAGAGTTAGTACACCATGACACTCGAGGCTTGCCAGAAGCCCTTATCAAATAACGATTAACTGGCGTCGAAGCCTGGGAAAATGCGTAAGGCTCAAGTCCGCTGGCCGAGTGCTTTGAACGTTAAATTTACGTAATATGCCGAAATATCCCTGTTGGGATTTAAATGATTAAGCGAAGAGCCGCACGTAAGGACGTAAGGCTAAGTGGGGTCGGGCGCAGAGCTAATTGAAAATATTTGGTAAACTTACGACTATGGCAATGAACTGGAAAGTGGCGCGAAAACTGTAGGCTATGCGTTCACAGAGCGACCGACCCCTGTGAGCTCCCGGCGGCAACTGGCGCTAGATCGCCGCGCGACCTCACGCCAAGACGCGTGTAGCGCGGGAAAACAGCCACGACCAGTTTTGGACTTAATTGTTAAATTTGATATTACATGATTATTTTACAATTGCACATAATTCTCATATTTCAGTATCTTTTAATTATTTTGGTTTTAAAAGAAGAATTTCATATTTAATTACACACTAGCGCATTGCCACACCCTGCCAGGCGCTGTAGTCGACTTGCTGTTCGTCGCAGCGCACTTCAACTCACACGGCGGACATCACACGCGGGCGTGTTCGTTGTACTCACAATTCGAGTAAGTGTTGTTGGGACGTAACGGCCTGTGCGACCCAGAGTCAGCACCGGCGGCTGGCATCAGATAAATTTCTTGGTTGGTCACTAGTTGCACTTTTTAGGTGTCGGGAAAATGTACATTAATCATACACTATAATTTTGTGACTAAAGCCTCACTGTTTTCACCACAGCAAATATTGTAATAGGGACAAAATAGGAAACTCATAATAAATAAGCGAGACAAGTGATGGCAGTAAACCTGGCGGCGTGAAGTGTGACTACGATGTTTTAAAATGTGTTTAAATACGTGAGAGTAATGGCAGCTAGCGGCGTATAGTGATAATAGCTTGAAAGCAATGCAGTAAATTGATTCGCTCTTCGTCAATGATAATTGCCAAGTTTTTCCCATATTGTCGTATTACGATATTTTACCATAGTTGTTGGCAACCTTGCCAAAGAGGAAAATCTCTCCCAACCTTAGTCATAGCAGGGATTCTCAATTTTACTTCTATTTGGATTTCTTTAGAGATGATAATATCACGGAGATTTCAAATTTATGACCCTTGTGTTAATAAGAAGTTTTTTTTATTTAGAGAAAAGAGTGAGTACAATGTCAATGTTAAAAACAATTTTTTCATCTAAACTTTAATGGGCAATATTTTCAAGTGAATACAATTATTTAAATACTACCCAAAAATAAACGGTTCTTTTGTAGAATAATGCTGGCCATTAAACTATAAGTCAGAAGAGTAGATTATTAGTTACGGTACCTACATCTTGCGATGAACACATCAATTTAAGGTTACTTTTTTAAATATATATTTTCCTTAAAATATTTTTGTTTCTTTGTAATAAGAGTTTTTTTTTTTGTGCTATCATCCACCCTTATTATTTGACATACTAAATGTCTTGATTTGCCTTTTGCATTTTAAGGTTCTTACACCATCCACCAGGATTGCCAGATGACTTTCAAGCTAAGGCCAAATTTTGTCTCATCAGATATCTCAAAAACTTAACAATTTCATAAAAAATAAACATTTTACAAAACGGAGCACTGATATAAAATTTGTGGTACTTAATGTTCTACATACCATTTACATATTTACCAATGTTTTCTATATTTTTGGAATTAACGTAGGTACATGTTTTCTCAAACTTGGTGGTATATGCACGCCTAATTAACAATACAGAACCCATAGTCATGCTCCAAAGAGCAACTCATTCAATAATGATTGCCCTTCTCATTTAGACATCAGGTCATTCGAGCATGGGAAAACAAAACAAAATGGGTGTAACTTATTACAAAGAATAAAATTATACTACGTGCTTCCTCCCTCTTTTTTTATTTTTTTTCCCGAACAATCCCTCAGCCACAGCATTGAAAGATGAGCTAATGTCATTCCCTGTTTGCAAGCCAATCACTTTTTCCTTCAAGTGCACAGTATCTTATTGCTGTTCTACTGTATATCATCATGCAAGTGATACATTATTTTCTTATCACATTCACAGTCAATTTTGATTTTATTTGATTTTTTGTAATTAGGCTGAAGGATCTTAATTACACAATAAAAGATTTTGTACTGTGAATTTATTTGCAATGCATATTTTTTAAGATATTGCTGATTATGTACTTTATATCTTAAGGCTTATGCTGGAATCACAATGCCCCGACGGCCACGACACGACAGGCCCGACAAGTTCAATAGCCAATGAAATACAAGCTTGCCGTGACGTCAGCCCAACAAAATACGCACCCCGACGGCTCGCAAGGAATAGATTCTATTTCTAATTTCGTCGTGTCGGGCTGCCCGACAGAAAAGAAAACGGTATCAGAAAGGAATAGTACAGAACTAATTTTCAAAAATATTTACCCACTTGGTAAATCTTTTTGCTGAAAAGTGAAATTTTGTCTCCAAAAATATGTCTTTCAGAAAAATTGGCCTTATCCACCATCTTTTAACACTTCGATTCATTTTAATTCTTTGCACAGCTAACATCAGGAGTATTTTTCTGTCCCTCACTGACATATCTTTATCTTGTTTCCTTGTAACTATAATAAACTACTCGTCCTATCGCAGACGACTAAATGTTTTTTTGCACTTCAACTATCAGTAAAAAATAAAAGAGCCTACTTTGTTTTTAGCGCATTCTATAATGCATTTTAATTGAAGTATTTAGCTTGGCACGTTTTGCCGAAGGCCAAATTGAAAATCGTCGGGTTATTTTTGTCGTGGTATTGTGACCCTACGCTTTTAAATCTGTCGTGCTGAGATGCTGCACGACAGTTTGTCGGGCCTGTCGTGTCGGTCCCGTCGGGGCATTGTGATTCCAGCATATGTCTTTCACTTCATGTTGATATATTTTTTTGATCATTTCTTTTATTTAAGGGCCGTTTCTAAAACTATAACTTAATATGTCCCTTGTATTTTCTGTTCTGCCACAAATATTTTCAACAGATATTCATTTACTGTATGATGGGTATAAATATGTGTGCAAGTCTTCCTAATTATCATCACGTGCTTAACTTTTTACACAAATGAATTTACCTAAGTAAATATCTGTTGAAAATATTTGTAGCAGAACAACAAATGCAAGGGATGTGCATGCGCATGTGGGTTCATGCGTGTGGGCATATGCATGCACATGTGTGCATGTGGATGCATGTCTTCATGTGCATGCGGGCAGGCATGCATGTGTGCATGGGCAGGCACATGCACATGTATGGGCAGGCATGCATGCACATGTGATTTTATTTGTGTGAAGTTTGAGTATCTGAAACTTTCTCACTTCTTGTGTAGTGATATCGGATGAAATTGAATTTGACATGTTTATAAAGTTTATCTGTAGAATATTGTGGAGCTTTATTGCAGGGTATCTACATATACATGGAAAAACTATTCAAGAACATTTTAAAAATTTTTACTACTAGTTTTATATAAACATCTATGTATATATGTGTATGTGTGTGTGTATATACACACACACAGAGCCATAGTTTCAGTTTTTCAATTGGGGTGGCAAGGCGTACCCCGGGTCTGGAGGTAGGGAATGCCCCCACGTGTAAGAAGGATCAGGGGAGTCCTCTCCCAGGAAATGATTAAAAACTAGCATTATATTGTTAAGTTTTTGACGTGACAACGTCTAATAAATCGATGAATGCCGGCTGCACGCACGAAAAAGTGTCCCGTAACGCACATTGTCCCATTACGCTCATTGTACGCTTGCGCCGCATCTATCTCTCTTCCACTCGATTGGAAAACCATCGATTTGACTTTTTCGAGACACATTAAACTTGAAACACTCTCATTCGTTTCCTACTTTTCCTATCATTGTCCTATCCTTAAAAGAATAACACAGATTGGAAGAAGTTAAATAGCAAACATGTATAAAAGTTATAGTTAAAATAATCTGTTCGTTAAAGTAATAAACATATTTGAATTAATGAGTGCAAATAAAAGTAAATTTATCAATTAAATTGTAGATTTCATTTCACTCCTTCTTTGTATCCATACAAAATAGTGATAATTCAATAAAAATGATTCAATTTTATTCATAAAAGTATGCAATAATATCATCAATGTTTTGTTATGATGTTGTCACGTTAAACTATGTCCGTAAACCGACTTTACAGACAACCCATTTTTTTAAGATTTAGCAGACAATTTTCAGTATTTAACATTTTTCTATTTAACATAGTATACAATTTATAATAAACATTTTAATTTTATGCACTAAGTCAGTCTTGATTAATTATGAATCAAGAAAGTGCCATGATTGTAATATTTTATTTTACAATTGTTTGTAAATTATTGATATTTTTACTTCACAATGGGGTGGCTTAATACTCCCAAATTGCACCTATAAATATACATAAATATACAATACCTATATGCACATACCATGAAAGTGGGCATTCCCAAAATATTCATTTTTAATGTGAAAGAAAATATAAAAAAAAAATTTATAACAAATATAGTTTTATTGGTTCTCTTTTGCACGTTTGGTCAATATTTTACACATATACAACATACCTTCTCCACAAATACATGTCTGTGCACTAAACTGATCATGTCTAAGCTGGCAACTAAAATTTGTAAAAGGCATTTTATTTATGAGCTACATGAAGCTTAAACAGAAACACAGCGTATGGGAACAATCATCAAAATTAAATGATACAACATGAACAACTGATTTTCAATAATTTTCTCAACAAAAATAAAATTAATCTCTAAAACTTTTTTTTTGTACACAAAAATTTTTAATACTTAGATCAAAGTTTTAGTTATAAAAATTCTGCATGGTTTTCAAAATAATTAAAGAACTTATGTGCACATTTAGAGGTATTTAACATAAGAAGGCTTAGATTATAAAAGCTCTTAAAAATAAAATGAATGACAAAACAACATGCACTAAATGATATTTAAGTTCAGTAGACAAATTATTTTTCTAATGTTACTTACAGGTAACATTTTTTGATATTATTTTTAACATTCTGTCATAGTAAGTATAAATTAATATGCACTGGTTACTGCAATATTCTTGAGTAATTATAAAGTGACATCATTTGAACAGCTATCTACACATGTCTTGTTTGATTTCAAGCAGTGTCTGACTTTTTTTTTACTAAAGTATTTTCATTTACTCTAGCTAAAATGTAGCATAAATTCTAATTTTTTAATAATATGAAGAATTATCAGCCAGTTTGTTGGTGTTAGTTGGTAATACTGTGTTTAAGAAACATGAGAATTCAAAAGAGCTTACACAAATCAACATAGTGTACTAACTTCATCTTGCAAGAGCCAACTAGGTGGTGGAACATAATCCAAATTATGTATAAAAATATTACAAATAAATACTAAATCTGTACTATTGGCTTTACAAGATGATATCTGTTTAAAGCTTGCAAAGTGATGTGTTCAAGTAAATTTTTTAATATTAATTTATGTGATGCAAACTTTTTCCTGGTACGTTTAGTACTATGATGTATTATGTTGTAATATAGGTCTAAGCTTAAAGTTATAATCAGCAATCAGCTAACACTAAGTTGCTAATATGGTAATGTTTTGATAAACATTAGCATGTAATGGCTATTAAAATAATGCCACTTTATAATGGAATATGAACAATTTGAATGAGATTTTTTTTTCTTGAAAAATTATTATGGCACATTCAAGACCAACTAGTAAAACATTATAGCAAAGATATACATGTTTGTAAGCAGAAACTATAGGTAGATAAAGTACATTTAGCTCAAAATGTCTGCACAAAGAGAACTGTAGGAACTGCCATTGTGATGGTTCAAATGAAAATCAATACACTTGCCCCTAAAAGAAACACCCTGATTAGTTCTAAAAAAAGGAGCGAAAATCAAATACGTCTTTCATTTTCTCATATGTGAAATATGTTTGTTTCTATACCATTTTTAACATTTAAGTTAAAATATTAAAACACTATAAAAATACATCTAAATATTAAATATTTTTTTCTTTTTGTGTTTCAAAAACAGATTAAAATAAACATTGTAAAATTAAAATACACTGTAAACAAACCACAAGCTCTATTGAAAAGTACATAATGTACCTTAAGTAAGACAGTACCTACTAAAATGACATTTATTAGATATAAAAAATGTTTATTATAAAATTTAAGTTGTTTCAATGGGGCATGTTACTAAATGGGTTGGTTCATTTAAATAGGTAATGTAACATAATTTTCAAATCACAAAATTGTACCTGCAATCCATCCATGCAGATATTCTTACATTGTTATGCAAATAGTATTAGAATTATAATTCATTACTCTTATCCTAATATAATACTTGTTTTGGTAATAATTAAACACTAATGGGTAATGTGCTTTTTGAAATTTTAGAATTGGTTATGAAAATAAATCAATTTGTGTGTACAGTAGCATTTGTATTAGAGAGAATGGCAAATAACCTCACTTTTCCTTTTAAAGCAATAAAGAGTTCCTACAATACAAAAATCTAATTTTTTTCTTCACTTGTGGTATGATTGTGAGTGTGTGTCTGTGTTGTGGGGCTCACAAAAAATATTGGCGTGTAAAATGCAGAAAAAGTTTGTTTCTCAAAAATATCTGTGCACTTTGTGTACAGTAGAAATTGTGGCAACTAGTGTCTCTGTAGAGGCTCTACTTAGAAATACACACTGCTATGCTGAAGACTGGTCCTTACACAGCTCAGCCGCACAGACATCTGCTTCCGCCATGCGACTTTCCAGAGTCCACTTTGCGGCAGCAACACTTTACCAGTTCGCGATTGCGCGAAGCTGCAGAGAAGCTTCGAAACAGCTATCTCGCACTCGCGCGTACCACGGGAAAGAAGTACCGTATTTACCTGCAGAAGGGTCGCCCCTGCGTATGGGTCGCACCTATAATTTTGGGCATAAAAAACTTAACATTTTCACCGTAAGGGTCGCCCTCGAGTAAGGGTCAAAACATATATCTGTCTTCAGTAGAGGTTCGTGGATACAAGTGAAGTCTGTGTTCAGTGTCTCAGTTTATTGACGCAAAGGAAATACAGCACTAGTGTTGACCCTCTGTTCTTCTGTGTCTACTACGGGAGGGTGTGAGGCGGCAGTCATATCCCCCCTTCTCTCCTCCTGCATATTTACGACCCCTTTCAATTCCCACACTACCTCACAAAAAGACAAAGGAGAAGACTGCTAATTTTTTATATCGGTCGTTCCTTCTTTATCTTGCATTTTATTTTTTACCCATCTACTTGCCGCAGAGAGAGAGAAGAGGCAGCAAGCTATTCTTTGTCAGTTTCTTCTATAAAAACTAGCACGTAAACTACTGGCAAACTTATCCAGGGCTGGAGGAATATAAAAGGTGCACTTCTAAACACCAATAATGGCTGCAGTTATGTCTGGAATGTTCAGTTTAAAACGTGGGATATCTCACGCAAAAAAAAAATAATGTTTGGGCACAGTGGCATCATAAACATATGTCAAGATAGAGACGTTCATTGTGTAGGGTACCAGTTTGCGCAACATACAACAATGAGAGTGAGGGAGAACCATCAACACTGCCATATGGCTTCATTCGCACACACAAACACTCTCTTTCTCTGTGATTTTTTTTTTTATTTTCCCCTCCTCGCCATGCCTTGCCAGGAAGGGCAGCAGACTTGCGGGCTCCAATCAGGCAGGCAACAAATGTAGAATAACTGTGCTGTTCACTGAGCTAAACACTATGCTGAAATATTTTAATTAAACAAATTATACTTACTCGAGGATTTATATTTATAAAAACCAACATAGGATAGTTATTTACGCATATATTCAACCATGCAGTGCAATGTTAATTTTTTTTCAACCCAAAATATAAAACTTGCATAAAGGTCCAACTACATTTTTTTTTAAACTAAAAATCTGCATAAAATGTGCAACTTATGTGCGGGTAAATACGGTATTCTGCTGTTTAGTAGTATGTCTCTCGCTCAACCCAACCCCCGGGGTTTCTTCTGAGAATGTAACGTCGCGTTTCATCGTAGATCCACATGCAGATCATGAAAGGAACACCCGCAAGCCACCAGTGGAATCTGAAAGTAAATTAACACGTAAAAAAAAAAATTATAATTTTCAAATATGAGTTTTTTTTTAAAAACATTTAGCAGTGGTTAAAACATGTTTTCCCAACAACTAAATAATGGTACCTACTACGTTCAAAGTTGTGAATGCACATTTGCCTTCACACACACATTTTATTTAATTATTAAATATGAACACTTTTTGTCACATGCAAATACATATAAAATTGAACTATAAATTTAGGATAGTACTGTACACAAATGACTAACTAACAAGTAGTCACCAGCTAGCTGGCATGGAACTGAACTGCTCTAAATATAAACATATGAACTTAAAAATTAAAAAAATCTATACAGGCTTAAGTGATCTTTATGTTATATCTGCATAAAAGTGTCTCGAAATTCAAAGGTATTACTTCCAAATTCAAATTCTAAATTCCATTTTAAGAAATTCTCAAGTGTTGTAACTGGTATTATGTCGCATTATGTAGACTAATCTGTTTTGAAATGAATCTGTTAAAATAAAACTGGTACTAGGGCAATTTTTGTTTAGAGGATAAAAACGCATAAGTGGTAACAATTTTTATAATTAACACTACAATTCAGAATAACTCATTGTTCACAAGTACCATTCACCATTAATTTTTCAAAGTTAAGATTAAGACAACTGTTATCTTAACTTTGAAATTTCTGATGGTTTTCTGTGTGTACAGATTAGTACAAATGGAGTAAACATATGGAGTATAGAGAGATGTTCCTTGGGTTAAGCTATGATTTCACCTTTGTCTGTGCCCTGCCCTTAAGCCTGATACACCATGTCACATACCCGGTGTGTCGAACATTTGTGTATGTGGTATGTGTGTATGTGTCAAGGATGTGTTTCTACCTGAATAGTGCAAATGCATCAGCATCAGCTGTGTAGTATTTAATCAAGTTGTTTTTTTAGTGTTTTGTAATTGTTTTCAGTTTTCATGTGCTAGTTTGAAATATTATTATTTACTATCTAAATGACTTGCAGTCTGCACTTCTACATTTTATTTACTTTTTTTCCTTGGGCTTAACATCTTTTCGACAGCCAAATTAATAGATTAAACACATGATCCGAAAACACTGGTGAAGGAATCGAACAAAGCTAGGGACAATATTATATGGTTAATTGAAATAAAACCGGAACAACCAAACCAAAAACCATGTCAATACACCTTGTAATACCAAAATTCAACTTTAATTATGAAACAAAGCAGCATATAACAAAAAAATGAATTCAAATCTCAAAGAGAGTTATATTTAATGTTTGAAATTCAAGGAAATGTCATTACTTCCATACGTCTCTTACTAAATTACAAATGTTCACTGATTTATTTTTAATTTATATGAACTTAACAGTGTTAGACAGACTTATCACAAATTATTTTATCTTAAAAATGCAACATGTCAAAACTACACTATTTTGGTGAAATAAGTATTACAAAAAATAATTTATAAAAATAACAACACCAGAATCTTAAGTTTTTAAAACAAAATTTGACTAAAAATAAAACTATATATTCTTGTTTCTAGCCAGAGCCTATTTAGGAACCATTCCAGCAACTGCCTGAAGTTGTGTTGGGAAACAACAGGAAACTGGATGGCCAAACTGGGAAATGAACCATGCGAGTCCACTAGTCCATAGCTTCACCTAGCTCCATAAAGTTATCAATTGTTTATGTAATCTTTAGTGATAAGTAGGGATGGGATAATCAAATCTTCAATTACCACCATATCCTTATTATTCAAAGGATTCAATATTCAAAAAAAAAAAATACTACAGGAAAAGAAAGATAAAAAAAAAATCAACATTGAAAACCTCTGAAGTTTACTAGGTCAATTTTTTTCTTTGGCCTATCCTGTTACCATTTTCCAATATATTGAAATGTAACATGTAATTATATAAATAAAATTACAATATGTATTTATTCTGAAAACCTTTTAAATGTTTCAACACCATAGTTAACATTTTTATTTCTTGTAAATCATTTTATTTTTGACCCTCGAGACCTAGATTCAGATTTGAGAGGTATATTCGAGGTAGGTACTCTTTGGGATTCGAATTTGAGATATGGATTCAAGAAAATTGGAATTTGACCTATCACTAGTAAAAAGGGTTTCATTTACTTCAAAATGTAAGCAAACTGTTAAAGAAATTTGTTTTTATGAATAAATTGACATTTTTGATTTTAATGTCAAATAAAACTGACAGCAATGATATGATTTTGTAATAGGGTGTGCCGAAGATTTATTACAGTAGGAATGGCACTTTATAACTTGAACAGTGTTGGTTTGTAGTGACGGATAGCTGTAACTGATAATAGATCAAAACTTCTGAAGGCTATTAAGAGTATCTACTGGTAATGAATAATTAAAAAAAATTATTGTATTTCAAATATCAGAGTCACGTATTTAATTATTCAATTAGAATTCAAAAATTTTCTAACACCCACACACCCCTTGTTCATTTGTAGCATGCCCGATGCTTAGAGCGGGCCAGGTCTTGTGCTGCTCGTAACATCATGTTATGGGGACTCGAGCCTAGCTAATGGCCATGCGGGTGACATCACGCTTTGAGAGAGAGAATGCCAGTAGGCACATGTACCCTCTCAAACGACGATGCCCTCTTGCCTCTTAACTAGGCCCTTTGCGAATATCCTTTTTTTTTTTTTAGTTTGAACTGAATACGAATGTCAAATATTTGCAAATACAAATATCAAATTTGAATAGTATGAATGAGAATTAGAATCCCACTAGATATTTTTTCTAGTCATGTGTAACAACTTCTGGAAAGTTATACAAATAATACTAAAGTGAAAGGTTAAGGTAGTTCAGCTATAATAATCGTATGGAAAATGTTAAAATATTTAAATTATGAATTAATTGTTTTTTTTATTATTATTAATTATATCTTAACTTAACATAACCAACCAACCAAACAACCAACCAACCTTTCATTTCAGTTCCTATTCACCTTAATTTCCACAACTTGCTTCTCTATATATTGATCCAGAAAATTGTTGTGAACTACAAAATAGTGAAATCCATTGCAATCCATTTCACAAAAAACGTGAATCTTTTTGTTAAATACTGTATTCCCAAATTAGTGATTGAATGAGCTCAGATTTACATATTTAAACCCTAGTTATTCACATGTTTTCATTGTTGATAACAGCCAGGTAAATTTTATTATAGTTCAGCAATATTATAAACACAATTGTTGCCAATTTCATTTGGAATCTTGAATCCATGAGTTAGAAATTGCCAGGAGACTGAATGCTGTGATGTAGGTGAAATCACTTTTTCACTTCACCATCGCCATATTGTATACACCCAAAACATTGAGGAAATGATGCTTGACTTCGTCCTATTATGAATTAGAATCTCAGTCATTACAAAGTCACTTTCATACAAAAAAGTCATTTAAAACTGTTTCCACACTGCAAACACTACACTTCTGCCAAAGTTTTGGGCATCTAACCAATATGGTGGAAAAATTAGCTGAAGGGAAAAAATGGCTTCACGGAGTTAGCACGTAATCATGCAGACATGACCACCTCCTGCTTGAACCATTATTTTTTTTAAATATAATTTAGAGTTGCAACGTCTGTTTCAACATAGATATATACAGCAAGTAAGTTGCTACTGTATCACATGGTGTTGGATCATTGCTTTATACGCTGTTGAAGATGTGACGATTACTTCTTTTAGTGCCCATCTCAATACGTATCAGTGTTTTGTGGTGTTGTAGCTCATGGTTGTTGATATTTTTTTTTTCTCACTTCTTTGCATATGATGAAAGTAATACAAATAATATTTTGTTTTCAAGTTTGAAATGACAAATATACCATGTTTTTAATTGTTTACGCAGTTTCTTCCGTTTAACGAGAGAGAAGAGCGAAAAAAAAACTTTGAATACGTGTTGCATGTTTAAAACATCGCTTGCTCATTTTTTTTTATTAAACATCAAAAATGTGTATTTATATTGCACAAATGACAATCTCAGCAGTGAACGTTGGTATATGAGAAACTCACAAGATATGCTACATCAAGTATTCGTAAACAAACAAATGTTCATTATTTCGAAGTGTTAGTATTTGAGGTCAAACTGAATACAAATAGTTTATTACTCGTGTTCGTATTCTATAATTCCAGTATTCGCACAGGCTTACTCGTAATGCAAAAACCTCTCCCTTGCTTGACCAACCCCTTCACCCCACAACCCACATTTAAAATTTCTAAGGTAGCAACAGATGAAGCCAATGGCCATCTGAAACTGTTTAGCCTAGTAAATATTTAGTATATGTTGAGGAAACTTACTTCAAAGGATACATCTTCAAGCCTTTCTCCATGCCTGGAGTGTATGCAAGGAATGCTGCCAATGCTGTTTCAAAAACTAAGCTGAAATTCATCATCCAGTTCCTAAAAAAAAAAAAAAATAATGGCAATAACATCTTTACTTAGAGAAATACCACTTATTAAGCTTATTATAAAGACACTAAAAGAGAGACAGTTAAGTTGGTAAGGTAAGTTTAAAACAAAATAATAATAATAAATGTTAAAATCTAAAGTGGA
Organism: Bacillus rossius redtenbacheri; assembly: GCF_032445375.1. Classification (NCBI taxonomy): domain Eukaryota; kingdom Metazoa; phylum Arthropoda; class Insecta; order Phasmatodea; family Bacillidae; genus Bacillus; species Bacillus rossius. The sequence goes on along the minus strand of NC_086330.1, from coordinate 334,896,177 downwards.
ACTATAGGGTACACGTAGTGTATAGTGCAAAATAGGCTGCACAGTAGATAAGTTTTTTATGTAACTAGCATTTACATGTAAACACTCACATGATGTATCATATTGGCTCTAACAAAAACCATTAACATGTGGTGGAAGGATTAATAGTAGGGAGGGACCAAACAAATCCTCAAATACCATCAAATCCTTAGTATTCGAAGAATTCAATATTCAAGAAAAAAGATTTTAAGAAAAATATTAGGTGAAAATAAAGTAAACTAAAAAATTCTACACTGATAACCTCTCGAAGTTTACTAGGTCAATTTTTTCTTCTTCATACCTATCCTGTTACCTTTCTCCAATATGTATATTATACTTTTAATGTGTAATTATTTAAATAATATTACAAAGTGTATTGATTCTGGAAACTTAAGTTTGTGAAAACAGCATTTACAGGGTAGAATGTTTTAACACCACAGTTAACATTTTTCATTTACTGTACATTATTTTATTTTGACAATTGACACATTGGTTCGGGTTCAAAGGGTACATTTGAGGTACTCTCAGATTCGAATTAGAGAAAATTGGGATTTTACCTATCACTAATTTATAATGAAGTCAAAATGAACCTTTTTTTCCATGTACATATTCCAATAATATGGTATAGCTAAAATATTCATGTGTAAGTAAGCCTTAATTAATGCAATCAATATGTACTAATTTTTGAGTTAAATGTTACCTTGACATTCATAACATTTCATAAGAAAAATAACACAAAATACATAACTATGTTTTTCATGAAAATGTTAATTTAAATACATAACTATAGCTTCGTTAATTACGTCACAACTGCTTCACAACTTGTGTTTTCATTATCATATTCACTTTTAGTGACTAAGAAAGCTGTTGGTAAAAAAATTAACAGTTGTAAAAAAAAAAAATTCAAAATCTGAATAATACTGCAAATTTTTATAGCCTACTTAAGCTCATATTTATCATAAAAAATTATCATAAAACAAAGTACTTCCTGCACACACAATCAGTAGGATATATCTAGGCAACATGCTGAGTATATTAAACTCTCTATACTGTAAATAGAGAAAACCGTAAATGTTTGATTTTCCTATATAAAACCTTCTAATTTATCTGCTTAAAAAAAAAAGGATCCAGCATACAACTACATGTTTAAACATCAATACGGATTTCTTTGAAATGCTTCATTTAAGGCTCGGTCAAGCACACCATGTTAATTTGTCAACAACCTCACTACCCCCCCTCCCCCCCCCCACCCCACCCCTCCACACACACACACAATTTTCTTGTCATTAACATTTTTTAAGTAAGGACTATTTTTAAATTTTAACATGATACCTCCAACTGCATTTGTTGTTCTGTCAATATCATTTACAACACATGTTACACTCAGTGAATATCTGTTGAAAAGATTAGTGAAAAAACAAGATACCCCGTTATAATTTCAGAACTAGCCTTTAAATAATAGTAATGATGAGAAAATCAGAAAATGAAAAAAAAAAAATTAAATAAATAAAATATATTCTTTGGGTGCGAAACAGAGCCTTAAGTAGGTAATCTTTAATGACTACTGCAGGAAGGGACATAATGTACAACACAACTTACCTCATTCCATGTTGGAAAATCGAGCTGCGACGTGTTTTGCAAATGATTAGATCCACCCACTGGACCACGACGATTGTAACGAAGAACGTTGTGTGACACGTGAACTCCAACTTCTTCCTGGTCTGGTAGGTCTGCAGCAGAACAAACACGACCCATATATATATTTTTTTCATTGCCACATTTAAGAAGAAAATCAGGTTCTACGGCTGAAATTCATAAGTCTAATCCTAGTTTTAAAGGAGGAGAAATCAGTCTACTCCTTACTAGGTTTTGAGTTATCAATTGTGTATGTAATCTTTAGTAATAAGTAGGTAAATAACATCAAATCCTCATTATACAAAGGATTCAATATTCAAAGAAAAAAATATTCTAAGAAAAATAGTATAGAAAATAAATAGATTTAAAAAAATCAACATTGTAAACCTCTGAAGTTTTATAGGTCAATTTTTTTCTATGTGCCTATCCTGTTACCATTTCCCAATATATTGTAATTTAACATTTAATCATATAAATAAAATTACAATAAATATGTATTTTTCCTGAAAACATTGTGAAAAGAACATTTAAATGTTTCAACACCATAGTCAACATTTTTATTTCTTGTACTAGGCTTCTGCAAATCCTGTTTCTGTTATTTGAATCTAAATTTCAAATTGAATATAAAATTATTCACGAATATTGAATATTTTTCTAATCAAATTCAGACATACAGTGAAACTTCTTTTTCACGCTTCACAGTTCAAGAAAAATTGATCTAAAATACAGTGAAATGAAAACGAGATAAATGTATATGGAACCATAATAAAGAGGTGTAAAATTAAATAAAACTTTCAATGCATTTTCTTAACACAGTAAAAGTGTATAAATTGTTTGTTGATCCAACTGATTATATATACCATAAAAATATATTAAAAAAAAAAAAACACTGTCAATGTTGTATAGACTAAAAAGTATAAATAATATCTAAATTCAAATGAAAATGAAAGAAGAGAGCAACACAAGCTTGATATCTGATGTCTTAAATGTTTTTTCACTAATGGCTATTCTTTAGGAAAGAGTCACTATGAAAATAGAAGAGAGCATCCCACATTTTAATTACATTAGAATTTCTTGTTTTGTTTATTACTTAATTCTAATTTTAAATTATTTTAAAAAATTATGTTATACAGTGTTTTAATTCATACAACATAGAAAGCATGTTTTTTAGTTTTTTAAAATGTCTCTGAATGGCTCGGCAACACTACAAATCAAAAGAGAATCAATTTTTGAAATTTTATAAATTTTGTGGCATGCCTGCAATGTCGAAAATTGTTTGCAATGTTGTGGCACCCTCTGTAATGGCCTACGAACTGGGGGAGGTAGAATGGCTACTGCGACTTTGCCAGCATAGTTATCATATCAGTTAAATATATTCTCACAAATGCTCAAATTAAGCTTAATCTGTACGACAAAAGCACCAATAAAAGCTGTATAACATTCAGTACCTGTGTCCGTGAAGTGCGTTTATGCTGCACACAGTCACTATAGTCTGTGTGACGGATCCATAATTCCACTCAGTAGTAACACAATATTTACTATAAAATTACGTATTTCGCAAAATCGCAACACAAAACTTACAGTGTGTAAATGGTACTCCAACTACGATGAACCAAAGGAGAAGAGTTTGTGAGGTGAATGACGAGGCGGCGGCGGCCGGTCATCTTGAGGCACGTGGTAGGGAGTGGAGGGAGGGTACTTAGAGCAGGAGAAGGGAAGGGTGTTATAACATAAAAAGTATAAGGGTGAGCAACAAATTACTTCCAAATGTTGCCACCAAGTTTGAAGCAAGAACAACGTGCTATTTACCCTGCAATGCATTTGCATGCCAGCAAAACAGTGCTCTCAATGCCTAATCAGAAAGCATTTCTTTTAGAAACATTATGATTCCCCAAAAGTTTTTAAATACAGTGATCCAAAAAAATTTTTTATTAATGATGTAGTAAAAATTTTTTAAACGAAATATGTACACATGCATATTACTTTCAAACAGTTCAATTACAAATTAGAAAAAAATAAAACCTGACAATTTTATCAAATGGTATAACTGAAAATCAAATGACTAGATACCGTACGTACCCACTCTTGGCCGTAAGAATCGACCACATCATTCACAGACTTGGAATCCCACTGCTCTCGAATGCCGATCAACCTTTTGGGCAAGAAGCCGTTCTCCGACATCACAATGAAGTACGAGAAGAATCCCGCAGCGGCCTGGATCACTCCAATTTGGCCGTAAGCCATCGCTATCAACCTGTGACAAAAGAGACAGCAATAAAATGAACTTCAAAGAAACTACAATAGTCTTTCAACTAAGCAAGCTTCTATTAATCAACGTTCTGTGTTATCAAAGCTGACCTGAAGCGCCATTACTGGCAAAGACTGTTGAAACCTTTGCTTGAGGACCTAAAAAATGATCATACTGTTATTTTAAGTCTAAAATTTTAAATGATGAAGTCTCCACTGCTCAAGTTAATGTGGGCGCTGAAAGGGTTCGTGCAGGGCGACCAGATACACACACACACACTTGTTGGCGGGAGGTTTGAAACAGAGGGTGTCGGTTGGAGAAGAGGGGGTCAGCAGTGGTGTGAGGCACATCGGGCTTAGGGAGACGTCAGTATATGTTCAATCTTTTTTCTTGTGGCACACTTTTAAAATGTTTGTGACAGCCGTCAGCGGATGTGAAAGGGTGACCTGCCTCTCTTTTAACTTCAGGGCTTACCTCGGACTGAAGACAGTTTAGCCTAACCATTATTTAATTCACTCACCGAATATTTAGTCAAACGAACTCTGACCAGCATACGTAGTACCCTTGAACACTTATTACACTCACTCTGCCATCAGCTTTGATAAAGTGTTAATGATGTGGAGATTTGTAAGAGTGATTAATAAGAATAAAAGCGATGACTGGAAGTATTTTTTTTTTTATGCAGACGACCAGTGGAGAGTGCTCAGAGTGGACGTATTTTGGTGTGGTTAATCATAATAGGGGATGACAGTCACATCCCCGAGATGAGTGTGGCTGGGTTCACACGCGTGGTGGCATCCAAGTAAGGTAAACCATCTGTTCCGACTTAACCAACTTAGTCACCTCCCGTGAGACTACAAAAAAACACCATACAATAAAATAAATACATAACATGGCATACCTTTCATTCACAAGGCTGTCTTTTTCTGGTTGTCGCGGAGGTCTCTTCATGATATCAGACTCTGCTCCTTCATATGCATATGATATTGCAGGTAACTGAAACAAAATTTTAAATGTTTAGCAAAAAAAATGGAACAATATCAAATGTCAAATTGAACTTTTGCAAACCCTCATAAACAACAAACCCTAATCTTTGCAAAGAATAACCAAATGACTCCCAAGCATGGTTCTGTCAGTACCTATTACAAAATAAATTTTTTTGTTTTTCACACTTGTGAACAACTAATTATTTTTAAAAAAATAATTACTGCTTTTTAGTTACAATAGGTTTGTAGGTTTTGTCATAAGATTAAGAACATACAAAATTTACTTAATTATAACATTATAAGACACATCTATTTTTGAGATTTCTGATAATGTAGTGACTAAAAATCCATGGAATCCAACATTCATTGAATTCTATGTTTTTAAAGTTTTTGAGTTTTTAAAATAGGGTATGACATACAATAGTGAAGACTTTCTACATTTTCAGAAAACCCATCAACAAGTAGCAAGTTAAAAGAGTAGTTTATTTAGAATTTTGGTGACTCATGATTTGGCACAAGAAACAGTACTGGCTCAGTACAGTCACATTAAAGTAAAATGCTGATATTAGATGTACTACTGAGTAACCGAAGCTCCAGCTTATTTCAGCTTATTTACATGCCAATGAACCTCTCCTTAATTGAGGATGAAGCAGCAAATTAAATTCAACGTGTGTAAGTAGAGCCTTGCACATATGTGGGGTAAGTAAACTGTGTAAAAGAACTACTGGTGCGTTAGTACTCTTATTCAACTATTACAAATAAATATATTATTTTTTATTTCGGACATTTTAGATAAAATACAGATTAAAATATGTGAATTAGAACCGATGGCATCTTAGATTTTTACCTAGGACAATTTATTTGGATGTTCCTCTATGTAAGTAGTATTCCATTGCGTGATCTGTAGCAAAACTTTGTCATCAGATATATGTTACATGTGACACATGTTACTTATGGGAACGAGGTGTTCCCGTAAGTATCGTATTACACACTAACCACAAAAGAGTGCGATCTATCAAATGTAGTATATGTACTTGGTACGCGCGCGCATTGCATGCAATAGACAATCTATCAATATCTATATTAGACTACATGCGCGCACTCTATATGAACATCAAAGTAACCAAACATGATGATGCCAAAATAAATTAAAAGTTAAAAGTTTTGGAAATGTCTTTAAAAGAAAATTTACACATCGGACTACTTCATATTTCTGTTAATTAAATAAGTAAATGGTAAAATTCTAACGAATTATGTATTTCAACTTCATAATACTTTGTTGAAAATAAACATACATGTACATCTTATGGAGAAAATGGCATGACAAAACATTTTTTTGACAGTATTGGACAGGAAATCGTATTGTGCTGGTACAGCTTAAATGAGTTTTACTGCAATTGTAATTACTGACTTTTCCCATACAACTACCATATTTTGACATTATAACTACCACACTGCCTAACAGAAACTTGAAATTCGTTGCTGTAGCACAGATATTTGTACTGGATCTTTGGCAAAGTCACAAAGCACTTGGAATCTAACAGTGGGACCAAAAACATCATGCAACTTTTATGTGAGGATTTTTTTTTTTTTTACTAATTTTAACTCTCTAAAATAACAGTGCGAAGATTATGTGATAAAACACGGTAGTTGTACTATGCATGTCGAGAAGACAGCGTGCCAGTTCAGAGCGTCACAACTGGTGATACCGCGCTATACGCACCAGCCTACCCTACCAACACGAACACACCCCCGACTAGGCTGGCCCCTTGAGAGAGACGCGGTCCAAACTAACCATATCTGTTCCCAAGTCGATGGCCAGAATGGCCACACTGCCCAGGGGCAGCGGGATGCTCAGGAGGATGAACGCCAGGAAAGGCGTGATCTCCGGGATGTTGGACGTGAGCGTGTACGCGATGGACTTCTTCAGGTTGTCGAAGATCAGCCGGCCCTCCTCCACTCCCGTCACGATCGAGGCAAAGTTATCGTCCAGCAGGATCATGTCGGCGGCCTGCTTGGAGACATCAGACCCGGCGATGCCCATCGCCACGCCTGCCAACACAAACACAGTTCATGATTGTACTGTGACTAGAGGTGTACCAACATTCATTTAAATAAGATGATGTCACTCCATTAGTATATGTGTATCTGTATCAGCAAAATATGGGCCACTGAAAGTTTTACAAAATTGTGGAGAATTTTTTTTTTTAACTATTTACAAATCATGAACACAAAGTAAAATAACACACAATTGAGATTTCATTTGCAGACCTGCGTAAAAAGCCTTTGAGCCTCCTGGCATTACCCCAAAGGAGGCCCCTCACCCGTTACTACAAAAATAATTTTGCATGAAAACAATAATAGGGCACACCTGTTGTTGCTCTTACGTTTGCAGTTTTTTTTTTTTTTTTTTTTGAGTTTTGTAATTAATTTTTGACACATGAACCACGTTATTTTTTTTATTATATATATATTTTTTAATTCACTTAAGATACTGTGTGTGATTGAAAAATTTAATATGGTGGTCCAAACTATATGTTGATTTTATGCTACTGTATGAATGGAAGTATACTTAAGATCTGGGCTCATTACTGTGCTATTCCCGCCAGTAACCAAACCGGAAATGGCCCAGAGGAACACTTCCAGGCGAGGGTACATCTATGTGTTAGACCGGCATTGTTCATTTTAGTAACTAAAATAAACATTCTAGAATTTAACTATATTTAAATATTTTAAATCTTTGGATACCTAATTAATTAACTAAATTAATTTTCAAAGGAGCAGTGTAAATTCAACAATTTGGCAACAGATACTATTAATATAAAATAAATTATGATTAAAATTAAATATAAATAAAAATTATAAATTTTGAGATTCAAATAATCTCTATGGAAATTAGTGATGTTTTGATTAGCGCTCTTTTTTATCCTTAAACTAAGTGGGATGTACTTGGAGGTACGGATATATTATTAAGTGTAGGTACTTAGAAGACATGTTTTCTGTGTCTATAAGTAACTAAACCTTTTCAAGGTTTTTGTTGCAGAAATAATGTACTAATACATATTTACTGTTATCTAACTATGTTTCCAAAAAAGACTGAAACTATCTTTTCACAAAAATAAACACAAGAACCATACCAATGTCAGCTTTCTTGAGAGCCGGAGAGTCATTCACGCCATCTCCAGTCACCGCAACGATGGCTCCCATTCGCTGGCAACCTTCCACAATGATCAGCTTCTGCTGCGGAGACGTCCGGGCAAACACTATTTCACTGTGATTCCTGGGGAAACACAGAGAAGAAATTAACTGAAAACACTTACTGTAATAACTAATAAGCTATAAATCACCATTTCTTTACAATAAGTCTCTTAAATGTTTCATGAATAAATGTGGTTTAGCAATTCAATAAAAAATTAATTGCTTTTAATCCCAATGATAACCACCTAGAAACAGAAAAGGTCCAAAAATAAACAGGAGCATTATGGGATACATTATTTCATTCATTACAAACTTAAATAAAATATAAAATGTTATATTTCTTCTGGTTTTATAAATCCTCAATTTTAAACATGTACACTAATAATGAATCAAAGAGTGAAACTAATTGGCGATCACCAATTTCGTAGTAACGTCTACCTGTTTGAATATTATTTAATTCATTAATTCATATTAACATAGTCTACATAGGTATGCCCTATTAGCTATTATAAATATGAACAAAAAAACTATTACGCTTCATACACTAAACTAGTAGAGTATTGTGCCATATTTTTGCTGTAAATTTTTTTTCTATGACTATGTTTTAGCAATGTCTACTTTCTTGTACACAGAAAAAACACAAAACTTAAAACATATTTGGAATTTTTTTAATTGCAGTGTTCCAATCCACTTGTATTTTATTAGTTAGTGTTGTGTGTATTCAAAATTTGTAAATAAACTTTTGCATTATGAGTCCATCCAGAATATAACTGCCTGTTGAACTATTAAAATTTAATTTTCAGATCAGGCTGCGGCTAGGGACTAATGCAGTTTCTTGGGGTGCAAAATTTTTTGTTTCAACTGGTCATTTATTTGTCATCGTCGCAAACACCCTGACCATCTTTGGAGCGGGCATGTAACACTCCTTCCACAAACTAGGTCTTGTCATGTTCGGCCCGCTTTCAGACAACCACTGATCAGTACCAGCCATTCCCAGGTTCTTGTGTGGATTAATTCACATGCCCACGTCAACTGGGTACATGCTAGGCCTGAGCAAATATAGATTTTTTTAGTTCGAGTCTAATACAAATACCAAATTATTCTCGAATAAAAATATTGAATCTGAATACCAAGAATAAGAATTCCAATAAATATTTTTTTTCACATCATGCAACAAATACATAGGGAAAGAAAAAGTAAATTCGTAATGTTGTGGCTTCTGGAAATTAGACAAATAATACTAAAGTGAAAGGTTGGTTAGGTTAAATCAGCTACAATACTTAATACATAAAATTTTTGTTGAAATATTAAATTATGAAAGAAAAAATTATGTTTTTAATTATGCAGCTAACCTAACCTAACTTAACCTAACCAATCAACATTTCACTTCCGTTCATATTCGCCTTATTTTTCAGAGCCTGCAACTTAGTACATTGATTCAGAAAATTTTCACGCACTGCAAAATATGGTAAAATCCAATCCATTTCATGAAAAATGTGAATCTTTTATTTAAAATGCTGCATTTAAAAATAAGTGATTAATTAGCTTTTATTTACATATTTAAACCCTAGTTATTTACTCTTTTTCGTTAACGGTAGCTATGTAAACCGTATTTTAGTTCAGCAATATTATAAACACAACCATTATTTATTTTTTGTTGCTTTGTTTTGAGCCACAACATCAGTTTTGTCATAGATACCTACAGTAAGCAAGCTGCTACTGTGTCGCATGGTGTTGGATCTATTGTGACCACTGTCATATAGATAGGTCTTGCAACTTTCTATCATTTGCCTTGGCGTGTCTCGTTGGCTTTAGTGAAGCTCGTGGCGGCCTGCGAACTAACAGCGCTAATAGTAGGTGTCCCCTTCATCAACATTGGATTAAATAGAAATTTCGTATAAAAGTAGGAATATTTAAAAAAGAAACTGTTTAGTTTTAAATGTTGGATTAAGTTTAGGGTTTTTAATTTATCTGGAAGTTTTGTAGGGTTTGAATATCTAGCAATAACTTGTTACTTTGCCCCAATTGTCAGTTAAAGTTTTAATCTAACAATGATACTATTTAACCAATATTTTTTCTTGAATTGTTAAGTGGCATGGTGTAGAGATAAAATGCATGGGCTGATAATCTGTACCATGACAATCATAATTTGTGAGGAACGGTAGGTAGGTAAGGCAAATGTTTCAAAAATGAAACAATGGTCACATACCTTAGAAGTTCGTCCAACTGTTCCAGCGACATTTCCCTTAGCTCTGAGCCATGAACCACAGCTGCGTTGGCTGAGCGAGGGTCCACCTCCGAAACTGGAATGTTGAGTCTGTCCGCTATGTCTTCTACAGTTTCATTTCCTGGGAATAAAATGACTCACTTTAAAGTGAGAACAGGATGAACCGTGGTCACACATAACATATAATTGAATAAATTATAAAGCTGAGGAAACTCTAAATTTGAATAACAAGACTGTGAACAGTGGGAAAGAAGAAACACCATAATTACTAAAATCTTAGATGCCATTGATTCTAAGATGGATCACTCTTTACACTTACCCACAAATAATACTATGATGAACTTCAATTTAAGTAAAATACATAATTAGCTGTAACAGCTGAAGGGTAATAGTGTTGCATTATTTCTTTTCTAAGTAGTTGGCTAACCCAATAGCACTGCCTTGTATTTTTTTGTCTACAGGCTATACTGATTGACTGGCACTTATTTGGCTGCTTCCACCCTAAATAAGTAAAGATAGTTTTTTTTTCTTTACACGTAAAGCTTTATAACTCAGAATTACTACTGTGACCAACAGCATTCAACTAAATATTACAGTAGCTTTAATGAAATATTGTACCACCAAATTACTAAAATGATTTATTTATATTAGGTAACCGTTTATTTATATTAATTGGAAATGTTAACATTACCAATTACTAAAGTTTATCTAACAACATCACTAATATTGTAATTATGATCCCATTCTTAAATATCAAACACCTAATAAATGGATGTAACTTAGAATATAATGAATTATGTGAATGTCAGCTACTATTGATTGTACGATTCATCCCTATTATTGAGCTCAAAAAGTCACTAGAAAAAAAGTCTTAGAATAGAGTAAATTCCATACTCTCACACCAGTACATAATATATGTTGTACTGCAACAAATGACTCCTTGGTTCAAATATGGTTCTCCCAAGAACCAAATATTATACTACCTTAGATTAAAAATATGAAGTATAAATAATAACAGCAATATAGTATATATAGGAATTTTTATGATAAAAATATTGCACCTACAAATTAGATGGATAAACAAAATGCTACTATTGGAATGCAAAATATTCATTTTAGAACTGGGAAACAATGGCAGGCATGTAGAAGATTGATGAATAACAGGACTATAGAGGGACACGAAAAACTAAACTGTTACAAAAAATATATGTTAGCCTTGTTAAGTTATCGCAAACCACCAAAGAACCAGCTCAGGGCCTCAGTAAAGAGCCAAGACTCATAACACTTGTGTCTTGGTGACTATGGTCGAGAGAGCAGTAGCAACTAAATACTAATGGCTGTTTCACTACAGTCACTACAGTCAAACATTATCATGTTGCTTTTCTCCATGTTTGCATCAGATTATACAAAATTTGTTAAGTCACAGAAGAACCCTTTTTTTACATTGCTGATTTTACACCTTTCTGTATTTTATAACAATTTTCTATAGTCCCATGTAATGCTCATCCAATGTAAATTACACTTTGTATATAGATTTATGTACTCAACATAATTTACTCCATGTGCCTTGAATGGATTATTGATTGAATAAATTAATGAATGAAATAAAGCTTTATATTTCAAAAACATTGAGGTCATTAAGAGATGTTGGGAAGTTATGGGATGGTATATAATGCCACATTTCCCATGTGATCAAAGTTTTATCCTGCTGTGAATTGAACCCCAGATCCCCATGGTGAGAGGAAAGTGATCTCGCGCCACTATGGCTCCCGACTGGTTCCTTGAGCAGTTCGAATGCGTTTTCACTGTAACGCTAGCTGATACGTTCTCCAATGCATATAAGATCTCTCGAAAAGCGGTGCAGGCAGCATCGGGTACCAACCCTCCGAGATGATGCCGACGGACTTGGCGATGGCCTTGGCTGTGATGGGGTGGTCGCCGGTCACCATGATGACCTTGATCCCCGCCGACCGGCACTTGGCCACGGCGTCCGGCACCGCGGCGCGGGGCGGGTCGATCATGGAGATGAGGCCGACGAACCGCAGGCCCTCGATGGGAAAGTTGGGGTTGTCCCCGTCAAAATCGAAACCTTTTGGGAACTGCTTGGCGGGGAGCACGAAGTCGCAAAAACCTGGGGAAACAAACATCAAGAATCTTATTCTTTCAATACGTAAAAAAGATAAAAGTTTAAATATTATGTTAATTTAATACAATTACTTTTAACTAAACCAAGAAATACTTCAACTCAATGGCATCTTAAAAAACAAACATTTTAAATTAACATAGAAAAATATTTTTAATGATTTCCTTTTTGCTTAATAAACATAAATAATGTTGCACATTATCCATACAATTAAATACAACTTTGATATTTTAAGAAGTTTCTTGTGTATGTAATAGGCATAATAATACTTTGGAATCTTCATGGTGCATAAGGCTGGACACTCAAACTCTAGCACCAACCGAACTTTCCCATTTCATTTGTCATATATAATCTATACCAAGTTAAACATATGTATGTAACTTTGACATCATCCGGGCCTGCGGCCCCTTTTGAGTCCGATATGTCAACGCCCAAACACTACCCACCCTCCATTCAAACCTCCCGCCTACCCGTGCGTACGTGTGCGTACGTGTGTGCTCGCCCGGCAAGAGGGCGCTGTCGAGTCAGTGCGCCGCACCCCTAAAACATAAGTAAATATAATTGTGTTGTTTTTATATTCCCTAAGTGCAACGTGACGGCAGATCGGCCGGGAGGGTTTTATGTACTTTTATTTTAAAATAATGTACAGTAGAACCCGTTTATAGTGAACCCGCCTATAATGAATTCCCGTTTATTGTGAATTTCCGTCTCGGTCCCGGCAAAATGATGTGAGGTTATGTATTAATTTATTGGATATAGCGCACAACTTTTGTCAATGTTGATACGTTTTCCCGTGTACCACGAACAAATTTTGCCGACATAATGCACATTTATCTCAAATATTTTCATTTAATTACAAGTTTTTTCACAAAACGTCTATTCTGGATCACATTGAAGTTTTTCTCCGCAATACGCTACTCGATTGTCCACTGTTCATATTATAAACAAGTCGTATTCGAGTGGCCTCGGTAGGCTACGTGTAGCCAAAGATGGTGATCAGTTTGGTGAAAATAAAAATGTTTTCCCTTCATAGTTAAAGAATGGGCGAAAGCGTGTACATTTAATATGTTATCAAAATTAAACATAAATTACCGCCACACAAATACGTATGTACATTATAGCAGCAAATTCAATATTTTTACGTTTAATTTTTTTCGTTCACGTTTCAGACATTTTGATCGAGTAAGGTTCGTAAGACTACCACTAGATAGAACTCTGTGGACTAAATTTTTCCATAGAAAGTGAGAAAATTTTGTTCCAGCTTTAGCAACTGCAATACAAAATGATACGTAGTGATCTTTGATGCGCCAAACTCGTTACTTTTCGTTTATTTACTTTTGACGGTAAAAAGAACTTCGTGTTATTAAGCTGCAAATGTGCTTCAATAAGAAATATGTACATAAAAAGGGATGAAAAACGCGGTAAAAAACATATGGCATTATCTGTGCGAGATAAACTGGACATTATTGAAAAGATAGACTCCAACCCCACTGTCCCGCACGTGTTAATAGCAAAGGAACTGGGAATTGCAGCATCCACATTAAGTACAATATTAAACAAGCTGAACAATCTTCTTTCTCAAGCTGTGAATACGTCACAGAGTATTAAACGCCTGAAAAATGGAAAATACGCCGATGTCGAAGAACCATTAATATAAAGTTTGTACATGTGTAGTGCATTAAAAATATCTGCATTTGCTAATAAAACTGTTACTTTGAGTATTTTCATTCGTTCTTTTCTTGGCTTAGGCCAATGTGTAGTTAAGATTTTGCTTTTGAGTATGTATTGTCAATACAAAAGTTTTCCCAGATATAAAGTTTCCCCTCTATAGTGAACATATAAACTACTCCCTTCAGATTCGTTATAACAGGGTTCTACTGTATTAAAATATCATAGCGTTTCCGGACATTCCCGAGGAAACCCGAAGCCAGACAATAATTAAATGTTCATTTTATTAAATTATAATATGTATTATTCTTTTCAAGTATTCATAAATTGTCACATAATTTTTAATTCATTCTTGTCATGTTAATTTAGTTTCCCGTGGCACGAATTCGCAAATATGTATCTTTAACGGCAATTGTTTCGGCGACAGGACGCCATGTTAGTCGAGCGAGCCATGATCTCATCCCAGTCCGCCGCCATCAATGACCGAGAGTAGACGCTTCAGCACTCCGGGGACCTCACCGTTTGTTTCACCGCCAAGTACTAATTCTGTTTCAATTTATTTCCGTATAAATCGTTTTCTTTTCGTTCTCGGAGTTCCTCTCGGTCGGGGGACTGTATAACTAATTGTCTTACGACCAGCAACAGTCTTTTCTCTTTTGAACTACGTAATGTAAGATGTGACCACGTGGAGGACTTCACACCTAAACCGATTTGTGCCGCCGGCGTTTTAAACAGTTTCAATCGTGTAAGTTGCATTCGCCGAATAAATCAGGTGTGTAAATCAAATGTATTATTTTCTTATTTAAATCTGTTTAACCACGTGGAGTGTGACGGCGTGTGGGACACCTGAGAGCCCACTGCGTAAATAATAGCGTGCCAGACGCTGAGAGCGGGCAGGGATTCGTGCTAGGTGTATTCAGGGGGAAATTAAAATCACGCCTCACATGGGCGACGTCACGACCCTGAGAAAGAGTCTCACATCGGTCCGTGCACATGGCACGGTGGCGCCCATAAAACCCGAGCAAGCAGTAAAATTCAGTCAGTAAATATCAGAGACTACGGCCCCCGTATCAACATGAACTGAACTATTTTTCTGTGAAATATTAATTCACGCTGATACGTGGTGATAACGGCCGCCTGTGACGATTCCCTCGCTCTAACGCTGACTTACATCACGCCTCGGTGCTACGCAGTGTCTCAGCATGGCTGGCTTGCCTCCCACTGGTCCCACCAACCAGCAGCGGAGAGGGATGTGAAAATGCCACTCTTATAAGCGCCTCCACCATGCTGTACTGTCTAGCCAGTGCATGTGTAGATAACTTTAGGATTTGTTGCATGAATTTCATAAAGCTTCAACTAAAGCTGTGTTCAAATGAGTGAGGAGTGAATTTTGTGTGATTATCTTTGCCAACCAGTTAGTTCCTTAATGATATCAGCCATACACAAACTGGATAAAAAAAATCAATTTTTGGGGGATAATGAGAAGGTAAGCTGAAACATGCTTATGTTTAAAAAATGTTAGAATTTATGATAGTTTAAGAATCTTAATTTGTATGTAATAGGGACATTAGCCAGGGTTATATGTTCATTGTAAATTTAAGCTCAAAAATTTTTATTTTTATTTTTTACCTATGCTTTTTGAGGTTTTATATTTGTTAAAAATTTAAGCCAGAAAATTTACTTTTCAAAATCTCACAGGACAAAAATTTAGTATCATACATTAAATACAATTCAATGTATGGTTTGGTCCCCAAATAAAGAATACTTTTGGTTTCATTGTTTATGAGAATAATTTTACTATTAAGCCCCTATAAATGATTTTTTTTTACTGATATATTCTAATTTTAACAAAAGAATAAGCTGATTTTATAAGCATTATTCGCCCCTAATACCTGCCTCTTCCTCCCTCTTCCTCATACATCGTCCCAGTGGCAGATCCAGGATTTTGGTTTGGGAGGGGCTTAACCCAGCTGAGGCTAGGCTTTATCAAGGCAAACACTAAAACAATAGTGGACCCAGATGCTTTTGGAGGGGGCTTGAGCCCCTTAGCCCCCACTCTGGATCCGCTACTGCATGGTCCTCCTCGTCAAGCTGGCATGCATGGTCCTCATTTCACTAAAGAAAATTAAATGAAATAGTAGGTATTCTGAACACTGCCTTTTTTTTTTAAAGGAGTTTCTTGTGCTGAAGAAGGTATAACGAAAGGTCTAAAATTTTATAACATTAAATAATCCAGTACCAATTGAGCCGTTCACTTTCAGGATTTTTTTGGGTGGATTGCGGCTGTAGACCTTGGCCATCCGTTTGTGCTTCTGTGCTACCGGCGTTTCAAGTTTACTCAGAGCTTAGCCTCACTGTACAGTACAAATTTTCCTGTTTTCTAGTCAGATACATTTCACATTTTGGATTCCCGTTAAAAGTACATTGATAATCCAGTTTTGGGTTGCCAGAATAAAGACCTTTTTTTGCTGTATTGAAGGCCAAATTCGTTTTTAAAACAGGAGATTTTATTATTGCTTTGAGATTTTATTATTGTTTTTTTATGAACTCTAATTATTCATAAAGATAAAACCATTTTAAATAAATGACACTTGCTTGTTCAGTGATGCTTACTTCACCAAAACAGTGTCATTTTAACTGATACATGATGCACTTTCACAATATAGTAATAAGCATGTTAAACTACTGGGAACAATAAAAATAAATCAACACATGTGTGTTTGAAAAATGTACCAATGTCACCATGAAAAATTAGTTACTAACAGTTGCCATATAAAAAAAGCAAATAATTTTCCAATCTATTTAGTACATACATTTTGGTATTAGCACCATGCTAAATAATTTACATTATTGGCTTTAATATATTAAAAGATTATGTTTTTGTAATACCAGTTGGGTTTTGAGTAAATATGCTAATTAATTTCATTAATTTTGTTGCATTTCAGTGGGATATGGTGTATTCCGGGGCGCAACAACAGGGGGGGGAAGGGTATTTTGCCCCCCCCCCCCTCTGAAACCTTGAAGTGGGGGCAAACGGGGGCAAAGAAAGTGCTGTGTAATCAATTTTTAGATAATAAAACTGCTTAAATAGCACCCATTTTCCACCTTGAAATACTAATTTTCCCGGGGGAGGACCCCCGGACCCCCCTCTTCAATAGGGGGGATCATTGATTCTTTATAAAAAGGTATATTGCCCCCCCTTTGGAAATTTAGTTGTTGCGCCCTTGGGTGTATTAACTTGTATTTTGGTGTTAAATGGCGTATTGGTTTGCTTTTCTATATTATTTTGGTTTTATCACAATTCACCATGTGATATCGTCCCTAGTCATCAGCAATACTGGTCAGGAATAGGACAGTTGCAGTTCAACCACTCCCGTCAGGACGTACCCAGTACGCGCTCGCCCATGCCTCCCAGCTCCAAGTAGGCGTCGTTGAACGCCTCTTTCCTCTCCTCGTCGAGCGCCTCGTCCTTGCCGTTGATGAAGATGGTGCTGCAGCGCTCCAAGATGCGCTCGGGCGCGCCCTTCATCACCAGCAGGTAGCCGCCCTCGCTCTCGTGCACCGACACCTGGTACTTGTTCACCGAGTTGAACGGCACCTCGCACACCTTCTGGTGTTTCGCCCGTATGCCCCTCACGTCGCCCAGCGCCAGCTCCATGCACTTCAGCAGCGCCGTTTCCGACGCGTCGCCGATCACCTCCCTGGAACATTCACGCCGTGCCAGTGGCATAGGTGCGAGCATTTTAAAAAAAATTTATTCTTCTGAAAGTGTGAACCTCCTTCCAAGACAAAAAGACCACTCCTGTAAAGAAGTGTAATAACTTATCATCTTCCCAATAAAGGCTAAGTTATTTTCGCCCTTTTTTTTTTTTAGAAATTTTCCCGTTTTATATGTGTAAATAATTTTTACTTGCCAAATTTAGCCATGCAAAATGAGCTTCTTTTTAAAAAGTTTCCAGGGTTAATAAGTTCATGTAATCTTCACTTGGGTAGTTCTGCCATAATAATTTAGCTCTTTTCAGAAGGTTTCCTGCTTAATATTTCTACTTGTTTTAAGTATTCAAGACTCTTGAGAAAATATTTTTAGCACTTTACTGCACAAAAGTATTTGTAACTACAACCAAATCCCACTAATCCGGACAAGATGGGACCAGACCCCATCAGGATCACCGTAAGTCGGGATTAAACGTAATTTGCCTTAAAATGCACGTAATACAATTTTTAGATGGGTAAAACTATAAAAATGAATTTTTTTCCCCTTTGTAAATAAAACTTTTCCTACAGCTTAATTTTATTTTAAATACTACTGTATACGTTGACCTAAGATTTCAACCTACGAACTGATGTTTGATTAACAAAAACCAATCTTTGTAATTAAAATCCAGAATTTTTTGATTGTACAGTTAAAAAAAAATTAGTTACTCCAGCTTTTTTTAATCCCTATGGATTAATTAGATATCCAGACGAACGTGGTCTGGATTAGCGGGAATATACTGTAAATAGTATCTTGAAAATTCAAGATAGCAGAGATAATTTAACAAAACACATAACACCGGCAGTGAGTAACACACATTTATACCTCTTCAACACTGGCAGATGTTCCTGCTCTTGCTTGAACACCGCCCTGTTGCACAGAGCTGCGATTCGTGCCAGGGCCTTGAACCCCGGACCGGACTTGTCGTACTGAATACCTGCACAAGATAATGTACATGTTATCAGAATACCTGTTCCTCATACACATTCGAATCCTCATCTTTAGTCTTTATTTACGACCCCGATGTCAACAAGGCGTAAAGCAGTAATAATTAAGACACCAGTTTTTATGGTTTTATTTTTAGGATAATTTAGTTATCAGAGTTACAAGAGATTTCTGTGTTGTTGTTTTTTATGAACTCTGTTTAGTCATAAAGATAGCATTATTTTCAAAAAAAAAATACATTTACTTGTTCATTGATTATTACTTTACAAAAAAAAAAGTGTCATTTTGACTTATACAGGATGCAACTTTAACAATATAATAAATTGTAATAAGCATGTCTAACTACCGGGAACAATAAAAATGAATCCGCAAGTATACGTGCAAATGTAAAATGTTCCAATGTTTTAATGTGAATATTAGTTAGGTAGGCCTACTAATAACAATTGCAGCATCAAAAAGAGCAAAATATTTCCAATCTACATAGCACATAACATTTTGGTACTAACTCCATGCTAAACAATTTAAATTCATTGAATTTAATATATTTAAATATTTCATTTTTGTGAGCTGAATTTTGTTTAGAATAAATAATTTAATGAAAAATTTAATAAATAATGTAATGGATTTTTGTTGCATTTCTGTGTTTTTTTAGTGTATTTACTCAGGGCTGGTACAAGGTAAATTGGCGCCCTAGGCGAAAAACCTTAAACACCCCCCCCCCCCCCCCCCCAACCAGAAAGGAAACCCCAAAAAAAATTTCCTTGCCTCAAAATACATCACGTAAGCCTAAGATTTTTTCAACAATCAAATGTAAGCAGGCTTTTTTTTTTTTTTTTTTTTTAACTTTTTTAACTTATTACAAATCATAAACAGGTCACCGTGGACTTTAAATAATTACTTATATCAATATACAATATTATATCAATATCAATATTATATCAATATAGTTTCAATAATCATTATAAACATATTATATGAGCTGTTATGTGTTGTGCTGCGCCGCCCCCAGCTACTTGGCGCCCTAGGCGGTTGCCTAGTTCGCCTATATGGACGTGCCGGCCCTGTATTTACTTGCATTTTGTTGTTATATGGTGTTTTGACATACTTATCTGTGTTATTTCTGTTATATGGCAATTCACCATATAATTTTGTCCTTAGTAATAATTTATCCATCTATGTGGAAATCTTTGTCCTAAATGAAATACATAGGTAGTAGGTACTAAAAGTGATTTCACACACCATATGACAAGGTTCTTTCTCAGTTTTGGAAGTAACAAGTACCTATGGTGATAAGGGTTTTGAAAGCACAGTAAATGTGTTTGCCATTCTGAAACTAACAGCAAAGTGCACTCAGCCTACTGAACATACACACTGCACATTGTTTTTCTGTAGGGACAGTTCCAATAACATGATTTTCAGAAAAGTACCCCAACTATGTTTCCTTTTTCAAAATGAAATATCAATAACATATAATAGTTATAAGTACAACCCAAATTAAATATGATTATACAAGAGAGATGTTTTTAAATAAAAAAAAAGGAATGTGAAGCTATTAGCTGGATTAATATATTGCAAACAGGCCCTTCTAAAAACCATCACTCAATAATCAATATAGTATGTAGAAAGATTTTGAAAGCAGAATATTACTAAGTAAAAATCAGTTTATATGTTTCCTTTTTGTCATACATTTAGTTTAAGAACCTCCTTAAAATTGTTTTTCTAGTTATCTGCCCCGGGCAAGATATGCCCATGCAAACACTCAAGGTTAATATATTGAAAATAAAACACCTTACATAAAATACAAACCTTGATGCATTAACTTTTAGCTGATGAAATAAAACCAAATTATAGTAATCATTTTAAAAATAATAAAGGTTTTCTCTATTTTTGTTGATTTATTATACCACTTAAACAAAAAGATATAATCCACAGGAGGAGATAAATTTGAGCCGACCTGTAGACATGGTTTATTGAAACAAATGCATTACGAGAAATATACATAAGTATTCCTTCTTTTGATTAATGCATAAACATGTCACAACAGATGATAATATGAATACTTATGCATATATATGCACATTAGTGTGCAAAACATACACTGTTGCTGGTTAAACCGTATGTCATAATAAACCTCATTAACGGGAAAAAAATAATATGAATATTGCAAACACACAGTAAACAAGCCAAAATCAGCCATACAATTTTTCTTGCTTTCTCCGTTTGCTCATTCATATTTTCTGTCTGTTATTGAGGTTCCTTATGACGTACAGTGTAATAAGCAATAGTGTCTGTCCAAAAAACCATCTTGAATCAGAACTGTGGTAAAACAGCCTTTTAGGTAACTGTAATTTTTCTACATTTGAGTCCATAACACCTCCCCTTTCCCCCCCTCATACCAATGTGAAGCTGAGTCTGCCCCTGCCTGCTACTCGGGTAAATTTCGCTGCGGCCAGCAGGGGCCACGCCCCGACAAATCTCACCCGACTGGTCCTCCGTGGTGTCGGCCTCTATGATCTGGCCGTCGAACCACATGTGCGCCACCGTCATGCGGTTCTGCGTGAGCGTGCCCGTCTTGTCGGAGCAGATGGTCGACGTGGAGCCCAGCGTCTCGACGGCCTCCAGGTTCTTCACCAGGCAGTTCTTGGAGGCCATGCGCTTGGCCGTCAGCGTCAGGCACACCGTCACCGTCGCCAGGAGGCCCTCCGGGACGTTCGCGACGATGATGCCTGCGCGGCACGGCAACAAAACATCAGCACTGTCTCGTTCGTGCTTCCGCTACCCACCTTCGTTAGAGATTCTTTCCGGCCACTTCATCTCCACTACCAAAACATCAAATATTTGCGAAATAAATTTTAAAAATAACCAGCCCTGGGAACATGCTGTTATGCAGGGACGTAACTAGATTAGTTTCCACCCGAGGCGAGATAATATCTTTGCGCCCCCTTTGTTTTTCAAACCAACCAAATCAAAGCATTTCCCGACAACACCTCATATCACTACGACATTTTAATTCCACTGTTCCAAATATGTCTGATTCAACTTAGATGGTAAAAAATATTTTTGCAGTCATTTCATTTTCAATACATCTTAAGTTGGACAGTACGCAAAAAAAATATCAGTTTTGAAATACTTTATGTATCTTTTAACACAAATAATTCAGTTAATCTGCCTTCCAGCATATTTTTTTTAGTACCAACACTATGATATTCAAGTAAATATCTATGTTAAAAATTAAACTGCAGGTTTCCCACCCCCGCAAATGCTGCGCCCATCTGCCTCCTCTAATTATATCCCAGCTGTTCTGCAGTATTGTTAAGTCCCGGTGCAGGGTTGAAGAC
This sequence comes from Bacillus rossius redtenbacheri, assembly GCF_032445375.1. NCBI lineage: Eukaryota > Metazoa > Arthropoda > Insecta > Phasmatodea > Bacillidae > Bacillus > Bacillus rossius. The sequence continues at coordinate 334,874,017 of NC_086330.1, read as the reverse complement.
GACAGATGGGAGAGGCGGCTGTGGCGGGACTCACCGATGAGGAACACCACGGCGTCCAGCCAGTGGTAGCCCAGGATGAAGGCGATGATGAAGAACACCACGCCGAGGAACACGGCCACGCCGGTGATGATCTTGATGAAGTGGTGCAGCTCCTTGGCGATGGGCGTGTCCCCGGCCTCCAGGCTGGACACCAGCCCCGCGATGCGTCCCATGGCCGTGTGGTCGCCGCACGCCACCACTATGCCCCTGGCGGTCCCTGCGCACGACACGTCACTCCATGACAATGTGTAGAGATCCAGAGATTTTTCAACATTCGATTGGTGTACGCTCAGATTTAGAGCCTTATGTTTTTTCTCTGCCAAAATATGCTTTTGCATCGGCTGATTTCTTAGTGAGAACCGTTTTGCTTTTATCTTGGATCTGATTTGGTAGAACTCATGCTTGGTTGTGGTACTCTGATCGCTAGGAGCAGACTAAGGGTTCCCTAGACCTCTTGATGAGTCAACGCAGTGAGTGGCAATACAACACCAGTTACTAGCCTAGTCAGCTAGAAGAGGTTGGATAGGCCTCCAACGAACCACGGGTTCACCGAGTGACTGAGGGGTCCCAAGTGTGATGTGGTAGACCGGGGTATGCGCCAGCAGTGCTGATGAAGTCTATAGGGCTAAGGAAACAGCCGAATGTCTAGTTAGCCAAGTGAGGTGGGAGGCCGAGGTAATGGCCAAGCTGGAATGGGTAGCCTCAGCCTCTAGTCATACCCAGAACTCTTAACACCTCTCCCGATTTGCGTATACGGCATATCCGTATCCACGCCCATGGGGTACCCAGGGCGGAAGGGCCTTACAGCTAGGAACGCCGGGTTAACAAATAAAAGGGGGAGCAATCCTTTAGACAGTCTATGTAAATGAGAACTTGGTGAGCTAGGCCGGAGAATCCTCATCCATCTCTTAAGATGCTGGAAAATAGTATCTAGTGGGGCGGAAAAACCCTCTCACGGGCAAGACAGATGGTTCGGAAGCTTTACCGGGAGGGGGGGGGGAGCTCAGCACTGTCCCAAAGGCCTTGGTTCCCGTGAAGCACCTATGGTGTAATGGTAACGGCTAGTCTGAGTGAGGCTTCAGCTGTGAAAACGGAATCCATCGTGCTTGAAATACTGCTGTAAGCTCGGGGCACCAGAGCCGGTGGAGTATCCGAGGGGCTGGCCCTACAGGACTAGTTCCCGAGGTGTCTCCTGATCCCTACCGTGGAGTTATCCTTCTAACTCACGGGCTAACAGACTGTATTAACCCTTCAAGTGCATGAAAAAATCCAGGCAGTTTTCTGTAAGGAAAAAATACTATATATATGGTCTGGACTTTTAATTTGTCGGATATTACAAATGACAAACAAATTTATTTGAGATTCATTGTAACACTTTATTGATACTGCTACACTTGTTGATGCTGGGATTCCCTGATGAAGTTTTCTCTACGGGCCCAGGTCACACGGTGAGGACTGCACAGGCAGCTGGTGTCTCAGATTGGTTAGAGCACGCCCGGAGGTGCTCCCACCCCATTGAGGGATGCATGTACATTGGCCAGATCACAGACTCTCTGGGTTGTCTGAGGAGTCCCAGAAATGTGATAAAGATTTGGTTAGGCACCTTTTGATACTCTGCGGAAGGGGATTCCTATGAGTCAACCACAGGTTAACCGAATGGTTGAGGGGAGCTAAAATGGGTAAAATGTGTCCTTTTAGAATATTTTTAGGCACGAAACACCTGGTACAGGTTCTTGTTAACACTTAAGGAACTTAAATTATTCCTTGATCTTCAGTTCTCCGCTGTATAATGTTATGGTTACCACTCACATCTGATAGCTGACCTATGCACTACAAGAAGACTGCGCGCCTCCAGAGCCTTGCGCTTAGAGGCGATACCGCGCTATAAAAACCAGCTAGCATCGCATCATTAACACAAATACACCCCTGATTATGCAACCCCCTTAACATCTCGTCGACTTCTGGGTGTTAAGAGCAATGAGAATGGAGTACTTAAGGGTAATGCCTGGTTGAGAGAAAAGGGAGAATCCCCTGAAAAGATACACCCATGGCAAAGTCCATTACATTTCAAGCATGCTAACATCTGAGAATGGAACCAAGGTCAAATTAAGTGGGAGACCAATGATCTGGCCACTCAACCCCCTGGACCCTGTTGCCAAACAAGTGTCGTCTATGACTGCAGCAACCATTAGATTAGCATTGATGGGTCAGACATGCGATACTTTTCATTTTGGAAGTAATGGTAAATGTTTGTGTCATCTGCACCAAGCTGATTCATGCTCGCAAGTTTTCTAATCACATAAACTCTATTGTTTATGATAGTAAATTCAATTTTTTCGCTACTTATAAACTACATTGAACTAAGAAAATTCACCGAAATGATTGAGAAAAAAATTACTGTGCCAACTAAATCAATTCTAATGAATTAACCTATAGTACAGTTGGTGGAAAATTTGAGAAAAGTATTAAAGTAGGGGCGTACGCAAAGGGGAGACAGAGGAGGATATATTCCCCCACCCGAAAAACCAAAAAAATCTAATACTAGTACACACAAATGGAAATTTGAAAGCAAATAGTGGGAAAAGTAGTTATTTTCCCGCCGAAATGTAATTATGCATACGTTCTTATCAAAAAGTCTTTCAAAACTTTAGTATTTGCATTAGTTTTTGTCAAACATCAATTCATACAAGCAAATTTCAAATCTTAAATCATTTTAAAGTTTTGTCATGGTGCACACATTTCCAAGGTTGTTAATATGAAATAAACAATTCTATTAGATTAACTCTTAGTTTATAAAAAAATCAAATACCTTCAACTGCGTTTGTTGAAAAGAAGGCAATGTTTTTAGTTTCGAGTGGGTTGTGGTGGGTGCACTCTGGACTTCTGCTTTGAGGTTCCGATTCTCCAGTCAGAGACGAGTTGTCGACTTTGAACATGTTGGCTTCAATGATTCGGATGTCTGCTGGGATGCGATCACCACCTTTCACTTCCACTAAGTCACCAATCACCAGGTCTTCCGCTTTCATAGACAATTTCTCACCGTCACGCACCACTGTAGCGAACTGTAGGAACATTTCAGCCCAATAAACAGTCATTATTTTAACATCAGCTATGATATCAAATACAACACAATTTAATTATAATTAATTATTTTACTAACATTTTATGCGTGGTGTACAAAATAAATTACCACCATTCGCATTGATCGAATTCACTATACATGTCCTCACCATGCCTAATCTTTTCATGTGTTTCCTAATATTCTTTAATATGTTATCTAGCTGTAACCCAGATATATTCACAATACTCTAAAAATGACTGCCTGAAAAACGAACACATGATGTCCAAAAGTAATATTTGACAGGGCTTTAAATATTTTATAGTAAAAAAATTTATGATAAGTGAAAGTGTAATTCATCTCTATAATATGGCTGCCTCATAACATAATGATTCACTTTTTGTACAGTTTGGACGAACAATTCTACATGCTCATAAAACTAGTGTTGAGTTGATTCTAATTAATGAATCAGCATATTTCATAGATTAAAATTGAATAGGAATTTTCAAAATTCAATGGTTCTGAAACCGAAGCTAATCAGTTTTTTCCCTACAACAAATCCTTGAAATAGAAAGTAATGTTATATTTTAATCTGGGTATCACAGTAATCTCTTCATGACCTTGACTAAGATTTAAGTCCGATAAATTAGGCGTTTTCCTATTAATCTGGGATTATTAGCACATTTTACGATTATTCTAGAATTTACTTATTTGCATTTTGTTTTCTAAAAAATTCAAAGATTTCACTAAAAGTATTGAAAGTAGTATGTGAATGACGGACCTGGCCCAGGCGCCAGGCGCGTGGTGGTGGTGTCGGAGTCCGCCATCTTGGATTGTGACGTCACGGCGGCAAAAATTCCTCAAAATTCCTCAAAAATGCCTCAAAATGACTCAAAATTTCCCGTTTTAAGAAAAAATTTCCCGTTTTCGAGGGAAAAATTCCAGTTTCGAGGGAAAATTTCCCGTTTTAGTCCTTAAAAATCCCAACGGCTAGAAATGTCCTGATAGAGGCTTAAGCATCCTTAACTCAAGCCTCAGTTAAGCCTCTATCAGGATGTGACCTTGACCTTTGACCTTGACCCCGACGGCCATCTTGGATCCACCATCTTGGATGACATCATTTCGTTTTCTCGAACATTCCGGCATTGTGTTATCGGCCATTTTGAATTATGACGTCACCGTTGCAATTTCCGTTACGGCCGCCATCTTTAAATTTATTATCCGATTTTAATGAAAAAATATTTTAAAATTATAAAAAAATTAAATAAAATTTTTTTTAATAACATATTTAAAAAACAAACATTTACAACACGGAGCTCGGAGTCCTCGGTTCGAACCCAACGAGTGCAAAAAAATAAAAATGGCGACCGATCCTTCCCTCGTGGTGAACGCAGGCATACTGACTCCCTCCACTTTTTTTCAAAGCATATATATCGTCAGGTAGTATGACGTCATGTCCGCCATCTTGCCCTCGTCTGCTGGAAGCCATCATCAGTGTATCGTCGGCGAGAGTGCGCTGACGCCATGTTAGTTTAATTCTTATCCGCTAGAGTGCAGTAATCATTTATTATTGCTGTGACACCCGACATCTTGTCATTTGGCCGCCATCTTGAAAATCCGTAATTATTTAGCTAGAAATTCGGGAAAAATTCCAAAATTCATTAAATAAATTTGTAATCTATATACTGATTGATTAGGTCGACTAAGGTCCTTGGTACGATCTAGGACGATGCAAAAAAATTAAATATAACATCAATTTAACATAATAGTAACAGGTTCGAGGAATGAAACACCACAAGTTCTTTTACAAACATAATATTTATTACATAATTTCTATTCTACTACAGGATCATTTGCGAAAGCCAGCAATCTTATAATCATTTAGTTCCGCAGCGGTGTGAAATGACTAATTCTTAGCTCAAATCGGTTTATACTAGACAGAGTCCAGCCAGAACCTTTACAGACATAGTCAACCTCTTCTTGACAGAGTTTCTGGATACCGTTTTTAACAGTTTGCTTCACATCGTTAGAACTGTAAATTACTGCAGCCGATGTCTTGAATGCACACTTCTTCACTTTGTCATCGAACGGATATGGCTTTCCATATATACAGTCCAACCACAAGTTATATTTCAAAGGTCCGTTTGTTGCTACATCATCAGTAAGCTGATTGATTATGTCCTCTCTGATATCATCAAGAAAATTACAAATGTCTTTCGACTCACCTAACGTATTTAAATAATAGTAGTCCTTCAATGTTCCACGAAATGCAGACTGCGCCAAGTAGAAGCCATTATCGTTCACTTGTAATGCGCCGAACACAGTCTTAGGTTTATTTTCCTGTTCAGACGTCATACCAATCGGTTGCTGCACATCGGTTTTCTTGCTTGTACGCTCACGAGCCTTCAACCTAAACCGAGGAGTCGAAATTTCTGCAGGTAGTTCAGCAGTAGGCACACGGACTTCACCTTTACAGTTTTTCGCATGCCATCGCAAATTATCAATTCGAGTAAACCATTCATGACACTCATCACATCGAAACTTCATGCGAGATGGATTCTTCGTGCATTTGCTCCGCTCATGTCTTCGTGCATCATGAGCAAATGCGAACGACGTTTCACAGTAGCTGCAAGGATACCGTGGTGATGAAGACGAACCTTTCAGACCCGATCCAGATACTGACGTTGCCGCAGTTGCACCATCTCCAGGCATACTCTTATGAACATCAATGCATCGTTGTTGCGCTGAAACCTTTACTTTCTACCGAACAGAAGGACCTTTGCATGCCTTCATGTGCGTTTTCATATTATCTTTTCTGGCAAACTGCTTATGACATTTCTCACAATCAAACATTTTACGATATAGGTTCTTGGCACATTCTCTATTCTCATGTCGTCGAGCATTGCTGTTGTTTGAGAAAATCTTGTCGCAGTAACAGCACCGATGTTCGTTAGTTGTTGTCGATTCGGCATCCATTGAAGTCTCCATTGATGACGAACCAGCGTTCGTCGAGTTTCCCTGTGCAGCCAGCACTAGTAGCATTAAAGTCTCTTCTTCTGGCGGTACCACGTCTGTTGAAGTCTCCTCCAGTGTTGACATCGACGTTGCCAACGGAATCTGCTCCACCATCGTCGACGCTGACGTCATGGTTCCCGCAGTCGATGGTACAACCTCCATCGAGTTCGTCGTTAAAGTCGGTAAAGATGCCATCGAGTTCGCAAGAACAGGTAATTACGTGATTAATGCACCAGATGAAACAAACTAGGTGATCCTTACACCGACGACGTCAGTAACAAACTGAGCGTCCTGTTGTCTAGGACTCGCTTATATACATGCACCGTATGGAATAATACGCTAGTCAAATCAAGAACCATTTACAATAATACTAGAGTCAAAACAACATTAAAAATAGAAGAACCATCAACGAAAATACAGCACATTTGGAAGCACCGGCAACGAAAAGGCAGCACATTTGGAAGCACCGACAACGAAACGGCAGCACATTTGGAAGCACCGACAGCGAAAAGGCAGCACATTTGGAAGCACCGACAACGAAAAGGCAGCACATTTGGAAGCACCGACAACGATAAGGCAGCACATTTGGAAGCACCGACAACGAAAAGGCAGCACATTTTGGACGCACCGACAACGAAAAGGCAGCACATTTGGAAGCACCGACAACGAAAAGGCAGCACATTTGGAAGCACCGACTACGAAAAGGCAGCACATTTGGAAGCACCGACAACGATAAGGCAGCACATTTGGAAGCACCGACAACGAAAAGGCAGCACATTTGGCAGCACCGACTACGAAAAGGCAGCACATTTGGAAGCACCGACAACGAAACGGCAGCACATTTGGAAGCACCGACAACGAAAAGGCAGCACATTTGGAAGCACCGACAACGAAAAGGCAGCACATTTGGAAGCACCGACAACGAAACGGCAGCACATTTGGAAGCACCGACAACGAAAAGGCAGCACATTTGGAAGCACCGACAACGAAAAGGCAGCACATTTGGAAGCACCGACAACGAAAAGGCAGCACATTTTGGACGCACCGACAACGAAAAGGCAGCACATTTGGAAGCACCGACAACGAAAAGGCAGCACATTTTGGACGCACCGACAACGAAAAGGTGGCACATTTGGAAGCACCGACTACGAAAAGGCAGCACATTTGGAAGCACCGACTACGAAAAGGCAGCACATTTGGAAGCACCGACAACGAAAAGGCAGCACATTTGGAAGCACCGACAACGAAAAGGCAGCACATTTGGCAGCACCGACTACGAAAAGGCAGCACATTTGGCAGCACCGACAACGAAAAGGCAGCACATTTGGAAGCACCGACAACGAAAAGGCAGCACATTTGGAAGCACCGACAACGAAAAGGCAGCACATTTGGAAGCACCGACAACGAAAAGGCAGCACATTTGGAAGCACCATCATCGAAAAGGCAGCACATTTGGAAGCTCCATCAACAAAAAAAGGCTAAAAGGAATCACAAGTTACGAGATCTAAGTCTTAGTTAGAAATCAGAATACAAAAATAAAAACATTAAATTCTTATAATTTAAATTATTTATTTTATTGCTTTACATTATACAAATGCAAGTAAAAAAAGCCATTATTGTATGTAGCCAGCATTCCTCAGTTCCTTGAGTATGATGGATATTTCTTTGATGCACGAATAGTTTCCTGCACAAAGCGAACCATGTAGAAGTCTTAGCCGGTCAACCAATATGTTTGGATCTTTCCATGAAGTATAATCATTCTCTTCTACCACCATCTTCCTTGCACCTTTATAATAAATATTATGATCTCTGATGTCTTCCGTTTTACCACCAACCTCAGGGTAACTTTCATGTTTGAGATGGTGATCATCACAAGCTTGATCAGATTTATTTAATATATCACGTCGTTTCCATCGTTTCGGTCTCAGGACACCGCCACATTCTTCGATCTTGGCAGCTTTAGGTGCTTCATCATAGTCTATGTCTTTGTCAACAGCCTCAGAGTCACTGTAACAATCACCGTAGAAGGAATCGTCTTCACCCAATTTACCGTAATAATTCGATGTTGATGATGTTGAAGTGTCTTCATCGTCTTCATGCTTCCTTTTTAGGAGTCCATCATTTTTACAAAGTAGGAAAGATCTACTTGAATTCGGCTGGAATATATTCTCACTTTTCACGTTAAGGATTCTTCCATTGTCTTCATTCTTCCGTAAATCATCAACCTTCTTCAATTTAAGTTCTTTGTCGAGATCGGAAGAGCCAAGAAAATTATTGTCGTAATGCAGATCACTCTTCCTTAGGCTAGTAGATTCATCGTTGTCCTCTAGCTTGTACGCAGGCTTGGCGCTACAAGTTCTGCCATGTCTTTTTAGGCTCTCTCTCCGCGTAAACGACTTGCTACATCGAACACAACTTATCATATTGCGCAGTGGATTTTTAACACAGTCATTCTTCTCGTGTTGTCTTTTATTCTTTCTCAAGATAAACTCTTTACTGCAAAACTTACACCTATGTTCTTTCGATACAGCGTCAGATCCCAAACCGGAATTCATATTAGTTACTGAGACTAATGCCAGATACCAATTGAGTGTTTTAAATTAGATTCAATACTTAAATAGAAATTTTTTCATATTTCATCAGCGAGAATTAATATATCTCATGCAAAAGTACTTTATGCATGTAGTTCTGCTTTTCAACAACATATGTCGCCACATGTTGCTTGCAGGTAAATAATATTTAGTTCTTTTATGCGGGATGCGGGATGCTCACTAACGATCGCAAAAGAAGGATGGCTTCGCTAGACTCCAAGGAAAAGGAAGTTCGTCTTGCATGTTGGTGCTCCACAGATGTCTCATGGCGTAATATTAATTTGACTGAGTAATGATATTTGTTAATTCCACCTGATAAAAATATTGCAAGTTTTGATTTAGTAGCAGAAATTATCGAATTAAATGTAACTCCAAATAAAATTACATGTCTCATTAGACCAAAAAAAATCCATGCAGAGAGCGGTTTCTCAGAATAGTCAGAAACACTTGAAGAAACCACAGGAATGATTGCAAGAACACGGGAAAAACCATCAAAATATTGTCAAGAATAATCAGGAGCACACTGAGAAAACCACCATAATATTAACAATAATAATCGGAAGCACACGGAGAAAACCATCATAATATTGACCAGATTAATCGGAAGCACACAGAGAAAACCACCACATGTTTTCTTTGATATCATAAAATTACAAGAAAAAATATTTTAAAATAAAAATAAATTAATAAAAAAATAAAAAAATAAAAAAAATGCATAAACAGTTTCTGCTAGCTTGTACAAGAACTCTATCTTTGCTCAACAATGATAAGTTTACAAGCTAGCAGAAACTGTTCATGTATTTTTTTAATTTTTTTTATTTTTTTATTAATTTATTTTTATTTTAAAATATTTTTTCTTGTAATTTTATGATATCAAAGAAAACATGTGGTGGTTTTCTCTGTGTGCTTCCGATTAATCTGGTCAATATTATGATGGTTTTCTCCGTGTGCTTCCGATTATTATTGTTAATATTATGGTGGTTTTCTCAGTGTGCTCCTGATTATTCTTGACAATATTTTGATGGTTTTTCCCGTGTTCTTGCAATAATTCCTGTGGTTTCTTCAAGTGTTTCTGACTATTCTGAGAAACCGCTCTCTGCATGGATTTTTTTTGGTCTAATGAGACATGTAATTTTATTTGGAGTTACATTTAATTCGATAATTTCTGCTACTAAATCAAAACTTGCAATATTTTTATCAGGTGGAATTAACAATTATCATTACTCAGTCAAATTAATATTACGCCATGAGACATCTGTGGAGCACCAACATGCAAGACGAACTTCCTTTTCCTTGGAGTCTAGCGAAGCCATCCTTCTTTTGCGATCGTTAGTGAGCATCCCGCATCCCGCATAAAAGAACTAAATATTATTTACCTGCAAGCAACATGTGGCGACATATGTTGTTGAAAAGCAGAACTACATGCATAAAGTACTTTTGCATGAGATATATTAATTCTCGCTGATGAAATATGAAAAAATTTCTATTTAAGTATTGAATCTAATTTAAAACACTCAATTGGTATCTGGCATTAGTCTCAGTAACTAATATGAATTCCGGTTTGGGATCTGACGCTGTATCGAAAGAACATAGGTGTAAGTTTTGCAGTAAAGAGTTTATCTTGAGAAAGAATAAAAGACAACACGAGAAGAATGACTGTGTTAAAAATCCACTGCGCAATATGATAAGTTGTGTACGATGTAGCAAGTCGTTTACGCGGAGAGAGAGCCTAAAAAGACATGGCAGAACTTGTAGCGCCAAGCCTGCGTACAAGCTAGAGGACAACGATGAATCTACTAGCCTAAGGAAGAGTGATCTGCATTACGACAATAATTTTCTTGGCTCTTCCGATCTCGACAAAGAACTTAAATTGAAGAAGGTTGATGATTTACGGAAGAATGAAGACAATGGAAGAATCCTTAACGTGAAAAGTGAGAATATATTCCAGCCGAATTCAAGTAGATCTTTCCTACTTTGTAAAAATGATGGACTCCTAAAAAGGAAGCATGAAGACGATGAAGACACTTCAACATCATCAACATCGAATTATTACGGTAAATTGGGTGAAGACGATTCCTTCTACGGTGATTGTTACAGTGACTCTGAGGCTGTTGACAAAGACATAGACTATGATGAAGCACCTAAAGCTGCCAAGATCGAAGAATGTGGCGGTGTCCTGAGACCGAAACGATGGAAACGACGTGATATATTAAATAAATCTGATCAAGCTTGTGATGATCACCATCTCAAACATGAAAGTTACCCTGAGGTTGGTGGTAAAACGGAAGACATCAGAGATCATAATATTTATTATAAAGGTGCAAGGAAGATGGTGGTAGAAGAGAATGATTATACTTCATGGAAAGATCCAAACATATTGGTTGACCGGCTAAGACTTCTACATGGTTCGCTTTGTGCAGGAAACTATTCGTGCATCAAAGAAATATCCATCATACTCAAGGAACTGAGGAATGCTGGCTACATACAATAATGGCTTTTTTTACTTGCATTTGTATAATGTAAAGCAATAAAATAAATAATTTAAATTATAAGAATTTAATGTTTTTATTTTTGTATTCTGATTTCTAACTAAGACTTAGATCTCGTAACTTGTGATTCCTTTTAGCCTTTTTTTGTTGATGGAGCTTCCAAATGTGCTGCCTTTTCGATGATGGTGCTTCCAAATGTGCTGCCTTTTCGTTGTCGGTGCTTCCAAATGTGCTGCCTTTTCGTTGTCGGTGCTTCCAAATGTGCTGCCTTTTCGTTGTCGGTGCTTCCAAATGTGCTGCCTTTTCGTTGTCGGTGCTGCCAAATGTGCTGCCTTTTCGTAGTCGGTGCTGCCAAATGTGCTGCCTTTTCGTTGTCGGTGCTTCCAAATGTGCTACCTTTTCGTTGTCGGTGCGTCCAAAATGTGCTGCCTTTTCGTTGTCGGTGCTTCCAAATGTGCTGCCTTTTCGTTGTCGGTGCGTCCAAAATGTGCTGCCTTTTCGTTGTCGGTGCTTCCAAATGTGCTGCCTTTTCGTTGTCGGTGCTTCCAAATGTGCTGCCTTTTCGTTGTCGGTGCTTCCAAATGTGCTGCCGTTTCGTTGTCGGTGCTTCCAAATGTGCTGCCTTTTCGTTGTCGGTGCTTCCAAATGTGCTGCCTTTTCGTTGTCGGTGCTTCCAAATGTGCTGCCGTTTCGTTGTCGGTGCTTCCAAATGTGCTGCCTTTTCGTAGTCGGTGCTGCCAAATGTGCTGCCTTTTCGTTGTCGGTGCTTCCAAATGTGCTGCCTAATCGTTGTCGGTGCTTCCAAATGTGCTGCCTTTTCGTAGTCGGTGCTTCCAAATGTGCTGCCTTTTCGTTGTCGGTGCTTCCAAATGTGCTTCCTTTTCGTTGTCGGTGCGTCCAAAATGTGCTGCCTTTTCGTTGTCGGTGCTTCCAAATGTGCTGCCTTATCGTTGTCGGTGCTTCCAAATGTGCTGCCTTTTCGTTGTCGGTGCTTCCAAATGTGCTGCCTTTTCGCTGTCGGTGCTTCCAAATGTGCTGCCGTTTCGTTGTCGGTGCTTCCAAATGTGCTGCCGTTTCGTTGCCGGTGCTTCCAAATGTGCTGTATTTTCGTTGATGGTTCTTCTATTTTTAATGTTGTTTTGACTCTAGTATTATTGTAAATGGTTCTTGATTTGACTAGCGTATTATTCCATACGGTGCATGTATATAAGCGAGTCCTAGACAACAGGACGCTCAGTTTGTTACTGACGTCGTCGGTGTAAGGATCACCTAGTTTGTTTCATCTGGTGCATTAATCACGTAATTACCTGTTCTTGCGAACTCGATGGCATCTTTACCGACTTTAACGACGAACTCGATGGAGGTTGTACCATCGACTGCGGGAACCATGACGTCAGCGTCGACGATGGTGGAGCAGATTCCGTTGGCAACGTCGATGTCAACACTGGAGGAGACTTCAACAGACGTGGTACCGCCAGCAGAAGAGACTTTAATGCTACTAGTGCTGGCTGCACAGGGAAACTCGACGAACGCTGGTTCGTCATCAATGGAGACTTCAATGGATGCCGAATCGACAACAACTAACGAACATCGGTGCTGTTACTGCGACAAGATTTTCTCAAACAACAGCAATGCTCGACGACATGAGAATAGAGAATGTGCCAAGAACCTATATCGTAAAATGTTTGATTGTGAGAAATGTCATAAGCAGTTTGCCAGAAAAGATAATATGAAAACGCACATGAAGGCATGCAAAGGTCCTTCTGTTCGGTAGAAAGTAAAGGTTTCAGCGCAACAACGATGCATTGATGTTCATAAGAGTATGCCTGGAGATGGTGCAACTGCGGCAACGTCAGTATCTGGATCGGGTCTGAAAGGTTCGTCTTCATCACCACGGTATCCTTGCAGCTACTGTGAAACGTCGTTCGCATTTGCTCATGATGCACGAAGACATGAGCGGAGCAAATGCACGAAGAATCCATCTCGCATGAAGTTTCGATGTGATGAGTGTCATGAATGGTTTACTCGAATTGATAATTTGCGATGGCATGCGAAAAACTGTAAAGGTGAAGTCCGTGTGCCTACTGCTGAACTACCTGCAGAAATTTCGACTCCTCGGTTTAGGTTGAAGGCTCGTGAGCGTACAAGCAAGAAAACCGATGTGCAGCAACCGATTGGTATGACGTCTGAACAGGAAAATAAACCTAAGACTGTGTTCGGCGCATTACAAGTGAACGATAATGGCTTCTACTTGGCGCAGTCTGCATTTCGTGGAACAGTGAAGGACTACTATTATTTAAATACGTTAGGTGAGTCGAAAGACATTTGTAATTTTCTTGATGATATCAGAGAGGACATAATCAATCAGCTTACTGATGATGTAGCAACAAACGGACCTTTGAAATATAACTTGTGGTTGGACTGTATCCGTTCGATGACAAAGTGAAGAAGTGTGCATTCAAGACATCGGCTGCAGTAATTTACAGTTCTAACGATGTGAAGCAAACTGTTAAAAACGGTATCCAGAAACTCTGTCAAGAAGAGGTTGACTATGTCTGTAAAGGTTCTGGCTGGACTCTGTCTAGTATAAACCGATTGGAGCTAAGAATTAGTCATTTCACACCGCTGCGGAACTAAATGATTATAAGATTGCTGGCTTTCGCAAATGATCCTGTAGTAGAATAGAAATTATGTAATAAATATTATGTTTGTAAAAGAACTTGTGGTGTTTCATTCCTCGAACCTGTTACTATTATGTTAAATTGATGTTATATTTAATTTTTTTGCATCGTCCTAGATCGTACCAAGTACCTTAGTCGACCTAATCAATCTGTATATAGATTACAAATTTATTTAATGAATTTTGGAATTTTTCCCGAATTTCTAGCTAAATAATTACGGATTTTCAAGATGGCGGCCAAATGACAAGATGTCGGGTGTCACAGCAATAATAAATGATTACTGCACTCTAGCGGATAAGAATTAAACTAACATGGCGTCAGCGCACTCTCGCCGACGATACACTGATGATGGCTTCCAGCAGACGAGGGCAAGATGGCGGACATGACGTCATACTACCTGACGATATATATGCTTTGAAAAAAAGTGGAGGGAGTCAGTATGCCTGCGTTCACCACGAGGGAAGGATCGGTCGCCATTTTTATTTTTTTGCACTCGTCGGGTTCGAACCGAGGACTCCGAGCTCCGTGTTGTAAATGTTTGTTTTTTAAATATGTTATTAAAAAAAATTTTATTTAATTTTTTTATAATTTTAAAATATTTTTTCATTAAAATCGGATAATAAATTTAAAGATGGCGGCCGTAACGGAAATTGCAACGGTGACGTCATAATTCAAAATGGCCGATAACACAATGCCGGAATGTTCGAGAAAACGAAATGATGTCATCCAAGATGGTGGATCCAAGATGGCCGTCGGGGTCAAGGTCAAAGGTCAAGGTCACATCCTGATAGAGGCTTAACTGAGGCTTGAGTTAAGGATGCTTAAGCCTCTATCAGGACATTTCTAGCCGTTGGGATTTTTAAGGACTAAAACGGGAAATTTTCCCTCGAAACGGGAATTTTTCCCTCGAAAACGGGAAATTTTTTCTTAAAACGGGAAATTTTGTGTCATTTTGAGGCATTTTTGAGGAATTTTGAGGAATTTTTGCCGCCGTGACGTCACAATCCAAGATGGCGGACTCCGACACCACCACCACGCGCCTGGCGCCTGGGCCAGGTCCGTCATTCACATACTACTATTGAAACAATTTATTTTAAGTCTTGTTCAGTTTAATAAAAGAGTTTATTTAGTTAATCACAGTTTTCATTAAATAACTGGGATCTTATTGAATCAATTACGGTTAGTAGAATTCTTTTCGGACTATGGAATCTAATGAAATCAAAAAGAATAATCAAATTCAGCGAATTCAATTTCTCAAAAATATTTGTAGATCTCATTTTCATAATGTAAAAGCTAAACAGTATAAATGTAATTATTTTGTACACGGCATCACAACGTTGAAAAACAATTACATTAGTTTTTTTGGTACGTTTGAATCGATAAGTTTCATGAATAAATAATTATTTCAGGTTAACAAGTTTCACTTGTAAAATAAAATTTATCAAATGGCAACTCAATCATACACAAATTTTTCCATATCGTATCTACAGAATCTTAATGTAGCATGGTTAATACTATGCATATTTACTAACGAACTATAGGAAATCCTCATACACATTATAAGAACCAAACAAATAAAAATTTGCATATTTTTGAAATCTATCCCAAGACAATACCTAACACCAACACATTTACTGATTTTGAATAAACACAAACTTTTTGAGCATTCTGTATAGTACAGTGAAGTATACCTTAAACATGCCTCTCACCTGAGGGATCATCTTCTTGAAAGAATCCATTATCCTTGAGCTTTTGTTCTCCTGGTAGTATGAGAAGATGGCAGTTACAACGACAACTGTCGCCAAGACGATTCCCAGGAACAACTGAAACACAAAACCTTTTGTTAACACCTTTTCACGTGACTGTAATTCCACTACAAATATGTATCGAATATATGGAAGCTAATGGCACAAACGAGGATGGGCGATAAATACAAAAAGCCCTAGAGCAGTAAGCCCTCACTGCAGTTGACAAAATGAACAGCTATACATGTGCACTACCAACAAAATTTGCATAGAAATTTTTGCATATTGAAATACTATAATTTTATATCAAATTTTACAAATTGAATCCTAAAATTTAGTTCAAAGACAGGGTTCAAGTAACAGAAATACTAGGTGATAGCTATCAAATCGATGTGACATATGTTGCGAACAACATCCAAGTTGGCTAACACTACTCTTGAACTCTCCTCTCAATTCTTGAGCCAGAACTGTGTCTATTTGACAGTTTCTTCAGTCTAAACCTTTCACGTCAGCCAATAGCACCGACTTCCATAGTTCATGTTGTAGTTATGTGTAGCTGACTACATGTCTCTGCCTCTGAATAGTACCAGCTTGTATTGGTCATCCTAGACTGTTTGGTGGCCACTCAAACCTCTATAAATAAAATAATATAGTAATACTCACATGATCATCACTAGGATCTTCCGATGTTGTGGCTTCTATAGAATAAGCAATGAAACACAACACCGCTCCAACCCACAGCAGCATGGAAAAACCACCAAATAGTGTTTTGCAGAACTTCACCCATTCTGGGGTCTGTTTTGGAGGAGTCAGGGCATTTGGACCATCACGCTTCAAATTTGAAGCCGCTTTGGTACTTGTTAAACCCTGAAACAACGACAAACTATACAAATTAATATTAAGTCAATGTTTGCCACACCTAAACATGCAAGGGAAACAAAACAAAATCAAGTATGTACCAAACATCATATTGTTCCAAAACATCACGCAGTACTGGATTAGCAAGACAAAACATCGTTTTATCACGCATGACAGAAAAGCTAGGAGTGTAACACACAGGAATATAACAAGCTCTGGTTTAGAATGTTCTGTGTTATTCCATTGCCGGTAGTGAAGTTTGGTTACTGATGTCCTGTTATCCTCCTTTCTCTACTCGTTAGTCTCAGCATAGCGACGACCTAGCCTAAACCTTTTGCTTGGATCCAGCCAGTGGACTGAAGCTCAAGACGCAGATATGCCAACTTCCCAGAAAGGTAATTAGTAATAGATATTTGAAGGCAAGCACGGCTCCAGAGGGAGGCGGTAGGGGCGACAGCCCCTTCTGAGCCCGAATTTGATTTGATTTTTATTTTGGAGGGTATATTAAGTTTACTAAACACTTAAAATTACAAGTTAAACTTTTCTTTAATTAAAAATTATATGAAACTATTAGTGCTTGAGACCATGAATTTTTAAATATTCCAAGACCAAAACCTGACTTATTTAATGCCATGTCTTTCTACTGCACCATTTTTATACGATAGCCCCTCCAGAGAAGTATTCCTAAAGCCGCCACTGGGTGATGGAAGACCAAGGAGGAGGTGAGAAGAACAGGAATGCAGGAAAGAGAAGACAAGAATATAGAGAAAAATGAGGAATGTTGGAATGACAGAGGTAGATGGGAGGCATTTTACTTTCCTGACCAACCACAGGCTGGAAGCAGTTGATGATGAAGTGAATGGTGTCAGTAAAAATACTATCTAACGAACACTATCCTTAAATACTATCTAGACTACAAAATTTTCTTGAAAAAGTAGAACAATTACTGGTTATCGCGCAACTAGAATAAATCAGCAACTATCACGACTGATCGTAATTATTGGCATGGCTGTAAGAGTACTGAGCCGTGGAGAATACGTGCATAGTCTATTCTTCGACCTGGCAAGCAACCCATGCGAAAGAGCACACCATTACTATCGGAGCGAAGTAGATGAAGTAGGTTCGTTTACTCGGGCTAACGAGACAGTAACACTAACGACACAAACTAGGAACACTGAGGAAAGATTTGTTTATGACCTATGGAAAGGAAGCATCCCAGCATTCGCCTGTAGTGATTTAGGGAAACCGCTGACAAACCGAATTCGGAATGGTTGAACCGGGTTTCAATCCCGAAGCCTCTGGAATGCGAGTGTATCTGCACCACCTCGCTCCACCAACGAGGACCAACGTTCGCGACGCCTGACACAGCTTTTGGATGCCCTCAGAACTATCAATGTATGACTTTATTCATTCTTCATTTATCATCCCCCGTTTGAAATTTTCACTCTGACACCTGATGCCATTGGATTTCTTTTTCCGTTGGGGCTTTATAAAATATCGTGTCTGTGTCCCACCGCTACCTAATGATTTGCCAGAGTTAAGACACAGAATCGAAGAGGCTATTGCTTCCATTACTCCGGACTTGTTAACCACCAATTGGGAAGAATTGTACTTTAGGGTGGATGTTTGCCGTATAACTATAGGTGCACTAATTGAACATTTGTAAGAAAAACTAGGTTACTTTACCTCCAATTTGATGTATGTCTTGTTTTGAATGTCTAAATTAAACTTCTAATATACCATTGAAACTGGGACATTCTTGTATGGACATCCTATATTTTTATTTAGCACAAGAGTATAAATACACCAACACATGTTGCACTAACTTGGTGGAGACACTGCTCCACATACATTGTATACATGTACAATTTTTTTTACATCGCACATTTGAGTATCACACTTCATTCCACTGCAATCTCCACTCGCTTCACTGTGCTACTCGAAACCTTTTCAGAACATGAGTATAATAGCTGCACGTTACGGTTCACCGCAACGAACAAGAGCAGAAGAAGCTGCTGTTCGAGAGCAAAATGGCACATGAAAAAACACCTTCTGGTAACATGAACAGAAAAGCGACAAAGGAAGCTGGAAGACTAACCACGCAAACAAACCTAATTACGTACTTCTAAAATACGTTTTGCAAACAGTTGAAAACCAAGTTTTAATCATTCATACATTTATTTTTAAAACACTCAATCTATGAAGAGAAAAACAAGAATGGAATGTCTTAGTAAATTCGTTACAGTTTCGGAAAATTTGTAAAACCCCGCAGCAAATAAATCTGGTGGGCTTCCGCCAACGTCAAGTGACCAAGTTGTAGACGTGGACCCTTATAGCTCGTCTACCGCCTGGATAGAGATGTGCCGAGAGTCTTGCGTGCAGCGAGCCCCGACATATCCCAGCATCTGGCGTACGATTGCTCAAGATGGTGACGGCCTTTCCCAGCGAGGGTTTTTATCACCCGTCAGCGTCACAGACTCACGATGCCTCACGTGTTCCACAGACATCCGCGAGATAACGCTCAAACGGAATGTTAACCAGCATAATAATGTTCAAAAACCTTCTCGAAGTGTTCGTGTTCGTTGTGTGTTGATGGAACAGGTTGAGCAAGTACTAAAAATCACGCTCTTATAATGATTGTTTTCCGCTTTTCCTGTAGTGACCTGAAATTATTCTAGTTCTATATTTTTTAATATTTGGATTGGTTTGCAGCAATTTCTATCTTCCTCGCTCTTCCGCCCTCTCGCGGGGGGAGAGGGGGAAAGTGAGAGAGCGCATCACTCACGCCCACTCCGTCTCTTACACCCACTCCGCCTCTCTGCCCCCCTCACACTCTCTCTGCCCCTCTCACACTCTATCTGCCCCTCTCACATGCTCTCTGCCCATCTCACACGCTCTCTGCCCATCTCACACGCTCTATGCCCCTCTAACACGCTGTATGCCCCTCTAACACTCTCTCTGCCCCTCTAACACTCTCTCTAACCCTCTAACACTCTCTCTGCCCCTCTAACACTCTCTTTGCCCCTATAACACGTTATCTGCCCCTCTAACACGTTCTCTGCCCCTCTAACACATTCTCTGCCCCTCTCACACTCTCTACTCTCACACTCTCTGCCCCTCTCACACGCTCTCTGCCCCTCTCACACGCTCTCTGCCCCTCTCACACGCTCTCTGCCCCTCTCACACGCTCTCTGCCCCTCACATGCTCTCTGCCACTCTCACACGCTCTCTGCCCCTCACATGCTCTCTGCCACTCTCACACGCTCTCTGCCCCTCTCACACGCTCTCTGCCCCTCTCAAATGCTCTCTGCCTCTCACACTCTCTCTACCCTTCTCACACGTTCTCTGCCCCTCTCACACTCTCTCTACCCTTCTCACACGCTATCTGCCCCTCTCACACTCTATCTGCCCCTCTCACACTCTCTCTGCCCCTCTCACACGCTCTCTGCCTCTCTCACACTCTCTCTGACCCTCTAACACGCTCTCTGCCCCTTTCACACTCTCCCTGCCCCTCTTAACACGCTCTCTGCCCCTCTTGACACGCTCTCTGCCCCTCTTGACACGCTCTCTGCCCCTCTCACACTCTCTGCCCCTCTCACACGCTCTCTGCCCCTCACACTCTCTCTGCCCCTCTCGCACTCTCTCTGATTTTCTCACACTCTCTCTGCCCCTCACACGCTCTCTGCCCCTCACACTCTCTGCTCCTCTCACACTCTCTCTGCCCCTCTTGACACAATCTCTGCCCCTCTCACACTCTCTGCCCCTCTTGACACACTCTCTGCCCCTCTTGACACACTCTCTGCCCCTCTCACATGCTCTCTGCCTCTCGCACATGCTCTCTGCCTCTCGCACACTCTCTCTGCCTCTCGCACACTCTCTCTGCCCCTCTCACACGATCTCTGCCACTCTCACACGCTCTCTGCCTCTCACACGCTCTCTGCCCCTCACACGCTCTCTGCCCCTCACACGCTCTCTGCCCCTCACACGCTCTCTGCCCCTCACACGCTCTCTGCCCCTCACACGCTCTCTGCCACTCTCACACGCTCTCTGCCACTCTCACACACACTCTGCCCCTCTCGCATGCTCTCTGCCCCTCTCGGATGCTCTCTGCCCCTCACACACTCTCTCTACCCTTCTCACACACTCTCTGCCCCTCACACACTCTCTACCCTTCTCACACGCTCTCTGCCCCTCACACACTCTCTCTACCCTTCTAACACGCTCTCTGCCCCTCACACTCTCTCTGCCCCTCTCACACGCTCTCTGCCCCTCTCACACTCTCACTGCCCCTCTCACACGCTCTCTGCCCCTCTCCAACGCTCTCTGCCCCTCTCACACGCTCTCTGCCTCTCTCACACTCTATATGCCCCTCTCACACTCTATCTGCCCCTCACACACACTCTCTACCCTTCACACTCTCTCTGCCCCTCTCGCACTCTCTCTGATTTTCTCACACGCTCTCTGCCCCTCACATTCTCGCTGCACATCTAACACTTTCTCTGCCCCTCTCACACTCTCTCTGATTCTCTCACACTCCCTCTGCCTCGTACACACTCTCTCTCTGCCTCTCACACACTCTCTGCCCCTCTCACACTCTCGCTGCTTATCTCACACTCTCGCTGCTTATCTCACACTCTCGCTGCTTATCTCACACTCTCTCTGCCCATCTCACACTCTCTGCCTCTCACACGCTGTCCGCCCCTCTCTGCCTCTCTCTCTCTCTGCTCTCTCTGCCTCTCTCTCTCTCTCTGCATATCCCTCACTTTCTCTGCTCTCTCTTTCTGCCTATCTCTCACTCTTTCTGCTCTCTCTGCCTCTCTCACTCTCTGTCTCCCTCACTTCTCTCTCCCTACCACTCTCTCTTGCTCCTTTTTTTCCAGTTTTACCTCTCTCTCTCCTTCTCTTTCTCTGTGACGATCTGCTGCCGCCCATTCATTTCGTTGTAAGAGCATGCTAAATTAGTGAATTTACATCAGTTCAAATAATAAACTGTCGAAGTTACTCACCTTTTCTAGGTTAGTGCTGAATCGCTGGCACAATTCATCTAAAGTTATCCTATGAGTGTCAATGTCGAGCTCTCGTTTCAGATCTTCTACGTCTTCTTTTTTCTGTTTTCTGCGAGTCTAAAACACATGAAAGAAAAACAAAGTATAAATCATATGCACTCTTATGTAATGTGGGAAGACATATTTGAGAAGAAATATGTGAGAAGACATATGTGAGAAGACATATGTGAGAAGACATATGTGAGAAGACATGTGAGCAGACATATGTGGAAAGACATTTGGGCGGCAACGCACCTTCGTATGTACCTGTTTAAATGACAGTGTGAATGTGAGTGTGCTGATAAACAAAATGTGCATGTAACATTCATCATGATTATATTATTTATAAATACAATATCAAATTACAAATATTTAATTGAATAAACTTTAAATACTTGTATCAGAGGCGGATGTAGAAGCGGTGTATATGGGGGATACCTCCCCCTCCTTCCCGAAGTTGGGAAAAAGTTTTTGAAAATATCAGTGCAGGCGGTATGTTATTTTGGGTGATGCAAGGTGAGATGTTGCAACACCTACAATTTAAACTGTGTGAAAAGCCGCATTACATACTTCTACTTTTTTGTATGCCTATATTTCAATGTTAAAGTAAACAGTAAGCCAATAGTAATATAATTTTTTTTAATACACGTGTTAAAATTTCTTTTTAGTTTTTGGTTTCCGTGGTGTTGTAGTAGGTGCACTCCGGGCTTTGACAGGCGCAGACACTAACAATCGGGTATCGTCAGCCTACTGAATGTGCTAGAAGCATTCTGCCCATCCCTAATATATAAGTATAAAATATGAGGAGTCCTAATGCGGCTCATGTAGAGCCTTGTGGCACTCCCAGCATCCCGCGCGCTTTTTACTAGACGTTATTTCACGTGCACGGACTTACTGTTGCCGGTTACTTAAAACAGTTTCTGAACCACAGCCAGCTGGTCCAAACCAAGATTTTTTCACTTAGTTTGGATAGGAATTATTCGTAATTCAGAGTTTCAAACGCTTCCATAAAGTCTAGGAACGATTAAAATTGTGACGTTTGAGTCGTCCGGTGTTCGATATATGTACAACGTCGGTTATATCCAGAAGCGTCATATTTGTACTATCTCCGGAACGAAATCTTTATTGTCTTTCGTTCGTTATGCAATGTTTCCTTTATCAATATACTCGCTTAGTTGGCAGTGGACTAGTGTTTCAAGGTCTCGCGGGTGTGCTGTTTTATCTACAAGGTAAAAAAAATCAAAATTTTCCACTAATTTAGGAAGTCAGAATTTTTTATAGAACAATTAATAATTTGAGTTAAAATTGGAACACAGTGTGGCGTACTCAGTTTTATCATTTGAATGCTAATCCTATCCAGAACTACTGCCTTGGCTTTAAAGGAGCGTTTACACGGGTAAACAGGATGGCAATTACGGCAAATAACAGAATCGATTACACAGGTAAAGTAAACGAGATAGCAACTGTAGAGTAAACGAGATAGCAACTAGGGCAACTCTACCCGTGTAATCGATCCTGTTACTTGCCTTAGTTGTTATACCGTTTACTCTACCCGTGTAACTGTTCCTTAGTCCTTAGTAGTATTTATTTATTTAATTATTTATTTGCGTCTTTAATGGATACGAAGTTAAGGCGATACGCCTTTTCTTACACTTAACCACATTTTCTGCTATTACATTGAAGTGGTCGGTGCGCTGTGATTGAACTTCGCGCCGCGCGGCGGGCCTTGGCACTCCTCCCCTTCCTCCTTTCCCCTCCCCCCTCCCTGCATCTAGTGCTGTGCTTGACTTCCCCTCTTGAGGTGTCCGCGCATGCGCGTGGCGCCCTCTGTTTTAATTAAAACTGTGTGTATTGCCGTGAAGGTTCTTCTTGTTCGTTAGCACTCAGGTAGATTGGTCGTGATAACCAGTCGGTGCTGGTTACGCGCTGAATTAAGCATGTAGGTCAGATAGTTGATTTAGAGAGAGTGTGACCGCGGGGAGAATGCACGTAAGTGTTTGTAAGGTGGTGACCCTTACAGTCATGTAACTAGTAACTGGCAATAGCCTAACTCTAAATTGTTTATTCGGCCGTCACCTTCTAAATTCTATTTGGCATTTATTTTACCCTATTCTTTTTTTGATTTATTGCTCTTTTTGCTACGTGTAGTTTGTTTGACATTTCTCCCCGTCATGTCTTCACTCTTCATTAAGACTTGTCTTTCGCTTCTACGTAATGTATTTAATGTGTTAATTTGTGGGTTTTCTTTTGATGTTATGCTTTAAAATAAGTTTAATACTGCCTAGTGTAGGTTAGGCCGCGGTCGCCTGCTTGTCCATTTACGGGTTTTGTATCTTCTAATGAGGTATTTGTCTGTGCTAACGACATTCATGGTCGCTGTATGTTAACGTTAAATTAACTATAAAGTATTATTTTTACCTTCCAATACTATCTGTTTAAAGTAAATACTAAAGTATTTGTAATATAATATTTACGTCCACGTATTTTGCCGTGACATCTGTACTAGTGCTTTTCTTGCTATCAGTATTAATCCGTTAATCAGTATTAATTTATATGTGATATATGAATGGTGTAATACAATTGTATGAGGATTTACATGAGGCTTTTGCCCAGGATTAAACGAAATGAGTTAATTTAAATACTAATTTAACCTTCGCATCTATCCTTGGCTATAATTAACTAATTAATTAGAATACCCTTTTGTACACTGTTAACTCAGCTCAAATTATTTTATTAGTTTTTAAGGATTGTGTTACACGCAGTTGAAGGTTCACGTGAAAGTACTTCACCTGTTGACACTTTCCTATGAAGCTCATGGAAGCCTTCAACATCGTACATTGGAATTTTAAGAAAATTATAAGCTTAACATGCATATAACAGAAGATGAAAAAGGTAATAAGATAGAAAGCATAATCAAGCTTTAACTAAATATTCAAAAATAAGAGGTAGGTAACCTTTACAAAATATCACCAAAAAGCTAATTTACAGGTTAACTAAAAATTAAGCATAGACATACACGTGATTGAAAGTAGTTAACTCTTAAACACCCGGCTTTGCCGAACAAAATATAATATTGAGTATTACTAAATAAAAACCAGTCACTCACCATTCACACATGGTCAGTAAAGCCAATCATTTAATTTTGACCAAAAGTAAGAGCTATAATCTCTTTTATATCATTATGAGTCCATTAAAAATTCAGTTAAGGTGATTCTAGTGGGTAAATTAATTATTTGACGGAACCAGTAAGTACTTAAAATGTAATTCAAGTAGTTTACTTCAGGGCTTTCAGTTTTAAGCACCCCTACCAAGATGGCATTGTCATATTTTTCTAGCATGTATCCTAAATCTTTTTCAAGATATTGCATGCCCTTATATGGTATGTTGGGTGGTTTGTACAGAACCCTGGCAGCACTGATTTTGTGTTTGCACCGAACACCCATAACTGTTGAATGTGGTGCGATTCGGTGTTTGATACCTATATCGGCGTCACGTGCAAGTTTTTGTTTACATTCAACGCTACTCCATCTCGTATTTTACCGGAATTCTACCATTCCTTACTGGACTCTATCCCTCCACGTTTATTGCTACCGATAGTATTGAAGGACGCAAAACGCTTTCTGTAATAGTACATAAAGACATGATGTTAGTGCTATCACAAATCATATAACTCATATCGTTTATGCAGCGCATAAAGCAGGGATTACGAGAGCCCCATCGCGTCCTTCCGCAATACGCCAATCCATCAAGCGGTTTACAACATGACTTCGTCCGGGTCAGAATACTTTTCCAAATCAGTGCTGCAAACAATTATTTTTCTCTCTCTCTCAAGAGATTTGCATATCCTCGGAAAAATTCCTAGTCGTGAATGTTATTACGCAAACCATCTGAACGAACAAATACAAACTCCACAGGCCTGTATTGTTGAGTCGTGCAACCAAACAATAAGATATAACCCATACGTCCGTCAAAACGTAAGAGCTTGCCAAGCTTTGACGGCGGTGGACTGATCGGCCAGAACAGATGGACTAAAGAACTGATGGCTTCCCATCAAACCGGACAGTGGGCTCGAAAGCCCAAACTGCCGTGTGTGGAACAGCGTCTCGCAAGTCCAAACCGTCAGTCAAAACAATCAGTCCATCAGCTGAGTGTCGTTGTTTATACTCTTTGGTTGCTTAGCAATTTTTTTTCTAACTAAAAGTGCAACTGTAATATCCAAAGTTTTCTTCTACATTCTACGATGAAACACGATAAATCCAACAGCAACAGCACCCAACAACCGGTGCGAAGTTAGCACCCCCACTTTTGAAAAACAAAGTTTTTTTTTACGTCAATCGTTAAATCATCGTTAGATCAGTTTTGATCAACAAAAAGTTTCGTTTGATCAAGTCTGGTATTTTTCCAATTACTCATGTTTAAAAAAGTGCGTAGTTAGCACCCCCACTTTACAAAAACGGCGAAAGAATAAAAAAAATTGGAACTTTCTTTATGTCAATCGTTAGATCATCGTTAGATCAGTTTAGATCAACAAAAAGTTTCGTTTGATCAAGTCTGGTTTTTCCCCAATTATTAATGTTTTAAAAAGTGCGTAGTTAGCACCCCCACTTTACAAAATCGGCGTAGTAATAAAAAAATTGGAACTTTCTTTACGTATATCGTTGGATCATCGTTAGATCAGTTTTGATCAACAAAAAGTTTCGTTTGATCAAGTCTGTTTTTTCCCCAATTAGTAATGTTTTAAAAAGTGCGTAGTTAGCACCCCCCCCCCCCCTTTTACAAAATCGGCGAAATAATAGAAAATTGGAACTTTCTTTATGTCAAACGTTAGATCATCGTTAGATCAGTTTTGATCAACCAAAAGTTTTGGTTGATCAAATGTATTTTTCCAAATAATCGTGTTTAAAAAAGTGCGTAGTTAGCACCCCCACTTTTGAAAAACAAAGTTTTCTTAATGTCAATCATTACATCATCGTTAGATCAGTTTTGATCAACCAAAAGTTTCGTTTGATCAAACGTATTTTGCCAAATAATCGTGTTTAAAAAAATGTGTATTAGCACCTCCATTTTACAAAATCGGCGAATAAATAAAAAATTGGTATCTTTCTTTATGTCAATCGTTAGATCATCGTTAGATCAGTTTTGATCAACCAAAATTTTTGTTTGATCAAACGTATTTTTCCCAATAATCGTGTTTAAAAAGGTGCGTAGTTAGCCCCCCCACTTTTGAAAAACAAAGTTTTCTTAATGTCAATCGTTACATCATCGTTAGATCAGTTTTGATCAACCAAAAGTTTCGTTTGATCAAACGTATTTTGCCAAATAATTGTGTTTAAAAAATGTGTATTAGCACCTCTATTTTACAAAATCGGCGAATAAATAAAAAATTGGGATCTTTCTTTATGTCAATCGTTTACATCATCGTTAGATCAGTTTTGATCAAACGTATAATTTTGTGTGCAGCAAAAACCATTTGTTAAAACGCGTAAGGCATGACATAACTGCAAGTCACGCGGGCCATCGTCTCGCAGGGCGCTCGGAACAGCAGCATAGGCCATCCCACGCAAAACAAAATCGAAAACTATTTTTTCACCCTAAAAAAATGGGTTTTACAGACGGCGACCCGGGGTGACTATTCCTCGTGTGTATGAAATTCGTTTGAATGAGAAATGAAATTGAACAGTTTGCACCGATGCCTTAGAGAGCTTTTTATAAACGATTTTTCGGATATTTTTTGCAGTTTTTATTTTCAACAGAGAGGGAGAAATCGTGACGTTAGCACGAAGTTACTTTTGATATTGTTCCAAGCTTCTGCCGAAATAACACGCCGGGGAGGTTGGACTTCAGGACACGTTAACACTGACGTTCTGAGGTTATAAAAATTTAAACAGTGCTAAAAAGCTGATTGTTAGTCCCTGGCATTAATAACAGCAAAATCAAAGTGTAAAATAACAAACCATATGTACTTAGGCTGTGTTATTATTTTTATTTTTGTAGACACAATCACGTGACCCAATTTTTCACAAAATTCTGAAGGACTATTTTGTAAATTAGAATGGTATTCAACGAAACAATGGGGTGTAGTAATGAATCAAATATCAGTTAAAAGTAATGGTTTGTTATATAATATTTTTTGTAATTCAATATAAGCAGAATGCATGGTGGGAGGGATATATGGGTGAAATCGTAAAAAGAAAATCTCATTCCCACCAACACAAGGAAAGAATTTGAAAACAAAAAGCGGGAAAAGTGCTTATCCCCCCCCCCCCCCCCAATATTGTATTAAATTCTGCCTACACTTATGAATGAGAGCAATTTGTCATAAACAGACATATTTTAAGTTTACTCAGTTAAGTCTGGAGCATGTTAGTTGTCAATGCTTATTAAAGTAACACGTAATTTAAAATGAAATAAATTTGATAGGTAAAATATCACACATAATATTTACTTCGTGGATGACGAATTTAAACAAATTGGAGCCTAAAAACTCACAAAACACCAAATCACTAATTGACCAGTAGAATACGCCCTATTCTAAACATATGTACAAGGGCAGTACAAATAAACAAAATGATAAGTATCTTGACTATTAGGTGGTGTCTCACATCACTTCTGAACAGATTGGTGACTGCAACTGTACTTTAAAAACACATATAAATGTAAGAAATTGAATTGGTTGTGTCAACCGAAACGGGCTCAGTCTTCAATTAACAATGTTTTTTTTTTTTTAGAACAAGACCCTGTTAAGTTATACTATTATACAGGAAAATTTGCGCAAGCAATAAATACTAAAGTAATTTTTATGCATAGTTAATTTTTTTTTCACTTATAACATTCGAAATAGAAATTTTTCGCAAGATACTCCCTCATAGTACCCATTCATAATATGAAACTACTGTTTTGTATATATAACGTATAACTTACTACAAATTTATTTTTTCCAACTTGCTTGTATTATTATTTTTTTGTTTAGTCAGTGTTTGAGTGAGTTGTTATATTTTTAAGATAATGAGAATATGACACCGCAAATAAAAGTATTATGAGAACGCTTGGAAAGCATGCAACAATTCATTGCGATGTCGGTAAATTTCCAAAATCATTATTGTAAAGAAGTTATATTCAAGCATAAATTTCTCCACGTAATTTATACTTAGATAATTGGATATGAAGCAGGACCATTTGTAAGATTATTAACTATTATGGCTAGTAATTTAATTTATTTTACGAATATTTTGTGAAAGGACATTATTTTTAATCGGTTCTGCGAGAGAAATGTTTTATAGTGTAACATATTAACACACACACACACCCGCATGCGTTCACACTTCCTAGTCCCTATTTCAAGGAACGTTATTTAGTGTGAAAATTCGGTCAACGTATGTCTTACAAATTCAAACAAAACATTTCATAATGCCAGTTTCACATAAGAAAATAAGGTCTATTACAACAAGACATGTAAATGCTTCGAAGTTGTTCTTCCTTCTGACAAATGATGACTGGGATTTTTCAGAGTGTTGTAAACGACAATGCGTTGGATGATTTAGACTAAATGCTGTCGTCCGATTGGTTGTGTAGTGTGTGACTCAAAAAATTACCAATAAGAAGACGATACGATTATTTATACTCTAACTCCGCCTACAAAATTTAGGTTTTTCTGAAAACAGACCCCTCTTCAGTTCCTAAAAGGGCCGCTGGCTGCTCAGCCTTTGATCCTTGGAATGTTTACGGTCCATGGTATTTTTCCCTCTTTGCTTTTGAGGCCAACTGCAGGCTTACAAAAGCATTTATTGCTTCCGCTGTTGCATTGTGTCCCGCGCTGGAACCATAAAAGAATGTTCTTTCGGCACGGAAAAGTGAAAGTCCCAACACAGTTTGAATATTTTGAAGTATTTTTGCATGTTCGAGGGAACAGGACACAAATATTTCGGAGAAATTCCATGCAAGAGTTCTTTATTCTCTGCATGAAGCGGCATTTATGTGGTAACAAAGAATAGCTCTCTCTAAGTGAATTGCTGGGCAAGGTTATACATTTCACACTTACACAAGGCGCTATCTTCAGTTGCAGTGACAAAAAAATAGAAAACAATTCTTATTATTATTTTATTAATTGACATAATTACCCATTTATTGGCCGTTGGAATAAGCTTCAACGAATCAGAAATATGAATGCCGACACGTAAATACATTATTTTTTATTTTCAAAAGTAGCTTTGCTCACTTTACATTGATAAAATTTACCATGTTTAAATAAGGAAAACATTTAGATTACTGATTGAAAACATAATGTATGATCATATCTGATACAGAAATGTATCGGCAGGAAACTAATTTGGCACGTTATTTAACCACACCATAATGATTAGCCATACCATGTTAATGATATAGGCCATATAGTTTTTATATGATGGTGACTACAATCCTTAAATTTAAATAGTTTAATACTCAAACATAAATAAACATGAAGTTAGTGCTTTAAATAGTAAGCTATTTTTCGCCAAGCTAATTATTATTATCAGTAATTAAAATCCATTATTTTTTCCCTATTTATGAAGATTGATTTTTATTTGGTATAAATTTGTGTGAGCGGGAATGTTTTCTTAAAACAATGCTATCTTTGTGATTTTGTGTCTGCGTGTAAATTGATCCTATGAAAATATACAAAAAAAAATCTACCAATAATATTTGTGAACCAAAAGTCACAAGTAACTTTTTTGAGGACATATTCAAATAGTACATTTTAATTAATATAGGCTAATTTTGTTCGTATCAAACATAAATTTATCTGAAGATGGTTCTTGAATTTTTTCATACATAAATATTTTAATTTATTATTACATACAATAAACCAATTATTACTAGTTAGAGTCTATGATAATGTTTGGAGGTATTGCTGGGTATGCACTAGTTGTCTGATAAACTGACGGTAGTAGACAACAGTGTTTTAACCAATGAAATGAGTTTTCACTAGGAACATATAAAAAAGTGATTTCATATTAAAATTTCAAGGTAATATTTCTCATATTCTGGCAAATACATTAAATATTTAATATTGAACTTCTATTTGTAAAAAGTAAGAAGATGATATATATTTGTTGAATGTAAACAATTTATAGTGCAACTAACTTTTATAAATCATTTTATTGCGTTTTATGTGTCCAAGTAAAGTTTTTTGTAATACACATTATGAAGGAAGAAAAATAAAATCAAACGAAGGAAGCTAACCGAAATTATTATTACATAAAAACCTTTAATTAACAATTTAAACAATAAATAAATCAAATAAAAAAAATTAGTTACATGAAAGACCACAATTATTTTCGTTCTGCAGTGCGTATATTTATTGATTTATTATGTTAAGGCTATAGAATGTATTATTTTTATTTTTATTAAATCTGACATAAAGATAATAAAACGAACAATGTTAAGAATATTAATGTTATAAAATTACTTCACAATTTTTTTAAGTAAAGTGGTTCTTTACGTTATTCCAAAAATATAAATTTTAAAAGAAAATAATTTGAGCATACGAAATTTTTTGTTGGTCACATATAATCAATCGATTATATAACGAATGGCAAATAAAATGTCAGTTTGGAATTTTTCGCTGATTATCAAAAGTAAGTGTGCTAAAAAGGCAATATTAAACAAGCTTGTTTAGCGAAATATGCAGTTTCACAAACGAAATTATTGGTTGAAAAAATTTGGTTTAACAATGAAATAATGTTTAAAAGAATGAAAAAAAGTATTTTAAATGATTCTCAATATAAGGGTGGTAACTACAAACCTTTTTAAAACACGAATACTTGGAACAGGAAAGACACTTGAATTTATACACTTTTTTTATTAACAAAAATTGACTAATTATTTACGTAAATAAAATACCATATTTCCATTACCTTCAACAACTTTCAAAATTTGGCCTGAAAAATTCACACATTTTTAAACATAATAATTAAAAAAGCGTGTAAATTAATCTAATGGAACGGGCCTGCAAAATACACACATTTTTAACACGATTATTTGGCAAAATACGTTTGATCAAACAAAACTTTTGGTTGATCAAATCTGATCTAACGATGATGTAACGATTGACATTAAGAAAGTTACAATTTTTTTATTCTTTCGCCGATTTTGTAAAGTGGAGGTGCTAATTCACATTTTTTAAACACGATTATTTGGCAAAATATGTTTGATCAAACGAAACTTTTGGTTGATCAAAACTGATCTAACGATGATGTAACGATTGACATTAAGAAAACTTTGTTTTTCAAAAGTGGGGGTGCTAACTTCGCACCGGTCACCCAACAGTGTATGGGATAGGCTTCAGTCATTATATATATTCAATGCTTCAGTTCGGTCCGAACTGAGCACCAGGATTTAGAAAGCTGCACCCCCGTCCTCCCCGGCGCTTTGTTCTCGGAAGGAACACGCCTACATTGTCCTTGGCTACCCCGGTGACCCACGTCAGCAAAAAAGAAAACTTCCAAGGGCTGTCCAAAATTGTGGCAGCGCTCTGGGATTTTACCCTCCAGGAATTACTCACAATAAATTTTTCTTGTGACAGCCTATAGTATCCACCAACGTGTACGAAATCAAGACAGTAGCATGTGTTCCTTGGCTGCTGTCACAGTTCGGTAACATGATTTCAAGGTATTCGTCATTGGCTTTTAATCCTTCAGCATAGATGCCGACTTACAGGTACAACTATCAGAAATCACATTTACATACAATTCAACACTCTTCAAACAATCATTACGAAGAGTTAACGCCATATACTAGACTCGATAAAATAATTAACGTCACTTCTATACAGTAGCGCGATAATCCATCCAAGTAATTTAAAAAACTACACCGGCTCAAAAACCTTTCAATAATAATTAAAAAGCTTAAATAAATTTTAGGATTCAAAATTATGTTAATTAATTTACAAAGAATTTACCCGTCTTATTGCAAGAGCTACATTACTGATATTTATGGTACGTAACGCCGATTTTGAGACGTTTTTTTATTTTTCTCTGTTTTCTTAATATATCCATAGAACTCTACCACTCCGTAGTTCCGTAAATGGTAGCCTCGATCAGTAATGATTACTGAAAATTCATAATACTTGGCAGTACTGCTTCTGGCTGTGTAAAGTAACCTGTGCTGCAATAGTAAGGATTATTCAGTGTACAAATACCTGCAGTCTAGACCAGGAATTTCCAAACCTTCTAGCCTAAGGGCCGCACTGACTCCCCCACTAAGAACGAATCAGAACTGAAGTATGCAGTTGTGTACTTGCGACCTTGCGTACTTAAATTTGCACATGTACATGAAAACAACTGTATCATTACAAAATAGTCTTTGCAGTAATACTGGGTTTGGATTCTTGCCCGGGCATTTATGTTTTGTGTTGTCCCAAAACTCTCAATAGTTTAAGTTATTTGTAAACCAGTATTAAATGCGCACCCACATTACTTATCATAATAAAAAAAATTAAATAGTCAAATTATTGCGTATTCGATTATCTTTTCCGTGGGTTAAAAGAAATATACTTGAAACATCGGTTAAAATATAACAATATACGCTACGTTTCGTAAAAAATCTTGTATTAGCTCGATAAACGTATTTAATTCTATGCAAAAATAACCATAGCCATAATGTTGTAAAAAGTTAAAATAAATTTCTTGTAGTATTACGAACATTTTCTTGGCAAATTGTTTCCATAGGAATATTTTGTAAAAATATAGAAATATGTTTTTCTGTGTGTTAATCAGCCAAACAGGTTAACTACATTAAATTTTTTCACGCTTAATTTTTACTGTAAAAAATGTATGAATGTAGTCATTTTTAACACTTCATTGCTGCCATGCAAATTTACGGTGAAGTTACGATCAGTACGTATGTGCATGTTTTTGTTGAACCTCCATAAACATGTTTTAATATTGAATTTGTCATTCAATTCATTAATACCATTAAAATATTAAGTGGAAGTTATTTTACGAGTTTAAATGTTATATCAAATATAACATACAAAGAGTTTTTTTTTTTTTTTTTTAGTTGGCGACTTGTCTTCACCTGGAAGTACGCGAGTATACAGATTCGTTTATTTGCAAACTTCCCCTCCAGTTCGGACAACTTGTGATGTCACTTCCGGGTAAAGTACGTATATGTACTTCAGGCGAATTCGGACACAGCCTATAAACCCTGTAATTCTGTCAAACTTTCGCTTCCAACACCTTCAAATATGTGTGTCAAAGTTGGAGGATTATGATATCACTGAAAACGTCACTATGTAGTCATGTTTTTTGACAAGTTGGATGACTTGATTTCCATCAGATATTTTTCTTATAGGACGGGTTTTAAAATATGTTCTATGTTGGATGCAATCCGCCAAAAAAAATTATGCCCACCGAAAACGGAAATTTACATCCGTTCCCGTTACAACAAATCTTGAAAATGACGAACAACACATGAGCAATTAAGGATGTTATAAAATTTAAATAACTAAAATAATTTTAATATAATAAACGTATGAGAAATATTATTATATGTAAAAAGGAAATTGTGTTTCCATAACATAAAAAAGTCACTGACATTTAAATTTCATTATGTAACCAAATACTGTTGAGTTAAATTATGGATGTTTAAAAAAAATTCAAAAATGCACAGATGAACAGTTTGGGATAGCTCAGACCAAAAATAAAATTTGATAGTGTGACATACTTTAAAACATATTTAAGGTTATCAACTCTAATTTATTTTATGGAAAAAAATTAGAGCTGCCCATTTTCCGTCCAATTACCCTTCTAATTATATTGTCAAATATAGTTGGAGACACGTTCATCAGTCTGTTTGTGCCTGATGACGGGAACCGATGCATGTTACCGAAACGTCGCAACTGTATTGTCAAAAGGCTACTGTGTTCGTTGGTATTGTCGCGTTATGTTATTCATAATATCTGTTTATCTTCATCGTTGTGTTCGTACATTTCCTGCGTTATAATCTGTCATCTTGTCATCTGCCTGCGTTTACTGTTATTGTAGAAACTATCTTGTCGTTACGTGTTCGTATGCGCTGTTGTAACTTTAACTATTGGAGGTACTGGGACAACGCAATACATAAATGAACTGGTAAGAATCCGAAACCAGTATTACTGTAAACACCATTTTGAAATGATAGAGTTGTTTCCATGTGAATGTACAAATTTACAAATATCTGGAATTTTTCATGAATATTTATTTTCCATTTACAAAACAATATACGGTGCACAGGTTTACAAAAGAACGCTAGATTTGATGTATGCATTGCATCGGTGAATATCCAGATGATGTTACACATAAATGTAAATCTAAGAATATAGACGTGCATGTGTTGTCCGATATTTATCTTAAGAACATTTGTACTAAATAACAGAAATAGTAACAGTAAACTTGATGAGTAGTTAAGTTTTTTTTAAAAAAAAAAAAAAGTATTCCTCTTAATAACCACATACTAACATGAACTATTCACTAAACAAAATAATATTATGTTCTATAGGACCAATGAAAAATAGTTATGTAAATGGATGATAAATACGTATTAAATTAAATGTGATCCACTAAATGCAAATCAAAAGAAATTATAAAGTTTAATGGATTTTGAAAATTAAAAGAGATTTGTTTCACGTCAGGTTGACTAACGGCTACGCGTGCGCCTGCTAAATTGTTTGTTTTGCAAGAAGTCTAATTATTTTTTCTATCTACGAAAGTGTTAATGACGATGGAACACGAACTTCGGGTGTCTACACAGAAAGGAACTCATTTCGCTATTCAATTCCCTTGCTCATCAGAGGAGGTAGGGATAGAATTTACTGAAGGGGGCAGGAAGGGGGCAAGAAGGGGGCAGGAAGGGGCAGGGGCAGCTGCCCCAGGGCCGGGCAATCGCCCAGGGCATCGCTACTGACGGGGCCCTGTGCCGGTGGTTTTTCCATTTGTTTTTATTTTACCTGTTTTTTTCTAGTTTCCTGCTACAATATGGACATCATCGGGAAAAGGAAAATTATAATTTTATTAGCACGTAAACTAAAGTGCCGGTCATTACCTAATCAAATTCATGATTTCGTATCAGAAAAAAAAACCTTGCAAAGAATTTATTTCCACGAATAATTACGAAATGTCACCGGTATTTGTTTGTATGCACGTATAAAACTGACCCGAGAATAATTCATCAGCATAGAATACAGAAATTTCTTTAGGTAAATTAGCAAATACCATAGTCCAAATGTAAGTTCCAGCTTGGCTTTGAAAATTTTGTTTGAAGAAGTTATTTTTTTCGAATTTCCCGTAGGTGGGTCCCCACAAAAGTAAATAGCCCTGTCCCCGCCAAGTCTAGGACAGCCAACTGTTGCGAAGGAGGAGAAGTATAAGGAGGGGGAATTGGGGGGGGGGGGGGGCGCAGTCTGCGAAGCCGACGACTGCGGTGACCCTGGGGCTGGAAGGCTGACGTCAGAGGAGATAAGTGCCAAGAGGGAGAAGAGAGGGCAGACCTCGGGAGGATGGGAGATAACACGATAAACTGTTTGGAGCGCTGCCACCGACGCCAAGTGGTTTAATGCCCGCCAATTCTCCAGCGGACACAGGGGCGGGAAGAAGTAGGTAGTCTCGGCCTGCCCTGCGACGCTTCGGTCGCGTGGTCGTGGCCACACACACTGTACCGTCATACCGCAAAACAATGCTAGCTTTTATTTTGCAACATGAACCCATACATTATATTGTTTCTATCACAACCTACCTAATACTTTTGCAATATATACCTATTATATTTTTGCAATATATACCTAATAAATTTGTGCAATATAAAACCTACCTAATTTTTATTTTCAATATAAAACCTTTTTTTTTTAATATAAACCCTGCCTAATTTTTTTTGTAATATAAATCCTATCTAATTTTTTTGCAATATTATTCCGCGTTAATATTTTTGCAATATAAATTCGACTTAATATTTTTGCAATATAAGCCCTACCTAACATTTTATGCAATATAAACCTTATAATTTTTGATATACCCAACACCCTACCTAATATTTTTGCAACATAAACTCTTCCTGATAATTTTTTTTTTTGTGATATACACCTTCATGATCAAAGAGAAGGCTACTCTATAATTATTCATATTTAGTGGCATACAATCGTTATTTTCAACCGGTTACTGAGTTTCTTTAGAGGGGGCTGTAGCCCCTTCCTGCCCCACTCTGACTATGCCAAAGACCCTGCCTAATATTATTTTGCAGTATACATCCTACCAAATATTTCACATAATATGTTTGTGGAAACAAAGTGGCTTATATTGTCGTTACAAAATATCTGTTTTGCGCTGACTCCAAAATAAATTGTGTTGTCACCACACAATACGTGGAGAAGATGTACATTTACAAATTACTTTGTGACAGCCTTTTTTTTTTAAGTGAAACTTCTTTGCTTAGGGGGCTACACTTTTCAAGCGTTACGAAAACTCCGATCGCATGAGGGGGCTAGGTAGGTACGTGGAGGGGAATCCGGTGGAGGAGAAGACTGCGTCAGCGGCGACGCCACCCCAACGCATTCACTAGCGGTCGAAAGGAAAGACGAGAAAAAAAGGGAGGGGGGGGGGATAATTACGTAGCGGGCCGGAAGAGTAAAAGTCAGGGGAGAGGTAGAAATGACGCAGCGGTGATGGAACAGGAATTCTAGTAACGCTGCTTGTGTTTATCTACTCCTCAGATTTTTTTTTTCTCTCTCTCCCATTTGAGATCACACCCGCATCCTTATATTCTCAATTATTATCACTTGTTCGATAAAAATTACTAATAATTTATCTCTGCCTACACCTAATCAACAAGAAGATGTTTCACTTCTGTCGCGCGTGGACTCCACCTCACCCCCAGTGCATGTTCGGGATGGTAAGGTATTCCGAGCTGTGACGCAGTGCTTACGACGGAGGAGACTTCATCAAGGGAGAGGATTGAGATGAGAAGGGTAGATTCTGGAATGGGCGCCGGCGCGCGCGCCCCCACTGGCGCCTGTAGCCGGCGTCACCAAGGCACCCTGATTGACCTGTCTCGTGGCTAACGAGCCGGCCCGTCGTCTCCCTGGGGCTCGGGCGCACCTCCGCCCCAGTTTCTAATGAACCGTCAGGACGGCACAGCGCCGAGCTGAATCACCCCGACACGCAACGTAATGTAATGACATGCAACGACAAAATACAGGCTGTCCATGAAAGAATGTCTCAGTTTCAATGGCATACTAAAACTTTTTTTAAGTTAAGACTACTTACAACAAATCATACATCAAATTGAAGACAATCTAACATAGTTTTTTTTTTTACAAATGTTCACCTTTATTTCACGGCACACATCCAACCTGAATTCCAATTCTGCCCACACTTTGGTTAACACGCCCGGAGTAATGGAAGCAGCCTCTTCTGGCAAGTCATTAGGTAGCGGCGAAACGTAGACACGATATTTTATTAAGCCCTAAAGGAAAAAAAATAGCATGGCGTTATGTCACAAGTGAACATTAGAGGCCAGCAAGAAAGAGCTCTGTCGTCTCGACCATTACGACCCGTCCAACGGTCAGAGATTTCGACGTTCAACCTCTCTAGTGCAAATAAATTCCAATTGGAGAAAGAGACCCCTTGTTCCGATTGCTTCCACGAAACAAAATGATCCGTACACTTGAAGTCGGGACACACATAATTTTGGGGAATCTCTTTGGTGTTTTTCAAGTTCATGAGGATGTTCTGACCCCCAGATACGAATATTATGGGTATTTACTTCCCATTAGAAGAAAAGTTGACTTATCGCTGAACATTACACGATCAAGAAAGTCATCATCCTGATCAAACATGTTAAGTTCACACGGTCGTCTCTGGCAACTGAACGCACGATCGTCTCTGGCAACTAAACTTCACACGGTCGTCTCTGGCAACTGAAGTTCACACGGTCGTCTCTGGCAACTGAAGTTCACACGGTCGTCTCTGGCAACTGAAGTTCACACGGTCGTCTCTGGCAACTGAAGTTCACACGGTCGTCTCTGGCAACTGAAGTTCACACGGTCGTCTCTGACAACTGAAGTTCACACGGTCGTCTCTGGCAACTGAAGTTCACACGGTCGTCTCTGGCAACTGAAGTTCACACGGTCGTCTCTGGCAACTGAACTTCACACGTTTGTCTCTGGCAACAAAACTTCACACGGTCGTCTCTGGCAACTGAAGTTCACACGCACACGGTCGTCTCTGGCAACTGAAGTTCACACGGTCGTCTCTGGCAACTGAAGTTCACACGGTCGTCTCTGGCAACTGAAGTTCACACGGTCCTCTATGGCAACTGAAGTTCAAGACTTGCTTTCCGAACAGATTTCTTAGCAACACGCAGGTAAGATGCTCTGACACGGTCAACATCCTGTACAGACACTTTTGGTCGTCCCATGCTTTTCGTTTTACAAACACATCCGGTAGTTTCGAACTGCCTATACCATCAACGGATGTTTTGCCACGTGGGCGATCACAATTAAACTTTAAACGAAACGCACGTTGAACTGAAATTACAGATTCACTCTTAGCGAATTGCAGAACACAATAAGGTTTACGCTTAGCAGTCGCCATTTTGCGTAGGTGGCGCTCCAAACGAAAAAAAAGCAGTACTCGCGCATGCGCTTATCTAAAACAGTTTGAGTTGCTCTTAATTTGTGACCTTGAACCAACACTCTACAACGCTTACAGTTGATACTATTAAAATTTATAACTGGGACATTATTTCATGGACATACTGTACAATGCCAGATATCATAAACTATAGGTACTGTAGATCATAAACATCATAAACTATAGGTACTATTAGGCCTACAAAAGATTCCTTTAGAAACCAATATATAGTTTATAAAACTACAGGAAAGATATTGTTAATTGTTTCAACAACATGGCTATGGTTATTTGTGCATATATTAAATGCTTTTTTCAAGATATTATGAGTATTTTTTTTTTCCAAAATTGCCGAATTATTTTATATTTTAACTGATGTTTTATTCAAGCATGATTATTTGAAACCGCCGAAAAAATAATTGAATATTCAACTGTTGGACTTTATTTTGTTGTATCGTGCTAATTATTTGCGCAGTTAATACGAAAAAGCTATTCAGGAAACTACTTGAGTACTGGAACAACACAAAGCATAAATGCCCGGGTTAGAATCCGAATCCAGTATTACTGCGAACACTATTTCGTGGTGATAAGAGTTGTTTTTATGAAAATGTACAAATATGTGTAATTTTGCATGAATATTTTGTTCAATTTACAATTACTTACAGTCGAAATACCACAAAACCTGAACACTATAATGGCGAATTAAAACACTGAAATAATATTAGACCTGAACACCATAAAGCCGATATACTGTACCGGGGAAATACCATGACGCCTAAACATAACTCCTAATATTCTAGCGTTAAAATGCCATGGAATCAACTAAAGACTATCACCAAAATATTGTACCGCCGAAATACCATAACCCCAAAATGCTACATCACCAAAATAACATAACGCCGAAACATAATAAAGCCGATTTACCATCACGATGAAACACCATAACGCCTATATGTAACAGTAAGAAGTGCCATTCGAAAAAGAATACAGATCAGTTACAGAAAATTTTGACTGGGAACTGAACTGCCATAAAGTTGATCAAAAAACGGGCTATGTCTAAATGAGACCAAAACCGAAACAAACAAGTCTAATATAACACCGGAAGCTGAAAATATAACGCCTAATACACATTTAATTAAGATTCCGCGACTCTGTAGCCGAGTTTCGTGAGGGGCTCTCCAAGTCAACGGTGTATGTGTGTTTGTGAGGCGGGATATCTACGGTGCTTCTAGCGCGGTGTCGCCTCTAAACACGAAGTTGTGGACTGGCGCTGACTTCTCGTCGTGCATTGGGCAAATGGAATATTTTAGTGGTTACTATAACAGTATATGGTGGAGAAAAGATGTTAAAGACGCAGTGCAAGTTACTTGAGTGCTTTCAAGAACATCTACCGAGTGTTCCATACATAAATATTATTCTGAAAAAACGCGTTTTAGACATTTTCACTGTCCTGAAAATAAAGAGTTTAAAAACGAAATACGCAAACAGAACTATTCATCTGCCCTCAGCGTATTCATGAATGCTTTCCGTGATCAGGCACAACTTGAACATTTTGAGCAGTTTTCAAATATCGTGACGTTGGGGAGGGGAGGGGGGGGGGGTCCCCCTGAAACATTGCACACCGTACTGTGTATGTGAGCTGAAAGGACTTCGGGCGCAGAATACAAAGAGCTGTCGACCGCCTCCTTTTCACGTGAGAACTCTCGCAGCTTCGCGATAAGATAACCGACCAAACTGATGAACTGATAACACGTAAATGAAAGGGAGAATATGGTGACCCTCGATCACTGTCAACCCAAGTTCGCAGAAAAGCGGTTTTCATACCTCTACGAGGCGGTTACGTACTTCGATGGTCAGTTTAGCACAAACGAGTGCAATCATGCTTGAAGCCAACGTTCGACAACGTTTCACGCGCGGTGCCAGTTGCGTTCCATTCACGAAAATAGTGCGAATTGCACTTGAACCAAGGTTACCAGTTACTCTTTCGACTGTAGTTATATTCTCTGAAACACAAAAAAAAAAAAGTGGTAAAGTTTAACATTGGTTTAAACTCTTAGTACTGGAGGTGGAGGGAATATAAACTAACTTTGCCTGAACTGGAGAACCTACTCTTTGGTAAGTTACACCCTTTATCATCGTCTGCACAAAGGCTGAATTTCTAGAGAAACAGGCGAAATTCAACTACTACTAGTGCCTGCAACAATTTTAACTGACTTTATACATACTGTTACGATCGCGCTTGGCTGCAGTGCTTGGCATCGCCGCGCTCGTTCGGCCTGTCTGCGCCCCCCTTCCACCCGCATCCTCTCCCTGGTATCTCGTGTCATACTATCTCGCAACATCCTGACCGTCGCAGCGCGCACCTGCCTCAGATCGGGTTACTTAAAAGAGGCCGCACTGCGGAATAAAAGGACTCAGACGCCTTTATCGGCGTTCTTAGAGCAGCCACCGCGTCCTTCGAGGACTCACGACGCGTTTCTGGGCATTTCGACGGCGAAGGTCGCGAGATATCTCGGA
The DNA here is from genome assembly GCF_032445375.1 of Bacillus rossius redtenbacheri. Lineage (NCBI taxonomy): Eukaryota > Metazoa > Arthropoda > Insecta > Phasmatodea > Bacillidae > Bacillus > Bacillus rossius. Next base: position 334,832,343 of record NC_086330.1, on the reverse strand, counting down.
GACATGCCCGATTGTTCTGGACGGGAACCCAAGGGCTATATAAGGAGGTTGAGTCAGTGAGAGAGAGAGTCTGAGTGGGGAGTTCTCCCGCGGCGGAGTTTCCGGGCGATAGTGCCGCAGGTGCGGCAGAGTGGCGAAGTCCTTGGACGAAGGTTCCAGGGCAGGGAGTGAGTGAGTTCAGTGGAGTCGGGAGTTTCCGGGCGATAGAGTCGCGGGCGCGGCGGAGTCCCGAGTGAAGTGGCGAGCGAGTCGTCGAGTGGGATCTCGGCGAAGGGTGTGACGGCGGCGGCGGAGTGTGGCGACAGAGTCCCGCGGCGGAGACCCACGAGGGGTGCTGCGGCGAGAGTTGCGCCGGAAGTGCGGTCCAGCGAGGTGTGTGAAACGAGTGACTGGGGAATTGACCTTTTTTACGTGTAATTAATTATCTGCCAATTTAGAAGATTATTTGTAAGTGACAAGTAGTGGTAATAAATAAAACTGTGTGTGTGAAATAAAATCTATTAATTGGGCTATCCTTTACGAACCCCCGCGGAAAATCGTAACAATACTCTCATACACCTGCACACATGCATTTAACATGACTTTGAACATGACAGTAGACGTAATTTTATCAACATCTAAAACTCATATTTTCTTTCAAACTTAATTTTATTACGTGTACCAATTACAGGAGCTCGTCCACTATGAATAACGCCGGTAAAATTCCAATCCTTGTAAATACGTAAACTAAATGGTAGAATGGCTCCTAATTATATATTTACAGCAGTAAATCGCCGCTTGCTTCACTACGTTACTCAATTGCCATCACTGTAAGATTGGTTAGTAAGGTACAGTCAAATTATAATCATTCTAATGATATTCAGCCCTGCGTGGATTGCAAGAAAATTAATTTTAGTGCCAATTTGGATAAATAAGTTTCGACAAATAAAATAATTGTAAAAAATGATAGTAACAAAAAACCACATTTTACTTTATTTTTAAATGATAGTAACAAAAAACAAACAGAAATCAAAGTGGTCCAAGAACACGTGTCAGACTGATACAAGCGCTGTATTTAACACTCGGTCAATTAATGATGCCACGCACTTGGCTCACGCATTTTCTCGCTGACGAGCAGCTAGGACACTTCACCTCGCCTGTAATACGGGGTATGTATAAAAGACTTCGGGACCAAGCGTATGGTAAAGTACTGTAGCAATGTTTGTGCTTCGTAATTGGTTGGGCTTCTTTCAGACACTGTCTACTATTCGGGACACGCGGATTACAGAAATTGTGTTCGGAAAAAACAGTGTCCTGAATGGCCCGGCAGAGAAAGGCAATGCATGGTTTCTCTTGCAAGACGGGCGCCAATTACACACGGAAGAAACTGCATACCTTCACAGCTAAAACATTTTCTGTACTTTTATGATAAAAGATTCCTTTGGAAATCAGTTGCCGAAAAAATAGTTTGTAACACTACAAGAAATAAATTGCAATTTTGCATGTATGAAATACGTTTATCGAGATAAAACTGAGTTTTAATTACGAAAATGGGCGCATAATTTTAAATTTTAATTGGTGTTTTACTCAAGCATAATTTTTTCAACCCGTGGAAAAGATAATCGGATATTCAACAATCTGACTATTTTATGTAACGTGCTTATTTATGTGCGCAGTTAGTACTGGAAAGCTATTCGAGGAGCGGTTTCCAAAAACTTTAAACTATTGGAGGTACTGGCCAACCGGGACTTTTCTATAGGTGCTGTCCGGCCTGGAGATGTCGCCGTCACAGCGCCGTCAAAAGCTTCGTGCAACACCTACGCCGGGATTTATAAACTACGCAACAACCGCAAAAAGGTTCGAGACCACGTTTTCGAATACCCGTTCATAAACAACACAACACGCAAAAACGTAACGCAAGCATCAGCCAACTAACTTTCAACTTCTTCCGTGTCTGAAGTGAAGTGTTCCGAAAACATTTCAAGAGGCAGATGGTAGGAGCATAGGACACGATGTTTTTTTATTATTATACACTTCACAGTCAAAGAAAATAACACTCTGAAATCAAATTATCAACCATTTAATATGTTTTAATGATAAATATGAATTACCACAAGAATCCAGGGAAAGAAATATTTGTACTGTTTTACAATGAGTGTTGATGAACGTATTGCGACCTTTGTGCTGTATATAAACGCCCGTGATTTTCTTGCTTTGGTTGAGTGTTGCGTCGTTGCGTTCTTTGCGTAGATTATAAACGCAATCTTAAAATTTGCTAACGTAGAAATTAAGTATCAAATGCATGGATAATATAAATTTGAAGGGCCAAGGATACTTGCTGAATCTATAAAACAAATTCCAAATACCACGGTTATGAAACATTAATTGGCAGGAAAGTTTAGAAACAATCGAACATTACACGGTCGGGACTTGTAAACAAAACAAAAATTAACCACGAAGTAATATCAGAATTTTGGTCGTATGCAAATATTCTTGTACTTGAAACAATTCGTAACGTAAATAAGACGTAAACAAACACGGTTAGCACAGCTGGCAAATATTCGGCTTCTATTGGTCGCACGGGAGTAACGTGAACGGAAGAGTATGCGTCATTGTCCGCATACGCACGAACGTAGATAATCTTTTACGCGTCCGCGTGCGTCACCCGTGTCCGCTTCCGTGTCATTGTAAAACGGGCCTAAATGATTACAGCGCTGATTAGAACCCAAAGCAGCCTTCATGCTGAAAAAATACGTACAAAATACAGTAAAGCTAGTGCAATGTTTCCATGTTTTACTTAAAACAGACTGCTTGTTAGTATGTGCGTATTTATCTTCGGTTTTCGATTGTTATTCCTCAACAACACAAATAGGAATCCCATCTGCACGATACCGCAGGTTTAAATTCTATCATGTAATAATTTGTATGGGTGAAATTATTTTACTTATTTTTTTTATATTTTAATATTTTATAGAAATTTTTTGTTTAACCTTATTAACTTCTTGTGTGTTAGCATATGAAATTCAGCAAACTACTCATTCGAAAATTAACAGTTTTGTGTTTTACAGTGTTTATGCATTTTATTTTACACGAAATAACTGTGGTAAGAATTACATTAATTTAATCCCGTAGAAAGGAACCCGCTTAAAAAACATCTTTCGAGCACACATCGTGCACATCTGTCAACAAGCATTAGAAAGAAAGAATGGAAGCTAAATGCGTACTGAAACCTTGGAAGCACCATCTGCCGTCGTATAGCTCTTCTGCAAACAAAAGACTGTCTGGGTCGTGAGACAGTGCGCAGATTTCCAAGCGTCGGAGCGCGCGCCATTTCTCAGTTGCGACATTTTCGGGATATATTCACAGAATGTCCACAATTATCTGGCGAAACTGTTTCAGGACTTACCCAGTATATTTCAACAAAATTTTCTTTTAACATTTATGGTCATTTTATAACTATACAAATTACAGGTATTTGTAAATTTGTACATTTCCATGAGAACAATTGTGCCACTATAAAACAGGGTTCGCAGTAATACTGGGTTCGGATTCTTACCCGGGCATTAATTATTTGTGTTGTACCAGTAGCTCCCATAGTTAAAAAGTAATTTGTAAATAGATTTCCGGATAGCTTTTCAGCATTAACTGGGCACATTAATAAGCAAAGTCAAATTGTTCAATATCTTTTCTATGGGCTAAAAAAATTATGCTTGAATAAAACATCAATTAAAATATAATTCTATGCCCCTATTTTCTTAAGAAATACTCAGCATTATCTCGAGAAAAAAAACTCATTTCATGAATGCAAAAATAACCATAGCCGTGAGTTGTACAAAGTCACAATATCCTTCTTGTAGTGTTTCGAACAATTTATTGGCAACAGGTTTCCAAAGGAATGTTTTGTAAAAGTACAAAAATTATTTTTCCCGTTTGGTCAATTAATGATGACCAGCTGCGAACTCGCGCAAGTCATGGCGTATCTAAAAGCCATTGAAGGGTGACGAACTATGTTTCGTCCGTAGTGAACAGACAATTTTTTTTGTACTTTTGCAAAAGATTCCTTTCGAAACCAGTGGCTAAGAAATCGATTTGTAATAGGAAAAGAAAAAATAAAATACTGTAAATTTGTACAACACATTTTTTAAATGTCTTTTTGTATAGGTATATGAAATACTATTTTAGAAAGAGCGCTGAATTTTTCTTGTCACACTTACAAAAATTGGCGTATAATTTAAACTTTACATTAATGTTTTATACAAGCAAAGTTTTTTTTTTAATTGAATATTTAACAATTTGACTTTATTTGGTTTTATTATGCTTGTTAACGCGCGCAGTTAATAGTGGAAAGATATTCAGGGAAAGCTTTACAAATGATTAACTAATGTAGGTACTGGGACAACACAAAGCATAAATGTCAGGGTGAGAATCAAAACCCAGTATTACTGTGACACAGTTTGATTTCGTGTTAATGTACACAACTGACAAATGTCAGTAATTTTACACGATTATTTCAGTTCCATTTACAAAAACGTTTTCCCGGATGTGGAAAGCAGGGGAAAAAAAACGGAACGAGTGAGAAGTTTATGAAGCTCCGTCACAGAGCCACCTCTGACACGGGTTGCGTCAGCCACTGCGTCGAGTGTTGACTATGCGGGCGATAGCAAATCCCGATACCGCAATTTTCCATAGTTTCCAGGCGATTGCTGGCATTATTCCTCACAAACAGCAGCTGCTAATTTATTCCCCAATTTCATAGATTTGCGTTGCGCGTTTTCGACTCTTTAAGACCAAACAGTCGATGAAATTTAAATTCTAAGTAATAAAAGTGCGTTTATTATCTGGAAAATATTTTAGACAAATAACTTTTCTTTCGCCGAAAAACTCTACTTTTATCTTTTGCCACTATATTTGATCATTTGCCGTAACTATAAAAACTACTCGAGAATTAATTCAGACAATAAATCAATAACTTATTTATAGAACGTTTACTTAGAGGGATTATTTGGGTACCAAAGTAGATGACTGTAATATAATATTATTACGCCGTTGACGAAATCGAATAAGTTATAAATTAGTAGAGTTGATTACCCAGTCACGTGAAACATACCATAGAAGGTGACCTTGTCATCAACCAATAAGCAAGCTAAAAAAAAAAAAGTTGTATGTCTGTATGCAGTTTGAGTCTATACTGAAGTGAAAATGAATGAAATTGCGAAATAATCATGGGTATACTTTTTTTTAGTACATGTATGAAAGTTACACTGAAAGTCAGATAGGTGGATGTACGGAAATTCCCCTGGAATGCAAACCTTCATACTCTCACACTGTGGTCATGATTGGGCCGCAGTTATTTGCACACGCCCCTCTGCGACCGTGAGCCAACGATTCCCAGCTGGGAGAGAAGTAAAGCAATCAGGTAGTGCCGATTAACAAGAACAAAAAGGTTCACGCTCAGGAATAAGCCAATGGGAAAGCAAAAAAATTCGTAGTTCAAACATAGTACTATTCGTTCGGGTACGGTAGCGAATAACTAGGGGCATGCAGATTTCGCGAAAAGATTTCGGGACTACATGAAAGTTAAAACACTGTAGCATCGCCTGTGTTTCGTGATTGGGTGAGTTCCACGCAGGTATATATCGATTGTAACCAACACCAATCACAGTGATTGAGTGCGGAAGTAAACGTGTCCTGAGTGGCTCGGTCAAATAAGGCAACGACTTCTCTCGCAGACGGCCGCCAATCACAAGGAAGAAACCTCAGGTGCGGGTATACCTTGTTGCAGTCTAATAAGTGTTCAGATATTTTCGCGAAAAATGCCTGCCCCTACGACGAATAACTAGGGACTGGAAAAATTCGCGGGTTCAATGACCTCCAGGCTAGACTCCACGATCCTGTGCACACTCGGGCAAACGTCGCCTGTTCATTGGCTGTTGACTTGTGAGGCGTCTCAATTGGGAGACTCGTGATTCGATACTGCTTTGACTGAGGGTCTATAATTGGCCCACAGTCCTTCAGGTTAACAGCGAACCAATGGCAGATGTTGCATAAAAATACAATTATTTGCATTCTAGCATATCGCAAAATGAATCCGCGAATTTTTCCTGTCTCTACGAATAACCAATGCCTTGTTGGGATACAAACGTAACCTAACTTGGGGGCCGTATTATAGAACGTGTTCAAACCGAATCCCAGCAAGGAAACAAATCTACAACCGTCTTAATAAAAGGTGCATTGAGCGAGGCTAGAAACTGGGTTCAACGCATTCTGGCGGCCGTTTCCGAACCATCGATAGAATTGTTACGGTAAAAATACTAGAGATATCAGCAACATCGCAATATATATAACGGTATTTCTAATATTCTCAAGTACTTTTAAAGTTGCTTCTTGTTATCACCATTAAAGTATGCAAAACTTATTCCATGATAGTTTCGCTATTATTAAGTTTCGTTTGGCACACCAACACGCCTAGCAAGCCCCCCTATGATCACAAAAATGACTATACGCGAGTAAATGGCGCCTTACGCGGGTCCGTCCTCTAGACTAAATCAACGAATAGGTGAGTTCCGCGCATGCGCGGAAGTTTGGGCAAAAGACGTCACAGATAGTACACCAAAATCTGTTCCCTGGCTGCGCCCCATCATTCACATAACCATTTTTTTTTTGCGTCTTGTAATACCGGCCTTAAAATTTTAGCTTCACACCGAACGAATTCGCGAAATTGTCGTGTCTCTGCGGACAGTTCAGGAACCTGGCCGGCACGCGGAGATCTTTCGGAGAGCAAGTCTTTCGGGAAAGGGGGTGGCATGCTGGAGGGAGGTACAAAAATAGCTCCAGCCTTGAGACATGCAGGATGCAGCCTACTTGGCGGCCAAACCGACTACTGCCTTCGCCTCCGCATCACGTGCGGCTCCCAGAAGTTGAACCGCTGTGAGCGAGGCGTGGACTTGACAGAGTGGCAGCCAGAAGCGCAAATCTGAAGAGTCCGTGTGAGGGTGTAGGTGTGGGGGGGGGGGGGGGGGGGGTGTCGGCAAAGTGTTGCACGCGGGGTCAACCGACACAAGTCATCTCTGGATCCGGTGCTTGTATATTGTATACTTCCCTATATTTTTGCCAACACGCATGCAATAAACAGATAAACTTTAAAATGTACAGAAAGTTTTCGATAAGACATAGTTTTGACGTCAAAGCCGTTTCACAGTCACGCTTTTGCAAGTACTGGCAGGTATTTCCCCCCCCCCCCCCAACCCAACAACAACAGTTTACCGGAGTCCACGCCAATGGTGGTGAACCTAGACTTTGCGGGGCCCTGGGCTCATTTACTTTTGAGGACCCGCAATAATTTGGAGAGGGCCCTTACCCACAGAAAAGGACGTTCGGATGCTCTAACATGGAAAAATTATAAAATTAAACTCTTTGAAACAAGAAATTTCGATTAAGGTTTTGATTTGGCTTAAAGAATTTTTTTCTTGATGTTAGTTTTTTTTAATGCTAACGATCTAACTCTGCTGGAATCGCGTCATTACAGGGGGCAATAAATACTTTGAAAGTTTTTTTTTCTAAATACGAAATTATTTAAAACCCAATTGAAATCGAAAAATATCGACCAGCTAGTTACAATTTAATTGTTACTTTCTCCACTAATTTCCATTATTTTTCACGGAAAACATGACATGCCAGGAACATTGTAAATGAAAAGGGCCGCCGCGTGGCCCCCGGCGGTTTCCCGGCTCGCCCTGCGCCTGACTTCGCAGTGAGGGCGTATTCGACTCCAACCAGCATATCGCTCCAGCCAGACACGTTCTTTGAATGCTTCTTGCAATAAGAAGATTGGTTTCAGATTTTCTTTTACATACGCCATTGCTGGTTAGGTACTCTGTTATGTCATACGAACCCTCAAACCGAACAAAAAAAAAGATGAATTTCCAAACACGAAGAAATAAAGCCAAGTGAAAAAAAGGTCAATAAAAACATAGCGCAGAAAATTACGTATAAGTAATAAGTAATAAATATATCACAGCACACACGAACTCAGTTGACTAACAACGACGAGAACTTAAATGAAGACAAGTAGCTACATTGGACAACACCGCGACGAACAGACGAACCCAAAGATTATACCAGACAGACAATGTGGACAACACAACAACAAAAACACGGACGGGCAAACCCAACGATGTGACAATACATATATTCTCCGGAAACCAGAATGGCGATGATAACACACGACGATCACAGCAGTTTCCTGAGACAACAGTTGCGACGTACCAGATGACGTTCCAGAGTGGGCATCTGTCTCTGCCCAGAAGAAAGATATGTACCAGGCAGCTTCTCATCTATCTTGTTCAGGCTGAACAAGTGAGCATCACCACCTGATGTTGGTTGTATCTGACAAGTCGCAATTCTTTCACAAATGTGAAACACGCACTTGAGAAAAAAATAAATAAAGCGATGAGTAACGTGCTGTAACTATAATCCTCATGCACTATTGTTCAAATGATTTTTTTTTCATTTTGTTATTGTTTAACATTGTATGGCACCATAAACCCTACGCCCTCCATGAAAGAGGTAGAATTCATAATCCTCCTTCCCCTCCCCAACCCTTTTTGATAATTACGAACAATGTACCCCCTTTTTTTCAGTTTTGAGCTTGATACGAGCTTACTGCTTGAAAGATGTAATCCGAACTGATTCAAAATAAACTTTCTAGAATAATCACTGGCCGTTAATACAACTGAACATACATGCTCATCAGGAAAAAAGTATTTCCCAGCCTCGGCTTACGTAAACTCTCGAGATATTTAAATTGTTGACCTCTTCAGCCGGTTCCTCCAAGTTTTAAAAACTTTGCTCAGCTCACCGCAGGAATAAAAGTCACTAGACCCTCGGAAGGATACTAAAAGTAGATATTAAGCAAGACTCCTAAAATATCTACATAATGAGAACCAACTATTTATAAGCACGCGGTTAAATTGGCAGCAGTCTGGGAAAGATAGCTCGATAGCTTTTGAGTGGGTAGCCATTGAAATCTCTTTATTGTGGCTTACTTTTAGAAGTAAATGCAACTTGTATGTGTGTGTACATGTGTATGTAGGTTTATATGTATGTATATGTGTGTATAGGTGAGCAGATGTATGTATGTTCCCCTCCAAACCTCGTTTTTAAATTTTTTTTCCTCTCAAACAGAGTTCATTTAATTTTCTTTTCTTTTTTTTGTGTGTGTTTTGTTTGAAAACTGATATGCAAATGTTAGCTTTTTACTTAGACCTTCAATGACATGAAGCTAATAAATTGTAAAATTTTTATCACATCAAAAAGTTTTAAGACAAAAATGTTCCAACTTTTAAACCTACAACGGAAAACAAATGTTTAAGGAGCATTTGAACTGTTTACCTATTTTTAATAAAATAAGGTATTTAGAAATGTATATTAAACACATTTAAATGAAATTTGGTATAATGTATTGGCCAAACATTAGCACCATACTTCTGCCACAAATAACATACATAATTCGCATGAACTTCGAAAATTAGACTCGCATAATATTCAGGCAGTTAAAAATAATTTCGGTCATTTATAAGAAAAACGTAACAGCCTACATTTATTAGATTTAAATAATTCTTAATAGTGTTTTATAATGTGGAATTTCAACATTTTTACTTATTTCATTACCAGTAGAAATAGTTATAAATAATTTTCAATATATTCTCATAAAAATTAATTTTTGTGTAACTGTTCAAATAAAATAGCTCTTTACAAGTCCTAAATAATAGATGCAACTACTCCAAAGTGTGGACTGCTTTAAAAGAAAACTGGGGTTATTTTGCGTTATTTATAAAAAATAATATACTAGTCACAGTATTTTATTCCATTGTTTCTACGTAATGAACTCTATAATACTGCATTTAGCCCTATTTCTACATTTTCTTTAAAATAATCCTTATTTTATTTTTCTGAAGTGTCGTACGGGGAAAAGCACTGCAAAGTCTGAAGCGATTTGTTCCTTTTGTACTGTGTTGCAATGAAAATGATGCGTTAAAATACCCATCGCCACGAGTACATTTAGAAAGTGATCTCGTAAGAACGATGGGCCATCTCCGACAGTCACAAGGGCGGAGATGCGCTAAGTGAAAGCACGCAGGTCGACCTTGTGGCCATCCTCGCCGGTACGAGGTCGCGCGGGACAACCCCTGAGGTTTGCAGTACAGAGTAAATGGCATCCACTGATGGCATATTGGCATTATCCTGCTAGTTAACATTAAAAAAATGCTCTCTAAAGTCAAAAAATATATAATAAATTTTATTTGTTGATTTTTTTAAGGTCGACAGTATTAATACAGTCATATTCATTCATAAAGAAAGGAAAAAATTCAGTACTAACCCCCGATTATTACTTCACAGGAGAAACCTTTTTTTAGCAGTCGGCCACTATTAATGAAAATGCACTCCATTAAATTATATGCTATGGACAAACGTAACAAAAATTTCTACTATTAAATGATGTATAAAAAAATGTTGACGAAAACAGGTGAAACCAAGATAGCGTCTTTCAGTACTTCTCCTTACAAGTAAAAAAGTTGACACTATCAGATGGTTATCCTAGTGAAATACGACAAAAAAGTGTATTTCCAAAATTTTCATCCCAATTTAATTTTTGCAAAAAATGTTTTAAAAAATTTCATTACATTATAAAGTTGTGCCTAAAACTTTTGAGCTCTCTGGCGTACATCTTGCAACACAGCAAGCACGCTCAAACAAGTACCTACAGGGCTAGTGGCAGTTTTCTTGCATTGGAAAGTAAAAGTAAATGGCTATTAAAATGCATACTGCAAACTGAAAATGAGACACGCTATTAATTTCTGAAAATTTTTAAATAATTATAAATAAAGGTTAATTGCGAAAAACAAATATGTAAATTCAAACTGGCCACCGTCCGTCCCTCCCTCATTAAAAATAACCTGTTTATACCTGTAGACGAATGTTCCTAGTGGCGACACAACCAAACTACAGTTTTTCCCCTTCCTTCTGTTTATGGGCTGCAGGATGGGCTGGCTGTAGAGAAAGAAAACGATTGACGCCAAGACAGAGAACACGAAAGGTTGCGGCTTGAACAGTAACAGTAGTATATAATTATAGTTTCTGGCAATGGGTCCCAGTCTTGGGAGCCGGAGCCAGGATCCACGACCTTGAATGACGTCACGGCTGCACCGGTGTCACAGGCACACCGACGTCATGACCACCACGTGACCATCCCAGCCGCCATATTGAATTTAATAAAAAATAATAATTTTAAATGTAATATAATGTAGAAAACAATAAAAAAAATTACGTAATCGCTTTCGCAAGCCCTCGGTTCGAACCCGTCAAAAGCAATTTGATTAAAAAAATGATAATCTAATACTTTGTTTTTAAAATGTAATACAAACGCACCATCTTCATATATTTCTGATGTGCTTGGTTCTGTTCCCGACAGATGCACTTAAATTCACAAAGTAACTTTTCTGCACACAATTTTCCACCAGCAGATTTATTATCTCCCCCATCCCGATTATGTATCACGGCAGCCATATTGGATTATCTTTTCGCCTGATAGAGTATGCTAGTGTCGATCGTTATCTTGCTTCTCTAGTTAACCGATAGATAACACTATTCGCTATTGACACTAGTGTCACCGACACCCACCAACTTGTCGGCCATCTTGAAAAATCATTAAAAATCATCCTAAATATTTAGAGAACTTAAAACAGAATAATAATAAAGATTGGAAATATAATTTACCGAGTTATTTCTCATATTCCTTCATTACATATCAATTAGCCTAAGCATTATGAAAAATTTCAAAAATTATAAACGAAATATGTTTTACACAGCATGTAATGGTATATGGACCACCATGGGGATTTTACGCAGAAAGTCCACACAGAGACGCGTTACCGACGCGAAGGCTGCATGCCAGTTCGCTGCCAGGCGCGTAGAGGTGAAGAGGCATGTGATGCGCGAGTCCACGTCGCCCTTAGCGCCCCAGAGCTCGCGCGTCCATCCAGGCTACCACTTGGCTCATGGTTCAGTAAAAGTATAGGAAAAGGTTGTGCTTGCTGCTTCATCCTATCTGTCAGTGCAGTTGTCCGGCGATAGCGATCTGCGGCCATAGATATATGAGAAACATTAACGCTGGAAGAAACCAAAATCATTCGGGACCGCTGATGTAGGCACGATAACAGTAAGCTTGGTTGAAACCAGGCGACTTTGTGTCCCAATGAAGGGGTGGCCACGTCTACATGATTACTTTGTAATCAAATGAAGCTTTATTGACATGACAACGTCTAATAAATCAATGAATGCCGACTGCACGCACGAAAAAGTGTCCCATTACTCACATTGTTCCGTTACGCTGTGTCCCGTTACGCTAATTGTTCCGTTACGCTGTGTCCCGTTACGCTCATTGTTCCGTTACGCTGTGTTCAGTTACGCTCATTGTTCCGTTACGCTGTGTTCCGTTACGCTGTCGGCGAGTGCAGTAATAATAGGTTATGTTACAATTGACTAAAATATTATGGTGATTCATATAATTGATGATAGATATTTGATTACAGTTTATTTATGTGAAAACTTGTTCATAATTGTATTTAAACTTTATGGCTAAACGCCAGTTTTTAAAATTAATTATAAGTCATCTACACGTGAACTGTTACGTCGACTGTTTATAAAGTGAAGTGAAAATTTAATGTGGTTTTCATTGCTTATTACAACAACAATTTCGGCAATAAAGGTTAATTATTCTTGCATTTTAAAAATCTACTAGTATAATTTCAAGTATTTATTCTTTTTTATTAAAATAAAAATGATTAAATTTTATTCATTAAAGTTTGCAATCATTTCATCAATGTTTTGTTATGACGTTTGTCACGTTAAACTATCGTCCGTAAACCGACTTTACAGACAACCAATTTTTTTTATCAGATAACGGTCTGCACCATGTCGGTTGGACGCACAGAAACAGTGGCAGCCGTAAACTTCGAGGGGCCCTAATACCGTACCAGGACGGGTCTTACCGTGGTCTGGGAGGTGGAGGAATATCCACCACAGAAAAAAACGTTCAGGGGCTCCACCTTCGAAAATTAAAAAAATTAAACTCTTAGAAACAACATTTTAAAGCGACGCTGCCAACTTACATTTATGTCATTATTTTTCTTAACAAATTTAAATATTCTTTCCTGATAAATTATATCCTGATTAGTTTTTTTTTTTTAAATACTACTGATCAAACACTGTTGAAAGCGCATCATTAAATGAGGCAATAAATTCTTTGAAAGTTTTATCTAATGCGTAATCATGAAAACCATATTGGTATTGACCAGCAATTTAAATTACACGCTTGCTACAATTTAATTTTTCCTTTTCTATTTCCATTTTTTTTCCCACAGAAAATTCGACAAACAAGGTAAAAGAAAGAAAATAAATATAAAAAGGGTCAACGCCGTGCCTTGGAGCAGCCCCTGCCCAAAAAACACTGACTGAAGTGTAACGTTTGCATTGTGAAAACATAAATGAACGTGACTTGTGTTCAAGGACGGATATTCTAATTCATACTTACTACCCACCATCAGACGAGGTCAAGCACCTTTTCTGCAATATTTCGGGAGGAACAATATGGTGATAGCGTGGTAAAAAAGAAAAAAATGAGACCACCTGGCAGTTCCGTCATACACGGTTGTGGCCAGTGGACGCAAGCCGCCCACGACGGGGCGGAGGGGATGATGTTTGTGGGTGGGGCATGGGGAGGGAAGCGCATGAGGCCGGACAAGTGGTCGCATCCGGGAAAAGAGACGTCGGCGACCAAGTTCAACGAATACTCCTGGCATTCTAAAGCGAAACTTCCTCCACCCCCCCCCCCCCCCAAAAAAAAATCCACCTAAAAAATAAAAAATAAACACATGCCCCATCAGCCTCACGCAAAGACTAACTAACTACATGGTACGTTTCATTCTTAGTTTGCAGTGTGCATTTTAATGGGCGTAATTTGTTTACCCTATCTTTCCAATGCACGATTTCTGCCATTAGCTCTGTTATTTTTTTTTAATTTCATTATTTGTTTTCTCTGCTGTCAGATACATGCGCCATGGAACACAAATCTTAGACAATATTTATTATAATGTAATGAGAATTTCGAATACACATTTATTGTCGTAGTTATTTCACCAAGAGCCATCTTATAGGATTCAACGTTTTTTTCATTTGTAAGGAGACGTAACTGAAATACGCCATAGCCAGTCTGATTTGTGGCTGGTGACGAACAGATACCAGATCCCGAAACGTCGCAATTGTTTTGTCATAGGAAACCTACTGCTTTCGTCGGTGATATCGTTGTTGTGTTGTCCATAATGTATGTTCACCTTCATTGTTGTGTTCGTATATTTGCTGCGTTTTCCAGGTTTTGTTGTCTGTCTCGTCGTTGTTAGCCCACTGAGTTCGTCACTGCTGTTATTGTTATTTTTCATGACTTAATTCCTTCCACGTAATTCTTGTGCTGTTTGATATGTAAGTTTGGATGTGTTAGTCTGTGCTGTCGTCGTTGTGTTGTCCATAATACATGTTTGTATTCATCGGTGGGTTTATCTGCTTGACGTCAGCTGATTTAGACTTGTTTTCTGTGGGTTTATGTTTTCATTTTTAATCGTTATTTTACATTCATGAATTTTTTTCCCCATAACAAACAGTGCGAAACTCCAATTGCCACGAAATTGTATTAAAGACCGAATAGTATGTGACCCAGAGAGAAGGTGAAAAGTGACAGCAGCCTGCCAATGAACACGTGACTTGAAACACTTGTGCACTGTTTGTGGAACCTACCTTGGCACCACAAAATAACGCTGAGTTTTTCGGGCAACGCCAATTTTACTCATTTCATTTATATTACAGCACTTCCGTTTGATTTCTTATCTTATCTAAGTTTATAAATATAGCTCTCTTTGAATTTCTGTTGCCTGGGTGTGGATTTCGTCACCTGATTTACTTATTTATCAAGCTTTAATTACGTAATGAAAATATCGCACAAGTGATCAAGTGATAATAATCAAGAACACTTCCTTGGATCTGTACTACTATTAGATAACAGTATATATCTGGTGACGAAATTCGTGCTCAGAAAAACATGATGCATGCATTTATCTGTACTGTGCCGAGAGGGGAAACGCAATAGATATCAGACGACCTGTAATACAGGATAAAAACAAAACACGTCTATTTTCCCAAAATTTACTGTAAAATATCAAACTTTATAAAAATTAACAATTTTTATCTTTTGAATTTTACAAGTCAAAACTAATGCTAGTGATTTTTTGACATAAATTTCCGAGAGGATTATGAATGTGTTTAATCTTAGGTTGGGTGTCACTTCAGCTGAGGATTCGACACCGCTTGAAACCTATGAAAGCTACAGAGTTGAAGTAAAGATATCTTAGTAGAGCAGACTTTGCTCGTCGTCGTTACATATGACTCATCCGGTTAAAATTTGCAGTGATGACGTTATGAGCGTTGGTGGGGAGCGTCGAATTGAAGTCAGTGAGAGCAACGACTCCGAGAGTAATCGAACGATTTGCGTGGTTTAAGCTTTTTTTTAAGTTGCTTGTGAGTGAGCACTGATTGATGCTAATTGAGTTGTATAACCATAGAATTACTAACTTGGTTTTGGGGCTATTAATCGCAAAATACCTAAGCGAAAACAGGTTATGTTGAAAAAAAATAAAGAAAACAAGCAACATATAAAAATGCACAGAAGTGTCGTGGGTATCGAGTGAGGCACAAAGTAGCCGAGAGATATGAGCCAGTGGGCAAAACGAGCCCCCGAACGAGGTGCGAAATCTGCGCTCGAGCGAGCCTCAGCCGTCCACCTCGCGAGAAGCGATGAGGAATGCAGAAAACTGTTTGCAGGGTTCGTACGGTCCTGGAATGTCCTGGAACTTTTACCATGTCCTTAAAAGGTCTTGAAAAGTCCTTGAATTCAATCCAGTCCTTGGAAAGTCCTTGAATTTTCAGGTAACATAATATTCCAGTTAGTTTCCCATCGTTAAAATCCTAGCTTAGGAATACAAAACCATAATTTGTTTCTTATTTCTAGAATATAATTTGCTTGACGTGAACAGACGATAACCGAGTGAATTTTCGTAAATAAAAAAAAATGGATTTGGGAATTTCTCGTGTTCTATTGGCAACGACATTTATCGGTTATGGTGCGTAATAATGCTTTGCGTAACTGTGTTATTGGATATAGTTTGGTACACAAGAGTAAATGTGGTATCGCGTGGTAGTTGTGGTATCGATTTTTAAAATATGCAGGATAAATATGGTATAGTATGGTAAATGTGGTACAAACAAAAGAAGTTAGATGCAAGATGGTGGTTTTGCTTTGTACTTTTTCCGGATTTACATGCTTCTGTAATTGTATGGCATTGTCGGAGTGATTGGAAAGGGAAAAGTGTTATTTCTAGAAATGTTTTAATATCAGTTCCGACTTCGTTTTTAGTTTATACTTCCTACGAGTTGCGAAAAGATTTTTTTGCCGGCTTTGATATTTGCATCAAATAGCCTATTTGTTTGCATTTTGATTTAATTTTTGCGGCTGTCGTATGTAAAAACTACATTTTTTCACACTTTCTCTTATTATTTTCCTTCAACGTGTTTGATAGTGCTTTTGGTGTTTTTATGTACCTATGCAACTTGAGAGATACTGTTAACATTTTTTCTCAAAATGCCTGGAAACTGTACTTTTAACGATTTGTGGTTACGTAACCCAAAATTCAGTAAATGGCTACAAAAAACGACTGACAGAAATAAAGCCAAATGTGTTTTATGTAGTAGTGTTTTCTGTAACAGTAACATGGGTGTATCGGCGTTAACGAGTCATATGGGTGGGAAGAAACATGTCGCTCTGGCAAGTGAGAAGCCAAAACTTGGAATACAAGTATATCTCGGTGGTAAACAGCCTTCACAAGATGGCCAATCTACAAGTTTAGCAGTCGTGAAACCAGATATCCAGAATTCTCAAGATCAGCAGGTAGGCCTGATTAGTTCTTTTATTACTGGCCAGGACACTTTAAAAGCAGAAATTCTGTGGGCCCTTAAAGTATGCAGTAACCATTTTTCATACAAGTCCTGTGAGGATATTGGGCCCTTGTTCAGACAAATGTTTCCTGATAGCAGTGTTGCAAAAGGCTTTTCGTTGGGAGAAACAAAGTGTGCCTATATGTGTTGTTTTGGGATAGCACCTTATTTTAGGTCCTTACTCATGGAAAAAATTCGAAAGGAAGATTCGTATGTTCTGCTTTTTGACGAGAGTGTTAACAGAAAACTTCATCAGAAGCAATTGGATTACCATATTAGATATTGGGATACCGACAAAGTCGTCTCATGCTATATGCACTCTAGTTTCTTGGGACATGCAACTGCAGAAGACATGTTTAGTTCGTATGAAAAACTCAGTTCTGAAATTTTTCTTCCCAGCATGCCTTTACTGCAGCTCTCCATGGATGGTCCAAATGTCAATTGGAAATTTTATGACATGGTTTGTGATCAACTGAAGAAAGACACAAATAAAACAGTGATACAAACTGGCAGTTGTGGGTTACACATACTTCATGGTGCATTTAAGTATGGATCAGTTTCATCTACCTGGGATGTGGAGAGAATTTTGTCAAGTATGTATTATCTTTTTAAGGACTCTCCAGCTAGGAGGGAAGATTATGTGAATGTGACCAGTAGTACTCTTTTTCCTTTAAAATTTTGTGCTGTTAGGTGGATAGAGAATTCGATAGTTGCAGCTCGTGCTATTGAAATGTGGCCTCATATGCTCAAGTATGTAAAGTCTGTAACAGACAAAAATGTTCCCAACCCCAACACCAAATCTTTCATGGCCATCAAAGAAGCGGCAGCTGACCCACTCACGCCTGTAAAACTGCTAGTATTTCAGTCAATTGCCAAAGAAGTGGAACCATTTTTGATAGCATATCAAACTGATAAGCCAGTTCTGCCATTTTTAGGGAAATATATGTTGAAATTGCTGCGAAGCCTAATGGAAAGGTTTATCAAAGATGATATTATGAAGAATGCAAATTATTGTGGCAAACTTGTCAGAGTTGAAGTTGCAAAGAAAGAAAACCATTTGCCAGCAACCAAAGTCTATTTAGGATTTGCTGCAGAAAATAGAGTAAAAGATTTGGTTCACAAGAATGTAAGCAAGGATCGTGACATTATACAGTTACGAATGGAATGTCGTGATTTTCTCTTGGAAATTGTGAAAAAGTTGTTGAACAAGTGTCCTTTACAATATTCTGTTGTTAGGAACCTCAGTTGTTTGGACCCTAGAGAAATGAATGACCAAAAAATTTGCACTACCCGGTTTTCATTAGTATTGAAAATTTTGGTAGATGCAGGGCGAGTTGAAGAAACAGACTGCGATGCATTACTTTCAGCTTACAAAGATTTTATTCTGGAGTTTGGTTCGTCATCACAGTTTCGAAATTTCAAACCTGAAGCTGACCGTTTGGATTCATTGTTATTTGGTAGTGCAAACTCTAGTTCCAACTACGTAGGATTAGGGTGTGTGATGAAAATGCTGCTGATTTTGTCACATGGACAAGCCTCTGTTGAGAGAGGTTTCTCAGTTAACAGGCAAATTTGAAGTAGAAAACATGCATGACCGTACAGTAATTTCGCAGAGAATCATTTGTCAGCATGTTACATCTGTTGGTGGTGTCTCAAATGTAAACATTACAAATGATCTGATAGCTTCAGCAGCAAGCGCACGCCAAAAATGGCAAAGCTTTTTGGAAGAGAAAAGGCGCAAGAAAGAAACAGAACAGCAGAAGTTAAAACGAAAAAATATCACAGATGAAATAGATGAACTCAAGACCAAGAAACAAAGAATCGAAGCAGATATTTGTGAACTCACAAAATCAGCTGATAGGTTCTCTGAACAGGCGGAAGCAACCGGTAGTTTAACCATGGTGTCAAAGTCCAACAGCCTTCGAAGAACAGCCAAAGAAAAATCTGCATCCCTTGCTGAAGTAAACAGACAGTTATGTGAGAAGTTAGAAGAATATAAAAATCACTAAGGTATTGTGTGAATGTTACGTAGGTTTTTAGGTAGGGATTAAATTTAGTAGAAAAACATACTTAACATACTAAAAATACAAAAGCAGAAATAGAAATGTTGCGAAACTAAACTTAATTTGACTTACTTAAGTAAAAATTTGATGTAGCTAATATAATTTATTTTTACTGTGGTCCTTGAAAAATTATTGTACAGTCCTTGAAAAGTCCTTGGAAAGTCCTTGAAAGTTAATTGTAAGTTCCTGTAAGAACCCTGTGTTTGGTAATGGACGTGGATATTCTTTCTGATGATTCTGATGATTCTGATGTTGATATGGAGTCAGTTGAGCCAGTGGCTGTGAAGGTTGGGCCGAGTTTGTCACGGTTGGTGTCGCAATTTTGATTGTCAGCAGCCAAATTCTACAGAAAGAGACCTGCGAGGCAATGGAAGAAAGGTTGATATATTTAGTCCGCAACAAATAACTATTACATTATACACGGCCACTTTCCATCGTTTTGCATACACTCAGAAATATCTGCCGTAAATAACTCAGGAGGGAAGAAAAACTACTGTCTGCAGAGTTGTAAATAAAGCTCCCAATATACTCATGAATGCGAAGCTAATTTTCGACCAAATTTGTTTGGTGTCGCAATTTTTCTGGCGAGGCCACCCGACCGTCAAGTAAGACGTTCACCGAATTCACGTCAAGAAATAAAATAACATCAATTTTTGTTAAAT
This sequence comes from Bacillus rossius redtenbacheri, assembly GCF_032445375.1. NCBI lineage: Eukaryota > Metazoa > Arthropoda > Insecta > Phasmatodea > Bacillidae > Bacillus > Bacillus rossius. Next base: position 334,812,542 of record NC_086330.1, on the reverse strand, counting down.
AATTTCATTTATTTCATACACAACATTCCGTTCGGTGCGATGGAAATTCATGACACAAACCCCTGGCGGCTGTAGTGCAAAATGCAGTCTACCCAGACATTTCGCGTTACGGTTTACGTGGCAGTACGCGAAACTTCCATTATAGTGTCAATTAATTTAAATTTGAGTTTCCTTCACATTTACCCTTTTAGTGGTGGCTAGCCAATAACCCGCGGCTTCGCTCACGCAATTTTAGTTTATTTATGATAGTACACCATTGTCATAAAAGTATGTGATTTATTCGAATAAATTGTACTTAATATAAAGACATAATGAATTATCAGGCATATTAAAGATTTAATTCACAACAAAACCGTTTAAGGAAAATATTTTCTTTTAAGTGGTTATGCGTAAGCCTTTTTAATTTTTAGTATAGATCAAACATCTGGTATTATAAATCTCGCTTTAGTGTGTTCAAGTATTCATTTTACCTCGATGAAATCAAACCTCTTTTTCATTTCGTGAGGAAGCCAATTTAAAAAAAGTAAAACACGTACCTATTTAATTATTATTATTATTATTATTATTATTATTATTATTATTATTCCATCGTTTACACTTTCATTTATTTTAGTTACAACTATACTCAAAATAATGAAATAATTTCACCTCATTACAGAAACCTATCTTATTTTAAGCTTTTTAAACCATTTCATCTTCCTTTGTCAAATTTCTTTACGAGCGTATTTGTTGATTCTTAGTAACACTTAGTATCCCGAATTTTTCACCCCCCTCCACTTATTTTCACAGGGATGATTATGTGAAAATTCAGAACTATAGACTTAGTAACTATGGCAATATCCATTAACTAAGTAAGACCAAACTCATCCCATTATTTTTTAACGCAGATGTGAAATACAAAATAAATGTAATAACTTACATCTGGATTATAATTAAAATTCATCTTTACAATACTTATTTAGTGGATCCATAATTTTAATATTTTTTAATGATATTCACCCCTGTTACAACTTTATTTATATGTGGTATTTCGGAGAACTTTGAATAAAAGAAAGTAGTTTAACGTATGTTTATTATTAATCATTGGTAATATCTTAAACAGAGTTATATTTGATCAGAATATATTACTTATTAATGTTAAGACCGTATTTACAACCCACCTCTTAAAAAGTATAATTTCAGTAAGTAGTTAAAAAGAGTTGGTATATTTCGCACATTTGTAAATCATACCGCATATGTAACATACCGCTTGATTAACTTCAGTGTTAAGACTTTTATAATAAAACAAAATTGACAGTCTTTTCACCCCTTTAGCGGTTAAATAAAGGAAAATGGTAAATGCTATTAAATAATATACTTAACGTTATTAATGTTCAGTTTCTTACTTCCAACATAATTTGCTTGGATAGTTGATTTACGACTATTAAAAATAATTTACCATCGTTTCACCACCTTTAGAGTAGAATTTAGAAAAATGATAAATTCTCTCTACGTATTTAATTATTTAAGTGATTCATGCTCAGTTTCTAACATCCAGCTATATTTTCTACGGAGAAAATTTTTTATGATAGAACGAAACTTGTCTCCTTTTCATTTCCTCATATTTCGAATTCTTAAAAAATTAAAAAGAAATCAAAAACTTTATATGCTTGTTGATTCTTAATTTCAAAGCCTAGAAATCGGAAGTATACTTTTTTTTCCTTAAAAACTAACAGACCCTATTACACCCCTTCGGAACGTAATCTCGCAAATGTGTGGTTTATTATTTTTATTATTCTTAACAAATAATTTACGCATTATTTTATTTGTCTCGGTAATAAGATTTCTCAAAACAAATCAAAACTTATCCCATTTTACAACCTTAAAAATGTATTTATTTTAATTAAAAAAACTACATTACCGAATTCTACATGCAAGTTGCTCCATCTTAGTTTATTACTTATAGTTATAATTAATGAGGAAGTGATTTTTTTTAGTTTTAAACACATCCTACTCCTTTTACACCCTTTTGGGGTGGCATTTCGCAAAATGATGAAAATTGTGGTTGATAAGTTTTTCGTGTATTTATTATCGGTACCCAATATCTAATATAAATCTGGATTGATTTATAGATATAATAATTAACTTAAAACCATATTTACCCCTACGAAACATGCCGTTTACTAAGAGATAGGTGTACGCAAGAGGTACGTAAAGCGAAGTTCACTCATGCACGTTCACTTATTTCTCTCACGTTCTCGTCTACCGAGCTCTGGATAAATCTACGAATGTTAGGTGTACGAAAAAATAAAAAACTGAACACTTGATCGATATTAAAACTGGCGATGTTAAAACTTGCAATTCTCGAAGAATATATCTCCTTTACACGCTGATACTAAACTTAATACAATATCAGATATCCTACGCTTTCTTAATTTATGTTTTCTTTTAAAAGTGTAACGTTTTAAGATATCCATAAAGCATTTTATTGCATAAAAAGTTATGTAAGTGTAAATAATTTGCCTATTCGAGTAGTGAAATTTCTCCTTCCCTGTTTTCTCACTATCCCGTGTAATATTTTCCACTTCTCCCTCCCCGGTCCCCTTGCATTCCAATCAGACACGCTAGCCACCAGACCAAGTGGGCGGACATATTGAACAGCTCTAAATGGCCAGTAACATAAGTCTTAAATAATAGTAACGACAATAACATTAAATAACCAACAACATGGCTTTGCGTATTACTTCCGCTCCTGTGGCCCTAGGCGGACACATCCGAGAACATACAAGCGCACACGGCCCCGGTAAGGCCCTTTCCATTTCTATTTTTTCTATTTTTCTTGCTTGTCTAAGTTCTTGTGAAAAAAAATGGACCTTCAAAAATTGTGCTGCCTCATATGACGCGATTTCATTCGATTTTGGTCGTTAGCATTGATAAAACTAGCCAAGTATAATTTATTACAAAAAAAAGTCAGTTTTTCTTGAGATAAATTTCCAAAACTATAATCGAAATTTAAGTTCCTGGTTGGCTTAAAAAAATTGTTTTGAAAGGAAAAAATTATTCTCTGGGGGAGGGTCACCCCTTTCCATGAGGATCCCCCCCTTCCACCCCAGGCCCCATGGTAAGGCTGCTCTCAAACATATGAATGCCCTGTGAGGTCTAGGACCACTACTGCACGCCAGAGTGCGAACCACGGACTAAATATAAACACAACAGCGCGCCCAAGCCCCGGAGTAGAAAATACTTGAGGCTATTTGCCAAGAGAACCGCCAAAATCGGGTGTGATGGGAGGACGCGACAAGCACGTTGCTGGGATTGTGACATCCAACACCACTCTTCACGTCCGCATTTCAATGCAGTAAAGGTGTCCGCCGGGCAATGAGGCCTGTCGGCTGGCAAGGCCCAAGCAACAGAGATCACATTCGAAATGAGGCACGGATGACATGCGGAGGAATCGCCAGAGCGTCACAGACGAGATATCCCTCGCGCCCCGAAGACCAGCGGTTCAACCCCCCCCCCCCCCCTTCTTTTTCGTCCATAGGGAACCCTATGATCGACTTTTCTTTTGGCGAAACCCCAACTCCTTCAAAGAAAGGTATGTGGCAATAACTGTGCCTGCTTCACGCGACATTCGTGCTGACTCACGGAACCCCTGTGACCCTGCTACGGAACCCAGGGTTCCGCGGAACACCTTGAGGGAACGGATTCCGTAGACAGTGGTAAGCCGGCCTTCGTGCGTTGAGGCCGCGTCGTGCGAACCAACACCACCCACCCGTGGTTGGGAAACAATCGTAGGAATTTTTACTAATTTTACAGCTGATTATGCAAACATCTGCCCTATTTATTTACAAATTCAGGTCCTTTTGACGTTTGAATTTAGTACTACAGTCTAAAGAGTGTTTATTTTGTTTTTCTTACTTACGTGGCTGACGGATATTAAGGGCCTATCAGATTTGGTAATAGGCCTTAGCAACCTATTTTTTTTGCAATTATAATACTATATGTTAAAAGCTTAAATGTATAACCAATGTGAATTATAAATTGATGATATATTTTTTGTGCTTTATTTTGTTTCTTTACACTTTATTTTCAGTGTCAACGACTACAATGTCTCCCAAACGGGCATTATGGTCTGAAGAAAACTTCGTGGTCGGCTGTTAGAGCAGTTCGAAGGGGTATCCTAAGCACATATAAAGCTGTAGAGAGGTACAACGTCTCTAGAAGAACCATAATAAACCATCTCCAGAGTGGCAGCTTAAAACAAATCCTGAACGTAGAACAGGAAGATGATCTTGTGAACAGGATAATCAGGTTTGCTGAAATAGGACTGCCTGTCCATCAGTTCCGCTAAGAAATTAGCCCCTACAAATAATAGCTGTGCTTCTCCAGCTCAAAAAGGGTGGTTCTGTCATGCCTGTGAGGACAAGATGACTGCAATGATAGAATGCAGAAAATGCGCCAAATGGTATCATGAGGAGTGTGTCGGTTTATCAGAGGAAGATGCTGATGCATTTGAGTCCTGATGGCTGTTAGGCGAAGACTTAATATCCTGCCATAGTAAATTAAGGTCTATTAGTAGAGTTTTTTAAAGGTTTATTTTTATTTATGGCAGAAGACGACAATTAAGTTGTTCCATATATTCTGCAAGACTGATTAGTAATAAAACACGTTGATGTAATATTATATATTTTTATTTTAAATCTCACTTACCTAAGCCTTTTTACCCTCTGGTGCCTTAAGTGATTCACATTAATTTTACTGGTGAATTTAAATTATTTTCTTCATAAAGCTACTACTTTGCATGTTAATAGCTCTAACATAAACGTGTTTCTGTTAGAAAATATGTAAAATTGTAAGCCAATGTTAACTGATGCGCAGAGTTCAATGATCTTATGTATATGAGGGACTGGAAAAAAATCCGCGGGTTCAATGACCTCTAGGCTAGCTTCCACAGTCTTCTTGCTTACTCGGGAAAATACTGCCTGCTCATTGGCTGCTGGCTTGTGATACGTCTCGACTGGGTAGCCTCGTGATTCGATGTTTCTTTGGTTGATGGTCTCTCAATGGCCCAGAGTCCACTAGTTAAAATGTGGGCCAATAGCATAATCAGCCCAAAGTTACAGGTTTATTTTAATTTTTCCTTTCGCGAAATGAATCCGCGAATTTTTCCGGTCTCTGGGTATACGGTATGAACAATTCGTTTTAATACCAGTTCATAGGCGGTGGTTCGAAAAAAAAAATTGTTCAGATAAGCCTTGAACTAGCGAAGCACAACCGTCTGTAACCCGAGTCGAACTGACCGCCGCTCACGTTGACTGAACACCTCGACACAGACGGCCGTCGTTGGCTCGCCGTCAGTAGTATAGGAATGACGGTCCGGAAACAGGCCTCAGGCGGTGGTGCCGGTGCCGGTGTCCGCCATCTTGGATTCTGACGTCACGGCGGCCATCTTGGATTGTGACGTCACGGCGGCCATCTTGGATTCTGACGTCACGGCGGCCATCTGGGATGAGCGTAACGGGACACAGTGTAACGGGACACAACGTAACGGGACATAACGTAACGGGACAAGTAGATCACGGCGGCCATTTTGGATCCGCCATTTTGGATCCGCCATTTTGGATGACGTAATTGTGTGTTCTAGAAAATTCCGGTGATGTGTTTTCCGCCATATTGGATGATGACGTCACCGTTGCAATTTCCGTTACGGCCGCCATCTTTAACTTTTTTATTTATTATCCGATTTTAACGATTTTTTTTAAATTTATAAAAAAATTCACTTAATAAAATTTTAATAAATTATTAATAAAAAATTACTTTTACGACACGGAGCTCGGAGTCCTCGGTTCGATACCCGATAGTTGCAATAATGTTTAATCTTATGTAACAAAAAATAATTTAAATAAACCATGTTCAACATTCGTAAAGAGACTCTAAATTCTCTCTACGACCACCATCCTATCAGACATCAAGACCACCATATTGGAAATGTGTAATTTTAATGCTAGAGATCCGGGAAAAAGTTCAGAAATCATTAAATAAATTTCCGATCAATATACTGATTAATTAGATCGACTAAGGTCCTTGGTACGATCTAGGATGATGCAAAAAAAATTAAATATATCATCAATTTAACATAATAGTAACAGGTTCGAGGAATTAAACACCGCAAGTTCTTTTACAAACATAATATTTATTACATAATTTCTATTCTACTACAGGATCACTTACGAAAGCCAACAATCTTATAATCATTTAGTTCCGCAGCGGTGTGAAATGACTAATTCTTAGCTACAATCGGTTTATACTAGACAGAGTCCAGCCAGAACCTTTACAGACATAGTCCACCTCTTCTTGACAGAGTTTCTGGATACCGTTTTTAACAGTTTGCTTCACATCGTTAGAACTGTAAATTACTGCAGCCGATGTCTTGAATGCACACTTCTTCACTTCGTCATCGAACGGATATGGCTTTCCATATATACAGTCCAACCACAAGTTATATTTCAAAGGTCCGTTTGTTGCTACATCATCAGTAAGCTGATTGATTATCTTCTGTCTGATATCGTCAAGAAAATTACAAATGTCCTTCGACTCACCGAACGTATTTAGATAATAGTAGTCTTTCAACGTTCCACGAAATGCAGACTGCGCCAAGTAGAAGCCATTATCGTTCACTTGTAATGCTACGAACACAGTCTTAGGTTTAGTTCCATGTTCAGACGTCATAACAATCGGTTGCTGGGCATCTGTTTTTTTGGTTGTACGCTTTCGTGTCTCCAATCTAAAGCGAGGAGTCGAAATGTCGGCAGGTAGTTCAGCAGTAGGAGCACAGACTCCACCTTTACATTTTTTCGCATGATGTCGCAAACTGTCAATTCGAGTAAACCATTTAAGGCACTCATCACATCGAAACTTCATGCGAGAAGGATTCTTCGCGCATTTGCTCCGCTCATGTCTTCGTGCATCATGGGAAAATGCGAACGACGTATCACAGTAGCTGCAAGGATACCGTGGTGATGAAGACGATCCTTTCAGACCCGATCCAGATACAGGCGTTGCAACAGTAGTACCATTTCCAGGCATTCTCTTATGCACATCGATGCATCGTTGTTGCGCCGAAACCTTTACTTTCTGCCGCACAGCAGGACCTTTGCATGCCTTCATGTGCGTTTTCATATTATCTTTTCTGGCAAACTGCTTATGACATTTCTCACAAACAAACATTTTACGATATAGGTTCTTGGCACATTCGCTCCTCTCGTGTCGCCGAGCATTGCTGTTGTTTGAGAAAATCTTGTCACAGTAACAGCACCGATGTTCGCTAGTTGTCAAATCAGCATCCATTGAAGTCTCCATCGAGGTCGTATCGTCGATCGTCGTGGTTTCCTGCACATCCAGCTCAGTAGTCATTAAGCTATCTTCTGCTGGTGGTATCACATCTGTTGAAATCTCCTCCAATGTTGACATCGTCGTCGTTGCCAACGGGATCTGCTCCACCATTGTCGTCGCTGTCGTCAAGGATCCCGTACACGATGATACAACGTTCATCGAGTTCGGCGTTAAAGTCGGTAAATATGCCATCGAGTTCTCAAGAACAGGTAATTACGCGACTTATTCACCAGATGAAATAATCTAGGTGATCCTTACACCGTCGACGACAGTAACAAACTGAGCGACCTGCTGTCTAGGACTCGCTTATATACATGCACCGGATGGAATAATACGCAAGTCAAATCAAGAACCACTTACTATAATACCAGAGTCAAAACAACATTAAAAATAGAAGGACCATCAACGAAAAGGCAGCACATTTGGAAGCACCGACAACGAAAAGGCAGCACATTTGGAAGCACCGACAACGAAAAGGCAGCACCGACAACGAAAAGGCAGCACATTTGGAAGCACCGACAACGAAAAGGCAGCACCGACAACGAAAAGGCAGCACATTTGGAAGCACCGACAACGAAAAGGCAGCAGCGACAACGAAAAGGCAGCACATTTGGAAGCACCGACAACGCAAAGGCAGCACCGACAACGAAAAGGCAGCACATTTGGAAGCACCGACAACGAAAAGGCAGCACCGACAACGAAAAGGCAGCACATTTGGAAGCACCGACAAAGAAAAGGCAGCACCGCCAACGAAAAGGAAGCACATTTGGAAGCACCGACAAAGAAAAGGCAGCACCGCCAACGAAAAGGAAGCACATTTGGAAGCACCGACAACGAAAAGGCAGCACCGCCAAAGAAAAGACAGCACATTTGGAAGCACCGACAACGAAAAGGAAGCACCATCAACGAAAAGACCGCACCGCCAACGAAAAGGAAGCACATTTGGAAGCACCGGCAAAGAAAAGGCAGCACCGCCCACGAAAAGGAAGCACATTTGGAAGCACCGACAAAGAAAAGGCAGCACCGCCAACGAAAAGGAAGCACATTTGGAAGCACCGACAACGAAAAGACAGCACCATCGACGAAAAGGAAGCACATTAATTTGTCATTGACTGCAATATTCATTGGTTCCAATATTCATTGGCTCCAATATTCATTGGCTCCAATATTCAATGGCTCCAATATTCATTGACTCCAATATTCATTGGCTCCATCAGTCATTGACACCTACAGTCTTTTGGTTCCAAAAGTCTTTTGGCCCCAAATATATTAGGCTAGAATTCTTCGAGTCTAAGAGACTATGAGACCACATGGCTACGAGTCTAAAATGATCTAGCTGGTTACGAGTTATACATGGCTTGCGAGGCTACAGAGCTACGAAGTTTCTAGTACACAGGTTTACATGACTGCGAGTGTACAGGACTACAAGTCTGCAAGAGTACTTGACTACGAAGGTACTCGTCTACATGACTCCAGTTACCGCATCTGTCTTCGACAGAATTTTCTCTTTTGCTCCAACTGCTCCATCAGCATTATGTTATAAGATTACAAGGCCTCTTGCTTACGTAGCTTCAAGTCTACGAGCCTCCAATGCATCATGACTACGAGACTACGAGCCATGAGGTTACGAGTCTATGCGATTGCGAGTCTTCTAGGTTACGTGATCGCGAGGCTATAGGACTACGAAGCTTCCAGAACGCATGGTTACGAGACTGCGAGGCTACAATTCTACGAGGTCCCAAGACATCCTGGCTACGCGACTACGAGCCATGAGGTTACGAGACTACGTGACTACGAATCTTCAAGTTTACGAGACTGCGAGGCTACAGAGCTACGAAGCCTCTAGTACACAGGTTTACGTGACTGTGAGGATACAGGACTACCAGTCTGCATGAGTACTTGACTACGAAGCTACTCGTCTACAAGGCTACAATTACAGCATCTGTTTTCGTCAGAATTTTCTCTTTTGCTCCAACTGCACCACCAGCATTATGTTATAAGATTACAAGGCCGCTTGCTTACGTAGCTTCAAGTCTACGAGGATACTTGGATACGTAGCTTCAATTCTACGAGGTCCTAAGACTTCATGACTACGCGACTTCGAGCCATGAGGTTACGAGATTACGTGACTACGAATCTTCATGTTTACGAGACTGTGAGGCTACAGAGCTACGAAGCCTCTAGAAAACGAGTTTACGTGACTGCGTGGATACAGGAATACAAGTTTGCATGAGTTCTTGACTACGAAGCTACTCGTCTACAAGGCTCCAATTGACACATCTGTCTTCGATGGAATTTTCTCTTTTGCTACATCTACGCCATCAGCATTATGTTATAAGATTACAAAGCTACTTGCTTACGTAGCTTCAAGTCTACGAGGCTCCAATACATCATGACTAAGAGACTACGAGCCATGAGGTTACGAGACTATGCGATTGCAAGTCTTCAAGGTTACGTCATCGCGAGGCTATAGGACTACGAAGCTTCCAGAACGCATGGTTACGAGAATGCATGACTAATTGGCCGCATGGCTACGAAACTTTATGTCTCTAACTGACTACAATAGCACTATTCAGTGGTGAGAGTTAATTTATTTCATGCAAAGGTACTTGCTGCAAGCAGTTCCGCTTTTCAACATCAGATGACGTCACGTTTTGCTTGCAGGTAAAATAATATTTATTTATTTTATGCGGGATGCGGGTTGTTCACTATCGATCGCATAAGAAGAATGGCATCGATAGTCTTCAAGGAGAAGGAAGTTCGTCCTTCCTGCTAGTGCTTCTCAGATTTCTCACGGTCCGCCATATTGGATTGCGACGTCACAGCTGCCATCTTGGATGGATGTGACTTTGACCTTTGACCGAAACCGCAGGAATGATCGCAAACACACGGATTAACCATCAAAATATTGATAAGAATAATCAGGAGCACACAAAGAAAAACGACACACGTTTTCTTTGATATCATAAAATTACAGAAAAAAAATATTTAAAAATAAAAATAAATTAATAAAAAATTTAAAATAAAAACAAAAAATACATAAACAGATTCTGCTAGCTTGTAAACTTATCATTGTTGAGCAAAGATAGAGTTCTAGTACAAGCCAGAATTTTATGTATTTTTTGTTTTTATTTTAAATTTTTTATTAATTTATTTTTATTTTTAAATATTTTTTTCTGTAATTTTATGATATCAAAGAAAACGTGTGTCGTTTTTCTTTGTGTGCTCCTGATTATTCTTGCCAATATTATGATGGTTTTCTCCGTGTGCTCCTGATTATTCTTATCAATATTTTGATGATTAATCCGAGTGCTTGCGATCATTCCTGCGGTTTCGGTCAAAGGTCAAAGTCACATCCATCCAAGATGGCAGCTGTGACGTCGCAATCCAATATGGCGGACCGTGAGAAATCTGAGAAGCACTAGCAGGAAGGACGAACTTCCTTCTCCTTGAAGACTATCGATGCCATTCTTCTTATGCGATCGATAGTGAACAACCCGCATCCCGCATAAAATAAATAAATATTATTTTACCTGCAAGCAAAACGTGACGTCATCTGATGTTGAAAAGCGGAACTGCTTGCAGCAAGTACCTTTGCATGAAATAAATTAACTCTCACCACTGAATAGTGCTATTGTAGTCAGTTAGAGACATAAAGTTTCGTAGCCATGCGGCCAATTAGTCATGCATTCTCGTAACCATGCGTTCTGGAAGCTTCGTAGTCCTATAGCCTCGCGATGACGTAACCTTGAAGACTTGCAATCGCATAGTCTCGTAACCTCATGGCTCGTAGTCTCTTAGTCATGATGTATTGGAGCCTCGTAGACTTGAAGCTACGTAAGCAAGTAGCTTTGTAATCTTATAACATAATGCTGATGGCGTAGATGTAGCAAAAGAGAAAATTCCATCGAAGACAGATGTGTCAATTGGAGCCTTGTAGACGAGTAGCTTCGTAGTCAAGAACTCATGCAAACTTGTATTCCTGTATCCACGCAGTCACGTAAACTCGTTTTCTAGAGGCTTCGTAGCTCTGTAGCCTCACAGTCTCGTAAACATGAAGATTCGTAGTCACGTAATCTCGTAACCTCATGGCTCGAAGTCGCGTAGTCATGAAGTCTTAGGACCTCGTAGAATTGAAGCTACGTATCCAAGTATCCTCGTAGACTTGAAGCTACGTAAGCAAGCGGCCTTGTAATCTTATAACATAATGCTGGTGGTGCAGTTGGAGCAAAAGAGAAAATTCTGACGAAAACAGATGCTGTAATTGTAGCCTTGTAGACGAGTAGCTTCGTAGTCAAGTACTCATGCAGACTGGTAGTCCTGTATCCTCACAGTCACGTAAACCTGTGTACTAGAGGCTTCGTAGCTCTGTAGCCTCGCAGTCTCGTAAACTTGAAGATTCGTAGTCACGTAGTCTCGTAACCTCATGGCTCGTAGTCGCGTAGCCAGGATGTCTTGGGACCTCGTAGAATTGTAGCCTCGCAGTCTCGTAACCATGCGTTCTGGAAGCTTCGTAGTCCTATAGCCTCGCGATCACGTAACCTAGAAGACTCGCAATCGCATAGACTCGTAACCTCATGGCTCGTAGTCTCGTAGTCATGATGCATTGGAGGCTCGTAGACTTGAAGCTACGTAAGCAAGAGGCCTTGTAATCTTATAACATAATGCTGATGGAGCAGTTGGAGCAAAAGAGAAAATTCTGTCGAAGACAGATGCGGTAACTGGAGTCATGTAGACGAGTACCTTCGTAGTCAAGTACTCTTGCAGACTTGTAGTCCTGTACACTCGCAGTCATGTAAACCTGTGTACTAGAAACTTCGTAGCTCTGTAGCCTCGCAAGCCATGTATAACTCGTAACCAGCTAGATCATTTTAGACTCGTAGCCATGTGGTCTCATAGTCTCTTAGACTCGAAGAATTCTAGCCTAATATATTTGAGGGCCAAAAGACTTTTGGAACCAAAAGACTGTAGGTGTCAATGACTGATGGAGCCAATGAATATTGGAGTCAATGAATATTGGAGCCATTGAATATTGGAGCCAATGAATATTGGAGCCAATGAATATTGGAACCAATGAATATTGCAGTCAATGACAAATTAATGTGCTTCCTTTTCGTCGATGGTGCTGTCTTTTCGTTGTCGGTGCTTCCAAATGTGCTTCCTTTTCGTTGGCGGTGCTGCCTTTTCTTTGTCGGTGCTTCCAAATGTGCTTCCTTTTCGTGGGCGGTGCTGCCTTTTCTTTGCCGGTGCTTCCAAATGTGCTTCCTTTTCGTTGGCGGTGCGGTCTTTTCGTTGATGGTGCTTCCTTTTCGTTGTCGGTGCTTCCAAATGTGCTGTCTTTTCTTTGGCGGTGCTGCCTTTTCGTTGTCGGTGCTTCCAAATGTGCTTCCTTTTCGTTGGCGGTGCTGCCTTTTCTTTGTCGGTGCTTCCAAATGTGCTTCCTTTTCGTTGGCGGTGCTGCCTTTTCTTTGTCGGTGCTTCCAAATGTGCTGCCTTTTCGTTGTCGGTGCTGCCTTTTCGTTGTCGGTGCTTCCAAATGTGCTGCCTTTTCGTTGTCGGTGCTGCCTTTGCGTTGTCGGTGCTTCCAAATGTGCTGCCTTTTCGTTGTCGCTGCTGCCTTTTCGTTGTCGGTGCTTCCAAATGTGCTGCCTTTTCGTTGTCGGTGCTGCCTTTTCGTTGTCGGTGCTTCCAAATGTGCTGCCTTTTCGTTGTCGGTGCTGCCTTTTCGTTGTCGGTGCTTCCAAATGTGCTGCCTTTTCGTTGTCGGTGCTTCCAAATGTGCTGCCTTTTCGTTGATGGTCCTTCTATTTTTAATGTTGTTTTGACTCTGGTATTATAGTAAGTGGTTCTTGATTTGACTTGCGTATTATTCCATCCGGTGCATGTATATAAGCGAGTCCTAGACAGCAGGTCGCTCAGTTTGTTACTGTCGTCGACGGTGTAAGGATCACCTAGATTATTTCATCTGGTGAATAAGTCGCGTAATTACCTGTTCTTGAGAACTCGATGGCATATTTACCGACTTTAACGCCGAACTCGATGAACGTTGTATCATCGTGTACGGGAACCTTGACGACAGCGACGACAATGGTGGAGCAGATCCCGTTGGCAACGACGACGATGTCAACATTGGAGGAGATTTCAACAGATGTGATACCACCAGCAGAAGATAGCTTAATGACTACTGAGCTGGATGTGCAGGAAACCACGACGATCGACGATACGACCTCGATGGAGACTTCAATGGATGCTGATTTGACAACTAGCGAACATCGGTGCTGTTACTGTGACAAGATTTTCTCAAACAACAGCAATGCTCGGCGACACGAGAGGAGCGAATGTGCCAAGAACCTATATCGTAAAATGTTTGTTTGTGAGAAATGTCATAAGCAGTTTGCCAGAAAAGATAATATGAAAACGCACATGAAGGCATGCAAAGGTCCTGCTGTGCGGCAGAAAGTAAAGGTTTCGGCGCAACAACGATGCATCGATGTGCATAAGAGAATGCCTGGAAATGGTACTACTGTTGCAACGCCTGTATCTGGATCGGGTCTGAAAGGATCGTCTTCATCACCACGGTATCCTTGCAGCTACTGTGATACGTCGTTCGCATTTTCCCATGATGCACGAAGACATGAGCGGAGCAAATGCGCGAAGAATCCTTCTCGCATGAAGTTTCGATGTGATGAGTGCCTTAAATGGTTTACTCGAATTGACAGTTTGCGACATCATGCGAAAAAATGTAAATGTGGAGTCTGTGCTCCTACTGCTGAACTACCTGCCGACATTTCGACTCCTCGCTTTAGATTGGAGACACGAAAGCGTACAACCAAAAAAACAGATGCCCAGCAACCGATTGTTATGACGTCTGAACATGGAACTAAACCTAAGACTGTGTTCGTAGCATTACAAGTGAACGATAATGGCTTCTACTTGGCGCAGTCTGCATTTCGTGGAACGTTGAAAGACTACTATTATCTAAATACGTTCGGTGAGTCGAAGGACATTTGTAATTTTCTTGACGATATCAGACAGAAGATAATCAATCAGCTTACTGATGATGTAGCAACAAACGGACCTTTGAAATATAACTTGTGGTTGGACTGTATATATGGAAAGCCATATCCGTTCGATGACGAAGTGAAGAAGTGTGCATTCAAGACATCGGCTGCAGTAATTTACAGTTCTAACGATGTGAAGCAAACTGTTAAAAACGGTATCCAGAAACTCTGTCAAGAAGAGGTGGACTATGTCTGTAAAGGTTCTGGCTGGACTCTGTCTAGTATAAACCGATTGTAGCTAAGAATTAGTCATTTCACACCGCTGCGGAACTAAATGATTATAAGATTGTTGGCTTTCGTAAGTGATCCTGTAGTAGAATAGAAATTATGTAATAAATATTATGTTTGTAAAAGAACTTGCGGTGTTTAATTCCTCGAACCTGTTACTATTATGTTAAATTGATGATATATTTAATTTTTTTTGCATCATCCTAGATCGTACCAAGGACCTTAGTCGATCTAATTAATCAGTATATTGATCGGAAATTTATTTAATGATTTCTGAACTTTTTCCCGGATCTCTAGCATTAAAATTACACATTTCCAATATGGTGGTCTTGATGTCTAATAGGATGGTGGTCGTAGAGAGAATTTAGAGTCTCTTTACGAATGTTGAACATGGTTTATTTAAATTATTTTTTTTTACATAAGATTGAACATTATTGCAACGATCGGGTATCGAACCGAGGACTCCGAGCTCCGTGTCGTAAAAGTAATTTTTTATTAATAATTTATTAAAATTTTATTAAGTGAATTTTTTTATAAATTTAAAAAAATCGTTAAAATCGGATAATAAATAAAAAAGTTAAAGATTGCGGCCGTAACGGAAATTGCAACGGTGACGTCATCATCCAATATGGCGGAAAACACATCACCGGAATTTTCTAGAACACACAATTACGTCATCCAAAATGGCGGATCCAAAATGGCCGCCGTGATCTACTTGTCCCGTTACGTTATGTCCCGTTACGTTGTGTCCCGTTACACTGTGTCCCGTTACGCTCATCCCAGATGTCCGCCGTGACGTCAGAATCCAAGATGGCCGCCGTGACGTCACAATCCAAGATGGCCGCCGTGACGTCAGAATCCAAGATGGCGGACACCGGCACCGGCACCACCGCCTGAGGCCTGTTTCCGGACCGTCATTCCTATACTACTGCCGTCCCCTTGGGCGTGGTCCAATCACACGATTGTTCAGGGGAAGAGGGGGGGAAACCCAATACATAGCGCCCTCGTTCCGAACGCATGGAACACCACCGACATGACGCGCCAACACTCACCCATCGCCGCGGCGACTACATACTGTAATTTTCTTTTTTTTGTAAATGGAACTGAAATCATCACGTTAAGAATACATTATATTCGTAAACTTGTAGGTACATTTACATCAAAGCACGAATTTATTTTAGCGCTTGATAACATCAAGAGACATGGTTTAAATCTCGTCACAGGAAATAAAAATATACATTTTTTAACTTTTTTAATATTATTATGATATCGTATTTTAGTAATGCCATATAAGTACAACTTCTAACGTGTGCGGCAACTTCATAGTATTATCTTTTTAGTGAATTTTAACCGGATGGGCAGTATTTTAATAAAATTCCTTGTCGGAAATCAGGTCCAAAGACAGAGTTTTGTCGTAGCCATTTCTACAGTTTAAAATTTCCTATTTCGTGTTGTCAATTTCTATCTGCGTTTTGATGGTGGCATGAAACGTTTACGATTCAGGCAGCGAATTCTAAAGGGCGCAAAAATATGTGTGTGATTCGCATCCATAAATTTTGGTATTTGAAAAGCGACTATTTTGTTTATTAGTCTATTTATCACGGCATTATTTTTAAGAATTCTACTTTAAATTTCACTTCCGAGTTCCGTATTATAAATTTATTTGCACCATGAACAACATGAGAACACACGACTTTGCTCGTTACCAAGGCTAGATGTTTACACATCAGACTCGTTCACTTTTTTCTCTCTTAATAATCTCTCGAACCCCAGTCGAGCAGTAACCGAATGCAAACAAACATTCTTTATCGTGTCAACGGCGAAGTGAAAATCGTCGTGCAGCGCTTCCACTGTTATTTAATAGATTGATAAAGCACCCTATGGAAAAAAGTCTTAAAGTGCGCATTTCTGTAGTAAATGTCCACTGAAGCGATATTAACGGACTGGCTATGTTCTTACTGGAAGCTGTGGGGGAGGAGAGGTAGGGGGATATGGAGAAACCAAGAGCAGACATTAATTAATGATTTAAGTTTTTTCGGAATACAATATAGTTGATACATTTAAAAAAATGTTTATCAATGAAATAAAAGTGTTTACTTAATGGTTTTTAAAACCGCTTTTAAAACTGGAACGTCAAGGGTGTATCAAGAGCACTGTGGTTCAATCATTACTGAGAAGCGCTTCAAGTATACTTGGCTACCCAATGCATCTGCCAAATAACCTCGGCATTAATCATAGAAGAAAAATCATTTAGGAAACTATCCTTTTTTTTTTTTAAGTCTTTGAAGCGACCAAGTGAGTACAAGAGAGTGCGTGAACACATGTGGACATGTAACAGCACCGGCCTTCTGAGTCACAGCTTTACAGAGCACACGCAAAATAAAAAAAAAGAATACCATATAAAAAAATAAATGACCTACATAAAAAAAAATTTCACTGAACTTTGTTTCTTTCACTTCCTTAGACTTTGATAAATGTTTTTAAAAAAATTATACCAGCTGTACCACTACCACATGCAACCTATTTTTTTTTTTAAAGCGCGGTTTCTTAAAGAACTATTCCTGGCGATGAGTATGGAGACTGCAGCTGAACTGACAAGGGATACACGTTCTGTGTACGCATTTGAATTATTTAAGTTTTTCAAAAGATTCCTTTGTAAACCAGCTGCCAATAAAGTGTTCGTAATACTACGAAAAATACATTGTATCTTAGTACAACACATGGCTATAGTTATTTTTGCACATATGAAATATGTTTTTTCGAGATAATACCGATCATTTCTTACAAAATTGAAAAATTGGTGCAAAATTTCATAACTTAAGTTGCATTTGAGCATAAAGATTTAAACCGTGGAAAAATAATCGTAAAGTCGATATTTGGACATTATTTTGTTGTATAATGCTTATTGTGTGCGGAGTTAATACTTAAAAGCTATTCAGGGAACGGTTTACAACTAAATTTTAAGTACTGAAAGTACTGGGACAACACAAGCATAAATGCCCGAGTAAGAATCCCAACCCGGTATTACTGCTAACACTATTTTGTAGTCATACGGTTGTTTTTAAGTAATTGTAAAAATTTACAAATATATGTAATTTTACATTAATATTTCTGTTCCATTTACAAAAAAAAAACATATTTAATGAAGTGTTTTCACCTATGGCTTACTTTTTTTCCTGTACGTAGTTCATGCGGAAACCTGTTGGGCCGAACGACGAGACAAACCTCGGAGAAAGAAGCATCGAGTCACGGGCGAACCGCCGAGTGCATCTCTCACAGGGTGACACACGCTTGCCCCGAGCATACCACGAAGCGTCCTCGAGGACAGAGCCCAGTCGCTCAGTGTCGTGGGGTCGCATACCACAAGAGGTCGCGGATTAGAATCCTTGTCCCAACATATTGACTTTGGTTTCTCCAACGACCTCACCGAAATCACTCGCAGGCAAATTAAAAGGGTTGTTCCTCGCCGTCGACCATGAACGACTACCTCATCCCGATATCACCAAGTTGTTCCACTTGTGTATCGCCATCTCTAATTATCTCGCGCAGTAGGCACACGAGAGGTTAGGTCAGACCAGAACAAAAATCAATCACTTTTTCGAGGTCTTTGAACTAGTGAACTTTCTTTTTATGACTTGCGGACTAATAAACCGATTTTCATCATTTAAATGTATTTAAAAAAATGTATGTTGTTGACGATCATGATACGATCATCAAAGCATTAAGAAGGTATACATGTTTTCAGTCTACTTTGTGACCAAAAGAATCCGCGAAATTTCCTGGTTTCTATAAATTATTGTAATTTCGTCGTGCGAGCTCTTTTTGGGATATTTTTGTCTTTTCAGTATTTTTTTTTTCCTGGTCTCTAGTCGTAGACGAAGACGAGGGCTTGGCCGCGGCGGTTTTGGACGGCCAAGAAGGGGGGATGGAGGGGGGGAGGGAAGTGACGACATGTACCAGGCCATGGCCGAAGCGCGCGCGGAAGGGCAAATTGGTCGACGAGGCGGTCGGGCAGTTTGTGTTGATTGTCGGGGCCTCCGGACAGCCGCTGCAGCCACCCACGAGGGCTTCCTGCCCCCCCCCCCCCCCCCCCGCTGGCGGCCCCAACACGGGGGTCGGCCTTGGCACAGTTCGGCCCTGCCGGTCAGCGGGAGCCCTTTCGGCCGACGCTGCTTGCGCCGTGGTCGTTCACTGCAAGCAGAGCCGCCATTACTGGGCACACGTACTAGGTTCATTTCGCGAAAATATCCAACAAAAAATTATACCTCTTAGCTGCTTCCGCTATTGGCACACAAAACATGTAGGGATTACTCCTGGACAATGAGAAACGTTGCTCAACTAAATAATAACTAGGAGCAGGCATTTTTCGCGAAACAAACTGAACGTCTATTAGACTGTAACTAGGTATAACCGCACAAGCAGTTTCTCCCTTGTGATTGGCGGCCGTCTGCGAGAGAAGTAGTTCCCGTATTTAACCGAGCCACTCAGGACGCGTATGCTACCGCTCTGAATTACTGTGATTGGTGTTGTAACAATCCACGTATACGTGAATGAAACTCACCCAATCGCGAAACACGTAATATTCTATGGTGTTTTAACTTTCATCTCGTCTCGGAATCTTTTCGCGAAATATGCATGCCCCTAATAACCCAAGCAGAGGGTACCAAGTTGAAACGTCTCACCTGTCGGCAGCCAATGAACACGTGACATTTACCCGACTACATATGCAGAGGAATGTGGAGTCCATCCTGGATGTCAGTTTTATAAAAAAACTGTTTTTGAAGTGAAAACTTATTTGGCCGCGTTGGGCGATTTTTGGTAGGGGCAGAACTTATGGGTTCGCGTCACCGACATGCTAGTGACGTGTTGCGCCAGACTGGTGACGCGTAGCGGCCAGTGTACATATACGCATATAGACACTAATACATTGTATATACTCGACTGCTACATGTGCGTGTTGGATTCTTTTTGGATGGGTAAAATCTTGTGAGTTCACGTCACCGACATGATGTAGTAGCAGTAAGTGTGAATACATGACATAGGTCTGACATCACTGGGGTAAGTCGTAGTTAGGTAATGAATTTTTACGTAATTTTGACATACCACTGACATCTGCTGTGACTAAAAAATGATGTCAGGATAAATGATATCATGCTGACATCGTACTGATATAATACCAAAATCATTTTATTACGTACATTTGGCGTAGAAATGATGTCATATTACACATTTAAAAACAAAGTTTTAAGTTTTCACTTCTGTTGACAGTCCCCATGACTGGTTTATTTTTTCGGTTGAAACCATAATTTTTGTTCAAACCGGCTTTATTTATTACGTTAGTTATTTTGGTTCTTAGCGTGTTCAAATGAAAGCCATACAACATCCCGTTATCTGCCACTCATTAAGAACCAGAAAAGTAATCAAAGAACTGAAGTCCAGCTAATCTGCACGTCTGACTGGGACTTAACCACGGACAGGGTATTTTCCCACACGAAGAATATTCTCCATAGCATGGGTGTTTCCCACAGAATAGGGATTTACAGTACAATCGAGGATTTTCCCACAGAATAGGATTTTTTTAATAATTTTATTTATTTCCTTTTTTTTTTGCACCGTATACAATTCACAAAATAATTTAATTTTACAGGAGTATTTAGCTGGGTATAATTTACAACTTATTCAGATAATTTAAAGATAATATCTTGATTAGTATATAATTTTTTTCCTGTAAATCGCAATAAACATGAATGAGCTAAATTTTGTTACTATTAGAGTGGAATCAAACCTTTCGTTTGGAAAAAAATAAGATATTCTATTTAAAATTCATTATTTAAAAAAATATATTTAAAAAAACACTTGGTTTAAACCATTGTGGTTTAAATCAGCCAACCCTGTTGGAGGTCGTTGAAAACTCGAATTTTTCCTATCCCCAGCGATTACTCAGCGGTTTCACAGTGCAGCTAAGTTGATTTGAAGCACATGCATCGGTTTCACGCGGATTATTGCACTGTCGTGCTCTTTACGGCCTTGAGTCAGATCAGGGTTCAGCATCGATTTTGCAAGATAAAAAAATGCATGTTTCGACAACGCGTAACATGTCAAATTGACCATTAAATACTTTCTACGTACACAGTTTCTATCGATGCTATGAAACCAACGCTACCAGGTTTAATATATATCCACTATATTTAACCAAACTTTGTTACAATACATTTATTGCGACCAAGTGAATGACTATCGACATTTAATCTCATGCTTGAAATTATTAAAGCAATACATAGTTGATTCGTTATTAGTTGTTCTTATGTTTAATTAATTATAACAGATATATTTTCAAGTACGCGTGAATTTGTGACTAAAAAGTGATTAAAGAAACACACAAGTAATAAAAAATTACTAATCCAGTTTGAAAAATAACGTCTATTTCCCTGTGTTTTCTAGGTTTTGAAGACATCTTTTTTATTCTCTCAGTTTTTCCCGTTTTCCAAATTTTCCCTCCCTGCGAGAAGCCTGCAGTTATAATGAAAGCGATATAATTGGTTGTCCAATAAAGTCCGACCCGTCAAAGGATGTGACTTTGTTATCGGCCTACGAGCAATTTAATAAAGCTTGATCACTACATGCGCAAGTTAAGTCTAGCTTGGGGTGAAATGAAACTGCGGAATAAAGATAATTATCTGTGTTTTTTACGGCTGGGTAACATATATAAATTTGATTATTTACACATATTTTCAAAATATTTTTTAAGATATGACATTTGCAAAAATTCAAAAATACTACCCGTCTAAACAACATCGTCGCAGGCATCATACCTTGTAAAGACGCCCAAAGACCCAGGTGAGAAAATAAAATATACACATTTCAAAGGCCACTGATAAGCCACCTCTATATTTCTTGTGTTAAACAATCTGCAGGCTCTACTTAGTGCGTGTCTTCTCGGTACTTATCATTTGTCTATTTGCTGCAGGTTACTTTTTCCCAATTCATACTCTACTTTTACACTCTATATTATATTTTTTCCTCGTTCGCTGTTTTATAATTCCTTGAAAACAAACTCAAAGAAACAGCATATCAATTGGTACACAATGAATTGTCACACTAAAGTACTTACTTACCGCACATAAATCACCTATTTAGGGAAACTGAAATTCGTATATGCTCATCGACAACAGTTATTTCATCTTTGGACATTCACCTTTTAACATGATAATTGCCATTTTAAACAGTAAGAAAAACCAAGTTTAACAGCCTTGGATTTAGCATCCATACTCTCATAAAAACACTTGTTTAAGCCGAAATCTGTATGCCTTTTTTTAGTTAAACTTCCCTTAAAAAGTCATATGATACCTGGCTGTGTGGTGATGTCTTTTTATTTTGTGCGTGTGGTCACCCCATTAAAAGGTCTTAAGACAATATTGTATATGCTCCAGTTGTGAGAATGACTAGAGACCAGAAAAATTCACGGATTCATTTAACGATAGGCTAAAATACAAATATATGTACCGTTAAGCTGCTTTAGCTATTGACTCGCAGTTAATATGGACAATTCTGAGCCAATGAGAAACTCTCTTCCAGAGAAGTATCAAGCCACAGGCAAACCAGTTGATGCGACTCACTAATCAGCAGCCAATGAACTGGCGTTATTTGCCCGAGTATACAGATGACTGTGTAGTCCAGCCTGAAGGCCATTCAAACAGCGAAATTTTTCCAGTCCCTAAGAATGACGCATAAATGAACATAGTAGATATTCGAAGATAGTGATTAAGGCGGAAATAAATCTAGACAATTGGCAGCAACTGGCCTAGTTGGATCAACAACACGAGTTTCATAATCGGATCTGCGTGCTGGCGCTAAGCCGCACACGGCATCCATTCATGGCCTGGCACTCGGGTCGCAAGGCCACTCATCTGGTCCGGGTCCGGGGCGGAGTCTCCCGGTGAAAAGGAGGGCACAATTGCAGAGCCCCTGTGACCCAGTTCCGCCCCCTCGCGACAGCAAGCGACAGTGAGCCACCCTTCTGCGCGTGGGAAAACATGCCACCAGCTGAGCGGACCACGGCCTGCCTAGTACAAGCACCTGTCGCGCGACGCGCAGTGACCTCGTGTGGGCTGAGAGCGGATGTTCCTTCGCTGTAATGCTCTATGGATAGCCAATACGACTTGCAACCTACATACCTGGAATAAGGAGCTTAGTGCAGGCCGCTCCACTGAAATCTTTTCCACTGCGATTCGAACCCACGAACTCAAATCCACACTTACACACATATTCCTCCCACCGTGCTCTTGAAATCGCCCTCAGAACAGCGCGGGTTCGAGTCCTGACTAAAAACCCCGCCAAACCACCCAACTCACAACACACTCGTCAGTGTCACCGAACAGCCATTATTTACAACACCATCAAAACCTAGTATCTGTTCTCACAACTGGAGGCGGCGGGCGGCAGTTCGCAGCCTGCGACTATTGCACTCGGACCTCGAGGCCCGCACTGGCCGTGACGACGGCGCAGTTGCCGCTCAGCCTGCGGCGGTGTTGCCTGATCGAGCAGCAAGTCTGAGCCTATGGATAGCCGTGTAACGCAGGATCACGGATTCATTGGACGACAAAGTAGACGTGTAGTGGGCCCGCCTCATCAGGGGTGTATCTGTGTCAGTATGGCGAGGTGATAAAGTGCAAGTGCTTCTAGCGCGGTAACCATAACATCATATGGCGTAGAAATGAATATGAAGATGCAATTCAAGGCCCTTGGGTGCTTTCAAGAATCTTTACAGTGTGTTTCGTGTCTAAAGTTATTTTGGATACACTCCTTTTGGCCCTCCCTTTTTTATCTCTCCTAAAAATACAGTTTTGAAACGAAGTATGAAAACAGAACTACTCATCCACTATCAGCGTATTCTTCAATGTTCTTCATACACAGACATCACTCTGATATATTGTGCAGTTTTCAAATCACGTGGATTCTTCTGAAGAGGCCCGTCTTCCCGGGCACACACACGGTGTGCAGAGCTTCAGAAGAAACCAAGCGATTTGAACACTGCTCCAGATGTCAGGAGCGGTGTGGGTTTATGAAGTGCATTCAATAATACGCTGATATGTAGTTCGGTTTTCGTAATTTCTATTCAAAATGTATTTTTATGAGTTGTGAAAAGGGCAAAAAAAAAGTTTTTTTTAAAAAATAATATTTCTACGTGAAACCCCGGTACAGATTCTTGAAACCAATCAAGGAACTTGAATTCAAACTTTATCTTCATTTCTACACCATATGTTATGATTCAGCTCTCAAATTTCACAGTGGCGCTATGCACGATGAGTAGTAGACTGCGCACCAGACCAGAACCTTGCGCTTAGAGGTGACACCGCTCTATAAGCACCAGAGAGCGTCGCACTTATTATCCTGCCTCGCTAACACACATGCCTCTGACTAAGCGGGTCCCTTAAAACACACACACACATATGTGTGTGTGTGTGTGTGGACTGTAAAAATTCACGGGTTTTTTGACCTCCAGGATAGCTTCCACTATCCTCTGCTTACTCGGAAAAATGCCACGTGTCCACTGGTTACTGACTCGTGAGTTGTCTCGACGGGGCAAGCTTATGATACGATGCTTCTTAGGTCGATGGTCTCTCAAATGGCCCAAATTCATTCAGATGAGTTGTCAGCCAAAAACAGAATCAAACCTAAATGTATCTTGATTTTTTTTTTATTTCTGCCAATCACGAAATGAATCCGTGAAATTTCGCCGCCGGGCTCCACACAAAGACATCTGATTCACATCGATGAGCCAGCGACGAGAAGAACGAGAAAGAAGTTTCCCGACGACGCGTGACCCGTCAGAGGACGTGGTCCTGTTGAGTGGCGCCGGTCATTCAAACAAGCACGGAGCTGGGGGAAGGGGGGAGGAGGGGGAGGCGCTGAAGGTCGCCGCCGGGTCGACCACAGGAAGAGGACCGCCCACCGCCAGAGGGCCGACAATCACTGCCCTGCCCCATGCTTCCTGGCGCGCCGCGTGAGAGCGCCCACCGAGCGAGCGGACTTCTGGTCCACCGAGACCTCTCACGAGGGATCACAGGTTGGACTCGGAATAATTACGAAATCGTGTACTCAAATACTGAAAAAATTGCTGCATAAAAAATTGGTTGTCTGTTAAGTCGGTTTACGGACGATAGTTTAACGTGACAACGTCATAACAAAACATTGATGAAATGATTGCATACTTTTATGAATAAAATTTTAATCATTGTTATTGAATTATCACTATTTTGTATGGATACAAAGAAGGAGTGAAATGAAATCTACAATTTAATTGATAATTTTACTTTTATTTGCACTCATTAATTCAAATATGTTTATTACTTTAACGAAGAGATTATTTTAACTATAACTTTTATACATGTTTGCTATTTAACTTCTTCCAATCTGTGTTATTCTGTTAAGGATAGGACGATGATAGGAAAAGTAGGAAACGAATGGGAGGGAGTGTTTCAAGTTTAATGTGCCTCAATAAAGTCAAATCGATGGTTGTTCCAATCGAGTGGAAGAGAGATAGATGCGACGCAAGCGTACAATGAGCGTAACGGGACACAACGTAACGGGACAATGTGCGTAACGGGACACTTTTTCGTGCGTGCAGCCGGCGTTCATCGATTTATTAGACGTTGTCACGTCAAAAGTTGGCGAAATTAAATGTTTTAACACGTATTTAAGTAAACACAAATATAATATACCATACAATAGAAATCGGGATCGGTTAAGGCTAACGTCCAACACGTCCCCTCTTCCCCGCAGGAACGAGCGGACCGCAGGTCAGAAGTAACCGGACCCAATGGTAAATATACGGGAAATAAAGCTGAGCCAGTACACGTCACGATGGGACTGAGATTGGTTATGACCTACGATGAGCAGCAGAGAGGTTTTCGCGCACCAACGATGAGGTTGGGGGAGGGGAAAGAGGAGTGAAGAGTTACTGGCACCGAGTTCTGTAGCGTTTCGAAATTAATGTCAGCATGGTTAAAAATAATATTTTTTTATTAATTCATTGGCTAAAAGAGCCGTTTTCACGGTAACTCCGTGAGAGTAGCCCACACTACCACCTCCGTTCTTTTTTCCTTCCAAATATGTCTCAGGATTAATGCGACAAGCTCTTCTACGTGATAAGTCTTAAGTGTTCTATAGCAGGGGACAGCACCTAACACACCACGAGTCAGGCCAGGGATACTGGAACAAGAATTGGCTGATGGCTTGAGTAAGAATTAAGGAACCTTCCAGCATTTGTCTGGAGTGGTTACTGTAAACCAAGAGAAAACCAAAATCAGGAAGAATGGACTGGGATTGGAAGTTGGATCCTAAGGAAGGCGAGGTGATAGGTCACATAACGAGGGGGAGAGAACGGATGTCTGGAGACACTCGGTTTTGACGCGAAGTGTCGTAGAACAGCTCCGTGAGCCTGCGAGGTATGCATTTCGCGAAGCGCCTGACGCAAGCCCGCTGTCTACGTTGCAGTCCGGAAGACTGTGGGCAGGTTCAAAAACACTGATAGCCCCCAATCCTTCACTTACCGCATTCCTAGAGTGTTCATCACTAAGCTTAGTACAAAAGACATAAAAGTGTCTCACTCTTAGTTTACAGTACAGATCATATGGCAACCACTTTTGCCAGGTTGATACTGCCCGGCTTGTTAAAATAAAATAAAAACATTACATCATTAATTAAAATAAATTTTAATATTTTATTCTTAAAAGAATATTATATAGTGTATATTGACAGTATTGAGGCAGTTGTAAAACATTCTGAAGGGGGGGGGGGGTAACCATGATTAAATGCTAAACACCGACGATTATTTCACAGCAAAAACTATTTGTTGTAGTCCCGATCACTATTAATAACAAGAAATTCCATTAAATAATGTGCTATGCTCAAATATTGCCACAAGTTTTAATATTAAACGCTATTTTTTTTTTTTTACAAAAATGGTTGAAACCATTTCAGTTGCGTCACCTTAGAAGTAAAAAATGTAATATTCTCAGTTAATGCCCTTAATAAAAGACATACAAAAAAGTATTTCTAAAATTCTCATTCCAAATTTTCCGCTGCAAAATACTATATTTCAGATAGCTGTGTCTAAAACTTTTGTGCTCATTGGTGTATATCTGACAACGGAGCACATGGCAGAAAACGTGTATTGGAAAGAGAAAGAAAATGCCAATTAAAATGCATACTTCAAACTAAGGACGAAGCTGTCTATAGTCTTGGTCTCTTATCCATCATCAGAACTGGCGAATGCGCATTCGTGACGTAGAAATAGCCGGAGCCAGAGGAAGTAGGCTCGTCTATATCAGGCTCGCTTGCCCAACAGACGGCAGTCACATCACACAATGGTCCAGACCGGCTACAGCGCACAGAAAAAAAAGTCTGTATTTTCGCAACAGATTCCTTTGGGAATGAGTAGTTTGTAAATCTACAAGAAAGATATTATAAATTTGTACAACACATTGCTATGGCTATTTTTGCATGTATGAAATACGTTTTTCGAGATAATACTGATTATTTATTACGAAAATTGGCGCATAACTTTTATATATTAATCGAAGCTTTATTCAAGCATATTTTTTTATATAAACCATGGAAAATATATTCGGATATTCAACTATCGGACTTTGTTTAGTTTTTATATGCTTATTTAATGTGCGCAGTTAACACTGGAAAGTTATTCAGAGAACGGGTTACAAATAACTAACTATTGGAGGTACTGCGACAGCACAAATCACAATTTCGCGGGTAAGAATACAAACACAGTATTACTACGAACACTATTTTGTAGTGATACAGTTGTTTCCAAGTACATTTACAAATATACAGACATCTGTAATTTTACGTGAATAATTCTGTTCTATTTCACAGTTTGGCGGTATAAATTCTTGCAGAAACAAAAGGGTTATTTTTTTTTCGACTGAGAACACAAGGTCTCTCGCATGCGGGGGTTTGCAAACGACTGATCACTAGAGACCTGCAAAATTCGCGGATTCACATTTCGTGATATGCTACAATTCAAATAATTATACCTTAGCGCTGCTTCTACCACTGTTAATCTGGAGTAATGAGGGCCAATTAGAGACCCTCACTCACAGAAGTGTCGAATCACAGACACTCGGTCGAGACGACTCACAAGTCAGCAGCCAATGAACAGGGGGCATTAGCCTGAGTGTGTAGAATGTAGTAGAGTCTATCCTGGAGGTCATTGAACCCGCGAATTTTGCAGGTCTCTACTGATCACTAGAGACCTGCAAAATTCGCGGTTTCGATGGCCTTCAGGATAGACTGCACATACCCCTGCACACTTGGGCAAATAAAGCAAGTTCATTGGCTGCCGACTTGTAAGTCGTCTCAGCTGGTTTGTCTGCGATTCGATCCGTCTTTGGTTGAGGGTTTATAACTAGTTGAGATTCATTCGTCCAGATGAACAGTAAGCCAATAGCAAAATTATTTAAGAGGTATGTGTGTTTGAATTCTAGCCTATCACCGAATGAATCCACGAATTCTGCAGGTCTCTACTGATCACTTCTTCCACGCGGACTGCACACGCACGCTGGGGCCTCCGAGCACGGAACACGGCTAACACGGCTAACGACCTGGTGGGCGGTTCAAGGTTTCGGTTTCCGTGTGGCCTTTGAATATATATACTGTATAGAAGTCGCGAGTGGATAGGATTTACTCTACGTTTTTCAGAAGCGTATAATGAGCAGCTTGGGAACTTCACCGCTGCAGTGCGCTGCCGTAACGCCCTGTATCGTCTTAGTTGTTATTTATACGTTAGAGCGCAGCTCTGTCGCCCGCTGTCATTCCCCGCACCCTTCATCCATCATTCACTGCAGCTCAACGTCGTTCAACAGGAGGGGGAAGGGGTGTCTGAAGAGTTGGACACTTGTCCGCTAGGGACCACCACAAGTCGATGCCCTAGAGATGGTGGCGATTGCGGCGGTGAATTAACCAACTACCTCAAAACCGTATTAGAAATTTTAACCTGGGCTGGCGACTTCTATACAGTATATATATTCAAAGGTGTGGCGGAGGTCCTGAGGAGTAGC
Source organism: Bacillus rossius redtenbacheri (assembly GCF_032445375.1). Lineage (NCBI taxonomy): Eukaryota > Metazoa > Arthropoda > Insecta > Phasmatodea > Bacillidae > Bacillus > Bacillus rossius. The sequence continues at coordinate 334,783,804 of NC_086330.1, read as the reverse complement.
TGAGCCGGCTCACTCGGCCGGAGCCGCGGTGGTCGCGACTCGCGCGGGTGCGTCGAGAGCTGCGACCCGGGGCGTGCACCGCCCTTCGCGACGGTGCTGACGTCACGCGCACCGCACCGGGAGGAAACCCCGAGGTGTCCGTCGGGCATCTCCCTCATTGACCAAACATTTTGGACGTGACAACGTCTAATAAATCGATGAACGCCGGCCGCACGCACGAAAAAGTGTCCCGTTATACGCAATTGTTCCGTTACTATGTGTCCCGTTACGCTGTGTCCCGTTACGTTGTCGGCGAGCGCAGTAATAATAGGTTATGTTACAATTGACTAAAAAAAATTATGGTGATTCGTATAATTGATGATAGATATTTGATTACAGTTTATTTATGTGAAAACTTGTTCATAATTATATTTAAACTTTATAGCTAAACGCCAGTTTTTTAAAATTAATTACAAGTCATCTACACGTGAACTGTTTCGTCGGCTGTTTATAAAGTGAAGTGAAAAGTTAATGTGGTTTTATTCATTGCTTATTACAAAAACAATTTCGGCAATAAAGGTTAATTATTCTTGAATTATGAAAATCTGATTACTAGTATAATTTCAAGTATTTATTCTTTTATTATTAAAATAAAAAATGAAACAATTTTATTCATAAAAGTATTCAATCATTTCATCAATGTTTTGTTATGACGTCACGTTAAACTATCGTCCGTAAACCGACTTTACAGACAACCAATTTGTAAATTGGACAGAAATATTCACGTAATATTACATATAAATGAAAACGTATGTATCACTACAAAATAGTGTTCGCAGTAACACCGGGTTCAAACTATTCCTCGGGAATTTATTCTTTATGTTATCCCAGTACCTACAATAGTTAAAATTATTCGTAAACCGTTCCTTGAATAGCTCCCAGTGATAACCTGTGCATTTTATTGAGCATAATAAAAACAAAAACATCTTTTAAATTAATGAATATTATATATATTTATGTTAATTATGTGCCAATTTTCGTAAGAAATGCTCAGTATTATCTCGAAAAAATTATTATCATATTAAAAAAAAAACCATAGCGAAATGTTGTGCAAAGAAACAATATCTTTCTTTTAGTTTTACAAACTATTTCTAGGCAACTGATTACCAAATAATTTAAAAAAAAACGTACTGAACAATTTTTTCCCCTGTAATTTGCAACTTTCCAAACCCCACGGTGAATAAAAAAAAATAAGACTGCAAACGTTACCATGGCCATAACTGTAAATATTATCTGCGTGCATCACATAACTTGTAAAGCTTCCAGTTAATTACTTTATCAACACACTTGTAATTTTCGTCCTATCAGAAAAAAAAAATCTTGAAACTCAAACGGATTCCCTCACTTCCCTCGGCTGCCCTGCCTGCAAGTGTGAATCGCCCAGCCAATCAGTACCAAAATAATGAGGTATAACGCGGATATGCAATTTCTTTCAACTAATTAACTGCTCCCCTTTTTGTTTTTACATTATAGGCCCCGCCCAACTGGGAACACGCTCAGTGTGGGGAGCTTCAGAAAAAAAACACGTGATTTAATCACAGCTCATTACGTAATAGCGATGTCGTTTCGCGAAAAAGCATTTAAGAATTAGCTGAGGGCAGATGAGTGGTTCCGTTTCCGAATTTCGTTTTTAAACAGTATTTTTCTAGGAAAGAGAAAAATGGTTAGAAAGCGTGTTTTCAGAATAATATTTTAGGAATGAAACATTCAGTACATATTCTTGAAAGCACTTAAGTGACTTGCGTTACAACGTATCTTCATTCCTCCTCCATGTAATGTTATCGTTACCTCTCACGTTTGCTCTATGCACGACGAGAAGACTGCGCGCCAGTCCACAGTCTTGCGCTTAGAGGCGATACCGCGCTACAAACACAAGCGAGAGTAGCACCTAACATTCCGCCTCACTAACACACAAACACCCTTGACTAGGCGGTGACCCCTTTAAGAATTTAAATGGTTTTACTTTACGTTTTTTTTATACGTTTAGTTTCTCTGTAAATGATTTCTTTAGAATGGTTTGAAATTTCCACAGTTTAAATAACGTATTATTTTTGTACTATGTAAAAACTCGAAAAAAAATTGTCAAATGGACTAGCACTGAATTTTCTTGTCGTATAAACTCAATGTTCGTCACTAAGAACTAAAGCTGGGGTTTCAAAATTTACCACTAGATCAGTGGTTTGAAATCTTGAACATCTTACTGACAAAGGAAAAAGCTATCAAGCAAGGCACAACAGCCTTAAAAAATAGTTCCACAAAAAATTGACAGTTTACAGTATACAAGAGTAGTATAGTTTGGGGGCTCCGGGGACTGGCGCTGGCGCGTGGAGCCGGGAGCCGAACCGCCATCTTGGATTCTGACGTAACGGCGGACATCTTTGATGACCTTGACCTTGGACCTTCAAAGTAGCCAAAAATTGTCCATAATTCCTCAAAATTTGCCAAAATTTCTATTTTTTTTGGAAAAAAATGCTCAAAAGATTCCACAATTCAAAAATTAGGATTTCGAAAAACCTCAAAATACTTTTTTGCCTTAGTAAGAACCCAAATTCCTAAAAACAGCTTAAGCATCCATGTCTAAAGCCTCTGATAAGCCATTGCTAGGAATAAGAATACCATGACCGCCATCTTGGATTATGACGTCACCATTGCAATTTCCGTTACGGTCGCCATCTTGAAAATCCGTAATTTTTATGTTAGAAAATCGGGAAAAAAAATTTTAAATTTATAAAAAAGTTAAATAATCGGAGGCATTTAGGTTAACCAGAGGTTTACTTTACTGAACGCAAAAGGTTGTACCGTGCATACCAACACCTAGAAATTACTCATTAGGGTCATGCATTTTTTCGCGATAAAATTTCCATACCAGGTGTGCGTAGAAACTTTGTGGCATTGCCTGTGTTTAGTGGTTGGCTTGGTTTGTTTCAGGTACATTTCTACTGGCAGCACACCGGTCACAACCGACCAGGGCGGAAGTAAACGCGTCCCGAATGGCCCGTACAAATAAGGCAGTGGCTTCTATTGCAGACGGCCGCCAGTTACGAGGAAGAAATAGCTTGCGCGGGCATACCATATTGCAGTCTAACAGGAGTTGAGATTTTTTCTTCACGAAAAATGTCTACTCCTATTAATTAGTTTGACGATAATGTTAGCAATGTAACTATTCCGTTCTGGTAAAAAAAAATTCTGAGTTAACCGTCCTTAATTAATCCGTAAATTACGGAACACTTCTGTGTCTCGACACAGTTTTGTTTTGAACATCAAACATTTAAAAATGTGTTCAAACACAATTTAAGAAATGTTATGGAAATGGTTAAAAGAATAAACGAACTACAAAATCTTCTAAGGTAAAGAGAGATGGCAGGCGATACATTAAAAAATGTTTTCGATGTTATGCTGAATTCCTACAACCTTAATTCAGCGAACTTCCCTGAGTTTTCTCCATCCCATTAAACAAATTTTGCCCCGCCGCATATGTCTACCTGACAAGATAACAGATAAATCACAATACACATTACTATCAAAACAAATTTAAAGAAGTTTACCTACATAATGTGCGGAATTGACTATAAAAAATTTTCCTGCTCAATTCTGTACAGTTTGCACATTCACCAACACCAAGCCACCAACACCAAGTCATCAACACCAAGTCATCAACACCAAGTCATCAACACCAAGTCATCAACACCAAGTCAACAAAACTTGAGTCTGAAAAATAAAAATATAGCCTACACACTTATTTCTTTATCAGACTTTCAAAGAAAATTATTACAATCGGGCTAAAGACAACAGTTATTTGACTGTGCTTCAAAATAATAAACGAATGATTAAGTATATATCTTACGTTTAATTAATGTAAATAAAATTCAGATACAGATTAACAACGGCACACGAATTTGTGATTTAAAAAAAAAAATACCAGTTTTAATACATTGAGATACTGTATATAGCATGAACAATTACTGATAGCCTGCTGTTTTGCAACTAAGATATTGTTATTTTACCAGTGGGTTTTTTTTTCAGGTTTCGAAACATTTTTTTTTTTTTATATAATTTCCTTACCTTTCTCCGTCCTCCAGATTTGCCCCGTCTGCAATAACGCTGTTATAATTCTACACGTCCGTCCAAAGTTAAAGCCCGGCAAGCTTTTGCCTGACTGGACGGACAGATATACTCGTGCCATCTGATTGGCTGCATGTCTCGTGACTGACGGACGTGACGGACTATTTTGAAGCCCAATGCCTCATCATTAGTCCGTGGCTGTGGCTGCGTGCCATTTGTGGTCAGCCAAGACTGGGGCTGTTGCTCTCTACACCAACAGGAAATCACAACTCGACTGCTAAACAAGCCGAAGATAAAACATTCTTGCAAAAACTTAAAATTTATCATTCGCTCTTTAAGATCACTTTAGATGAGAGGTGTGATTTTACTAAAATAAATGCTCGCATCCATGTTTTACCACAAACATAACTCATTGCAATCCTACTTTATCATTAGAGCCAATTATATTTCGCGAGTTCATTAGAAGCCTAGAAGGCAAATAAGACATGTAGCCCATATAAATCTTCTTAACGTTGATGATTGGGCTACAGCTCTCTTAACACGCCCCTTGACGACCCTGAGCCAGTTACAAACGAGGAGACGAGGTGGTTGCCCAATCACGTATAACCCGCCAAAGGATGTGACCTTGTCGTCGCCCAATGAGCATACTTAAAAAAAATGTTAGGTAGTCCTACAGTAACCGCTAGAGATGTGTAACATTGAACCTTAGTAAAGAGCGAATTCATGTTATGTTGCAAATACACTTAGGCTATAATACGAAACCCTGACACGAAATTTAGTGTAAAATACTTTCAAATAATGCCTAGCGTGATAAATATACGCAATTTGTGTTTTCAAATACATATCTGGACGCGAATCACACGTGTTTTCCGCACCCGACGTTAGAATTCGCTGCCGGAGCAGCTAAGTCAACTACTGAATCATTTGATTAGCAGTCAGAAATTTTTAATTGTATATGAAACGACTCCAATAAAAGAGAAGAAGACTTGAAAAAATATTAAACCCCTACTTTGGACATGCTTTTCGACAACATAATTTTATTAAAATACTACCCATCTTGTAAAAATTCATCAAACAATTAACACTATAAAGTTTCCCTTTATCTTTGTGAACTTTGGTTCACGCCAGTCGCCACAGGTGGAATCACCGTGGTGTTTACACATTTCCGTTCCAAGCGACTTCCGTCCAAATGCCGTAAACAGAGAGCTAAGATTTAACACATCGAAAATAATAATCATATGTGCGTAGGTAAGTTGAGACCAGCACCGAGGCAAAATGAATATGGTATCCGTGACTCTTCTGATGACACGACGCATGCGGAGGTGGTCAACCTAACATCCAATCCCTTCCGACCGAGAGAACAGACGGAGCGTACAGTAACTTCAAAATTTAGTTAACACTTTATTTTTTTGGTACCTACATGGTAGCACATTATTTATCGACACTACGAATCTGAAAAATTTTTCTCACACGAAAAGAAACTACAACAATTGCGCGAATAGCTGTAATTTTTTTTTATGTATTAAATCATAAAATGTCCAAATTTGGGTCGTTTTTGTACTGTTTGGGAGAACGGAAGAAATAATTTAAAACTATTAGGCAGAAAGGTAATTTTTTTCAATTTTTTCTGAAGGAATTGATGTTTAGAACCTATAGTCGCCGCTTAAAATTCCGATATTTATTTTCTGCTGTTTCTGAAAATATTAGTAGTTTTCCACCCGTATCGTACTGCAGTCGGCGAAGCCAGCCCGGAGCCCGTGGCTAAGGGAGCTGGTGGGGTGGGGGAACCCCAGGGGGGAGGGGAGGCAGGTCAAGGGCGTAGCCAAGGGGGGGAGGGGTTTAGGGGTTCACCCCCCCCCCCCTTAGCACAAATCTTTAATTAATTTCTTATTCATCACTCAAACAAATTTCATATTAAATTTAATAAAAATTTTACCATTACAATATTTAAATTTAAGAACCGAAAACTGCTAAAATAGCACTATTTTACACCTTTAAATCCAAATTTTCCCGGGGGAGGACCCCCGGACCCCCCACTTTAATACGGGGGGGGGGGGGGGCCATGCTTCTTAAACCCCCCATACACAAATCCTGGCTACGCACCATTTGCTTGTTGGGGGAACCAGCATCAATTGCGCTAATCAATATACAAATTAAACTAATTTCAATTCAGTTATGGCATATCCAATTAATTTTTCCATTGTTTTATATATGCTTGAATGAAGCATTAATTGAAATATAAAATGTTGCGTTAATTTTCATAATAAATACTCAGTATTATCTCGAAAAAACATTTAATATGTGCCAAAATAACCATTATCATGTGTTTTACAAAGTTACCATATATCTCTTGTAGTAATACAATCCAACTCTTGGCAACGGGTTACCAAAGGAATATTTTATTTTAGTACAGGAGCGTCCTATTGGGCCAGGGGTCTTTAGGCATGCGATGGTTGGCTCGGCCATGTATCTTTCGCGAGAAGACCAACCGTTTGTTATAACTTCGCAGCAACTTTGTCAGTGTTACGTGGTGGGCTGGGTTTATTTCAGTTACATGTCTACCGCCAGCACACCAATCTCAGCCATCCAGTGCGGACACAAATGACCTGGCTAAAATAAGGCAATGTCTTCTCTTGCAGACGGCCGTCAATTACAAGTAAACAATAGATGGAGACCTGTAAAATTCGCGATTTCAAATCCCTAAAGATAGACTCCACGATCCACTCGTGCAAATTACATCTGCTGATTGGTTACCGACTCGTAACACCTGTTGACTGGAATGATCGTGATTCGCTAATTCTACTGTTAAAGATTTTTCATTGGCCCAGAGTCCTTCAGATAAACTGTGGCCCAATCACTGAAGCAAAATAATGTCAAAAGTATTTGGACTCTATCCTATCGCGAAATGAATCCGCGAATTTTACAGGTCTCTAACAATAGAGAACGCGGGCATACCGTTATGCAATCTAATCGGCGATCAGAATTTTTTCGCGAAAAATACTTGCCATTTCTCATTCGCTGCCTGGAAATATCCCTTTGTAATCCAACCAAAATGACATAAAAATGAGAGAGAGAGGAAGGGTTATTTCAACGGCGTATCAAGCTCAAAATGGCAAAAGGAAAAAAAAAAAGAAGGTGGTGGCATTTTTCGGTATTCACCTTATTTCAAGGCGGAGGAGTGTCTATGGTGCCATACACTAATAAAAAATAACAAAATGGAAGAATGGAAGAACATAACTTATGAAAATCATATATAAAAATTTTAGACGACAGTTTTTTCGGACTAGTTACAAATTGTCTTACCCATACAGCTTTTTTTACCCGACTTTGGATACGTCCTTGACGAATTTTATAGTAAAAAGACCAAATAAGCTTGTTATGTGTGTGTGTGTGTGTGTATAAATTCCTGATTGGGCTTGCATTATTTCCGTGGCGGTCTTATGGGAATGACGGTAGGAGCGCACCCCCCCCCCCCCCCCCACACACACACACACAAAAACGCCCGCCTCATTACCAACTTCTCGAACTAAAAAAAACTGTAGGGGAATAAATGTTTCTGGCTGAACCTGTCCTTTGAAATACTTTTTTTTTTGTAAAGATTTTTTTTTTAATTTTTAGAGCTACCCTAAGTGTATACTTTTTTTTAATATTTAATGCTCTGAAATCAGGTAAAACCATAATAATATTTTGATAGTGACTATGTGCCGTCAAAAAATTCGCGGATTCATTTCGCGATAGGCTGAATTTCAAAAGGCTCATTTCCTTGTAAGCTGGTTTTGCTGTTGGCTCACATTTCAGCCAGACAGAGAGAAAGAGAGATATATACAAGACAGATGGATGGCGGGATAGAGAATTAAATAGATGTAGAGAGTTGTTTTGAATGTGTGTACCTACATCAACACAAATTACAAAAAAAGAAAAAAAAATGATTGTGGCACTGCAACGCATGCCGGGCATTAACTAGTTAAGTTATTATTACACATTTCAGACTCTACATTTAACAGGGGCGGAAAACCTCCACATGGGCCCAGACTCTCCGGCATAGTTCGCCCTCTCCCAAAGCAGAGGCTGGCCACACTGCATTGTCGCAAGGTTGGCCAACCCTGGGCTGCGGTCTCGACATCGGCGAGTCTTCCGGCCGATGGGGAAATAATAAAAAAAAACAAAGCTAGGACCGAACCGAGGTTGCGGAGAAAGATTTCTATTTCGAGTCGCTGAGACCGAAGAGGCGCGGCACGGGCTGAGGCCGGGCGCACACAGAGTAAGGAACGACGCGAAGCGACCGACATATTGTCTCACAATATACACTGTCAATTATTTTTGTAAATGGACCAGAAATATCCATGTAAAATAACAGATATTTATAAATTTGTAGCTTTACATAAAAACTAACGGTATCACTACAAAATAGTATTAGCAGCTGGTTCGGATTCTTACAACTAGGCATTTATGCTGTGTGCTGTCCCAGTACCTCCAATAGTTAAATTTTTTTGTAAACAGATTCCCGCATATCTTTCCAGTATTAACTGCGCAATTAATAAGTGTAAAAAAACAAAATAAAAGACCCATTATTGAATATTCGATCATCTTTTTCCATGCTTTACTCAGTATTATCTATATATAAAAAAAGCGCATTTCATGTATGCAAAAATAACCGTAGCCATGTGTTTTACAAAGTTACAATATAGTAGCTATATAGTATTACAAACTATTATCTTGGCAACTGGTTTCTAAAGGAATCTCTTGTAAAAGTACAGCAGATTATTTTCTGTGTAGTTCACCTCCATGTACCTACTTACATAAAAGCAACGCACATAGAATCGGACAGACGCTGCACGATTAAACTGTCGCGAGACCTCAACATCGAGTGACTGCTCCAACTTCGTCGCGAGCAGACTGTCTTGGTGGCTGCAGTGTTCTGCGCACTGCGCATGCGCGAGTATAACAAATAATTGTCAACAAAGGCGTGCCGTAATGTGTTCATAGCTGACAAGTTAAAGGACTGGTTTCATTTTTTTTTTTATTTGAGCAAATAAATTCACTTGTTAAGTGAATTTTCCTCAATATTGAGCTGGATGTAGATCGAGTAGTATGTTTAGTTCATAAAGACCTATTCTGTATAATCCATCTTTGATGAAGGAGTGTCACGACAACAAATGTTATTTCAAGAATGTTGCCAGAAGTAACGTAACGAAAATACGGCGTAAAGCTGTCGCGTCGCATCTTGTCTGATTCTCTGAGCGCCCATGCTTTAGCGCATCTCATTCTTAGATTGCAGTGAGCATTTTTTCTGCTCTTGTTTCGATGTGCTATGTTGCCAGATGCACGCCATAGAGCGCCGAAGTTTCAGACACAACTTTGTAATGTAATCACAAATTTTTTTAATGTACAGGAACGAATTATATTTTCTAAGGTATAATTTGGAATAAGAATTGAGAAAACCTTTTCCTGGTGTATTTCATCAAGAACATCATCTGATGATTTTCAATTTTTATATCTAAGGAGATGCAATTGAACTCCATCTTGGTTTCAACCGTTTTTGTTAAACAATTTTCATATCATTTAATTTTAAGAAGTTTGGCTCTTTTCAACATTGCACATCCTTACATGGAATGCCTTCTTGTTAATAGTGATTGCGTGTTACAAAAAGTTTTTTTCTATGAAATAATTATCGGTATTTTAACTTTTAATTGTATTTTTCTGCCACAGTGACTACAAAACTATAATAATATTGTTAATAGACACTATTTTGTGGTCTTATTAGAATTAAGAAATAGTACAATTTTTTAAAAAAAAATTATGAAAACTTATTAGGCTATGATTAACTACTATACAAGACATTTAATTTAAAAAACCCAGGTAATAATATCTGGCAACATCGTTCGACATTTTCTCTTTACTACGATCTAAGCATGAAAAATTGCAACTGTCCTTTCTCTATCCTTCGGAAGTCGGCACGAGATTCAGACACTTCGGGAGGTCTTGTCAATCGGTAACCGTACAGGCTGAATCGTGAACAAGTGGAATGAATGGAGGATTAAAATTCACACTGCAAACTAATGATGAGACACACTATATCACCGGTCAATGCTACCAGCGCGCGCACTTTACATTGGTGAGTTTTTGCGCGTCATCACAACACCGCACGTAATTTTATTTAATTAATTGATTGCTTCATTTTAATATTTAGATATATAATATATATTATATAGACATAACATTAATATCATTTAGTATAAAGAACTAATTAGTAATCAATAAGTTTCAATTCTGATGCACTCATCATCCGCCAGTTCTGCACTCATAACAACACTCCGATGCAGTCATAGTTAAACTAAGACTTTCGTATTTACGAAACTGTAAGAACGCCAGGATTTCCTTTAAAAAGAAACCTGAGAAAAAAAGAAGAAAGTTGTGGATTAAGGTGTGAAAAGAACCAACACGAGCAAACACAATGCGGAAGTATAGAGCGGTTGAAATGATGTGGTACGTAGTAGGCCGAAACGGAGAGAGAAAAAGAGGACAAGCAAATAAAGTTAAAAAGTTTAAAAAAAAAAAGAGTGATGTTATTTCAACAAAAAATACTTCCGTAAAATGTCTAACAAAATTACTGCAAACATTTTATCTCACGACCAGCATTTATAATCGTAATACCTACCTAACGTAAATTTTTGTTTAAACAAAGTAGGTAGGCTACCTACCTGCAGTCGTTGCAGTTCACAAAATTTGTATTTATTACTACGCATAACTTGAAGACTTAAGCTCAAAATAAGGCAATAACACACAGTTTAAAATCAATATTGCGAAATTCATAATTTTTTAGTCGGTAATTGTGTGTTTGATAATAGATACGTGCTTGTAATGAAATTCCTATACAAATTTGGCATGGAATGAAAATCCCTTGGCCTGGCACATTCACGTGTTGGCAATGGCTAAGTTAATCCCTGGCCTCAGGTTAGCCTCCACAGACGTGTACATAATCAAGTCGGAGTCGTGAGTAGTTCAACTTCTCTTCAGGTAGCACATGATTTGGCCCGCTTTTTTAAAGGTGTTTCAATCATTGTCTTGTAGTTTTCAAGAGCTGTCGTTTGAAAGTAAAATCCTTTGCAATCCCTACTCTCGCCAATCAATAGCAACAAATTACGCAGGCCTCAAATAGCTGCCACACAAAAGCTAGCCAAGATTTGCCCGCGTGAGAGAGAAGCGACTGGAGAAGGTTTTGAGTCTGCTTGATCTGGTGCACCCAATCAACCTTCCCTCGATCATGCCTTTAGCAAATCATACTGAAGCATCGGACACACCAAAATGATTTTCCTGCCTAGTTAATGACGCTAGCCACGAAACCTTTCGTCAAAAAGTATAATGCGTATTGCAAAACCTTACTAAAAATAAATGTTCCCAAACCAGACATGGAAGTTACTACTAGTCTACACATTGTATTGGAAAATTATCATACAACTTGGTAAACACATATATAACTATACCATGGATCCTTAGGAAGTATCTTTGCTTTTCGTGATTTTTTCTTCACCTGTGGCATATATATATATGGATATATGTATGTGTGTGTTATAAATATATATTACACACACAAATACACACACACATAAACACCAACACACACACGCACAGTTTGAAAATATTTTCCCCAGATTTTGCAACATAACTGCATTTTCAGAAGTTGTCTGTAATACATCAACTAGCATGTTTATAAAGATTTTTTCGATCACCGCTATGATAGGTTCTAATTGTGTGGTCTATCTTTTTGCTATTGTACATGAATTACAAAACACTTATGTTAGTTTGTTACGTCTTTAATTTAAGCATTATACTATTATAAATCACCCATTAAAACAATACAGTCAGCGAAATAAATTTTAGAAACAGATTTTTAATATGTATATTCCTACAGTCTGTACCTTTCTGACGTATGTTTTGCTATTCGCATTAAAACACGGATTTTTTTTTGGTAGTACTATTATTTTAGGGCTTTCCCTGTAAGCTACATTTCAGGTGTTTTGAAACACACAGCTGTTCAAGAACTCTTCACACGGAAAATTCGTGCTATTTGCTAGAATGGTGGCTTAAAAGTATAAACTACGCAAATAGTCCACAAGCGTTGACGATAACAGCTTTATCTTTGACAAAAATAGCTACTTTTTTTTTTACCTAAGTGCACCCACTTGTATCATTTCGCACCAACACTACAGTAATCGTAGACAGTGTTCAACGTCACGCCGCTTACAAGCCTCTAGTGCCAAGCCGAGCGTTGGCTCTTGCTGATAAAATGTAAACTTCGCCCTTTGCGGAACTGCCGTAGCTGCCACTGAACACTTACGTAACGTCCCGATACAGATACGTGCAGCATTCTCACTGCTCGTATGTTAATGTGCTGCTTAGTTGAGAAAAAGGGAACGCAGTCCATATACAAAGGTACTCTTCCGTCACAAAACACAAATGTCAGTTAATGTTATGTGCAGATTTTGTACATTTGTCGTAAATTTACTCAAAACTATGAATTTGTAAGATTGTACTTCTTCCAAAAATGTTGGTGGGCAACTTGTAAGAGAAGCGATTTTCGTAACATTCTGTAGAGTCACAGCGAACAACTGACTCTCCGCGTCTTCCTCGTAGTGCCACGGGCGGAAACGTAAACGGGCGTTCGCCCCGTAACAACGGGATTATTTGATACGCCATCGTCTTGATTATACACATGTTTGTGAAATCTAACACGAAGCCAGAAATTAACATGACTTTTACAGGCCTCTTAATTATCAATAAGGCAGGTTTTTTTTTTTTTTGCGAAAAGAACTTTGGACACTATTTGAATTTTGAAAATAAAACGATAGCATAGTCTGTGCCTTGTGATTGGTAGAGTTTTATTTTAGGCACACGTCTGCTGCTGGCACACTGATCACGGCCACTCCGTGGGGAAGCAAACTCGTTCTGAATGGCCAGGCCGTACAAGGCGGTGGCGTCTCTTGCAGACGGCCTTCAACTACAAGGAAGAAACTGGTTGCGTCGGTATACCTTACTGCAGTCTATCGAGTATCCAGATTGATTCGAGGAATATATCTACGTAGGAATTTACGTTAAACGAATTTAATGATATGATAATGTAATCACCCAACTTGTATCTGAGTTTATTTAAAACTATTTTTTTTTTACATTCGTCATAGCTGGTTACCACTGTATGTTATAGAGAAACCTCAGAAACTGACAAAAAAGATGAATACATACACACACACAGGAAACAAGCCAAATTCAGCTGATGACAGAAGCTAAATGCATAGTCAGCACAAAGAATTCCATGGAAGATATTAGAAAAATTATCACAACACAGACGAAAACAGTAAGTAGGCTTCCTAAGACGTGGACTTCCTTGTAGGCGTGTGCCTACTGTGTTGGACTGTGATGTCGTGTTCTGTCCAGATTACTTCCTGTGTTCGTCTGTTTGTCACTGTGATGTCCAAGATTTTTGTTTGCATTTATTTACTGTTCTTATTGCAACTATTTCGTCGTTGTCTGCCCACAGTGCACTTCTGTGCTGTGTTATATATATTTACTAATTCCTGCCACTAAATTATCTGTGCTGTCAGTGAATTCAACTTGTGAAATCGGCTGATTTTGGCTTGTTTTCTGTGTGTTTGTGCATTCGCCTTTTTTCTCCGTTCTTGAAGTTTCTATAAAACATACAGCAACTGCGTTTTAGACCAATCTTCCCCCTTGCACGAATCATTCGAAGACAAGAACGTTGTACGAGGCCGAGCCGTAGAGAACCTTGGAGGCCATGATTGTTAAGGCGTCGCGCTTTATGGCCGAGGGTCGCGGGTTCGGGTACCAACATCCCCGCACGACTCAACTTTGTGAATACCGAGTCGGCCCCAAGTAGTTCGCAGAACACTCCTAATCCTCGAGGTGACGTCACACTGAGCCTGTGTGCACGACCGCGTGACGTAGAGAACACGGTCGAACCACAAGACCGCCTGTCGCGTCCAACGTCCAAGAAGTGTTTGTTACAAACAGTTCGCGCGCCCACGGAAAACAAGCTGAAATCCTCCACGCGCCTTTACCAGGAAGCACTTGGCTGGTATTACAATATTCTTCCTGGAAGCACCGTCGACGCGAAGAGTAAAAAGGAGCTACAGACTGCAATACTGAGATTCGGCCCTGAATTTTTGAAAATTTTCAACGATCGATGACCTTTTTGAGGGTTTGTTTTATAGCCTTGTTTCGTCAAAAGAAACCATTTTGTATCCTTCCCCCTCCCACAATGGATCTCACATCGCTCTATGCCTCAACTATGTACTAATATATTTCAAATTTACTCATTTGCATGAAAATAACACTATTGATACAGCATGCATTAAAGCAGTTTGAAAAACAAATATTGTATAATTTTGTACAGCCTACAAACTTCTAGTAACTTTATTCTTTTTTTCCGTGTAGTTTAAACGAATAATAAGTACGAAACTTTTAATGTCACGAAATTTGTTTTAAAGAAAACTAAATCTTACTACTATAAGCTTCGGTTAAAAAACATACATCATTGTAAAATTTCATAGCATTCCTCAAAGTACATTTCCATCAACCAAGTATCTGCCAAAATAAATATGCATAGACAAAATTAAACAAATATGTATTTGACACAAACAAACAAACATGCATATTGATAAAATTTTAATTTACATAAGTATGTATATTTTTTTATGTACCACAAGTGAAACCATGGTTTTTCTAATGTTACTTCCATTAGCCTAGTTGTGTACACAATAATCGAGAGGCCCAGATGATAGATTGATAGTCCCAATATCGCGCGTTCGATATTCCACCAAATCCGTAAATTCCACAAAAGTATTTGTGTAGTCATAAAATGGCGATAAAAATAATTACAGCTATATGGTATAAATCATGGCTCTTAAATCCTAAGCAACAGAAAATTTTATCGGAGCCGTTGCATTACATAGCTTAACATTTCGCTCTACAAATCAAATGATCCTATAGTCGGCGTAGCTTTTACGGCAGCGAATTATAGCGTCGGGTGCGTAAAATACGTTTTATTCGTGTCCTGAAATGTAGCTTTAAAAAAAAGTTCGTATATTTATTACTCTCGGCATTTTATAAAATAATTTTACATCGAATTTCGTGCGCTTGTTTCGTGTTATATGTGTATTTGCAACATTGAGAACTCGGGAATTTGCGTGTTACCTAGGGTTGGCTGTACACATTACTGGCTAGTACTAAAAGATAACCTCACCATTTTCTTCTTTTCTTTTTTTTTAACCCGTTTGGCAGTCTGGTCACGTCGCAGCATCGGTGTCACCCGAGACGCGTAGCGGTCGCTTTCCGCTCTCTGACGTCAGCTGTGTTCCGTCTCCATTAGTTCGACAAACACCTTTTCGCTCAGCAGCGATACGAGGATTGGTCCCGCCGCGAGACCACGTCGTAGCGAGGAACATCCACACTTAAATCCGATATCACAGCAGAAGGTATTGGGCGGCATTCTACGGCCACGGTTCGGTTCCCAGTTATGGCAAACGGACCATGAGGTCCGCATTCGCTTCACTGTAATTTTTTTTTTGTAAATGGAACAGAAATATTCATGTAAAATTACAAATGTTAGTAAATTTGTACATTTACATGACAACTACTGTATCACCACAAAAAAGTGTTCGCAGTAATTCTGGTTCGTATTCTTACACTTTCAGTACCTCCAATAGTTAAAACCGATCCCTGGATAGTTTTCCAGTATTGCGTACCTATATTAATAAGACTAAAAAAAAAGTACAATTATTGAATACTCGATCATAAAACGCATTGCGTATGAACCAAGTTACAATATATTTATTTTAGTATTACAAAATATTTTTTGGCAACTGTTTCCAAAGGAATTCTTAGTAAAATTAAGGAGAAAAAAAAATTCTGTGTTTATCGCAGCGTTGTCTGACCAAGCAAACAGTTTTGAGCGTGCTGGAGCGAGGTGGCGTTTCTTTAAAACGTGTATAAGTCATGTAAATGACACGCCCACATCAAATGACGTTTTGCATTGGAGTATGTGTTGCCTCGCTGTCCGAGTTAAATGCTGATAGGTAAGGAAAAAAGCAAAATACCGGTTTCAAAATATGGATGTGGTGAACGGTGCTGCCGTCTACATCGGGTAGCGGGAACCAAAGTTCACAAAGACAAAGGGAAATGTTTTGATATTGTTTAATGCATTTTAAAAAGATGGGCAGTATTTTAATGCAATTCATTCCTTGTCAAAAATCAGGTTCAAAATCGGGGTTTAGTATTTTTTTTCAATGCTTTTTTTTTACTTTTATCAGGGCCGTTTCATTATATATTTTTAAATTTCACGTTGCAAATCGAATGCTCGATAGTCTGCGTAGCTGCTCTTACAGATATTTCTAGCGGTGGGAGCAGAAACTACGAGTGATCCACGTCCAGAAATTTATTTATCGCACTCGGCATTATTTTAAAATATTCTACGTTAAATTCCGTGTCCGAGTTTCGTATTGTAAGTGAACCATTTGCAACATGAGAACACGCTAATTTTTGTCGTTACCGAGGTTATATGTTTATTAATCATCACTTGCGAGTTTTGAAGAGACTCGATGACGTGAGTATTTTGACGTGACGTCTAATAAATCGATGAACGCCGGCTGCACGCACGAATAAGTGTCCTTGACGCACATATTCCGTTACGCTGTGTCCCGTTACGCTCATTGTTCCGTTACCGTTACGCTGTCGACGAGTGCAGTAATAACTATTATAATAGGTTATGTTACAATTGACTAAAAATTATGGTGATTTATATAATGGATGATATTTTATTACAGTTTATTTATATGAAAACTTGTTCATAATTATATTTAAATTTTATAGCTAAACGCCAGTTTTTAAAATTAATTATAAGTCATCTACACGTGAACTGTTTCGTCGACTGTTTATAAAGTGAAGTGAAAAGTTAATGTGGTTTTCATTGCTTATTACAACAACAATTTCGGCCATAAAGGTTAATTATTCTTGCATTTGAAAAATCTGATTACTAGTATAATTTCAAGTATTTATTCTTTTATTATTAAAATAAAATTATTGAATTTTATTCATAAAAGTATGCAATCATTTCATCAATGTTTTGTTATGACGTTGTCACGTTAAACTATCGTCCGTAAACCGACTTTACAGACAACCATTTTTTTTTTTTTTTTTTTTTTTCCTTCTTTCTCAGCGAAGTGTTGACGAGGGTTTTCCACCCCTGCGCGCCGAGGTACTCTAGTTGCCCGGCTCCGACGGCACCGCGACCATTCGCGTGTTTACTCCCCGACCTTCGCCACGTCGCATCGACCGAGGGTGGCATGAATTGATGGGCATTAGAGTGAGGGGAAGAGGGGGGGGGGGTTGCAACCGCTGGCCCACGTCTGGCGTCGATCGCTCTCACCTCGCCCCTCACACCCTTGCCCAACCAAACACCTCCCCCCCCCCCCCCCCTACGGCGTCGCTCCAGCGTCGTGGCGCCACGAGGTCACTCGGGCCATTGAATATATATAATGTATAGAAGTCGCGAGCCCAGGTTAAATTTTCTGTCCGGTTTCTTAGAAGAATTGTTGTAGTTCCAAGCTCCGCCGCTGCGATCGCTTTCATCGCTGGGTATCGGCCGCATACGCCCCTGGCGGTATTTGGCAGAACTAGGTTAACCAGCCCAGTCGTGACATCCTTCAACCCCCCCCCCCCCCCCCCCCCCCCCCGCGAAAATCCCAGACCAACGATTCAAATTACCCGGCAGGTCTTATCAGCATCGTTAGGCGACCTTGAAGAGGAGCTTCCCTTACCGTCGTTTGAGAATGATGAAATCCCAAAAGAAGCTAGCCACGGAAATCACTGAATTTTAAAAGTAAAATACTTATTTAAACTATATTTCGCGTTTGTACAAATTTACCTTCTCTTATTCAACGTTATCTATTAAGTAGTAAAACAGGGTAGATATTATTTTTAAAAATAAAAAAATGGAACCCACTAAATCAGTATTGGCAAGATATATATAAATTCAATATTAAAATACGCATATTAATTTTTTTGTATTTAACTTTTTTCGGTAATAAAAATTCAGGATGATTTTGGTTTAATTGGTTTACGTATATTGCTATATTTTCTAAATCACATAGAAAAGGGAAAAGAGTACATCAGTGAAAATTCAAAAATTTAGTTTAAGTAATACTAGCCATACCAAAAAATCAATATGCGAGATAAGAAATTTGGTAACTGCTCTACATTTCAAATAAAAATGCATTGGTTTCATGAATACTGAAATGTATGCGTAATAAGGCATATTATGTTATTATCCTAAGCATGACTATAACTAAAAAAATTACAGTAATTTAAAACGATGGCAGTCTTAACATACAATAAGTGCGCGAGTCTTAGTTTATTTTTTAATTGGCTTCTTCGTCAGATGGAAAAGAGTTAAGATTTCATCGAGGAAAAATATATTCTCAAAGTCACTATACCGGGAGATAGAAAATAAGGTAGGTACTTAATTTTAAATAAAAGTTCAAATAGACTTACGCTAAACCAATTAAAAATAAGTCGTAAAAATATTTTTATTTATTAAATATGTTCTATACTTGACAGTTCTTTGTGTATAATTCTTCAAAAATCTTTGGAATTTACTACATACTTTTCTTAAAATGGTAGAATATCAGCAATACCCGGAAATTACGTGAGTAAAGCCACGGGTTATTAGATACACTTTTATTATAAAATAAAAACAATTATACATTTGTAGTTCACTAATGTGATATTTTGTTTATTGCTTCACAACATTCATTTGCCAGTCTCAAATTTGATCGTACCACTTGTCAGAAATGTCACCAAAAATGAGAGATAGATTTTTTTTTGACGAATTTCAATTACGAGGAAACCTTTCGCAAGACCTTTTTCTTCGCAATAGTCACTGGGACACCATTTATTTAAATCCACTAAGATAATAAAATTGTATGTATAATGATTTGTTTTTGTATATTTATATAACTTCCCAACCAATTTTTAATGATTTTCATGTGAATAAAAACTTGTAAAGCAAGTTAATTAACTGTGTCATAATACTTCTGATTAGTTGGAAATACAAACTTTTCATCCGTAATATACGATGATAAAAAATATTTATTATTACAAAATAATATTCATTGTTCAAATGCAAATTTAAATAGATTATTCATACATGTTTCCTGCTAATTAATGGTTTAACATAATAATTTTTAGTATAAAATCATTTTTCTCTTGTGTTAAAATGGGTTGCTAAAATGAGGAATTATAAATATATCACTTACTAAGTCCGTGCACAGATTTACACAAAACCGCAATGTAGATAATCTTTTTTTGGTAGTTTCTAATTTTGTGCCCTGAATAACATGAATTTGGTTGAATTCATACCAAAGTGAATTGTTTGAACAACTTAAATTGATGTCATAAATAAATATTTATTTTATATTAAAAATCCACAAACTGTTTTTAAAATATAATATTTATCACGCCAGATGGAATAATAAACAAAAAATAGCTCTTATATGTTGTCTGTGTTTAAAGAATTGTATTATAGTTCATGGAAATAATATTTACCTTTCGGTTATTAAAAGAAAATATATTTGTATTCAAAATACTTGCGCATCGTTTTTACGAGCATAACTCGTGTATCTAACCTCAAAGCAAGGAATATAAAGAGTGGGAACTCAATGCTATAACAAATACTCTTATTTTCTTTGGAGATCCGGGAAATTTGCGTTATTTATAAGCAACTTAACATAGTAAATCGTTAACTTTTCAGATCAATGTTGGCAAAATTGATTTTTTTTTTTGGTCATTCGTTACTGGGAATATTCACCATATAACGTTTAAGATTATTTATTTTGAATTACGAAACAACCAAAACATTATGTAAAAATACTTCATCTTATGTTAAAAAAATTATAAACTGCATAGCCACAAAGTATGACATCATACCATTAGTTTCAGTTACTAATAACAAATAACAACACGTGCACGCGTATGAACAGTCATTAAGTTGTTTTATAGCTACCAAAATCATTCAACGTTGTCAAGAATTATTCCAAATTATGTTTTGCCATTTTACTCAATGCGCCACTCCGTTAACACAACATTTTATAAATTCTGAACTACGAATGTCAGTATTTTTTTTTTACGTTATTACGTTTAAGAAATTTCTGTAGTTATCTTATTATTAAAATTAATTTTTGATGTTGGCATCTTTTAATAGCACTTTTTTTTTTCGGTGGTCGTACTCCTCCAATTCAGTTGCGCCCGCCCGTATCTAAGCGCTCGGATTTCAACAAAAGGCACCGCCTCTCGATAGAGTGAGACAGAGAATTACGCGCACGACCTTGAAAAAAGCGACGCTACAGCGCTCTGGCGTGGAAGCTGGTAACTACGAGTACCCTCTTGTGGAAAGAAGAGCTATCTAGCGGCGGAGCTAACAACTACCACAGTTTTGGATCCGAAAATTGGAATAATAAATCCTATCCCCTCGCGACTTCTATAAGTTATATATATTCAATGCTCGGGCGGGCCCGCGCCCCCCTGGGGGGGGAGGGGGGATAGAGAGAGGGGGAGCCAGGGGGGAGACACCTTTCAACGGACAACTCGCCCCAGTGCCGCGAGGGTCTGGGCGTAGCCGGGCTCGGTTCAATTAGGTACTCGTTCTTGATTAAACAATATTACATGTGGATTGGTCATATTCACCATTCGTTTTATTGCGTGTCTGGGCCCTTGCTGCATTTCACATACGTCTCGACCGGGCATCTGGCCCTATAAAATAGTTTCACAAACTTTTTGTGGTCCTGGGGTAGTGGAAAAAATATTTGACTTTTTTTTAATCTTCCAAATGATATATTATTGTTTTACAAATACATTAAGGTTTCTTTTACTTCAATGACAGACCCAAAAATGAAATATATATATATATATATGTATATATATATATATATATATATATATATATATATATATAGAATGATTTTATGTGTTAAGTATCTGTGGAAGTAATTGTGAACCTTTAATCATGAAATTAATTTTTTTCCATAAATGTCCTGGTTTTCATGGAATTAACATGTAGTGGCCTGCTTGAAATATTCAGTTTTTTTTTTTTTTTAGAATTTGGTATGAAGCATTAAAGTGTAAAAATCTATGTATGAAGCTTGAGAAAAAAAAACTACTATCAATGCCCCGTCACACGTCCTAATGTATTCGTATAAACAACTCAAATTGAAAGTTTTGAACGAAAGCTGTAAAATACAAACTATTTCTTGGCAACCGTTTCCAAAGGAATATTTTTGTAAAAGTACAGAGAAATATTTTTTTTTTCTTTGTAGTCCAATCATCAACGTTAAGCAGATTTATATGCGATTCAAGTCTACTTTGCAAAACATTTTCGAATTGCTCCTTCATAAAAGAATAAATAAGGTCAGAATTTACATTGAATGTCAGCAGTCTCTAGGATTTCAGAAAACTCGCGCTCTGATTGGACGACAGGTTAACGCTCGGCACATTCCTCCGCTTCAAAAACTGCCCACCAAGGCAAAAAAAAAAGTTACATCCCTACAGACGACGCTTCTGTCCTTAATTATTCTGGGGTAAAAGTCTTGAATCAGCATTTAAAATTAAAGCGATTGAGACGGAATAATTACAACGTGCAATAACGCCGCTTCGGCGCCTCCTTGGCGGAAAACAAGACATGAAACACCTTTCTGAGAACGTTATCTCAGCCGAATGTAAATATGCCCCCCCCCCCCCCCCAACACGGGTCGTTCTGTATACAGCTTGCAGTCACCTGTAGCTTGGATGTAAGCCGCGACGTTGAGACTACGAGGCAGCCTCACCGTCACTCATTCATGTTTTACTTAAAATACTTGTGACATATGAACACACAATTCAGGGTTTTTAAGGTGTTTCACCAGAAACACTATAGCTGCTGAAACTACCAAACTAATGAAAAAATGTACACTTCCAAGCATATGTATGTTAAATCTATACAAATTAACCTAATTTTTTATACCTCAAACTCAGCTCTCAGTACACGGCAATTGGTAGGAGTCATTTCGTGAATGGAACGGAAATGCGTAAACACTGTGCTGCCATTTGTGACAAGTCTCAGAATACTCTAAAAGATGGCGAACACGTGTGACACATTCGTATATATTAACTTTCACAAGCATCGATAAATGTACTAAGCGTATAGGTGTGTCAAACTAAAATTACAGTACAGCTATCATTTAATGCGTTATGTTATAATTTACAGTCATAACAATAAATAATGAAAACTTAAATTTATGCATTGCAATTTTGAAACCCCTTACTTAACATTGAGATGTAGAGAGAGCGCAGAGTTCATCATAATGTATAGACACAAGAAATTGTTAGCATACATATATTCGGCACCATGTTAAATAAAATAATTTTTGAGATGAAATTTTTAACTTTTAAATCTTAAGTTATGAATCTGCTCAACAAGGTTGTTTGTGTGAAGTATTTAGAATGATTTCTGTCGTTTAAGCCAAATCAAATATACATATACTTAGTGTTATAATGTGTGTTATAAAAAGTTAATTTTTTTAATGTATCTATTGGACAGGAACTTTTAGTTTGAAAAATACCTAAAAGATAGCGCCTCCATTGTAATGCTATAGAGAACCAACAGAATGTTATGTAGCTTTGATGCCATGTTTGTTCTAACACAATTTTCCTGGCTAATAAAATACATGTATTTTTTAAGTCTCATTCGGATCTTGTTATGACTATTCAAGTTTACAAAATTTATTCCAGGATGGTTTAACTACCATAAAGTTTACTTTGGCATACCAATATGCTTAGTACATTTACTAAACAGAGGGAGGAGTGTAATAAGGACATATTGTAAATAAAAGTCCGTCGTTCCATTGTTCACAACTACATAAAGGCCTTGTCACCCTGTCAAATATTTGCATTTTATTTTGTTTTATCATTCTTATTAATGTGCGCAGTTAATACTGGAAAACTATTCAGGAAACGGTTTACAGATAACTTTTAACTATTGGAGGTACTGGGACAACACAAAGCATAAATGCCCGTGTAAGAATCCGAGCCCAGTATTACTGCGAACACTATTTTGTAGCGAGACAGTTGTTTTCATGTAAATGTGCCAATTTACTAATATCTGTAATTTTCATGAATATTTCTGTTCCACTCACAAAAAAAAATATTAGTGTACTCTGAGCGCACTAATGAAACTAGGGAAGCGCAATAGTGCAGCGTTGCTGCCAATGTCAACAGCCGGCCGGAATCCACTGGAAAGATACTGAACGCGAGCAATTGAACATGATGCCGGATTTCAGAATGTACCTACCAAACCACGGAATGACGGATTAAATACACTTCACTCTAGTATGCTGCATTCCGTCGCCTGGGACTATCCGCAGGGCCGTGGTTCCATGTCCGGATCTGGCAGTCGGGCCACGAGGCGATTGACCTCTGCGATTGGGCAAAACCCCTGGGGCAAACCTTCCCCTTACTTCCCCTCTCACTCTTCCCCTGAACTGATCCACACTCCTAGCAAACATACACTCCCCTTCCAATACATTCCATTTCCCTGCCGTTAACCTTGAGGGCGGTATTCCAAGACGTTCGGGCAAGGTAGCGAATAAGCACTGCCTTGTTGGGACATAACAGTAATCTAACTCGCGGGCCGTATTCCAGATCGTGGCGGGCCGTATTCCAGACCGTGTTCAGACCGAATCCCAGTAAGGAAACAATTTGGCAACGGTTTTAATTGACGGTGCCCTGCTTAAGGCTAGAAACTGGTTACAACGCATTCTAGCGTACGTTTCGCCAACCATCGATATAACTGTTGAGGTAAAAATACCAGAGATAGCAGCACCACCGCACGAAAATAGAACCGCCTTTCTAATTTTCTCAAATACATTTTAAATTGCGATTATTTCTTGCTGTGACCATTTAAAGTGTAGAGAATGTATTCCAGGATAGTTTCGCTATCATAAGTTTCAATTTGCACTGCAACGCGCTTTGTAACTTCCCCCGATGTTCAACAAAAGGGAACACATACGAGTTAATGGCATCACACGCGGGTCCGCCATCTGGACGTAAATCAACTAAAGCGGTGAGCTCTGCGCATGCGCGGAATTCGGGCAACCAAAATAAGGGTCTGGCCGTGTCATATATCGTGCACTAGGAACAAAAGTTAGGGTACAGGTGTAGCATATTCGACCCCTAAACACTTATTTTTGTGTCTTGGAATACCGGCCTGAAACACTGCTTCCTCCCCTAAGCATTCGTCCCAGCATGCTGCAGACTTCACCGCAGCACTACCCCCAGGTAAGATGACAGTGCAGTTTGCGCCGCCTTGCCGCGGTGTTGGCTGGAACAGCAACTGGTCCGAGCAGGCTGCAGGAGGACTGTACGAGATCAAAAGTGGGAGGAAAAGGAGGTACGCGGCTACCTGCTCATTTTTGCAAAAAAAAAAAAAAAAAAAAGTGGTGGAGGAGGAGGAAGATGGGGAGAAGAGGAAGAAGGAAAAACAAGGAGAGCGCCTTTAAGAAGGCAACGAGGAAAAATATTGCGCCAAACAAAAAATAAAGAAAGCAGAAGAACTAGACGGAGGTATATCCCATTTCAGTTCGTTTGAACACCTTTAAGAGCCACACAGAGCACTGTCACGCGGCACAGCTGAGCTGGTTCAAGCCAGTGGCGGCTCCAAGGCCGGGCAACAGCCGCGCCGGCCCACTTCGTTAAAAAAAAAAAATTGTAAATTATTGGGAAAAGGAAAAATAATGTTTTCTCACATCCAGTTTAAAGTGTTCATCATTCATTTTTTTTAATTCATGATTTCGTATAAGAAAATCTTTAGATAGTAGGTAAGACTTTATAACCAATCCGAAAATAATGTATCTGGAAAAATACAAAAATTTCTCGAGATAAGTGAGTAAAGCTGTTGTTGAAATTAAAGTTCCAGGTGGGATTAAAAAAAATTGTTTTAAAGAATATATTTTTCATATTTTCTGAAGGGGACTTGGGGGGGGGGGGATAATTACATACACCCCTTAGGCGCACCTCTCCTCCACCAGTAAGGCCTATCTTCAAAATATTATGCCCCCGCAACAGCCAATGGCCCGCAAGGTCTTAAGGCCGCCCCTGGTTTAAGTGAACATGTTCAGGTAGCCATATTTGAAAACACATTCACTTCATTGAGAATAACAATTGCCTACAGCTCGAATTAGATCGCAATGTCTACGTCTCGGTGTTTATCATGATACGTCTTTAATTGCATACTCAAAAGTTGTCATACCACTCAAGTCGTTCTGAATTACAATTAACGTACAAGAGAAAACAGATCAGTTTCATGTATTTTATTTATGGTTTGTTCACGTTAAACCAGCCAATCACTGAAGCACATTCTTGCAAAACCTGTTTGGTTTGATCAATCGCAACATCTTCAGCATCGGTGTTAACAAGTTGCTGGGTTTAACATGTTCCAATATAGTTAAAAGTGCAATGTGACCGTGACCTACGTGTTTGCTTTTAATTCCATAAGACATTAAAATTCTGAAAATGCTTGACCTTGTAGGTCGTGGATTGGCACAGGCTGACAAGCGCGAAAAAAATTACGTTTGAAAAATTTTATAGAAAAATTTAACCACATATTTTACCGGAACAATTTTCGTTTTTTTTTTATTCTTCCATAACCAAAGTAAATTTACATTATTTCAAATAAAATTATATACCTTATACAATAACTTATTTATTCAACTCAGTAGGTACAATACACATTTTTTTTTGTTTTAATCAATTTTTAAGCGGGTATCCAACTCTCCATTTTAAAAAAAATGTTAAGTGAGCCATTAAGTTGTAAAGAAAGAGTTGTGTATGTTTTATTTGGTTCCGTTTGTATAAAAAAAGTTGATAAAATTTATTCATGTGTATCTGCAAAGACCAACTCTGAAAAAATTTTCCCGAAAATACTTTTCCTGAAAGCTAACATCTCTACTGAAGTCACAGAAGTGGACTGCGACGGTTGCCAGGTGACTCCCGCAGATGTTCGCGTCGGCTGGAACGGACTGTAGAACGATTCAAGGACGCTCACGTAACAATTCAAAGCGACGCGCCGGTCGTGTCTGCGGGAGCGGAGAGAACACAGCATCTACACACACACACACTCACCTACACACTAGCGCGCTGAATAACTTAGTGTCAGTATTCAAGAACGCAGTTGTGTACTTGCGTCCTTGTGTACTTCACTTACTTATCCTTGTGACGGTTTTGACGCATCCCGGAGGGGTTCAACGTTTGGCCTCCTCAAAAGGTATAAGCCAGCCGAACAGGTTGTTAACATATCGGGGTAGGATAATCATGTTACTGTCCATTAAACCAAATTCTGTTAATGTATGAAAATTGCAGCTATTTATTTTAAAATTTATGTTACCTAGTGTATGATTTTTTATATTTTATCTTTTATACTTCACTTACATAAAATATAAAAAATTGTTTTCTTTTTATTAAAAAAACAAATACAGAGCACTTTCGAAATTTATGAGATTTAATTTTCATTGGTAGGTTAGTTTCAAAATATAAACTTAAAAAAAGATACAAGGGGATTTGGGTTTGATTTTATATAATTATTAATTATATTTTTATAATATTATATTAGACAGATCATGTACCTTGTTAACAGTATTAATTATGCTAATTTCATTTTAATAGTTCAAAATTTTACCGATTCACTTATTATATATACGTTAATTGATTACTTATCGTACTATATTCAAAAATTGTAACTACCAATTTTTGTCGTCAAGGTAGACAACGAAACATGCAAAGTTTGAGATAGTAGTAGTTTCCATAATTAATTTAAACATAAAATGAAGGAAAACCATTTCGCATTTTCGTTTAGGCTAACGGGTGTGGCATTTCTATGAAGTGTTAGTTAATTCATTAATAATTTAGGGACATTCATTCCCTAATAAACGTGGGTGTTAATTAAATAATTTATTTTTTGTTTAGATTACTTGCGAACATTAATTTTATTTTATTTTAAGTAAAAATAAAAGGTATAGGCTTACCTAGTATGAAATAATGAAACAAATGTTTTGAGCTAGGTATTTAATAATATTATAGCAATTCGATGAACAAATAAAAAAGTATTAATGCGTATCTGTTTGGAGAGCAAATTTTATAATCCAGTAATCTGATAATAAAAAAAAATTAAAATGTTTTGCCAGTGAAGAGGTTAAACCATGAACCTTACGCTTCTCAGCCATGCACCCAAACAGTGCGCTACCAAGAACGATCGAACAATTTAAGGAGACTTTGTACCATCAATAGTGTAATACAAATTATCTTACGCATTTTAAAACTGGTAATTACATCATTCTATGCCTATCTTAGTTTACCAAATTTATTCCAGGGTATTTTCAATATCATGAAGTTTCAGTTGCCACGCCAATACGTTTGGTATGTCGCCCAATGTTTACGAAATTGACTTTATGCGGGTTTACGTTGCTACAAGCGAGTCCGCCGTCCTGAAGACTTCGGCTCGTGGGCATAGCAGAAAAATACAACACGTTCTGGTCCTGTTTTAGCTAAGACATCTGGTATGAAAACTTTAATACCCGGAGCCAGGCCCCTTGGAAGGGTGCTGGAATGCTACCTACACGAGAGAAAGCGCGCTAACAGAAGATAGGTACGGAAACTATTGAGGAAATTGGTATCGTGTGGAGCTGGCTGTGGACTAGCACGCAGTCTTCTTGTCTTGCGTTTGGCAACTACGAGACTTGTGTTGCAAACACTACATTACCTGGTAAAAGTGCAAACGCAAGTCCTCCGTGTTGATTTCAAGAATCTGTACCCGGAGTTTCATGCCTAAAATGATTTCAGAAAGTACGCGTTCCAGTCACTTCCACTCTGGTCTGAAAACTAAATACGGGAACGGAACTACTCAACAGCCCTGGGGGTATTCTTAAATGCTCGTCGCGAACAGACGCCAGCCACTCGGGGTATGCTGGGCAGTTTTCAAATCGCGGTAGAAGTAGCTTGGCTTCTGGGTTGTAGCCGCGTCCTCGACGAATAATTCACCGACGTTTCGGTCGACATTGCAGTCGCCATCATCAGGGAGCAGTTACCTACTGAGTAGTAACAGTAGGTAACTGCTCTCTGATGGCGACTGCAATGTCGACCGAGACGTCGGTGAATTATTCGCCGAGGACGCGGCTACAACCCAGAAGCCAAGCTACTTCAGACAATGGCCGTGAAAGCCCGCGAACATTATTCAAATCGCGATGTTCCTCCTGACGCTCTGCACACAGCAGTGAGTGGGGCTGTGACGTCAGTGTCCGCGCCTAGCAGGTAACCAGGTGCAACTGGCGCGCTCCGCTTCACCCTGACACGCTTCCAGCTCTGACGGGTCGCCACGAGCTCCGTCCTTGTCTCCGCAAATCTAACGTCAGGCCTCAAACACCAATTTAATTTTAATCACAGATGGTAATAAACTGTTTCGACGTATACTTTTCACGATTTCACTTTACTCGGGGGTACACTCAAATTGCCAATACATAATCGAGCTTTTTATTAGGAGTGCTCAATGGTCGCTAACGAGGTCACGTCCTTTGGCGGCTTACGCCGTGATTGG
Source organism: Bacillus rossius redtenbacheri (assembly GCF_032445375.1). Taxonomy (NCBI): domain Eukaryota; kingdom Metazoa; phylum Arthropoda; class Insecta; order Phasmatodea; family Bacillidae; genus Bacillus; species Bacillus rossius. The sequence continues at coordinate 334,755,021 of NC_086330.1, read as the reverse complement.
GCAACCATTTCGCCTTGTTTATAACTGGCTCGAGGTGTCAAGGGCGTGTCAATAGCGATGTAGTCAAATCACCAATGTGTAGTAGAAACTAATAATGTGTTTATATTCTTCTTTGCTATCCAATGTACCTGGGAAATCCCCTTGGAACTAACCATAGAATAAAGCTCCGAAGGAGAAAAAAAAGACTAAAGGAGGCGGCATCACACAGAACGGCTTATTTGTTACTGTACCTGTTATCAACGCGTGTAATGGCGGACGTGCAAGGATATGTGGTAGAGGGTATAAAATCTCACAGATTTTTATACTTACAAACATAATTTGGTCAAGTATTAGATAATTCAAAATTATTTGATTCAAGGGTTTCAAATTGCTTCAAGCGTTCTCCATATAAACTGTGTGCCAATTTAAGAGAATATTTTGATGTATTGGTATTTGAAATTTAGCCATTCGCGAAGTAAAACATTGGATATTTTTTTGATAAACACTGAATTCAGTGGTCGCTAAAAAATATTCTGCACTTGTAGGCCTACTACGGTGTCAAATCTTGAAAATAACTTTCCTCAGTTTGCTGCCAATATATCTGGGTGTATGCCAGACAATGAAACCTTTTAATATGGTTTATAAACGTGAAAATACTTACCTTAGCTTGATGCCAGACCATCTGAATTCATGCCAGACGTAGAACCCTTTTAATATGGATTAAAAAACTACTTACCTTAGCTTGATGCCAGACCATCTGAATTCATGCCAGACGTTGAACCCTTTTATAATGATTTATAAAACTACTTACCTTAGCTTGACGCCAGACCATCTGGATTCATGGCAGACGTAGAACCCTTTTAATATGGATTAAAAAACTACTTACCTTAGCTTGACGCCAGACCATCTGGATTAATGCCAGACGTTGAACCCTTTTAATATGGTTTATAAATGTGAAACTACTGGCCTTAGCTTTGTGCCAGTTCAGCTGGATTCATGCCAGACGTTGAACACTTTTAACATAGCAACAAAACATGAAACTATTTGCCTCATTTTACCGCCAGTTCATCTGGGTGTATGCCAAACTGTGAACTTTATTCTTTTTATTTCACCAATAAACGTGAAACTACTTTCCTCGGGTTGCTGCCAATCCATATGTGTGTATTCTAGACGAACACTTTTAGTACGCGGTAAAACATGAAACCACTTTCGTCAGCTTATTCGAGTCGACCTGGGTGTACGTGCCAGACGAACACTTTTCTTGTTCTTTACTTCTCGTGAACAGCGGACTCTCAACGCATCGCAGTCGGTAACACATGAGGGCCGTCTAGAGAAAATAACTTGGGGGCAAATAATTACCCCTCCACATACAATTACTTCATGAAAGCTTACTAGCTCTTAGTTTAAAAATAAATATTAAGTGTGTAAACGACACAGAGAACAGTGAACATAACTGAAATCGTGATATGTGCGTATTGCGTCCTATAAATACACTTGAAATTTTCTTCAGTCTACTATCACGTAAATAATCTCGGGGGAAAAAAATTCTAAAAAACCGGGCCTCCATGGTGTCTGCCCTGCTGCCCTACACCCCCTTTTTTTCCACCCCCTCTCGTGGACCATGTAAGAGTAAATTTTCAAGAAGTGCAATGTAAATTAAATCTAATTAACCGTTGTAAAGTAACTATATTTATTTTTAGATATTTAGTTTCATGTTTATAAACGTTACTTAGGAAAATCAATCAAAACGATTTTAAATTTTTTTAAATTTAAGTGAACGATATTCACGTATTTGTTTAAAACCTGCCCTCGGCTGAACTGTAAGTAGATAAATATATAAAATATTGGGGTACGACTCGGCTATCGTTTTTTTGTGTGAAAACTATCCAGCGTTCGCCTGGAGTGAGTCCGAGGGAACCACAGGAGAAAATGGTAACCAGGATGGTGTGACACGGAATCGATCCCGGGCGCTCCAGGAATGCGAGCAGTGATCACTATCGAAGACTATGGTGTGAAACAAGTGTTCCCGGGTTCGACCACTGTCAACGGTTGGCAAAAAAAAATAAGGCCAGCATGAGTGCCCTTTATTCGCTGAATTAAAAAAAAAATGGGTGTGTACACTTATGTACGGGCGTTAAAAATTATACTTACTTGGCGTAGTAGAATACTAACTTTAACTTTTCAAATAATTAATATAATTAAGGACGCAAGAGATATTATATAATTCTGTTTGTAAAGTATAAAGTGAATAAAATTTAAATAAATTCTCAAAAGGACTAATCAATATATTAATATAAACACATGTAAAATTAATTTTTTTATTTAGTCAAATAATCGAGATCAATTTTAATTAACAATGAAAATCAATAGATATGCTGAATGTTTATTCCAATTTATTAATTTTAATTATTTATTAAATAATGTCTTAATTTATAATGAATAAAAATTATACATACGGTACCATAACCTCACTTATATAAATACACTTGAGTAATAATTTATTAACACTATTTCTATCACAAATATTCACAATAAATAAATGTTTTTAATGATATAGACCAGTGTTCAATATCAACCTTTAAAGAATAATATTTAAAAGCACATATATCATTATTTTGTATGGAGTATTTTTTTGTATGTAGCCCTTTTTTTACCTGTGAAAATTGCGTTGCATGGTGCGCGCGCATCGTAAAAATTCACTCTCATCATTTTTTCATAACACGCCTAAAGTAGTATAACTTCAAAACGCTTAAATATTTTACGATCTCCAGCCTTGTGAAGTAGAGCAGATACAAGAAAAATATTTTTTTTTTTTTAGATAGATAAATAAAGAATAGGAGTTTATTTCGTATAAATAAACTGTATAGAAATTTATTCTGCGACCTTGCTATGTGAATATCCAATTCGACTGTTTCAAGTAACCGTTTGTATGGTACATTTGAAGCTAAATAACTAATGTTTGTCACAGAGTTTACGTTTAAAGTTCCAACATAATAATCTAACCAAAATAAACTAAATTATGCAAAATAGTAACCAACCGAAATTAATTGACAATTTTCCTTCGTTGCGGTGATTTTTATACACATTTAGTCCATTATATTTCACCAGCAGTAATACTTTTACTAGGAAACTAGGAAACCGTGATTTCAACCGCACAAATGTTAAGAGAGACAAAATAATAATTAGTTGAGGCGGCCTACTGTAAAAAAAAAGGGGGGGGGGGGATAGGAATCGAAAAACTCCATCTTGTTTTTAATAGTTGTATTTCCAATCGTATAATTTTCAAAATTTAGCTTTGTAAAAGCATATAACATATAATATCACGCAATGCCTGAATTTAATAATGACTGCCTGCCCTTGATAGTTTCCCCTGCGAAGTCACTGCGTTTTGATCGTGTTGCCTTGCAAGGTCGTAAAGTTTTGAATAAGACACGCACCGTGCCTTTTCAGCACACATGAAGAAAACTTATGCGTGGATTATTGGGTAAATATGGTTAAAAGCAGACGATTTTGAATATGATACAGCTAACTCACGTAACGAATTGCAACTGAAGAATTTATTACAATGAAGAAACAAGCTTATCTCAAAAATTTACCTGACCCATCAATAAAATCCATGACTTTTCAAGGTCTTCCCTGACTTTTCCCGGTTTTCCCAGTTCTGTGGCTACCCTGGTTTAGCATTGAATTAAATTTTGGAAATAACTACAACTGACTGTAAACGGACACGATGTTAACAAGGTATTTGATTTTTTTTTTTTTTAAGTTGCCCTTTGCCTTGAAGACATATTTTCAACTTAAAACGTTTTTAAAAAAAATTGTTGTGGCATAAAAACTGTTGGAAACAACGCGAAGGTGAATGACTTGTTGGTGGCTGTTTGGTCTGCAGTCCGCTGTCAGTCCGTGCGTCCGTCCGTCCGTCCGTCGCGACTCGCGCCGAGTTCTCCGGGCCGTGGGAGGCGTCGCGTCGCTTGGACAACGGACATGACGCAAGGGAGGGGGAAGAGTAGGAAGGGAGAGAAGAGGGAGGAGGGAGGATGTGCAGTGGTTAGCCGGCGAATTACAATTATTCTACTGGGTGAATCACCGCGGCGGTCAGTCACACACGCTCCCTGCGGCACTCGGGACCCGCCTGACTCGGTCGCACGGGACTCGCAGGGCCGTCGAAAGAAACCAAAAGGGCACGGGGGCAAATATGTGTCCTTCCCTCCTCCCCACAACAACAACCTAATGTAAAACCTTGTAAAGCCCCGCAAATGAATATGTTATTTACAATGTGTCTGAATTCGACCGGTAAACTTACGCTGCAAGTTCGTACACACCACGACTTATGTCATGACCGCGTGATACCTAGGGACATTGTTCAAAGATCAAAGGTCACACAACATCGAAAACAACCTTACTTTGACGAAACTTTTCGCAGTGGGTTTTTTTAACCCCTCTCCCACCTCTTATTCCGGAATCGAGGTCAGATGACCACGGCACCGAGGTGGCTTCGTGAATAATGACAGGTGCGCGGGATAATTTCCGTGTCCACGTCTGTTTCCTCAACTCCATGCGAAAATGTTGATATGCCCCCCCCTCCCCAACACAAACACACACACCTTACCCCCGTATTTACAAAGTCCTTCACTCTGGAGGCAACCTTAACGGATAAACGGGCGTGCTAAAACGTAAAAATATAGCCAAAACTATGTTAAGAGCTATAGAAGTTTTACGCTTATTGCTTGCGTATAGGCCTAGACGGTCTAGTGAGGTTAACTGCGTCGGTTATTCTGACGCGCAAAACCCTTGGGCAGCAGATTCCGAAGATTACCAACCCCCCTCCCCCGGGTTCCAAAAGATTTGGGACTTTGGCCGTAATTGATCAATGTAATTTTTTTATCATCGACGTGTATTATAAATTCGTGCGTATAAATGTATAGGCTACATGTGAATGAACTTGTCGCACAGGAACAGAAAAAAAAAAGCAATTATGACATCACCTGTAAGGTGTAAATCTACGATAAACTAAGTAGATACAAATGATTTATAATCACATTTACAGTTCTTTAAATGATTCGTGGAACGTGGAATTTTGATTTAACACAATTGTTTTTGTCTTGTTTGCACCAAATGACGGGAACAGATGCAGGTTACAGAAATGTCGCAACTGTTTAATCATAGGAAGGAAACACTGTGTTCGTCTGTGCTGTCGTCGTCGTGTTGTCCATAATACCTGTTCATTTTCCTCGTTGTGTTCGTATGTTTGCTGCGTTGTCCAGTCTGCATTTACTGTTCTTGAAACTGTCTCGTCGTTAGTCCACTGAGTTCGTCAGTGCTGTTACATTTTCATGACTAAATTCCTTCCACGGAATGATTGTGCTGTCTTAACATTTAAGTTTAAATGTGTTCGTATGTGCTTTTGTAGTTGTGTTCTCTATAACATGTTTGGTTTTTATCGTTAGGTCCATCTGTTCGACATCAGCTGATTTAGGCTTTATCCCTGTGGGTTTATTTATTATTTTGCATTCTTGAATATTTTCCATGACAAGCAGCTGCAAAACTTCAATGGCGTATGTCCAAAAAAAAAGGTGTTAAATCATATTTACAGTGCTGTAGACTTCCAAGTACCCATCAGTAATCACAATCATTCACACAAAAAAAACGCGTAAAACAAACGCGATAAAGTTTACACTAAATACTATTTTACACAAAATAATTAACATTCACTCCTATACAGTGATGAACTAATGCATTCATTAATTAATTTAAAAATCGCACACTTTCAAACCCCTTAATATAAAAGACCAAAATAAAATTAAGGATATTTTAAGTTTTTAAAATAAGTTTACCTTTTGTTTGATGACACACTAAAGCGATTTTTATCGAACGGAAAGCTGATACACGCGATATTTAGAGAGGTCTGCAAGTTTCTCCGTTTTCGTAGTAAATATCACTCCGTAGTTCCGTACCAGGAAATCCGAATCAGTAATATTCACGGGAAAACGTAATCCTGGGCAGCATTTCATTTAGTCATTATTCAGTAGCGGAATAGGTTTCACTCGTGCGCTGTTACAAGAGTCGTGAACTACATATGTAACCTTGTCTGTTGACGGTTGAAGCGCCATTGAGCTTCAAACGAGGGGTTCTTGGTTCATTCCAACGAGGCATGTGTCGTGTTTTTAATTGTAATATTCAGTTTAGTGAATCGGCGTAAAAGTGCAGTTTTTAAGATGCATTCTAAACTAAAATCACACGTCACGCTAATCGTATCACTCCCACGTCATATTGAATGGTAACTACGACTAAAATAATTTTTCAGCGAAGTTTCTATTTCACGTCCAAAATCATCATGAAGTAACGAATTTTCTTAAGGGTGGTACTATTTTAACGTGTGCAAGGTCGCATAACGTTAACAGTTGGGAAAATCTAGAAAGTTGTTTTCATGATTTAATACACTACGCAAATACGGTTACTATATATATATATATATATATATATATAATATATATAATATATATATAATTTATTTATTTATTACGCCCATCGCAACCTCGAAAATATATAAACTGAACATGACAACCGCATGACTAAGCACAGTAACATTACTTTTTTTTTATTCTACTTTACATTTTGAACTTTTTTGACGTGGGCCTGTAAAAAATATGGGGCCATGTCACTGAACAGCGTGGCGTGAATGAATGGAACAGAAGTGGTGTAACTGACCTGTTGCTATTGGTTGGCAAATAGAAGTCGATGACCTACAAACGTGTTTTAGACACTTACATGCTCTGCTGGTACCGGGAAGGAGGCGAAACACAGTATATTCCCACGGGTATTTTTTTCTTTCAAAAACCGACGCTTAGAAAAACTAAGATGCAGTTTTGAATAACAGTTATATTTGTTAGACGCAGAAGATTCTAAATTAGAACCATGTAATTAAATGTACCGCATCATCGTAAATAGTTAAATAATTCCAAGTACATGGAAATATACAGTTTACAATCAAAAACAATGGTCGTAAGCAACGTGATACAGTCATTGGAATAATTACACAAATGATCTTTCCTCCTTTTGAGCGTAGCCGCTCATAATCTAAAACTCATTTAATGTGTCAGTAGACAGGATTTAATCAGTAACGCGCCCGCACTTTTGTTTTGAGGAGGGGGGGAGATAAGTTTTCGGTTGCGATCGAACCGAAGAGATATCGAATGTGCGTGGGCAACGCTTTCAAGTTACGTGCATACCAGTGGATATTATGTAGAATGTAATCTCAATTTTTCCACACTGCATGTAACGTTTTATCTATCGGTGGCAAGGACATCTCATAGTACAAGATTTCAACTAGATAACGATAAACATTGGGTAAGGTATTCAGGGTACGGAGCCAAGTAAGGTTATTAGCGGCAAGGATTCACGTCATTTAACTTCGGAAACAAATATTGACCTATATAGATATCTACTTATGTAGCATTTTTTTCTGCGAGTGCTAACGAATTTTTGTTTACATAATTTTAGTCAGTTGCGTATTATGCAGTGATACACAAACGAATTTTCAAAAAATACTAACAGAGTAATACTTTAGGTGTTGTGTGTACCTGCAACTAAATTTTAGCCTATATATTTACCTAAATTACACTGCTAATTATGTTATTGACAATGATGCAAAAGAAAATTTAGAACGCTATTTCACATTAATTTAAACACAGAGATATTTGCCTAAACATTTACGAATATACCAGCAGCGCCGTACAAGGATAAGGGTTAGATTACCTCAAGGGTGTAACTTTACCGTTATAAGATCATGATAACCAATGAATATTACATTTCATCTTAAAATTAGGAAACTGTTTATCGTTCAAGACATTTGCTGTAAAATGCTTCTTACTTCAAAGACATTCGCATTACTCCCTACATACATGTTTAACTTTAAAAAATACAAAAAGATTAGTTAAAACTTGTTTGCTTATTGGTAACCAATAACTATGTACCTACTTTTCTTCTGCACGTAATAGTAACACATAAACAAACACCACTTTTATCAAATCCGCGTTTTAAAACACTACCGGTAATAACACCTATCGCATCCAAAATAACCCCAAAAGTAAGAAGAAGAAAAAAATTTAAAATTAAAACTTACCTTTTTTTGATCTGTCATGGCGAAGTAGAAGAGGAAACCGACGCGCCCTTAAGTCTAAAATTTAAATAAATTAACTGTCGTGTTATGCCTGCTAGCTGTGTAGCTGTCAGTTAAGTGTTAGGAAAACACCGACAGCATCGTATTGAACTAGTACGAGTCTGAGATGCACAAAAACACACGCGCACAGAAAAAAAAAAAATGTTCCAAAAATTTCAAGAGCAGTGAAGTCGAGTACTGAGGTTGTGGTTGTGAAAGGAGAAAGCCGCTGTCAGAAAACAGACATTATGCAGCTCTGCCTGTCCCGCCTGCACGCTCAAGACTTGTCCCGAACAGCAGTGACGCCGAAGGTGGAGTTATCGTAACTTTCATGGCGGGGACCCAAAGAGCGGCAGAGGAGGGGAAGAAGAGCGCACAAGGGGGAGCTCAGTGTTGCCAACAAACTGGTTTTTTCTCTGACACGCTCGCGCTAGTCCATGGACAAGCCTAAGATTCACATACACCCGATCAGTCCCGAACAAAATACTAATTTCGCCGCTCGCTCGTGACACTCCACATTCGGAATGAAAAATACTGTTCATGGCTTCAACCGCTGCCATGGCTGGCCTTTCCCCCTCCTAGCACACGATGCATGCGACCCTTTCCCTGCATTGCTAACCCCAGCGTGAATAGGCGTTTGACTAGGCGTATAGACTTCAGCCTGAGACGCTTTTTGATTAGGGGAAAAAACAGTAACCCGCGTGGTTTGAACCCAGCATGTTTGAGGTGTAAAAGCTTTAAGCCTAAGACACGCTTTGATCCTCTCCTAACCTGGAGATTAACTTAGTTTAGGGGGGGGGACACTTTGCTAACATTCATACATTATCACAATATTAGAGTATTTTATATGTCACTAGTCTTAGAGCACCAACCTTTCATTTTAGTTACTATCTCCTCGATCTCCTGGGATGCGAAAACATAAGGTCCCGTAAAAACAATAAAATTACAATTTTTGGAGTGAACATTCTTTGCTGAGGGGGCTTCAATATAATTCGGGGAGATAATGAGGGGAATAGGTAGGTACGTGGTGGGGGAACCAGTCGAGGAGCGTGCCTCAGCGGCGACATCGCTCCAACGCATGCGCTTAGCGATCGAAGCAGAAATCGGTAAGGGGTGAGGGTATATGTACGTAGCGTAGCATGCTATAATGCTAGTTGTAACGGCCGGTGGGGGAGACGGCAGGGGAGAGGTAGAAATGACGCAGCAGTACGACGGAATTCTCGCAACTCTGAGACTCCTCCACAGTTTTCTAACGGATAACGACTGACGCTATCAAATTTATTGACGTGACAACGTCTAATAAATCGATGAACGCCGGCTGCACGCACGAAAAAGTGTCCCGTTACGCACATTGTCCCGTTACGCTGTTTCCCGTTACGTACATTGTACGCTTGCGCCGTATCTTTCTCTCTTCCACTCGATTGGAACAACCATCGATTTGACTTTTTCGAGGCACGTTAAACTTGAAACACTCCCATTCGTTTCCTACTTTTCCTATCATCGTCCTATCCTTAACAGAATAACACAGATTGGAAGAAGTTAAATAGCAAACATGTATAAAAGTTATAGTTAAAATAATCTCTTCGTTAAAGTAATAAACATATTTGAATTAATGAGTGCAAATAAAAGTAAATTTCTCAATTAAATTGTAGATATATTTCATTTCACTCCTTTGTATCCATACAAAATAGTGATAATTCAATAAAAATGATTCAATTTTAATCATAAAAGTATGAAATCATTTCATTAATGTTTTGTTATGACGTTGTCACGTTAAACTATCGTCCGTAAACCAACTTTACAGACAACCAATTTTTTTCATATCAGATCATACTCGCATCCTTACTATTTTCAATTATTATCTCCTGTTGAATAAAAATTTTTATAATTATTTATCTCTATACATAATAAGCAAGAAGTTTCACTTCTGTCACGCGTGGACCCCACGCACAAACTTTTTTTTTTTGCAATAATTTCATTTATAGGTATAACAGACCTAATCTACCCTACAGTTTCTTTTACATCAGCAAAGAAAACATATCTGAAGTTGCACGAACGCAAATTATTCAGGGGTCTGACTCGGATAAAATGAATCATAGGTTCTTCTAGGCCAGGCCAGGAAAAAGAAGAAGACGAAGAAGAAGGCGAAGTAATGTTTGAAACGTGAGCGACGTAATGTTTGAATCGCGCGGTGAATTAAAATATTTACTGTTAACATATTTATAACTTCAATACCTTTCAATGTTTTGTAGAAGTTTTTCTTACGTGCAAGTGTAACGCATCCCGGTGAGAGGAAGGGAGTGTGGGGGGGGGGGGGGGGGGGAGGAGAGAGAGAGAGAGAGAGAGAGAGAGAGAGAGAGAGAGAAATAGAATATTTTTACCAAGAAAAATATAATTTCTTATAAAAAATACTTACGTTGAATTATAATCACTTATTGCCAAATATTAGATGATAATGGGTTCATTGGTTGAAAAATAAGTTATAATATACCTTTTTATCACCTATATTGCTAAATTAAAATATTTATATTGTTTCAGGTATAAGCTTAATACACTGGTCATTTTAATCTGGTAATTATTTGCTAAAAAGGGGGGGGGGGGGGTCTATGGCCCCTCTCTACCCCTCCCTAAATAGGTCTCGCGCTCATGATTCCACCCAGTACGAGCAGTGCACATCTCCAGGGGCCCAAATATTTAGGATTTGCTTAGGGGGGAGATTTTTTGGCCCAAGGGTTTTGCTTGCACGTGGGGTTAACCGACACAAGCGTACTTTACTTATTTAAAAACATAACTCAAATTCCACATATGTTATGTTTACTAGGGAACGATAGCGTGATGGTAAGGCCATTAATTTATTATCAGTGGCTATAAAGAGTGAATGATATAATATGTCCATGTACAAATTATTCATGTGAATTAAACTTAAACTATTTGCTAACGCAGGTACAATTTTCATTTAAGGAAGAAGAAAAAATCTGTATTTCTAACAAATAGAATGTATACGTGAATCACATATTACTGACAGCCGGCCCGCCACAGGTGGTCAGCTGATTCCACGGGGACCTGCCAAGTGGCGGAGCGACTTCTCGAGTCGGCCTGCTGGCGGCGACGCAGCGCGCAGGCCAATGACGAGCCTTTGTGCATCAGCCGGCCAATCGTCCGGCACCAGAGACAACGACATAATCGCCGCGAGAACAATTATGTGCCCTGGGAGACGTCGCCGTGGAGTCGGGGACGGCACAGGAGCGCGGAACAGAACAGGAGGTCGCCAAAACCTTGCAATCAGGGGGCGCAACAACAGGGGGGGGGACAAGGGTATTTTGCCCCCCTCCCCCCTTAGAAACCTTGAAGTGGTGGCAAACGGGGGCAAAGAAAGTGCTGTGTAATCAATTTTTAGATAATAAAACTGCTTAAATAGCACCATTTTACACCTTGAAATACAAATTTTCCCGGGACCCCCCGTTTCAATAGGAGGGGATCGATGATTCTTTATAAAAAAGTATGTTACCCCCCCCCCCCCTTTGGAAATTTAGTTGCTGCACTCCTGCTTGCAATGGTTACACTGGACCAGAATAACGGTACGTTGTTTCTAAAACAAAACAAAAAAGAATGTGGTGTGGCTGTGTCATGGACACGGCCGTGTTTTGCACGTGAAATACGTGTACGTAACAGGTAGAAACATTTTCTATACAAAATATGAAATACCATATTTATTTTTATTTTAACACCATTATATATTCATTGTAACTATTTTACAATAATGTTTTATATGTGCAATCGATAGATTTTTGACGAGATCTGACGATTGAAACTCAAACGAACGTCGTAGCTTCTAGTTATACTAAATGTAAATCTCGAAACGCAGAAAAATGACCTTCAAAATGGCGGTGCTTCCCCCTCCACCGCGCGCGATGCATCAACAGTCCTCGCTTGGCGTAAAGAATTATTTGATCCTTTAGCTATCCAGTGGTGTAATTAAATTTTGGATGGAGATGATACACCAACCTGCAACACCAAAATGTATCCTCCGATTTTGTTATCATTTGTTTTTTGAATTGCCCCCCACTATGGAAGCAATTTTAAAAACGTATTCACGTCAAAGGCCTTATTTTTAACGGAGGAGAGCATGGAAGGATTAAAATAAGAATTAAAATTTGGACTTAGTTATTAAAAACAATTTACATTACTATTGACATCACGCAGGCATATGAGAGTACAAAAGTAGACGTAGACAACGTGGCTTCTCGCACAGTTAAAACTGCAGGTGTTACAAGAGCTCACCTTGTATCACCCAAAATAACATACTGCCTTCACTGATATATTTGACAAAAAATTTCCCAACTTCTGGTGGTGGGGGGAGGAGGGATATAGACCCCTTATTATCCCCACCACATATCAACACTAACGTTTTAATTCACATTAGGGCATTTCATGCAACATATATACCAAATGAACTTGAGAAGTTAAAGAAACACGAGATTCAAGCCATATATCACGGCTCGATACATTACGGTGTCAGTATCGTCTTCACTGCTCTCTAGCGAACCATTTCTCACGGTCATCGCTTCAGATTATTGCTGATTTCCTGTGGCAGTACCTGGCAGCCGAGAAGACATCGGACGGACTGAAAGGAAATCATTGTTGACTCTTCCCTCCAATGCCAGGCCGTAAAGCCGAGTTAATTGGCCTGCCCAGTCAGGGGTGTATTTTGTGTCAGTGAGGCGGGCTGATAATTGCGACGCTAGCTGGTGCGTCGCCTCTGAACTGGCGCGCAGTCTTTCTTGTGCTTAGGACAACTATGATACTATATCTGAGAGGTAACCATAACATTACGTGACTCATAAATGAAGATGAAGGTTTGATGCAAGTCCCTCGGGTGCTTTCAAGAATCTTCACCGAGCGTTTACATGTCGAATATTTAGTCTGAAAACGCGCCTCTTAGCCTTTTTCACTGACCTAAATTACACTGTAAGAACTAAATACGAAAACAGTACTACTCATCCACCCTTTTCTCAAACAGGCTCCGCTCGGGCTGAATCTCTGCACACCGTGGGCGTGGCTCTGATAGTCCTGTCCGCGCCGGGGTCCTCAGGGTCAGCGAGGGGAGACGAGATGAGAAGCCTTGGCGGCCTTGGCGAAACTATCCGCGCGGAGCAAAGCGCAAGCACCCCGAGAAAACCCCCGGCTCACGCATGCTGGAGGTTCGAGAACCGAGCCCGCATTAGCCTCGGTGGGAGGCGAGGATCAAGTCCTCTCAACCACACCGCGACCTGCTCTAAACATACATACTCTCTTCATTGGTGTAACGTGAATGTCCCCTTAAAATAACCTTGGGGGACTGGTGGATCTTTTAGTTACTGCTAAAAATTATTTTTTCAAAATTTAAAATTTAAAATTGTGCCAGAAAATGCTAATTGGTGGCACAGAAGCCCACTCAGTGGCGGATGCGGGGATTTTATTTTGCGGGGGTTAGGAGAAGGAATTTGAAAAAAAAAATTATAAAAAAATTTGTGCGTGTAACTATGTACGTGCGCTAGATATTATTATTACTTGGCACAGTAAATAACTAACTTTAATTTTGCGTACAATTAATTAATATAAATGAAATAATAAAAGGACTGAAGTGATGTTATAAATACTGTTAGAAAAAATTTAAAAAAATATTCATTCAAACTAAAAAATATATATATAACTACTAACAGTGCAAAACTGCAATGGCGTATGTCCAAAAAACTGCATTAAATCAAAATTCTCCTTTGCACGAATCATTTAAAGAACGCAGGTTAGTTTACCTTTAATTTGATTTTTGATTTGTTGTAACTTTTATAATCTACCATTGAAACTGAGATATTATTTTATGGGCACTCTGTATTTTGGAGAGGGACCTTATCAGAGGACCTGGGAGGTATGGAATAGACATCCCCAGGAAATTTTGAAGAACAAACTATTAATAACAACGTTTCTAATCCAACCTTGAACTTAAATTTCGGCGAATGTATAAATAATGTGTCTTGATTCTGATATTCTTTCGTAATAAATTACACTAGAGTTATTTTTTTAAATGTTAATGATAGAATTTCGGTGAGGTCCCGTCATTATATGAGACAAATAGAATTTGAATGTTTTTATGGTATTAAATCTTGAAAACCCTATTTAAATATAAAAGGTACTAACTAGCACTTTGGATTATACACTAATAACTATTGAATGCTGTATTTTCCTAATTAATATCCGTATTTTTTCATAGAAAACTTAACACACAATAAAAATGAAAAGGACTGGCAAGTTGGCTCTGTTACAATGTTAAAAAAAAAAAAAAATCACCTATAATTTACGAAGAACGCTGATTACAAATCATTCAGGGGTCTTCGTAAATTTACGGCTATCTTCGTGAATTTACGGACACTGAGTTCACTTACTTTGAACATGAATCCAAAAGAATATCTTCGGTATTTAAAAAAAAAAATTCAAAAACTTGTTAAGTCTACGGGAAGAACGCTCTTCTTTTTTGTTGTCCATTGTTTAGAGAGAAACATACAACTGGGGAGTCGAAAAACGGCGTAGTTTCCACGAGGATTCTGTTATTTGAAATTACGAAGAACTCTCCGTTTGTTTGAGTTAATTTCTTCGTTGTAAAAGTCCGTAAATTTACTGTCTTTTCTAACAATGCGCGGGAGCCGTGCGTGGGTTGTTATATGCTCGCCCGGCTTTGCAGCCTTTCCAGCTGCGAGCTATGTGCACGTATGTTTCGTCGGGGAAACACTGCTTTTTGCCCAATCACCAACGATCCATCTCACGCCAATGGGGGATATTTTGCAGTGGAAAGAGGGGGAGGGGGGTTCACAGCAAGGGGAGGGCGCGCCAGGAAGAATAGATCGTTTTAAACAAGAGAACATAAATCTTTCCTTTCGTCTTGTATGTGTGTTTTTATTCGGTTGATTGTCAGGTTCTTGTCTTGGAAACAGTTTAAATAAAGTTTTCTTAAGCCTTGCACGTGACTCGATGATTAGTTGTTACGCCCATAGTTCAATATGTCTTTTAGCGCACTCCCCTCCCCCCTTGGTTTTTTTTTTTTTTCTGTATGCGCCACCGCAGCCACCCGGGGCGTTTCAGTAGTGGCTGACGCGCCCGCACGTTGGCCGCGGCAGTCTGCAGAGACAACACTCTCGCACAGTTCGTTACACACGCCCATCCTTGTGGGCGCCACTGCCGTGCCTCGAACTAAAAGATTTAAAAAAGAAACTAAGTCTAATTGTCATAATCACCTTATTTGAAACAGCTGTCAGAGCTATGTGCTCTGAAAGCACGAAAGACATAAAAGAAAAAGGATCAAATGGGGTATAACAACAGCAAAAACGTTGCTAAACGTTTGCTAAACATAGCTATTGAAGTACAAAAGTAAAATCACAAACCACGCTCCACAGTAAATACAGTTCAAAACTGTATTATTTAACAAATTCCTGCTTGGCTATATTAAAATTCTGTAATTAATAGTTTAATATTGAGATTTAAAAAAATTGGTAACATTAAGTATTGAACACAAGCCAGCAGATTACTAGACAGTCAGGGGTGTATCTGTGTTAGTGAGGTGGGATGATAAGCGCGACGCTCGCCGGTGCTTCTAGCGCGGTGTAGCCTCTAAGCGCAAGGCTCTGAACTGGCGCGCAGTCTTCTCGTCGTCATAGGATAATTGTGAAATTTGAGCGGTGACCGTAACATTATATTGCTGAGAAATTAAGATAAATGTGTAATGCAAGTCAAGAATCTGTACCGGTTGTTTTACGCCTAAAAATTAATTTGAAATTATGCGTTTTAACCATTTTAACTCTTCTAAGAATACAGTTTAAAAACTTAATCCAAAATCAGAAGTACTTTTCGGCCCTCAGCGAATTCTTAAATGCTTTTCGTAAGCAGACCCAATTCAGATATCCTGAGTAGTTTTGAAATCGCGTTGTTTTTCCTGGAGCTCTGCGCACCGTGTGTGTGCCCGGGTGGGCGGAGCACTTGACCACTTCGCCACGCCGCTGACTTCAGTTTTCATCAAAAAATATCCCTCAACCGTACTTTAAAATCTTGATAGCTTTCTTGTCGCTTCCTAGGGCCCGCTCAGGCGAGATATTTCAGGACGTTGAAAGGGGCACCTGCCTGCTTCTACTCACGCAGTTTAAGCCAAATCGGTGAGCCCCGACACGAACCCTCCCCTTGTTAGATAACCTGGTGAAATATAAACTGAAGGACGCAAAGTTTTCAAATGAGCATTTACTGAACAATTTCTGAGACATTATGATTCCAAAGGTAATTATAGAAATGCCGAAAATGAAAAAAGAAGCATCAACAATGCAATTGTAATGGCTTAAAATCATTGCAAGTAATTAAATAAAGAAAATTAATCCCATAAAGAAATGCATGGCTCTTGGACTCATTGTCTCAGCGCTACGAGAACTGCAGACACAAACCTCTCTTTTTTTAAAACTAATTTAAGAACGATGTGAGACCAGAAACCCAAAGTTTCTGTAACTGTCATTAAGCGCAGTTTTTCACATGTCCACCACAATTCTGTATTATCATTCTTGGCCGGGGGGGGGGGGGGGGGGGGAGGGGGGATTTTGTCGTATGAGAAGAGCACACGAGCCTTGTGCACGCTAATAGTCTACGTATAGTGTTACTGTGTATAGTGCTTACTAGGATTTTGGTAATTGGTAATTTCCATTCTTATCAGAAAATCGGGAAGAAGTTGGCAGGAATGGGAATAGGTGGTTGCGGTTTTTTTTAAAGAAGGAAGCTTTATTTTACTGGTTATTCCCAGGAAACGTTATTTAATCCACTGCAATTTGCTATTGGATAGGTAGAATTGGGGAGTAAAATACCTTTCCCACCCCCCTTGGAACCGCCTATGAGTTCGACAGTATCATTTCGCTTCAATCGTCTAGCTAGGAGTGTATGTGTGTGAGGCGGACGCTCGCTGGTGTTTCTTGAACGGTAAAGAGCTCTGAACTGGCGCGCAGTCTTCTCGTCATGCTTAGTGCAAATATGAGGTTATATGGAGGGGATATAAAGATGAAGGCGCTTTCGAATAATCGGTAACGAACTCCCAAATGTATTCTAACACGAAATACGGAAACAGAATCAGCCCTCAGCGTATTCCCAGATGCTTTTTCTCATACAGATCTCACTCGTATACCTTGAGTAGTTTTCAAATCGCGTGTGTTTTTTTTCTTCTGAACTCTGTACTACCAGGTAGGCGGGCCCTTAACCGAGTCAGGCGAGGTCGAAAAAAAAAAAGTGTTCGTCCTTGGTCACCGCGGTCGTATTTGAGGGACGACGACACTACCCCCACCTAGCTCTCGTGAGCAGTGCTGGTTGACGCACTGCAGGCCTGCCTGCGTCCTTGCCGCGCTGACCCACATTCCCGGGCGGCGGCGGGCACGCGCCCCGCACGCAGGGGAGTCGATACCGTCCTGCGCGCGACGCGAGTTCGAGACTAATCGACACGGCGACAGGCTGCCGGGAACACGGGAGCAAGCACAGAGGGAAATGGGGGAAATGGACACACACACCCTCTCCTCGCGCCAATTGTTCAAATCCGTAATTATAATAACTCCATATATATGTACGTACATATATGTATTTAATTGAAGGATTTGTATCGAAATGTATCTACATATACTTATGAATTTTCGAAAGTTTTGGGGAAACTAGTAAATACTTTTAAAAAAAAAATCATATATTCAAGTTTGAAGCATGCTATAAAATAACTGAGTCCAGTGAGATGGATCTAGCATACTCCAAACAGCGTGTATATATATACATATATATTATTATATATATTATTACATATACATATATGTAATATATATATATAATATAAACTGAAAATAATATTTTTGGAACTTGATCCCTTTTTTATGCAGACCCTTCAATTCCCACCAACTAAAGGAAAGAATTTGAAGGGGAAAAACACGCAAAGAAGTTCCTACTGTGCTCATGAGTAATTTCGATTGAAAAGCATCCATACATTCGAGTTAGATGGATATTTTTCAAAATATAGCTAGCATCGATTATTTCCGCACTAAATAATAAATAATAAAACAAGCGATAAATTTAAACTATATTTTTACTAGAAATATAAATTACAAAAAAATTAGAAAAAAAGAGCACGAACCACGACTCGAAATTACGAAACACATTTTCAGTTGAATCAAACTAGAACTGAACAAGACAAGCAAACGAAACGAATGAGATAAAGGCAATATAACTTTTTAGAAATGACCCATACAGCCAGATTTCGGAAATGTTCTAACTCATTTAACTAAAGAAATAAAATGAATGGATTATTTATTATGTCTGTTCGAAACGACACCTGCAAGAAAAGACTCACATTGGTAAAATATCGAGTACAAAAGTTTCGGCATCGAAAGAAAAATACTCGATACCAAAGAGTACACGGCTTCGTCGTAAATTACTTCGAGAGTAACGCAAAGCCGCGAGACAACAGCTCAAACCTAGATGTCATAAGGAAAAAATGTGCGAAAATAGAACTACAGAAATAGAGTTGTATGTGTTACCCAGCTGTGGAAAAATTAGAACATCTATTAAATTCTATTAAATGGCTACCCCATATTTTTGTCATTTAGGACCCCACCAAATATTTTGTGGTGACTTCGGTTTTGTGGCCTCAACAAAATCATTTATGATTGATAGATATATGTCGACTGTTACAAAATTTCTGGTGATATCTATGTTAACAAAATTATTTTTCAAATGCCATAAAGCTGTTTTTATTTTTGAAGTTATAATTCTTTAGGCGCGTTATGAAAAAAAAGATGAGAGTGAAATTTTAAGATGCACGCGCATCACTGTAACACAAAATTAACAGGTTGAAGCTACCCGCTAAATCGCTCATTAAGTCTCGAAAAAAAGCTAACAACAAAAGAAATAGAACCTCTATTAGTCGCGCATGTTGGCACGCTCGTCGCCTCTGATCACTGTCTTCATATTCATAATATTTATCCACATGTTTCTATTTTCTACATTGACAACACATTGTTTATTTTCATACAAGTGCGAATTATATATGTGCTAATAAATTATATTCACTAGTGATTTAAATTGAATATTTTGATTAACATTATTTACTATTCGTAAATATTAGTAAAGAAAATTGTGCTTATATACTTTTTCAAGTGCTCCAATATAATTGATGTTAAATATCCATATGTAGGTATTATTTATTTATATAAATTAAAATATTATTATTTAATATAATTAATACTAAATATTATTAAATTATTCATGTTGAATATTTACTATTGGTTATTTAATATTTACAAAATAAAGAAATAAATTTAATAAAACATTTTAAAAAAATTGTGATAAAAATTAAAATCGAACATAAAATTTAAATATTAATTTTTTATATTTATTATTAAATTGACTAAATAATAAATATTTATAAGAATAAATTAACAAATTTAATGAAAACTTTTTGATAAAAATGAAAAGTGAATATTAAATTAAGAAAATAATAAATATTTAAAAAATGAGTAAACTTAATTTAATTTTTTGAATTTATTATTAAATTTATTTATTTTCTTTTAAAATATTAATTAATCAATAATAAATATTTAAAATTAATAATCTTATAATATTAAGTACAAATTATGTCATATATACTTATTATTCTCTAAATTATATTTATTTAATTTTTCAAATTTAAACTGAACTTTATTGACTGTGTTGACTATCTTTTCCAGCCCTTTTATTATTTTAATGTAATTAATTATTTGCATGCAATTAAAAACTATTTTTTTAATCATGCCAAAGAAGTATAACTTCTCACGCGCGTAGGCACGCACCCATTTTTTCCTGCATGGCTCAGTTCATCAAACAAGCCCGCCTAGTCAGGGTAGTATCTGTGTTACGGCCAGTTGCACTACGGATCATTCTAAACGTTGCGCCAACACATACTGGGACCACAAGATCTTAGCTTGCGTGAACTATAGTTCATACATTTCCATACAAAAGGTAGCAGCAGCGTCGAAGAAATGTTAAGTGCATTTCTATTGGTTGGCTGGAGCGATATAAGTCGCTACAATCGATTGTGACTCTGCGAACAAATTTTTGATGTGATTGGTACAAGATAGCAGCACATATAGTCGCTGCCTCATATTTTGAATTTTGATAACAACTGAAAACACATTCTGGTATTTAAAAGTTAATCCAGTACGAAAGTCGGAAATATGGATAGTTCTTTAATTTAAAAAACGCAAATTTTTAATACGGAAAGTAACCATGGCGAAATAAAGTATATAAACATTAAACTCAAATAAGAAGCATTTCGCACATTTAAAATACGGGTATTTCGCGTGAGAAGAGGTTGTACCACTAGAATAAGTACCTAACATTTTTAATTAGTGTGTTATATATTAGCTGAATTTTTTTAACACTCTAATATTAACGTCTAAATTTACGTGTATAAAGTCGGTGAAAAAGCAGGCCATGTCTGCTGGCGCAGTGTCGATCCGAGATCATTGCAATGAACCGACCCGAGAGTCGGTTCACGTGGAAGTTCCCGATGATCTTCGCTAAGAGCTCACAGCACAATGGTGCAGCAGAAAATGTGGTTGAACGATGATCAAACCAGATAATGACTTGATATCACGCTTGAACTCATACGGCGCAACTGGCCATTAGTGATAGCGTGATATCGGCTCTAAGCGCAAGGCTGTGGAATGGCGCGTAGTCTCGTTTTAAGAGCAATAAAGTAGAGACCTGCAAAATTCGCGGATTCATTGACCTATAGGATAAACTCCACAGTCCTTTAAATACTCGCGGAAATGACACCTGTTCATTGGCTACTGACGCGTGAGACTAGGATGCTGTAATTCGGCACTTTCTTGGTTTAGTGTTTCCCATTGGCTCACTGTTCCCCGGATAAAATGTGGGCCAATCGCAGAAGCGGTACGAAGGTATAGTTGTTTTGATGTTAGCCTATCGCGAAATGAATCCGCGAATTTTGTATGTCTCTAGAAGAGATCAGAGCGGTAACCATAGAAATACATGGCGGAGAAATGAAGATAAAGGTGTAACTTCTACTGGTAAATGCTTAAATTTGATTCTGAACACACGCGTTTTAGCAATTTTCAATCTTCAAAAAATACCGCTTGAAAGCAGAATGCAGGAAGAGAACTACTAATCCGCGCTCAGCGTAATCTTGAGTGCTTTCAGTAAACAGACTCGGATATCTTGAGCAGGGTTTTAAATCGCGTGGTTTCTTTCTGAAGCTATGCACACCGTATGTGTACCCAGGTAGGCAGGGGCTTTAATATTATGAATACCAGCGAAAGCTTTAAATGTTTTAAACAAAAAAAAACTAAATATCTTACCCGCACCAGTGAAACATAATAATCTATTTTTACTGAAAAATATTTTATTCAACGACCAAAGTGGTTGCTTGTCCGCATACGTCATTGACCTATGCCATGGCGGCTCACAAATATCACGCATAACGAAACGTACGTGCTTGCATGGTTCTCAGGGGCGGACCCAGGATTAACTTCTGGGGGTTGGGGAGAGGGGGGAGGGCCCACCGGTAGTTTGGACTTTGGATCTAGTATAATACCTGTTTATTACTTCAGAAGTCGTATTATTGAGTGCCTCCTTGACACCCCCCCCCCTCCATTTTCTAAATCCGCCACCGATCGTTCGTAATCACCAAAAAATGCGGGTACTTGTTTCAGTAGTGAGTGGAGAATACTGCATGTTTCCGCGAATATTCATACAGTTCGTCCGCTGCCAGACATTTTATTCTCATTTTACCAGTTGCATTTTGCCGTGGTAATGTATGTGGCGTAATAAGTCAAGAAGTTCTGATAATTCAGAAGCGATATTATGTTGTTACGAGGCTGCCAGAGACGAGGACCGGCCAGCCAGGAAAGCGTGCCGATCTGGTGGGTTCCTAGGGAAATCCCCTGAGCATGCAAGGCACAGGTAGCATCCGTCCCATTCCCTGTCGTTACGCGGAGCGCCCATTAGCTGGGTCCTCGGCCAAAGAAAGTTGACTAATGGCACCCAGCATGAATCTTCCTGGCCATAATTACGATGTTCTGGCCAGTATAATAATTTATCTGGCCAGTGAGGATGCATAAACTTAATCATTGCATCTTCATCTTCCGAGCGCCTCTCTGTGTCGTCTGCACAGAAAATTTCTGTGATTTTACAAAAGATTCATTGGAAAACCAGTTACCAAAAAAAATAGTTTGTAATAGTTTTTAAAACACATGGCTATGGTTATTGTTGCATATATTTTTGCATATATATATGTTTATCCAGATAATGCTGAGTAGCCTATTTCTTACAAAAATTGGAGCGTAATTTTACATTTAAGTTGATGTTTCATTCAAGTATTTTTTAAATGATGGAAAATATAATTGAATATGCAACAATTGGACTTTATTGTGTTTTATTATGCTTATTAATGTGTGAAGTGAACACTGGAAAGCTATTCAGGAAATTGTTTACAAAAAAAAAATTAATTTTTGGAGGTACTGTGACAACACAAAGCATAAACGCATGGGTAATAATCCAAACCATGTATTACTGCGATCACTATTTTGCAGTGATACAGTTGTTTTCATTTAATGTACAAATTGACAAATATCTGTAATTTTACATGAATATTTATGATTCATTTACAGAAAACATTTACAGTGTGGAGGGTACTGCAGGTTCCCAGAGCCCCACCGCGTGAAGTGGCGTAACTAGGACGCCATTGTTCTCGCAACTCCGAGTGAAAAGTCGGGAACTTTGATGACGCGACACTACGGAGGACTACGAGAGTTTTCCACGGGGCGAGCCGAGCTGACCTGCGAGCTAGGGAGGGGAGTGAAGAGGGTGAGTGACCCCTTTGGCGAGCGATGACGGGCGACGAGCGAGGGCTTCGTGTGCGAAGACTGGAGGATCTGGGACGGTGTTGTGGCTCGGTGGACGAGAGAGTAGTGAGAAACTGTGTGTTGGGACCGAGGTGAGTTGCAAGATCGAACAGTAGAGACAGCCACTGTCGAGCCGAGCTCCAGTGCAGGAAGTAAACAGTGGACTGATTAAAGTGTGATTAGTTTGTGTATAGGCATTCATATTCTTGTAATTTAGGGGAAAATTGTATAATTATTAGATCTATATGTAAAATTGGATTTTGGTATGTATGACACTGGTAAACTCCGACATCGTTTGACCGATCGCATTGAAAGTTGGCACATCGAAGTGTTTTTTCATGGAAAATGTTTTTATGCATTTTTGTAACTTGCAGCTATATGGCGCTGCGCATCAACTTCTGAACTGTTCAACCGATCGCTATGGGTAAATAGAAAATAATAGGTCATAGACATACAAACAGTATATTGTGTATCATTTATTTATGTCCACCACACTGTCATATAGCGCCATCCATTTTGCTATACAAACACACACACACACACACATACACATATAACCTGTGTTCAGCCCGGACAAAGCCGAGTATTGCAGCTAATAATAACTAAAATTCTAGTCAAATGATTAGCATCCTTTTCGGACCTGTATTTCCTACTCAAAACAGTACGTAAAAATCGTAGGGGAAATAAACATTTTCCAAAGAAGGAAGGTAACACAATGGTAAGAAAACAAAAATAAATAATTGCACATGACATGTATAAAATTTAATTCCAGGAAATAAGTAAGGAATCACCAATACGTAGTCTTCGATAAGTCTCAGAACTTTTCCTCTCGTCCACACAGAAATTCATATTTTGAAGGACTTCAGTGCATGTACTTTAAAGTCCTAAAGTAAGAGTCCTTGACTAGTTCGCGTAGTTTGTAGAAACGTGTCGCGCCATTTGTGCTAAGCACGGCGCTGTTTGCAGATAATAACCTCCGTTTAGCAAAAGCTCGCACGAGCTTCTCAGATCGTGGCTTTTAGTAAATTAACATTTCCGTGAAGCAGTCGACGCACAAAGCAAGCAACCAATGATGTACTCACGGGTGCCAACTCACCGCTAATGTTACGTGTTTTACTTTTTAATTCAGGAGGTCGGCCAAACTTATTGTTGTGCTTGACTGCCAGTTTTGTAGCTTGTATCGTACGAAATACGACTACTCTCGTGTAATACTCTATTACGACAAATACATTGAGCTCAAAGGTTCTGTGTTTTGACTGTTCTGTTGGCATTAAGTGTTAGACTCTTAAAAAATACGTCGAAAGTAACTGGTTGCTCAGTGCCGCTGCTGGGTGGTCACGACGGGCTGCGACTTGAAGTGTCTTATGAATTATTCAAGCAGTGTCGTCGCGGAGAAGGATGGGGGGACAATGAGGAAGTCGGGACGAGCGACGAACAGCTGAACCGCTCTCAGACTCGGCCGACTGAAACAGCGAGGCTGTCCGTACCTTAACCTCTCAGACAGTGGTGGATCCAGGATTTTGGTTTGGGAGGGGCTTGACCCAGCTGAGGCTAGGCTTTATCAAGGCAAACACTAAAACAATAGTGGACCCAGATGCTTTTGGAGGGGGCTTGAGCACCTTAGCCGCCCCCCCCCCCCTTCTGGATCCGCTACCTCAGACGTAGCTGTTCAGTTGTCAGAACCATGCCGCGATTGGAAATGGCGTTATCTGTTTCCCGGCTCTCGGAACCCATGCCCAATGTTTGGTTCTCCGAATTTGGACATGTAAAAGATTCATCCATCTCCTTTTTCGGGTATGCCCTATCGGTAGGGACACCTGTATTTCGCGATTTCATTTCATGTCAAGGTATTTCACAAAACACTAGCTTTTTCTAAGAGTCATGGCAAATTGTGAGGGTGCAGCAGTACGGTGACCACATTCTCATTGGCCCCGTCAAGAGCGGGACGACACCTCTCACCGACCTCAGCCAATAACCACAGGAGAAAAGCTGCAGTATTTTGTGAAATACCTTGACACGAAATGTATTCGCGAAATACAGGTGTCCCTACCTATCGGTATTAGAGACTGCGGGAGTTTATTGAGCGCGGGCTTGTAGGTCTTGAGAGTGGTCCGTACCAGCATTTCTGGCGGGACCAGCTTCAATTTCGCTGTTATGGGAAGGGATAACTGGAGGGGTTTCGGGTGGTATGGAATACCTCGAAGCTGACTGAGGTTTCCAAAATTTTGACTAGCTGTATCTCTTTATCTGTACGTTCAACACTTGACTGAAAACGCTCGCTAGGCCATGCAAAAGCGTTCAATTCATCTCCCATGAAAATTATTGTTTACCAAAAAACGCAACAATTTTTTCTTCTTCAAATAATGACATTCGAGGAACTTGCTAAAACTCCGTTTATAAGTGCAATACTAAACGGGAAACACGTGTGTGCGATAATACCATATATTGATTAATTAGATTGAAAATGTTACTTTCAACCACACTGAGTTCCTAAAACAGCGATTATTCTGTAAAGTTGGCCACTTGATGAACTTGCTGTTACTCTATCTGTAAGTTTAAAGCTAAAATAAAAATTAAATAGCCCAGTAAGACGTTATATTCTGACTGTATTTCTGACATCTTGAAAAGTCATCGTCGAAACTGTGGAGTAATGTTTTTTTTTTTCGTGATCTTTCAAGTGTGTGTGGGTTTTTTTTTCGAATTTCATATAGCGAGTTACTTTCAAGCTATAAAAAACTTGTAGCATTAGTTTTTATGCATCTATGCGTTTTTTTTTTTTTTGCAGAGTGACTTCATTTGTATCACAAATTCTCTCCGTGGCCATACACTTCAACATAATTTGACCAACTTTATTGGGAGGTGTTGGAAGCCAAAGTTTGACAGCGTGCCTTTAAGGAGTCGTTGTTTAGAGCGCGGAGTGTTGGCAGCTGTTCAATTTATTGTTGTCCATTGCGATGTGGTCAGTGTTGAACGAGCGTGTCACCGAAAGGTCGAACGCGCCTCTGATTCGTGTCTAAGGTCTGGCGAATCAGATTATTTTATTAACCTCAATTGGCGTGATTGGTTAATTGGCTGACGCGGCGCATCTTTCTTCAGCGCGCACGGAAAAAGTGCGTATGTGCCACATATACATTTTTTTAAATACGGCACTCCACATCAACAACTCTCAGTTTGAAAACTAACCGCGTGCTTCCAAAGCAGCGGCTCTTACAGTCATTTGTTAAGAAGGAAGGGATGAAGTTGGGTGAAGGGAGGAAGGGGTAGCAATTTTTATAACAAATGACAATATATATATATAAGTATGTACGAAACGACAATGAGTCTGAATTCTACCAAAAAAGATTCGGCTTTAGGTAAGCCACGTTAAAATAAGTTAAAGAACGGCTTTACTTCTAATGTTCTGAAGTGCTTTCTAAGGCTGGTATAAGCTTTAGAAGTTCGAATTAAACAACTGGTTTTGGGCAATTAATGGAGAAAGTATTCAAGATGTAAAATTAAGCATCTGAATATGGTTTAATTGGACAAAGCTCTACAACCAACCTAAAACTTATCGCTGTCGTGAAATAATTCCATTGAAATAATTGGAGATGACATCCTTATTT
Source organism: Bacillus rossius redtenbacheri (assembly GCF_032445375.1). Taxonomy (NCBI): domain Eukaryota; kingdom Metazoa; phylum Arthropoda; class Insecta; order Phasmatodea; family Bacillidae; genus Bacillus; species Bacillus rossius. The sequence goes on along the minus strand of NC_086330.1, from coordinate 334,728,352 downwards.
CTCATACATTTTTGTGTGCGGAAAAAACAATGTGGTTTTAAATTAATTAATTAACCATCACAAAACTTCTTATGGTTGTGAAATCAGCGACGACGCAGATGTCGTTGGCATCGTCGACGACGCACGAAGACCTCGATGGAAGTTGTACCATCGACAGCGAACGACCGCGGTGATCCCGATGGAAAATGTACCATCGCCACCGACAATTCTAGAGGAGACTTCAATGAATGCAGTGCCGTCAACTGAGGAAACAGCTATATCACCTGCATCATCAACTAGTTTGACTATGGTGAACCTATAGATGATGACTACTGAATGCACAGCAGCATCTTCCGAGCATCGATGCCGTCACTGTGGAAAGATAGTCTCGAACAACAGTAATGTTCGTCGACACGAAAAAAAGAGAATGTGGTAAGAATATACCTCGAAAAAAGTTTTGGCTTTAAAAATTGTCCAGTGTCGCAAGCATTTTGCAAGAAATTATCATTTTAAAAGACACTTGGAGACGTGCAAACGTCCTGTTGCGTGGCAGAAAGTGTAAACGTTTTGCTCCAACAGCGATGCACTGATGAGCTTAAGAGTACACCGGGAATTGGTATAACATCAGTATCATCAGCATCTGTCTCGGGCCTGTAAAGTTCGTTGCTATCGAATAGACATACTTGCAGCTACTGCGAAATGTCGTTCGCATTTGTCCATGTTGCAAGAAGACACGAGAGGGGAAAATGCGTGAAGAATCCTTCTCCTATGAAGTTTCGCTGCGATAAGTGCCATGTTTGGTTTACTCGTATTGACAGTTTGAGACTACATGCAAAAAACTGCAAATGTGAAGTCCGTGTGCCTACTGTGGAACTACCTACGGACATTTCGACTCCTCAGTTTAGGTTGGAGACTCGTATGCGTACAAGCACACGAACAGGTGTTCAGCAACCGAACATGAATCCAATCAGCCTGAACATGAATCCAAACCCAAGACTGTGCTTGGTGCATTACAGGTAAATGACAATGGATTCAGTTTGGCGAAATCTGCCATATAGTGATAGTGAGTCAAAAGACTGTTCTTTTCTTAGCGATATCAAGCAGAACACAATAAATCAGCTTACTGATAAGTACCAACGCACGGTTGGATTGCGTATATGGCAAACCATATCCAGAGGTGCCCCCCCCCCCCCCAAACACTATGACTCACCCCCCTAACCTAATGATGCGCCCCCCCCCCCCCGAAATTTGTTATGCTATTTTCTCAATGATTTACTCAATTATTTTATAATATTATACTTTTTAGTATTATATTTTATCACATTTTGCATTAATTAAGACTGATTTTCTAATAATAATAATAATTTTGGTCATATCAGGTAATATTTCCATCCTGAACCGACACATGCCAGACTGCTTTGTTGAGGAAAGTGCGGGGTTGCCAATTTGATTTACAAGATCCCTTTCAATTATCAAAGCACCAGAAACGTATTTTCACATTAGAAGCTATAATTATGTAAATAATATATACATTTTTCTCGTCTTTAAACCACCCCCCCCCCCTGAAATTTTAATGACGCAGTCTGCGTCGTTACCCCCCCCTTGTGGGCACCCTTGCCATATCCGTTCGAGGACAAAGTGAAGAAGTGTGGATTCAAGACAGTGAATACTCTCATTTACAATTCCAACGATTTAAAGCAGTATGTTAGACACAGCATCGATGAACTCTGTCAGGAAGAAAAAGAATATGTAGGAAAAGGATCTGGCTGGTCTCTGTCTTCAGTAAACCAATGCAGAACTAAATATGTATTAGATTACTTGCTTTTTCAAGATGACGGGTAAGATGGTGGACTCCAGCAGACGAAAACAATATGGCAGTTGTAACATCAGAATCCAAGATGGCGGTCGTGACATAAATATTCAGGGTGGCGGGCAATACATCATCCAAGATGGTGACTTACTTCACACGGCAAAAAATGGCGGCTGTGACATCAGAATCCAAAATGGCGGACGTGATATCAAAATTCAAGTTGGTGGATGTACCATCATAAGTAAAAAGGGTGGAAGCTAAAATGGAGGAAGGTTGTAGATAACAAAATGGCTGTGGTGATTAAGGTCATCCAAAGGTCAGGGTCAAAGGCATCCAAGATGGCCGCCGTGACGTCACTTTCCAAGATGGCTGACCCGGCACCCAATTCTCGGAAACACATTAGATGTACCTACTACCATAACTACAAATAATCAATATTTCAGGCTCTATTTACTTAAGTTAAAACTCATTTTTATATTCATTTGAGGCATTAAAAGCCACATTTATGAGAACTGCTAATAACCTATTTCTACGTCTCTTACTCGATTATACAACTCGAGACGGCCTGTATACAGAATGTTTCAGAATTCGTGGTACATGCGTTATGGGGAGATAGAGCACAACCGTTCAATTCGTGGTCGGAACTCAACCGGTCGGCTGTGTTGCGGATTGAGAAACACGAGACGAGTTGACAGCACAGGATAATGTTTCACACAGCAGCTTCCAACTACACGAGTCCCACCTCACAGCAACAGCTCAGAACTGCGGCCGCCAGCAGGGACGCAGGCTTCACGCCGTGGACGCAGTCGCCGCCGTACAACGGCGGGAACACAGGGCGTGTCTCGTGCGGAACCAGCAGCAGCGGGAATCCGGGCGAGAGGTCTTCGTCTGAATCGACGGCACTTCCATCCGAGACGGGGCTCTTCATCATGTCGACCGCGAAGGACAAGCCAACACATGAAAGTTCGGGCGAGCGAACTGAAACGCAGGCATCGTATGGTGACGTGCGCTTTTCTATTTTCGTTTTGTCATCCCCTGTACAGCGATTTTTGAAACATTCAGTATGAGCCCTTAATCCAGGAAACAAATATTTACGACATTTCTTGATAAATAATCAAAGATTGTGCAAGTAAACAAGTTTTTTTTCCCTCCCAGCAGAGATTAAATTACAAGCTTGCAAACAGGAATAATCAATTTATTACCAATTGTAACCGGAATGAACGAGTAAACACCGCTTGTTACCAGTTTAAGCCAGCACTTGAGAAGTGTAAATATACGGTGAAACTAACAATACCCAAATTTTCCATTACGAAGTGGACTCATACTGGTAATAAATACCTCTTTCTGCATAATCCCTACATGCCTAACCTTGCATTTACTTCATAAAAAAGTGTAGCCGATTGTACCACTTACGTAAGTACGCTTATGAGTAAGATATGGTGTAAAACTTTCTATAGCAAAAAAAAAAATGACAAAAAATTCGTTGAATTGATGCGTGCTTCTTTTAATAGATAAGATAATTCAACCCAATGTCTTTCAAACCAGCTGTTCACACATTTGACTTCTTTAGATTGCCTGATACGCAAAAATAAATTAAAAAGTTTGAAGGACATTGTGTGTATTAAGTTTGTATATGTATAAGCACTCGTCGCAACTTAAGTTTTGTATTATTGAATTTATTGACAGACCTCTTTTAAATAACATAATTAAACAGTTAAAGAATACTTTTTGAATGAAGACTTCTTACTATTATTTTTCGATATTCAATCTTTAAAATGTGTAAAGGCGGTTAATTTTATTTTGTAAAGAAAATTCATACATCCTAACCTGTCGAAGCAGGAAGTGAGAAACTGAGCATGAATGACTAACACTCAAAAATTAACTATTCTATGTTTTGTCATCTTTACTTTTCTATTCGTAATGATATGAAAGATGTTTGTGGTTAGTTTTCAACATATAGTACAAGAATAGTATTATAAGTATAAATTAAAATATTATAAAATAACCATATATATTTTACATTTAAATTAATAAAATATTTTTATAATTATTATTTTTTAATTCCAATCCTGATAGGAAAGTACGTATGCTGGTTTGTGCCTGATGATAATTCAAATAAAGGATGAGAATTCAGTAAAAAAAAATTTCATTATCTTTACATGTCCATGAATATACTGATTCGTTAAGAAGATCTGAGTGTTTTACAAATTTACAAAATTGTATTCCTAATAAGGTGGAAAAATAAATTTTATTCTTATTTTATTAGCTAAGATCACTGTACTTCTGGATGTTGCGACGATGAAGAGTGATTAAAAATGTTTTTGTGGACATACGCCATGGCGATGGTGTATGTACATATAATAAAACATTTAAAATAAGTCCATGGTTATAATCAAATATAAATTAACTGTAAATGTTAAGTTGGCATCATCTACATTAAAAATAAATACGCGCGTGCTTAACCATGATTCAAATCTCGCTTCCTAAAGGAAACGAAAGGAGATGAGTATGATTCTTTCAAGTTTTTGAGTACCTATACTAAAAGCGGGAAATAATACATGTACCTGTAAAAAAAATAAACATTCAATATATAATGGAACACACGATGCTACTTTTTTTATTAAGAAAAAGTCTCGGAATCTTTACGCAGAATCTACATGTCTACCTTTGTATTAATAGGTTATGATTGTACTGTGGAAAGTGAACTTTAGTACATTAAATTTTGACGTTGAGCGTTACAGGTATTTTTTGAGTTCCTCCATATTATTTGATGATTATATAAAATTACATTACAATGTTTCACATAGTTTGTAGGTATTTTACTGTTTTTAAAATGTTTGTTAGGTTACGTTAGCTGGACTCAAAATACTGCAAATTCGTTTGAATGGTGACTATGTTATGTTAGGGACATTTAAAATACTTAACGATTTGTTTTTTAGGACAAGTAGTACACAAATATTTTGGGATTTTCTTTTGATAAGTCTATACAATGCCCAGAAAAACATTTTCTGTACTTTTACAAAAGATTCCATTGGAAACCATTTGCCAAGAAATAGTTTGTAATATTAAAAAAAATGTATTGTAACTTTGTACAACACATGCCTGTGGTTATTTCTGCATATATAAAATACGATTATCTAGATAATACTACGTATTTAAACAAAAATTGAAGCATAATTATTTTAATTTGTGTTTCATTCAAGCATAATTTTTTTTTAGTAGGGAAAAGGTAATCGAATATTAATTAATTTGATTTTATTGCGTATACCGCTCTTCCATACTTCCCACTCCCTCTCTAGTTTTACTTACTTTATTCTCTACGTAAGCATGGCACGCAAACTCACTAGAAACTGATTAAAAAGATCTACATTTATGATGAGCACATAAAAAAGAAATATTAGTAGATATTTAATTTTTCCCTACGCAGTAATCTTTTTTAATGGAACAAAAATATTCATGTAAAATTACAGGTATTTGTAAATTTGTACAACTGTATCACTACAGAATAGTGTTCACAGTAATACTGGGTTCGGATCCTTACCAGGACATTTATGCTCTATGTTGTCCCAGTACATCCAATAGTTAAATTATTTGTGTACCATTCCCTGAGTAACTTTCCAGTATTAAAAGCTCACATAACAAGCATAATAATACAAAAAAAAAACCAAGTTATTGAATATTCGATCACCTTTTTACATGTTTTTAAAAAAGAAATGCTTGCATGAAACATCGATAAAAATATTAAATTATGCGCCAATTTTCGTAATAAATACTCTGTTTTATCTCGAAAAAAACGTATATAAAAATTACCATAGCCATGTATGTGACAATATCGTTTTTGTAGTATTGCAAACTATTTCTTGGCAACTTGTTTCCAAAGGAATGTTACGTAAAAGTACAAAAATATTTTTTTTTTCCTGTGTAATCGCCTTTTATTTCACAATGTTTGTAGATTACAACCAAAAAAAATAGGTTTCGGCCCATCTGCGCTTTCTCTAACCCGGCGCTTGGGGCAGACTGCCCCTCCCCTAGAAACCACCACAATTCCCCGGTCCCTGATTCGCTCGCCTGCCGTTAGGTTGGCCCGCCTTTAGCCGAGGGCCTCTGAGGCCTCCTCAAGGCCGGCCACTCCAGGGTAGGTTTCCACGCCCGGAGGAGAGGAAACCTATCCGCCCGCAGGTCGCTCTAGATATGACCGCCGGCGTCAGTGCTTTGTTTCCCGAGACCGCAGGCCACGCGTAGTGGAGGATCGGGGTTGATCGCGCGCACCAGAATCTTGAATATCCACAGGGGCGCAACAACTAAATTTCCAAAGGGGGGTGGGGGCAATTAACCTTTTTATAAAGAATCATCGATCTCCCCTATTGAAGCGGGAGGGAAATTTTGTATTTCAAGTTGGAAAATGGTGCTATTTAAGCAGTTTTATTATTTAAAAATTGATTACACAACACTTCAAGGTTTCAGAGGGGGAGGGGGCAAAATACCCTTGCCCCCCCCCCCTTGTTGTTGCACCCCTGTATATCCATATACATATTCAATGATTGAACGTAGTGTGCCGTGCGCAGTTATTGGACACGAACGAAAATAAATAAACAGGCGGGGGGGGGGGGGGGGGAGGGGGAGGGGAGAGAATCTCGATAACCAATAAGTTATGACTGTGGGAAAGAATAAGCAGCCAAATGCGATTTCCTAGTCATAGATGTGCCTGTGTTAGTGAGGCGGGGTATTGCCCGTCCCACTCTTAGATTGCAGTACACGGCTTCTGGCGCGCGCTGTTGCCAAATCTCTAACACATTACGAATTTCAGGAGATGTGTGTCTTTGTAATTCGGATCGAACAAGAAGCATTTTAAGAAATCATATCGTAATTTATAATATTTTATACTATTACACGTATACATTTGTAATAATGCCACTTTTATGTAAATTTCAAATAAAAACTACCTATTGTAGACGAAAATTTCTTATAGTTTTCTTTTATGTTCTAAAAATCCCACACACACACATTATATATATATATATATAATCACATTTTCATGGGCCCGATAAATGCCATATTTTTGGACAAGTCATGTCCAAAATGATAAATAAAATACGGTAATGGAAATCTCGGTCGAATAGTTATGGGGAAAATCCGAACAATTGGGTCGAAATGGGGAAGATTTTTTGAATAACAGAAAAATCACAACAACTCCCATAATATGAATAATATCGCATCCGTTTTAACATATGATAACTCGGAGTACCTAATGCCAAAAAATGTTTTCTAAATAAATTTTTGATACGACCAGCCATAACTGCATGGGTTCGAAAAATATTTTCACCGGACAAAAAAACGTAACTGCCTTAGTAGACACCTTATCAAATCTGTTTAAATTGTTTGTAAATATTATAATTATTTTCCAAAACTTTGTCAAAAACAATGTTTGATAAGATGCTTGGTGTTGAGAAGGATAGAAAAATAATTCAAAATTTTGTACCATCATCGCTATTAAATTCCTTCGTATTTATTTGATACATTTTACACATTATGTCCAAGATTCGATTAAAATATATTTTGTAACAACCATTACTGCAAGGGGAAGAAAAAAATATGGGTTTAAGGATATAAAAATCCCTTTTTGTTCTAATGTAAAGAAATATAATCATAAAATCTTCCTGCGCCTTTAGGCTGTGCCGATAAGGAATTTTTTTGAACTTTAACTTACAACAAGAATCTGTTCACACACATTTCATTCATAGAAATTTATACGATAAATGTAACGTTAACATGATTAAGAAATTAATAACATCATATACCTTTTAATCACTATCGCTACCGCTGACCAATGTTGATACCCCTTCCATAAGAGTAGCACAGAGCTGACCAGAAGAATGGCAAGCTTCCTTAATTGCATTGCACACACTCATATTTTTTGAAAAATACTCAAATACATTCACCACAATCTTGCGCTCCCTCCCGCGTAGCCTACCGATATAATTTATTTTCGGTGTTATAACTTCCATATTTTATATGTACGTAATAAAAATAAACGTAGAAAATAAAATCACGTATGTTAATATATAATTTGTTTGTCAAAATTATAACTGTAACGAGTCACCGGACACAAGGCGTTGCTTCGTCGCGAGACGCGATACTAACTGGCAGGCTAGTTTTCAGAAATGCGTGTCTAAGGAAATACATGGTTGACTAAGGAAGCCATGCATTTGAAATTGCTTGCAGGACAGAACCCCACTTATCTAAACACACGACCCTGTTTCCTCTTACGACGGCAGCTTGTGAGAGAAACCTCTATTGCAGCGCGCTCTTGTACTGATAAGACACATCTTTAACAGCTATTTCCACGGAAACTGTAGAAGCAATTGAGATGGAGCTGCTTTTAAAAACTAATTTAATTCATTGTGAACATTTTTCACGCTTTCGTCCCCCATCTATCTTTAATAGAAAAATGGTTTTCCGCTGGTAAACTTTTTGATGTGTCAGTTTGTGAGAAAATGCATTTTAATATATTAAAAAAATTATTTAAGTGAAACCTGTATAGTTTTTGTCTTAACATTTGTTCGGTGGCGTCCTAAGGCATTAATTTATTAATAAAAAACTGAATTAAATACACATGTAGGTTTTTTTTATATGAGAAACATCTCGGAATACTTCAAAACAGTTCGCAGTGAATAAGTTATGTTTTTTAATTTTTTCGGACACTTAAAATATTGTTAAGTATTCAAAATAAGCATTGACTGATGCAGTGGCGTAGCGTGCCATCTCGGCGCCTGGGGCGGGAAACCCATTTTGCCGCCCCCATTCCATAGGTGCATAATTAAAATTAAATTTCACATGCAATGAGGTACCTTTTATTGAAATTAAAATAGGATGAGCGGTTTTACAAGCGGATTCTACGGGCCTTATGAGCAGCGAAGTCAGAAATAACTTTGTCAAAATCAATATTAGCAGCCAATTCTTGTTCAATCGACAATATAGTCAAGTTTGATAGTATAGCGGAGTTATGTTCTTATATATTTTTAATGCCTTTTTGGTAATTATATTTAATTTTCGGAGCTCCGAAGTATATGATCAAATTATAATTTTTCGGGGGAATTGTTAAAGTATTTTTTTAGTATTATTATATAGCTATTTTTTATAAGTAGTAATAACAATGCGTAGTACTAAATTCAATGAGTGCGAAAGAGAGGCATCGACACGGGCCGACGCGTGAAACAAAAGATTTTGTATGAGTAATTAACATAATAAGGAGTGCCGCTCAACTCGGCTCGCGCGCCGGGCGGCGCGGCGTGATGCGATGTTGCCGCTCGTATGTAAACAAACAAACGTTATAAAGAGCTCTGTCAGTGATTTCGCAGTTTTTCTTTTAAATAAATATTAAAAAATTGTTGGTGCGCTAAATTTTAGATAAAAATGGAACATTATAGTGTGTGTGACACATGTAATGAATGAATCATAGATCAGGTCACAACCCGCTTCACCGGCGACCCGCCCCCTCCGCCCCACCCACGCTACGCCACTGGACTGATGCGTATCTCGATGCTATACAATATGAAAAAATGTTTGGTCCAAAAATTAAAATTTTAATTTCGTTTGATATTTGGCAACAACGCACGAAGAAACAAGGACAGCGCTAACGGCAATCGGCGTGTGTTAGAGAGAGAGAGAATGCGCCCATTTACTTCCACACTGCAATCTAAGAGTGGGATGCTCTATAGTAAGTCCGACGATCGCTGGTGTTTCTAAAATGGCACGCAGTCTTCTCGTCGTGAAATTTTAGTGGTAGCCATAACATTATATGGAGGAGAAATGAAGATAAATGTGTATTTTTATTTAGGTACAATTTTCATTAAAAATGTTTGTTTTTACACATTTACTTGAAAAGTACTCATATGAAATAAATAATACTCATTGTAGTACAAATTAGACGTCACGTCGCTAGAAAAATGGGTCTAATGCTGAATCGCGCTGAAAACGCACGCCGAAGTAGCGTTATCTTTGAAAATGTTTGCACGGTTATCTACGATCTGTATTATTTTGTCAGTGTTTAGTCAAAATTCTTTAAAATCTTTATAATCTTTTGTTTTTTGACAACCAGCCTCATGTTCATTATCATATCATCATCGCAGCTATCAGCATTATCATTGCTGACATACACACTGTCATCTTCATCCAGGTAAGTGTCAGGTTGCGACATCTTCGACGCTGAAGCTTTTCCCATCGTCCCTGGCGGGGTTTCGCAACGTCCTGACGGGTGTGGACGGTCTGCGTGGCGGGAAAACAAGAGCGAGCCGGTGGTAACCCACACCCGTGGACGCGCGGCGTCGCTGGAACGGGTTTGAAATGCACTAGCCTCGTCTTGTGGTGACTCACGCTCACGACAACCAGTCTTCTGCCAGTATCGGTATTCTCAAATGTCAGTAGTGTATTTATACTCTTCAATTGGTTTTTATTTTCCTTAAAAAAAGAATTAATGACACTTACCTCCTTTTCCTTGTCAACGCCTCATTTGTTTATTTGTTATTAAGTGAAATTTCTTTGCAGCCGGAATTATGAAAGCCTGTCGCGTCCGTCGTCGCCCGTCCATCGTCAATCCGTCCGTCTACCGCCGAGCGAAATGCAACACTCCGCTCGCCCATTATAATATTTTTTTCCATTTCAAAACTGCCAACTATTGAAAAAGCTTAAATCTTGGAGAAAATTTATATTAGTTTGACAACCATGTAAGTTATGAACTTATACCTCATTAAACTCAATTGCGGCATTTGGTAGGAGTAATTTCATGAATGGTACGGAAGTCGCATGTAACGGAAATGTGTAACCACGGTGATTTCATCTGTGGAGGATGGCGCGAAAGCTAAAGGGCTTAAGGATGATGACAGCAGACCACGAGAACGTGTTTGTTGCTGAGCGCAATTGATAAAACATATTATGTAAGCCATTATTATTACAAGTTTGGGCATGCAGGGGGTTGTTGCAATTTCTGCAAATTCTTCACAGGGAACTTGTGCTGCTAGCAACGTGACAAGTAGAAGACTTCAATTCAGTTACTTCATCTGGAGTCAAAGGTACACAATACTGAGGTCGATCATCTGGTGAGCTAACAAGCCATCGTGGTCCATGCCACCACAGATAATGAGACATGAGCTCCTGTGGATAGTAGTATATAATAGGGGCACCTGAAACAGGCTGCAGGCTGTGGATTGATGATTGTCTGTCCGCCATCTTGGATTGTGACATCACGGTGGCCATCTTGGACGAGCGTAACGGGACACCACGTAACGTGACACTTTTCCGTGCGTGCAGCCGGCGTAACGGGACACAGCGTAACGGGACAAGTAGATCACGGCGGCCATCTTGGATACACCATTTTGGATGACGTAATTTTGTTTTCTCGAACATTCCACCATTTTGTTTTCCGCCATTTTGAATTATGACGTCATCGTTGCAATTTTCGTTATGGTCGCCATCTTGAAATTTAGACGCCATCTTGAAAATCTGCAATTTTTATGTTAGAAAATCGTGAAAATTTTTAAAAATCATTAAAAAATTTAAATAATCGAATTAAATAAAAATCTTAAAAACCACTGTTGCAGTTATCGTTACAGTCGACATCTTGGATTATATAAATGTTGCATATTTCGTTACACCCGCCATCTTGGTTGAGTACTATACCATTCTTACACTTTACGTTACGACCATCATATTGGATCCTATTAATGTTGCAATTATCGTTATGGTCGCCATCTTGAAATTTAGACGCCATCTTGGAAATCCGTAATTTTTATGTTAGAAAATCGGGAAAAATTCCAAAATTCATCAAGAAATTAACTTAATAGAATTCCAATTGATTATATCGATTACCGTCCTCGGTTCGAACCCGGTGAGGGCAAAAAATAAAAAAATCAGATCCTTCCACCACAGAAGCCACCTACAGACTGACCTACCTCCACCAATAACAAGGTATTTACCATCAGCTGGTATGACATCATGTCCGCCATCTTGTATTCGTCCGCTGGAGTCCACCATCTTGTTTTCGTCTGCTAGAGTGTGCTGACGTCATGTTAATGTATTGTTCTGTTCTCCATACCTTTAACCTTGTATATTAACATTAAACTTTGACCTTGACCTTGAACTTTGACCTTGACCTTGAAATTTGACCTTGACCTTGAACTTTGACCTTGACCTTTGACCTTGACCTTGAAATTTGACATTGACCTTGAAAATTGACATTGACCTTGAAATTTGACCTTGACCTTGAAATTTGACTTTGTCCTTGAAATTTGACTTTGTCCTTGTCGGCCATCATGGATCCGACATTTTATGTTCAGTACATGCTACCAGGAGCCACCACCTGCCGGAGTACGCCATCTTGTGTGTGTACTTGTATTATAGAAGACATTCCAATCTGGATAGTTTTATTCTAACCCGCTACAGTGCAGTAATCATTTATTATGGAGGTGCCCCCCGCCATCTTGAAATTCGACCACCATCTTGAAATCATGTAATAATGTAGCTAGAAAAGCGGGAAAAAAATCCAAAATTAATTAAATAAATTTGTAATCCATATAATGATTGATTGGATCGACTAAGGTCCTTGGTTCGATCCCTGGCCGATACAAATCATCTTTAATTTAAAAAAAAATACTAAAAAAGTGTTGGTTTAAGAAAATAAAAAGACCACAAGTTCTTTTAAAAAAATTTTATTACATAAATTCAATAGGAAACGAAACGTATACACACATTACACACAGGAAACAAAATGTACACACAGGAAACGGAACGTACACACAGTACACACAGGAAACGTGACGTACACACAGGAAAACGGAATGTACACACAGTACACACAGGAAACGTGACGTACACACAGGAAAACGGAACGTACACACAGTACACACAGGAAACGGAACGTACACACAGGAAACGAAACGTATACACACAGTACACACAGGAAACGGAACGTACACACAGTACACACAGGAAACGGAACGTACACACAGTACACATAGGAAACGAAACGTACACACAGTACACACAGGAAACGAAATGTATACACACATTACACACAGGAAACGGAACGTACACACAGTACACACAGGAAACGAAACATACACACAGTACACACAGGAAACGAAACGTACACACAGTACACACAGGAAACGAAACGTATACACGCAGTACACACAGGAAACGGAATGATCACACATACAGTAGCGGAAACACACACGCTTAGTTGGAAATCAGAATACAAGAAATAAAACATACTTTAAAATATTTAATAATTTATTTATTTTTCAATAGTACACACATGAAAGTTAAACAATTTATTATTGTATGTAGCCAGCTTTCCGAAGTTCTTTAAGTATAGACGATACTTCCTCGATATACGAGTAGTTTCCTCTACGAACAGATGCCACCATCAGTCTTAGCCGGTCATCCAATATGTTTGGTTGTTTCAACGATGTGTTATCAATCTCTTCTGTCACCATCTTCCTTGCACGTTTATAATAAATATTATTATCTCTGGTGTCTACCGTTTTATCGTCATCCACAAGGTCACTTTCGTCATCGAGCCAGTGATTATCACAAGCTTGATCAGATTTATTTATTGCAACACGTCATTTCCATCGTTTCGGTCTCAATCCACCATCACAGTCTTCGCTCTTACATGCTTGAGGTGCTTCAGCACAGTCTTCGATCACGCCATCAGCTTCAGAGTCACTGTAGCAATCACCGTAGAAGGCACCGTCTTCACCCAGATTACCGTATGAATTCGATAGCGTTGACGTCGAAGTGTCTTCATCTTCATGCTTCCTTTTTAGGAGTCCATCATTTTTACAAAGTATTGTGGATCTACTGAATATCGGCTTGGTTGTATTCTCACTTTTCACGGTGTTGTTACTTCCATTAGTTTCAGTCTTCACGAAGCCATCAGCATCCTTCAATTTATGTTCTTCAACATGATCGATCGATCTAATACCATCTCGCTCAGGTCAAGGAAAAATTATTGTTGTATTCTTTAGTCTAGTGGATCCATCGATGTGATCTATGACGTAAGTAGGCTTGGCTTTACATGTTCTACCATGTCTTTTTAATCCGTCAATTCGTGTTAACAACCTGATACACCGATTACAGCTTAACATTTTGCGTAGTGGGTTTTTAACACAATCATTCTTCTCATACCGTTCAGCATTCTTTATCAAGGTAAACACCTTGCTACAGTATCTGCAGTGATGTTGTTTTGATACAGCTACATACATCGAAGGCTCCAAAAGGCTCCAATTGCTCCAACAGCTTTTTGTTTCATCAGCGCCAATGATATTTGGCTAGAATGCTACGAGTCTAAGAGACTATGAGGTCTCAAGGCTACGAGTCTAAAAGGATCTAGCTGGTTATGACTTATACATGGCTGCGGCGAGTCTGCATGGCTAAAATACCGCGTGGCTACGTAAAAACATGACTATGAAGCTACAAGGATACAAGTCTACTCGGCTCCAAATAAATGCAAGACGACATGGCTACAAGAAAACTTGGATATAAAGCTTCAATTCTACGAGTCTACAAGACTCCACCAACTACCTTCGAGTGTTTAAAGCTCCAACTGCTCCATCAGCATTATGTTATAAGATTACAAGGCTACTTGCTTACGTAGCTACAATTCTATGAGGTCCCAAGACATCATGACTACACGACTACGAGCCATGAGGTTACGAGACTACACGCCTACGAATCTTAAAGTTTACGAGACTGCAAGGCTACAGAGCTACGAAGCTTCTAGAACACAAGTTTATGTGACTGCGAGGATACAGGACTTCAAGTCTGCATGAGTTCTCGACTACGAAGCTACTCGTCTACAAGGCTCCAATTACCGTATCTTTCTTCGACGGAATTTTCTCTTTTGCTCCAACTGCACCATCAGCTTTATGTTATAAGATTACAAGGCTACTTGCTTACGTAGCTTCAAGTCTACGAGGCTCCAATGCATCTTGACTGCGAGACTACGAGACTATACGATTGCAAATCCTCAAGGTTACGTGATCTCGAGGCTATAGGTCTATGAAGCTTACAGAACGCATGGTTACGAGACTGCCTGACTAATTGGCCGCATGGCTACGAAACTTCATGTCTCTAACTGACTAAAATAGCACCATTCAGTGGTGAGAGTTAATTTATCTCATGCAAAGGTACTTGTTGCAAGTAGTTCCGCTTTTCAACAACAGATATCGCCACATGTTGCTTACAGATAAATAAAATTTATTTCTTTTATGTAGGATGCAGGATGCTCACTAACGCCCGCAAAAGAAGCACGGCTTCGGAAGTCACCAAGGAGAAGGAAATTCGTCTTGTACGTTAGTGCTTCACAGATGTCTCATGGTATATTACTAGACTGAGTAATAATATTTTTTTTTTTATTTCCACCTCATTAAAAAATATTGCAAGTGACGATTTAGTAGCCGAAAATCACTAATTAAATGTAACTTTGAATAAAATGACATGTCTCATTAAGAGTAAAACTCCTTCATGGAGAGAACGGTTTCTCAGAAATAACCAGAAGCACTTGGAGAAACCACAGGAATGATCGCGAGCACACGGAAAAAACCTTCATAATATTGACAAGAATAATCAGGAGCACACGGAAAAAACCTTCATAATATTGACAAGAATTATCGGGAGCACACGGAGAAAAACCATCATTATTTTGATAAGAATAATCAGGAGCACACGGAGAAAATCCATCATAATATTGACAAGTATAATTAGGAGCACACGGAGAAAACCGACATAATATTGACAAGAATTATCGGTCGCACACGGAGAAAACCACCACACATTTTCTTTGATATCATAAAATTAAAAAAAATTTAAAATAAAAATAAATTAATAAAAAATTTAAAACAAAAAAAAATCTACAATAAAATACATAAATAGATTCTGCTAGCTTGTAAACTTATCATTGTTGAGCAAAGATAGAGTTTTAGTACAAGCCATAATTTTATGTATTTTTTTGTAGATTTTTTTTTGTTTTAAATTTTTTATTAATTTATTTTTATTTTTAATTTTTTTTAATTTTATGATATCAAAGAAAATGTGTGGTGGTTTTCTCCGTGTGCGCCCGATAATTCTTGTCAATATTATGAAGGTTTTTTCCGTGTGCTCCTGATTATTCTTGTTAATATTATGATGGATTTTCTCCGTGTGCTCCTGATTATTCTTATCAAAATAATGATGGTTTTTCTCCGTGTGCTCCCGATAATTCTTGTCAATATTATGAAGGTTTTTTCCGTGTGCTCCTGATTATTCTTGTCAATATTATGAAGGTTTTTTCCGTGTGCTCGCGATCATTCCTGTGGTTTCTCCAAGTGCTTCTGGTTATTTCTGAGAAACCGTTCTCTCCATGAAGGAGTTTTACTCTTAATGAGACATGTCATTTTATTCAAAGTTACATTTAATTAGTGATTTTCGGCTACTAAATCGTCACTTGCAATATTTTTTAATGAGGTGGAAATAAAAAAAAAATATTATTACTCAGTCTAGTAATATACCATGAGACATCTGTGAAGCACTAACGTACAAGACGAATTTCCTTCTCCTTGGTGACTTCCGAAGCCGTGCTTCTTTTGCGGGCGTTAGTGAGCATCCTGCATCCTACATAAAAGAAATAAATTTTATTTATCTGTAAGCAACATGTGGCGATATCTGTTGTTGAAAAGCGGAACTACTTGCAACAAGTACCTTTGCATGAGATAAATTAACTCTCACCACTGAATGGTGCTATTTTAGTCAGTTAGAGACATGAAGTTTCGTAGCCATGCGGCCAATTAGTCAGGCAGTCTCGTAACCATGCGTTCTGTAAGCTTCATAGACCTATAGCCTCGAGATCACGTAACCTTGAGGATTTGCAATCGTATAGTCTCGTAGTCTCGCAGTCAAGATGCATTGGAGCCTCGTAGACTTGAAGCTACGTAAGCAAGTAGCCTTGTAATCTTATAACATAAAGCTGATGGTGCAGTTGGAGCAAAAGAGAAAATTCCGTCGAAGAAAGATACGGTAATTGGAGCCTTGTAGACGAGTAGCTTCGTAGTCGAGAACTCATGCAGACTTGAAGTCCTGTACCCTCGCAGTCACATAAACTTGTGTTCTAGAAGCTTCGTAGCTCTGTAGCCTTGCAGTCTCGTAAACTTTAAGATTCGTAGGCGTGTAGTCTCGTAACCTCATGGCTCGTAGTCGTGTAGTCATGATGTCTTGGGACCTCATAGAATTGTAGCTACGTAAGCAAGTAGCCTTGTAATCTTATAACATAATGCTGATGGAGCAGTTGGAGCTTTAAACACTCGAAGGTAGTTGGTGGAGTCTTGTAGACTCGTAGAATTGAAGCTTTGTATCCAAGTTTTCTTGTAGCCATGTCGTCTTGCATTTATTTGGAGCCGAGTAGACTTGTATCCTTGTAGCTTCATAGTCATGTTTTTACGTAGCCACGCGGTATTTTAGCCATGCAGACTCGCCGCAGCCATGTATAAGTCATAACCAGCTAGATCCTTTTAGACTCGTAGCCTTGAGACCTCATAGTCTCTTAGACTCGTAGCATTCTAGCCAAATATCATTGGCGCTGATGAAACAAAAAGCTGTTGGAGCAATTGGAGCCTTTTGGAGCCTTCGATGTATGTAGCTGTATCAAAACAACATCACTGCAGATACTGTAGCAAGGTGTTTACCTTGATAAAGAATGCTGAACGGTATGAGAAGAATGATTGTGTTAAAAACCCACTACGCAAAATGTTAAGCTGTAATCGGTGTATCAGGTTGTTAACACGAATTGACGGATTAAAAAGACATGGTAGAACATGTAAAGCCAAGCCTACTTACGTCATAGATCACATCGATGGATCCACTAGACTAAAGAATACAACAATAATTTTTCCTTGACCTGAGCGAGATGGTATTAGATCGATCGATCATGTTGAAGAACATAAATTGAAGGATGCTGATGGCTTCGTGAAGACTGAAACTAATGGAAGTAACAACACCGTGAAAAGTGAGAATACAACCAAGCCGATATTCAGTAGATCCACAATACTTTGTAAAAATGATGGACTCCTAAAAAGGAAGCATGAAGATGAAGACACTTCGACGTCAACGCTATCGAATTCATACGGTAATCTGGGTGAAGACGGTGCCTTCTACGGTGATTGCTACAGTGACTCTGAAGCTGATGGCGTGATCGAAGACTGTGCTGAAGCACCTCAAGCATGTAAGAGCGAAGACTGTGATGGTGGATTGAGACCGAAACGATGGAAATGACGTGTTGCAATAAATAAATCTGATCAAGCTTGTGATAATCACTGGCTCGATGACGAAAGTGACCTTGTGGATGACGATAAAACGGTAGACACCAGAGATAATAATATTTATTATAAACGTGCAAGGAAGATGGTGACAGAAGAGATTGATAACACATCGTTGAAACAACCAAACATATTGGATGACCGGCTAAGACTGATGGTGGCATCTGTTCGTAGAGGAAACTACTCGTATATCGAGGAAGTATCGTCTATACTTAAAGAACTTCGGAAAGCTGGCTACATACAATAATAAATTGTTTAACTTTCATGTGTGTACTATTGAAAAATAAATAAATTATTAAATATTTTAAAGTATGTTTTATTTCTTGTATTCTGATTTCCAACTAAGCGTGTGTGTTTCCGCTACTGTATGTGTGATCATTCCGTTTCCTGTGTGTACTGCGTGTATACGTTTCGTTTCCTGTGTGTACTGTGTGTACGTTTCGTTTCCTGTGTGTACTGTGTGTATGTTTCGTTTCCTGTGTGTACTGTGTGTACGTTCCGTTTCCTGTGTGTAATGTGTGTATACATTTCGTTTCCTGTGTGTACTGTGTGTACGTTTCGTTTCCTATGTGTACTGTGTGTACGTTCCGTTTCCTGTGTGTACTGTGTGTACGTTCCGTTTCCTGTGTGTACTGTGTGTATACGTTTCGTTTCCTGTGTGTACGTTCCGTTTCCTGTGTGTACTGTGTGTACGTTCCGTTTTCCTGTGTGTACGTCACGTTTCCTGTGTGTACTGTGTGTACATTCCGTTTTCCTGTGTGTACGTCACGTTTCCTGTGTGTACTGTGTGTACGTTCCGTTTCCTGTGTGTACGTTTTGTTTCCTGTGTGTAATGTGTGTATACGTTTCGTTTCCTATTGAATTTATGTAATAAAATTTTTTTAAAAGAACTTGTGGTGTTTTTATTTTCTTAAACCAACACTTTTTTAGTATTTTTTTTAAATTAAAGATGATTTGTATCGGCCAGGGATCGAACCAAGGACCTTAGTCGATCCAATCAATCATTATATGGATTACAAATTTATTTAATTAATTTTGGATTTTTTTCCCGCTTTTCTAGCTACATTATTACATGATTTCAAGATGGTGGTCGAATTTCAAGATGGCGGGGGGCACCTCCATAATAAATGATTACTGCACTGTAGCGGGTTAGAATAAAACTATCCAGATTGGAATGTCTTCTATAATACAAGTACACACACAAGATGGCGTACTCCGGCAGGTGGTGGCTCCTGGTAGCATGTACTGAACATAAAATGTCGGATCCATGATGGCCGACAAGGACAAAGTCAAATTTCAAGGACAAAGTCAAATTTCAAGGTCAAGGTCAAATTTCAAGGTCAATGTCAATTTTCAAGGTCAATGTCAAATTTCAAGGTCAAGGTCAAAGGTCAAGGTCAAAGGTCAAGGTCAAAGTTCAAGGTCAAGGTCAAATTTCAAGGTCAAGGTCAAAGTTCAAGGTCAAGGTCAAAGTTTAATGTTAATATACAAGGTTAAAGGTATGGAGAACAGAACAATACATTAACATGACGTCAGCACACTCTAGCAGACGAAAACAAGATGGTGGACTCCAGCGGACGAATACAAGATGGCGGACATGATGTCATACCAGCTGATGGTAAATACCTTGTTATTGGTGGAGGTAGGTCAGTCTGTAGGTGGCTTCTGTGGTGGAAGGATCTGATTTTTTTATTTTTTGCCCTCACCGGGTTCGAACCGAGGACGGTAATCGATATAATCAATTGGAATTCTATTAAGTTAATTTCTTGATGAATTTTGGAATTTTTCCCGATTTTCTAACATAAAAATTACGGATTTCCAAGATGGCGTCTAAATTTCAAGATGGCGACCATAACGATAATTGCAACATTAATAGGATCCAATATGATGGTCGTAACGTAAAGTGTAAGAATGGTATAGTACTCAACCAAGATGGCGGGTGTAACGAAATATGCAACATTTATATAATCCAAGATGTCGACCGTAACGATAACTGCAACAGTGGTTTTTAAGATTTTTATTTAATTCGATTATTTAAATTTTTTAATGATTTTTAAAAATTTTCACGATTTTCTAACATAAAAATTGCAGATTTTCAAGATGGCGTCTAAATTTCAAGATGGCGACCATAACGAAAATTGCAACGATGACGTCATAATTCAAAATGGCGGAAAACAAAATGGTGGAATGTTCGAGAAAACAAAATTACGTCATCCAAAATGGTGTATCCAAGATGGCCGCCGTGATCTACTTGTCCCGTTACGCTGTGTCCCGTTACGCCGGCTGCACGCACGGAAAAGTGTCACGTTACGTGGTGTCCCGTTACGCTCGTCCAAGATGGCCACCGTGATGTCACAATCCAAGATGGCGGACAGACAATCATCAATCCACAGCCTGCAGCCTGTTTCAGGAGCCCCTATTATATACTACTGTGGATGTATGCCACGACTAGCACAATCAGCCGGATTATCCTTGGACCTGACGATTCTTCATTGTTGGAGAGGTAGCCATTCTTAAATTTGAGCCACACGATTTGCGATGAATGTTTTCAATAAGTAGGGTGGAGTCTTTGTCCAAGTTAGAGTAACACTTGAATCGGACCAGGCTCAGACTGAGAGTATGTTTACATAGTGGGAAAGGAATTTTAGGCAGTACTCCAGCGGTTTTGCCAACAGATGAGCACCACACAGCTCAAGTCTAGGGAGCGACACTTGATACAAAGGAGACACTTTAGACTTGGCCATTATTAGGTGTACAGACAGCTTACCGCCTATGTCAACTGATTTTTTGTAGACTGTAGCTGCATACACCTTTCAAGAGGCATCTGAGAATACATGCAGTTCCACATTCGCAGCCCCTGAACTTATGTAATGGAGCAGTTGAAGCTGTTTCTCCAGGCAGAAGCTCTCTAGGAACTCGTTCCAAGGGGATCAACACTTGAGAGGTTAAGAGGGCATCACAACAGAATTTTTGAACATAGAACCACTGCATTAAGATCTTTGCCAAAAGCACTCTACGAAATAACCAACCATTCGATCGTAGATGTGTGCAGTCTGCGACAATGTGGGTTGACCACTACCAGCATTCAGATCATATAAAAATGTGTCATTTTCTGGGCTCATTTACGATTCATCCAGAAAAGAATTCTTAAACCGAAGGGTTTTCACAATGGCTAGGAGCTAGGTTTTCCAACGCTATTTTTTTCAAAGAGTAAAATCTGTGCTCTGCATGAACACGAGAGTTCCCAAGGCTCTGAGAATTTGGTGTACAGGTAGCCTAACCTTGTACCTAACCGAGGCTCCACGAGAATGTGTGTTCACAAAATAATTTTTGCAATAATCATGATCAGATGACTTCACTTTCCCAGAATCTCTTAAGTGTAGAATCAAGAGTCTGTTTCATTCCTAAAAACATTGAGACATAGTCTTTGGTTGAGGTTTCAAAGAGATTAGATTCTGGAAATTCACCAATAAGTACCCAACCAAATTTAGATAACGACACCACTGGTAATTCATTCCTTAGCTCTAAACTCCCACGCATACAACTGCGTGCATAGACATCAGCACAAAGAAGGATATCAATGGGTGCAGGCATGTCGAAATGAATATCCGTGAGTGAGAGAGACCCAACTTGGTACGAATACTTGAATCGACTGCTGTGCAGGGCAAGTCACTGGTGATATTTGACACAACGAACAGTGAATGAGTAATCTCAAGCTTTGGCTGTGATACTGACTACATAGTACAATCAATTCACCTTTAAGATGTACAGCACTGGATGACAAAGTGATGAGTGATACTTGTAATGCGTTATCTAAAATGCACCACATATCATGAGATTTACCATCTGCGCCATATACCCAGTGTTGTTAAGTAATGAATTACAAGTAATCGGATTACTTGTAACGATTACTTTTCAAGTAATTTATACTTGTAACGAATTACATTTAAAAAATGTAATTCGTACTTGTAATCGGAATACACAACATTAATTGTAATCGATACATTAAGGTAATCGATACTTTATATTTACTTGCCGTTACTTTTATTCTCGGAACGTATAATGAATACAATTAAGAACAAGAAGATCATACAATTTTGTATTAGTAAAGTTTATAATTTTACGCTTGTAGTGCTACGATCGTATGCACAACATCTATGATCAAAGATGAAGAGCCATAGTGACTTGCAGTGTCTCCAACATTACCCTATCCTAAAATCTGATTTTAAAAATTTAACAAATCGCTGCCAAGTGCTCCCGTTGAGCGTCTATTTAGTGTTGGTAAATATGTTTTTGCCATCAAGAGAGGGAATCTATCTGATGAGAACTTTAAAATGCAATTGTTTTGTAAGGTCAATTCCAAAATTTAAAGAGTGTTACTTTTATTACAGGTAGCTACTTGTATGAAGTCTTTTGATGTTATTCAAGCAAGTTTGTCCTCAAATATTAGTCATTTAATTAAAGATAATAAATTAAACCATTACATGAAATAATTTTTTTAACAAAACATGTATGTATGTATGTTTATTAATGTAACAAAGTATTAAAAAATCGAATCGTAGGTCAGTTTTAAAATGGTAACGGAAAGTATAATTGTAATTGTAATTTTACTGATTACTTCTATGTAAAGTAATTTTTACTTGTAATTAGTTACATTATCACCACAGTAATTGTAATTGAGCCCAATTACTTTTTCCGAGTACTTTTAACAACACTGCATATACCCAAACCAATGCTGTGGCTAGGAGCACCATGTTTCGACATCCATAAGCTGCTAGACCTACAAACATTTGAGGTTGATTTATTCACCACAGATTTCAAAATGTAGCAGTGTGTGGTGCCTCTGAGCTAACTTTGCACAAGTGTTCAACGAAGAAAATCCAGCAAGCCAATGAGACATTCCAAGACAATTAAAACACAATTTCTTATAATTTACAATTTTCTGCCTTTTTGCCTTTCCTTTGATCATGCTTCGATAAAGTGTGCTTCGAGAAAGTATATATAGAGTGTGTGGTTTCTTTACACAGTATGCATGATCTGGCTGAGCTGGATGCATTTGTGACAAAAATTAACTTCGGGGAATTTATGTTAGATGGCCTATCTGCCCATTTTGATTGATTCCTTTTGTAGAAACTCCATAAATTCAATAACTTCAGGAAGAGAGTCATTATCTTTATTGCAGGGATGTTCAGATCTTGTGCGCAGTGATAAATATAGTTTTTTTATCAATCAAAATAACTAATAAAACAGGAATGCTTTGTGTGACACTATGGCCCAGTGCATCTAATGCTCGTGCATTTTCATCGAAACTGTTACAAAGTTGTGCTTTGATTTTAAGTGTGAAGGATTCACAATATTGTGGCCAAAATTATGTTATTTTGGTACTAAGATGACAGCAACTCCAATGCAATAGTGTAATTTTCACTGATAATCGGTAGAGTTTTCACAAGTTGAGATGCTTCAACTGTGAGGCATCCAGCGAGGTATTGAAAATTCTCAACATCTGCTAAGGCCTGATTATCAAGTATGGTTGCCTGGTACGTACAGTTGTGAGAATATAGGCCACTACCCCCCCCCCCCTCCCCACTTGCCAGCGAACATAGGGAGATTGAGTTGGAGCAACTTCACATTCATGTGGGACACAACAGTAGTGGGAGCAACTAGGTCAGCATTGTTTGCAAGGATTGCTAAAGTTACCGAACGGGTATCTGAGACTTGGACAGCGAAATTAGTAGGAAATGAAAAAAAAAAAAAAAAGTACACTTTCCTCATAGTGTATGGCATTTAATCCTGTTAAAGGATCCGATAATACAATGATACTGTAGCCTTTTCTATCTAAATATTTTGTTCGGCTAAGACCTACATTCCATGGACCATAGCCAATGTAACATTAGGGGTGGCTGCAAGAGCTTGCACTCGAGATTGTACTCCTGCAGCTTCAAGTTGACCGAGAACATCGTAAACCTCATGGTACCAGCTGGATATAACGAGATAAATGCAGCAAAACCTCGCAATTCAACAAAAAAAAATCTATAGAATAACTTCCATTAATCTAATCAATCAGCTCACAAGTTATTGGTCTCATAGATAACAACACATGACGCGCCGATACATCACAGATAACAAGGAATTGTCCTTACGCAATTGAGATTACAAAAAAAAATTGAAATAAGTAAAGAAAAAATATCTTTCGGCGTGCAACGAAGGATTGCTTATGTTTCGCATGACTATCTGTAGTTTTTTTTTTCGTTCCTGTTTGACGCATTGCGGTGAAATACTACTAAGATGCCGACGCAACATGACTTTAAACACACACACATACACAAACATACAAATACACGTGCAAACACATGGTAACGAGACAGAAAAAAAAACTACGGCAGAGCAACATTGCACATCATAGGTGATGTGTCCGCCAAGGAAGACCAAAAATGTTACACACAGTCATGTTCCAGTCCCAAAAAAAAACAGTCTGGAGGACCACGCGCGATACCACCGTTACCTGTCGGACATCTTGAGTCACTGATCACACCAATTTTCTATACTTCCGGCCAGTGTGACCACACAATGTTTGTAACAAATGTTTCTTGCCATAACTAAAAGTCCCAAACTATTTCCCCCCCCCCCTTCTTCTTCTTCTTCTTCTTCTTCTATTTCCTTATGGATGAATATGAGTATTCTTAGTAAATGAATAGGAGTATTCTTAGAACATATTCGTTTGTGACATGCAAGATATTAAGTCTTTAAATCTTTGCTAACAATGACATGATATTTTATGATTCGGTACTTTTTATGATATGTTTGTGTATTTTGGAATGTATTTAACTCCCGCTGCATTATCGAGAATTTTATTGTTATAATACTATTCTATCACACCAAGGAAGTGAGCATAGTAAACAGTTTTCAATGTCTCTAATTTGACTTCTCCTGCCAATCGCCTTAATACACAGCAAGTGATACAAAGCTAGCTTGCTTGGTCATTATATTTGAGTGGTTTATCTAATACCCAGAAACTTTACCTTTGAGATCCTAAATATAACTTTATTGTTAATGTTTAATTCAATCGTTTAATTTTCTATGTATATTACATATATTTGTAATGTTAAATTCGTGATAAATTGAACCTCTAGCGGCCAAGTTTTGTGAGCGGCAATTTTTGAATTCAATTGTTTTATTGGCTGATCTCTCAACTATTCCAGTTTTTTTACCCTGCCCTAATCGGATTACAAAGTAAAACAGATCAAAGAACGTAACTGCCGACATTCCTAAGAAAAGGGTGGGTTACAATATTTAGCATTGACATTTTTTTCCAGACTTTTTCATCGTTCACGTATCTATGTTAATGGAGATAAATATCCTCTTTTGCTTGTACAACCAACTACCTTATCACATGCAAGTTCATGTCTTGGGTAGCAGCAGGAAGCTGCTTAAAAAAAAGCGGAGGCCTGAAATTGGAACCATATGCGGTGCGGTTGTTCGCCGCGAGTCGTGGAACGAGGTTGGGAGGTTTTTTGGCCAGGGAAGAGTCCGTGAGGGACGGCCATTAGTACGCAACCTCTATGTCAGAGGAGGAGAGGGAGGAGGCGAAAATGAGGAAACGGAAGAGCCAGCTCGTCCACACACAGACAGAGAGAGAGAGAGACTGTCCTCACTAATCGCCCCACTCCTATGCAGTTACAGGGTCTGAGTGTCCCTCGCGTGGGCATGGGACCATCATTACCTCCGCTCTTCCCCGGGACATCCTCTTGTCTTTGAAGACTGTTGTCTCCTCCAAGAGACCGGCGGCGGACTTGACCTGTTCACTCCGGTGCGCCGCGGACCCGGTGGCCGTCCTGTGGGGGAGACGTTCCACCCGTCACCCCCCAACTACCCTTATCAGACCAACATCTTTATGGCCAGTTGCACCATTCTGCTCTTCGACCGGCGATCCAATGATATTAGCCCGAAAATGATAATCGGATCATTCCTCTAAACGTTACGCCAACACATTTGGGGACTACCTACACCATCGTTTTTCGCGTGAACTGAATGTTAAATGAAAAGTCTTATTAAAAAATTTAACATAATATCAAGCATTTCAAAAACTTTAAACGGGGTATTTCACGTGAGAAGTGATTGTAACATTATTATAGTAGCAGCTTTGATACCTGTCTTATGAATTATCTGAAATTTTGTAAAAAAAAATACGCTCTGATATTTACGCCTGATAAAATTATCTTCGTAAGCTTTCGAAAAACAATAGTGTAACAGAAAATGTGGTCGAATCACGATCAAACCGGTTTCACACTTGAACTCTATTGGTGCAACTGGACATTATGTAAGACTGTTGGATTCGGCTTAGGGAAGATTCTAGGTATGTCTCAGGCCGAAGCCTATACGCCTAATCTTGCAGGGTTTCAGCCATGCGGGAAAGGGCAGCATGCGTTGTGTGCTTTGTTCGGGGAATGGCCAGCCAGAGCAGCGATTTAACCCATGTCTTAACTCCCCTATCTTAAAACTACGCTAAGTTGGGCCCAGGTAAAACCTTCATAGACACAGGTAAAATCCCTGGGCTCAGTAATGAGAAGTGCAATGGGGTCAGCATCAAGCAGGCAGGTTCAATACAGGAAAAAGAAGGCTGGTCCGGAAGAATGGTTAGTCGGGGCAGAAACATTTTGACCGTGCTGTACTTTGCCATCCGCATTGGTTGTGGGTCGGTCCTGGGTTTGGTGGGATGGGCGATGTGGGCCTTTCCTTCTCATAATCCCCCGAGACCTAAAAAATAATTTAATAAAAATACCTAAACCACATTTTAAATAAAGATATCAGAAATGCGTTAAAATGGTCGTTATGGGCTATTTTTCCTTTCAAAATTTCGGAATCCTCATTTAAATTAGAGCTAACTCATAACAACCCAAAACTCTCTCTGAACTCTCTCTCTTTCAACCCCCCCCCCCCCTCCCTTTTCCCCTTCAAATACATTTATCGAAGCAAACAGTGCAAAGAACTCAACACCACGTTGGAGTGGCATCTGTAGGTATACCGCGCTGCACCACATGAGAGCAGACGAGAACGGCCCAAGGTGAATTAAACAGAGCACGTGATCGTGATTGGAGGCGGTGCGCGCAGCCTGCTTCTAACTGCACCACTGCAGTACTGCTAGCAGTACTGCAGTACTACTGTGCGGGCCATACTTCCATGACGTACCGCGCCAGTGTGGCGGGACGTTAAAGAGTTCCGCCCCCCCCTTACCAAGGCATATACACGGTGTGCAGACCTTCAGAAGAAACCACGCGATTTCAAAACTGCGCAACATATCCTAATAGTTTCTGTTTACGAGAAGCATTTAAGAATTCGTTGAGGCTGGATGAGTAATTCTGTTTCGGTATTTCGTTTTTACTGTATTTTTAGGAGAGTTAATATAGCTGATATGCGTGTTTTCAGAATAACTTTAGTCAAGAAACATCCGGTACAGATTCTTGAAAGCACTCAAGGGACTTGCTTTTCATCTTTACCTTGATTTCTTTACCACATACTTTTATGGTTACCGATCATATCCCATAGTTGCACAATATTTGCCCTATGCTACAAGCTACAACCTTGGTCTTAGAGGTGATACCGCGCTAGAAGCACCAGCGAGTGTCGCACTTTTCATCCAGCCTCACTAACACAAATACACCCCTGACTAGGCGGACACCTTAGCCCTTGCACCTACACTATTAAAGAATTTTCTCCTGGAATTGTAGAAATAGCGAGGGATCTTCTAGCTCTCTCTCCAGGACAACAGTGACCTCTAAATTAATTTAGTAAAATTCAGTTGATGGTGCTGGGGGTGAAACGCCCAGAGGGTGGATTGTGGCCCAGTCGTCTTCACGGGGAAATGATCATGCCATGACTGGGGCGGACTAGGCGAGATGATTCTGCAGTGGTTCACCACTGCGTTCCGCAGTATGGTGGTGAAGGGACAAGATGCGCACACCCGCTAATATTTCACGGATTTATTTCACCCCAGGCTAAACTCGACTTGTCTACATAAAATCGAGCCTTATTAGAGTTTCCATTGGTCGATAGCAAGGCGACATGCTTTGGCAAGTTAAACGTGTTTAGGTAAACACCTGTTCTCTTTGTAGATAGCTGGTTGAGGCTGGACCCCGTGCCGGTGATTATCAAATTTATTTATTCTTGTTTGTCTAGTGTTCTGTTAAAAATATGGAAGTTAATGAAAAAGGAAAAATTAATTTTTATTATCTTGTAGCTTAATGTGCTGGTCAAAACACATATCAATTCATGATTTCGTATTATAAAAAATAAATTCAAAGATTTTATTGCCTCGTACAATTGATGCGATTCTACGGGAAATTTGACCGTAAGCATTTATAAAACTGACCCGAAGATAATTTATTAGAAAAGAATATTTAATTATCTTAAAATAAATTACCAAAACCATCGCCGAAATCTTAAGTTACGGATTAGGTCAAAAATGTTGATTGAAATAGTAAATTTTTCAAATTTTCCGGGGGAGAACCTCCATGAAAGTAAATAGTCTGGGGCCCCGCAAAGTTCAGGGCCACTGTTGGCGTTCAGGGTCGTCAAAGGACGTGTCAAAAGATCTGTAGTCCAATCATAGACATGAATTATATGTATAAAGTGCTTCAAGTCATCTTTGCTACTCGATAAATCCACAAACTCCCTACTCGAAAGTAAACCCTACTTCACTCGTGGACTGTGATTTTCAGCTGTGTGTCGGGCATTTGGGCTCGAATTCATAACTGCCTAAAATAATAGAGACCGGAAAAAAATCGCGGATTTATTTTGAAATGGACTGATATTCAAATACGTTTGTTTAACTGGAAGACTCTGGCCCAATAAGAGACCATCAACCAAAGAAGCATAGAATTACAGTATAGACGCCTCAAAAGACAGCAGCCAATGGATGTGTGGATTTTCTTGAGAAAAGAAAAGGATAGTTGAGGCTATCCGCATATTTCCTGGTCTCTACCTATACTCACTATAAGTTTTTTTTTTTTTGTAAATGGAACAGAAATATTAATGTAAATTTACAGATGTTTGTACATTTGTACATGAAAACAACTGTATCACTACCCGAGTATTTATACTTTGTGTAGTTCCAGTACCTCCTATAGTTAAAGTTATTTGTAAACCGTTCCCTGAATAGCTGTTCAGTATTAACTGCGCACATAATAAATATGATACAACAAAATAAAGTCAAATAGTTGAAAATTCGATTATATTTTTCATGGTTTGAAAACATATTGCTTGAATGAAACAGCAATAAAAATATAAAATTAAGAGCCAATTTTTGTAAGAATACTCAGTATTATCTCGAAAAATGTATTTCATATGTGAAAAAATATCCATATCAGTGTTTTGTACAAATTTACAATATCTTTCTTTAGTATTACAAACTAAGTATTTATTGCTAACTGGTTTTAAAATAAATCTTATGAATAAGTATAGAAATTTTTTTTCTGTTTAATGTGCATGCTGAACGTCGGGATTGTTATATTTTACTAAGCTATAATGGTACTCTTTCACCTGAAATTATTCGACAGAGATGTCATTAGAGACAGGAACACATGACACAAACCTGAAAGAGTGCAAGTCTGTAGGATTCCATTGTGGAAAGGGGGGGGGGGGGGGGTAGAGCTGCGAAATATGCGGTCCAAGGATTTTACGCGTGGAGTGAACCGACATAAGTCAACTCTCGATATCGTGCTTGTATGCAGTATACTTCCCTTATTTTGAAGTATGACACTAATTTTGCACATTATGTTTACTAGGCAAAGAGACTAGAGCAGTATTATATGGTTTCATCATATCAGTGATTATTATGTGTGGGGCATTAAATAAAGTACAAATAATTACTGTGAGTTGAATTTGAACTACTTGCTTACATAGATACATTTTTTATTTAGAGAATATTTTTCTAAAAAAAAAAAAATACACATGAAATCAAATTGATAATATATATCACCATTGCCGATATATATCACCAATCCAGGTTTAATTCCAGGATCGACTACCATGCAGACAATGAAATTTTTGGTTAACGAAGATGTCGCAGCAGTGCGATATAGTAAGGAACCATTCCAGCATCTTCCCTACATTGATTACGGGAAACCGTGGAAAACTGAAATCAGGATGACCGTAACAGGATTCATACCTGAGTCCTTTCGGGATGTGAGTTCAGTGACTTAACTACTGTGCCTCGTGCTCCATGCACACGAATGAATGAGCCAATTAATTGGAGCTTCAGGTTTCATCAACACCAGCTTCATGAAAGGCGGTTGAAGGGGTGACGAGATGGGAACGAAGCATCGATGGAATTCCAGGGGGGGGGGGGGGGTGGGACATTGTATACCATTGTGGGCCATTAGGGGAAACAGGTTTCCTCCATTTGTTTGGTACCCAGCTCTCTCAGGCTACTGCCCTTGCCCCCCTGAGGCCCTCACGGGCGCGGGAAACAGATACGCCGCTTCATCGCGATCGGAAATAATTTTAGAGAGAGTCGGCTATGACGAGAGGCTGAGGGAACCCAACCCATCATCGTCATCACCTCGTCCGCCATTTCATTCCGCTAACCAGACAGTTGACTGTGTCCTTAGCCCTAAAGACTTATCACTTCTACTGGCACCTATCCCAATCTCACACTTCACTCTGGGACTCCTGTCACCCGGAGAACCCGTGGTCCGGTGGAGGCCTATCCAGCCTCTCCTAGCTGTTATAGCTAGTATCGAACATGTTGTGTCGTAGCTCAATACGTCGGCTCTTCAACGGGCTAGGAAAACCTCGGAACCTGCTCCAAGCGATCGAAGCACCACAGCCAAGTGCGAGTCCTAAACCAACAGAGAAAACCTCAGCGAGAATCCAGTCACGTCATGGATCAGCCCGCTCTACTTGTGACTCTTGTAGGTTAAGGGCTGCGTTCCCTGCTGAAATGTTGGCAGCACACATGGCCTCTTCGGTGAACCTCGGGTTTTCACCAACACCTAGCGCCAGAAAGTCAGTGGGGTTTACAGCCGTTTATGGACCGGTTTGCATCCGACAGTGCCAGCATCTCCACGGTCAACCTTTACCATTAACCTCTGTTTCTTTACAATTAAACAAGGCTTTCAAAACAGTTTAAAACTTCCAGAGCAAGTAAAACTAAGACCAAGCTGTCAAGGGGAGGGGGGACAGGAGCACACCAAGAAAATCCATCTGCCTCATGGCAAAGTCCACCACATTTTCCTACTTGCAAAACAATTCTGAGCTTGTTCCCTGCCGGGTAACGCAAACCCGGATAGCTTTGTTGCAGGCAAATTATCTGCTCACTCGACCACCACATGTCTTCTAAGGGCACAAAGGGCAGCAAAGTAGACTTAAAGTACAGATACATCTTCCTTCATGTTGTGATTGGACTACAGTGCTCTTGACACGTCTTTGACGACCCTAAGTCAGTTATATGCAAGGAGAAGAAGTAGTTACTCATGTGTAACCCGCCAAAGGATGTGACCTTGAAATCGAACTATGAGCACTATGAAAATGCTTATTATATACATGCAAGTTGAGTGTAGCCTGGAGTTAAAACATATTCACACAATATTGGTGACTACTGATCAGGACCTAGGGGGCGACATTGTCACTTGGAGGACCCAACCAACATGGGATCTACCACAGTTGCAGAAGCTTATATAGTTGTCAGATGCAAAATCGTTTCCGCAGTCCCTTGCAGCCTCAAACTACTGAGAATGCGCACGTAAAATAATCCACCGGGTAATTCGCTGTATGTGAGACTGATTGTTAGGGAACTAAAAAATTCGCGGATTCATTTCCGCGATAGGCAAAAATACAAATACCTGTACCTTTACGCAGATTATAATAATGGTTCACAGTTTATCTGGAGGACTTTGTTTCATTGGGAGACTAGCAGCGAACCACAAGCTACCCAGCAATAGAGACGTCTCACAAGTGAGCAGTCAATGGATTTGCCCGAGGAAGCAGAGGATTGTAGAGGTTAACCGAGAGGTCATTGAACACGTGGATTGTTTACAGTCACTGTTGACTGTTCTTTGCCTTGGACCTACCTACTTGAAAGTACAGAAGGTGGAACTGATCGGCATCTCAAGCTCGTCTGCTTCTTTGCATGACGTCAACTGAGCAAATAGTTAGACAGGTTGTTTATATTCGCACGGCACACCGCGAAGCTACCTAGGTTTTCGGGAGAAAACTTAAACTGCTGTATATCATTCTTGCTTATAACCGAGAGCCAAAATAACATTGGGCGAAATGAGAGGAGGTCTTAGCCTTAGGCAGCGGAGGGAAGAATATTTATGGATATGGACATACTTTAAGGCTAAGCTACAGTTGGTGGCTTTGACGGAAGAGTACCAAGAGCCAAAACCAACAGCATCCGTTGAGACTTTCATAGAGGAGCCGATTGCTGATGACAGATTTACTGTTTTCGACTACCTGCTGATATCCTTCTACCATTAACGTCACATCCTCCATGACGTTATTTATAGATAGGAACGTCGCTTCGCCGGAAGTGTGGCTCGCCGGGAACTAAACACAAGCGTCAAGACGTTCCATGCACGTGGAAGTGGGCTCGAAGGCGTTAAGGCCCCCGTCTAGCTAGGTTCACATGCAACGTGCAGAGTTTTAGGAGAAACCACGGGATTTGAAAACTTCTCAATATATCAGAGTAGGGCCAGTTTACGATAAGAATTTAAGAATACGCTGAGGGTGGATGAATAGTTCTATTTCCGTAATTCGTTTTAAACTGTATTTATAGGAGAGTGAAATTAATGAAACGTGTGTTTTCAGAATAATTTGTAGGCATGAAACAACCGATACAGATTCTTAAAAGCACCCAAGGGACTTTCTTTACTTCTTCATATTCTTTCTCCGCCATATAATGTTATCGTTACCGCTCAAATCTCATAGTTGCCCCATGCAGGACGAAAAGATCCTTGCGCTTAGAAGCGATACTGCGCTATAATTCGAGGTTGTGCTTAACTTATTGCGTCATGGTCACTCACTACAAGTTCCTTTCCTGAATTTCCTCAGCTGGTTAACACATACTCAATTGTGCGTATAAATTATATTTCTGTCAATTCGCCTTGGACAACATTTAGTTGCATTTGTTTTTCCCGTTACTTTGCTTTGAAACTGAAAACGGAGTACAAAAAGTGTAAATAAAATGTCTTACATCTGTAGGGATGGAAATAACATCCTCGAATCAAATATAAGCAAAACTCTCAATTAAAATATTAAAAAAATATCGAAAATATTTTAGTTTCTATCTTTTATAAAGCTCTCGAATAAAGACAAAAAAAAATCTATAGCAATCTACCGTGCTGCCCTCTATGTGTACAACGTGAACCAGTTGCATGGAACAAGTGAATGAGGCACGCTGCTACAGAAAACCTAACCTGCAGCATGGTCGTACAACACCGTCAGGAAGATCAAACTGACCCTTATGCGCTGACATGGCAACATCCTTACTGAGCCCGCTTTGGTCGAGTGGTCAGGTCACTCGCCGTCCAGTCCAGGCAAAAAAAAAAGGTATTTGAAATTTTCCTTTTATTTTAACCATGTTTTATTTACTGTAAAAATAAAAATGAATGTATATTATATCTCAAATGTGGCAAAAGAGCACTGAGTGCTGGAATGTCTCTGTAAAGAAAAACCAAACTTGTAAAGAGTATACACATGTTAATAAAATCTTTTTAATTGAATTGTCAAATCCAAGCGATCCATGTTCGATTCCTGGCGAAGTCAAAATAGTTAATTTTTTGTGAGAAACGTGGCGGACGTTGCCACGATCTCGGTCGATTTTTCTCATAGTTCTCCCACTTCCTCAATCCATTATTTCCGCTAAAACTCCATTCTCATCTCAACCACACTCGACGCCTCTAATGACCTCGATGTTGACTTGACGTCAAGCCCATTCATTCACTGTTGTTTTAACTGGATTTACTATGTCCCGTGATATGATTATACTCGAGCATAGTGGGTTAACCTTTTAGTTTTCTAGCGAGTGCTCTTTCTGTCCAATTTTTAAATGGAGACAAATCAAGAACGAGAATAGCTTTTCTTCTTTAATGTTTCATCTATTAAAGTACTGTTACGAGTGGGGAAACACAGATCCGGAAAGGATAGCCCTAGTTAATATAATACAGTTTTATTTATTTACTAATATTTATACTATTAATTAAGCTATAACATTTTAATTGTCTGTCCAAAAATTCAACATACTTTCATACTCTACTACTCGTATTTTACCGCGCACTTCTGTCTCAACACACTCGTCCGCCGCACCTACGACACCTGAATGTTTCGGTCCCCGATACACGAGACTTCGCACGTGAAGAACGTCACTCGCCGTCCGCTATCCTCCGCCGAGGGGTCAATCGCCCTCTTAACTTCACTGTCCTCGAAGGCCAGTCTCTCCGTTTATATACCTGCCAAGTCCTGCCCTGGAAAGGTCTCGTAGCTCTCCCTGACTTAACATTCGAAGCTTCGAGAACAATGGCGTTCTGGTTACGCCACTTCACGCAGACGGGGCTCTGGGAATGTGGAGAACCTTCGAGAAACGCGGAGAATCTCCGGGCTCAGTGGGGAAGCGCTGGGGAAGGGGAAGGGGGTAGCGAGGTGGCGCCGCTAATCGGATTACCGTGCAGAGGTAATAAAGGATCTTGCGCTACTTGGATCGCGCCTCCTCCGTAGGCTGGCGCGCGGGTTGCTAGCCAGCCTCTTTGCTAGCTTCCGTCACAATGTACAGTTAGTGCAGTTCGATTTTTAAGATAGTTCGCAGCAGATAACATGTTGCATACAAAATTGTAGTCCAACGATCGGCTGATGATTAATTTTATTTCGTCAATGTGCTACTTAAACCCAAGTAGATTATTCCCATGTGCTTGACATACAAATAAACTGCTTCAATATTTGTATTTTTGTATTTGTTTAGGTTTTCTCCTGTTATTTTGTGCTTGTCGGTTGGTTTACTCAACTTATCCTACAACCATGCAGGGTCAACACTGAGGTGATCGAGTAAAGGTTGGATCCAGAATTCAAACGAACTTTGACTCTGCTCTCGTCAAGGGGGAGAGATGATAATCTAAAGACGCCATCTTGGCTTCAGTAGTTTTTAAACCATTGTAATTCTATATCGTTAGATTTTCAAAATTTGTCTTCCTTTAAGCATTGTAAATATCTTAGTAAAATCCCTGAAGTTAATAGTGACCAGCTGCTACAAATTGTCTCAACTGTGAAGTCATTGGTGTTTGGTATTAAATTCATTTTTATTTTTGTAAATGACTTCAACCGAATAATACCTACTGTAAATATACACTGTATTATAGTATTTTAAAATTTCTTAATGTGTGATTTATGCTTTAACGAAAGATAACTAACAATATTAAAAGTTATAATATTGTTTTATATTGAAAAACTGTAAAATGGCAATATGGTGTTTTTTGGATGCTAGCTCTCCCCTTTAACATGGTAAGATTTTTACAAAGTGCTGCAAATGACGTATCCAGGGGAGACCAGGGTCGACCAGGGGTGGCCAGGGGAGTGGCAGATGCCTCCCCTTCGAAAAAAAATAACAAAAAAGAATAAGGAGCTATAGATAAAATATTTGTAAAAACAATCCTCACAATCAAAAGTTCTTCATTTTGTTATTGTATATTATTGTGTGGCACCAAGGACATCCCCACGAAAGAGGTGAATTAAAAAAAAAAGTGATTCTCCCTCCCTTTCCGTTATGAACTGGATACGCCCATGTGCCAAACCCAAAACCCCGCGCAGACAGAAAAAAAAATTCTGTACTCCTACAAAAGATTCCTTTTGTAAAACAGTTGTCAAGATATAGTTTGTACACGCTTTATATTAGCTTCACCTGTATGTTTGTTTGTATGTTTGTATGTTGGTTTGTATGTTTGTAACCGACTCCTTTGGGTGCGATTTTGACCCACTTTAAAAGGCCAGATTTCATTCAAACTTTGTAGATTTATCGAGGACCGATGACAATACACTAATTTGATACGATTATTCCATTAATCAATTAGCAAAATAAGATTTTTGTCAATTTATATAATTTCACAAGAAAAGAGTTCGCACATGACAGAAATGGTTTTCTTTACAATGTGCGAACTCTTTTCTTTCAGTTTGTCTTTGGTGCGATATAAACAAAGCCTACTAAATTAAATGAAAAGTGAGAGTGGGTTATGATTATTTATACTACAAGAAAGATATCGTAACTTTATTAAACACATGGCTGTGGTTATTTTTACATATATAAAATAGGTTTTTCCAGCTAAAACTTAGCATTTATTACAAAAATTAGCTCATTATTTTATATTTTTATTGCTGTTTCATTCAAGCAATTTTTTTAAAGCAACGGAAAAATTAATCGAATATTCAACAATTTACTTTATTTTGTTGTATCATGCTTATTATGTGCGCAGTCAATACTGAAAAACTATTCAGGGAACGGTTTACAAATAACCTCATTGGAGGTACTGGGACAACACAAAGCATAAATGCCCGGGTAAGAATCCAAACCCAGTATTACTGCGAACACCATTTTGTAGTGATACAGCTGTTTTCATGTAAATGTAAAAATTTACAAACATTTGTAATTTTACATGAATATTTCTGTTCCATGTACGAAAAAATTTTTACAGTGCACGTGGGTGGGCGCATAAGGGCGAAGATGCGCTTAGTGAAAGCATATGGATCGAACGTGTGGTCACGCATGCCGGAGTAAGTAGTGACGGACCTCCGGAAACTCTTAGACCTGGGTCACGGGGGCTGAAACTGCACGATGTCCCCTTTGCAAAATTTTGTTGCTTTGCGTGGAAGCCTGCTCTTAAAAATATCGAAAATTGATGGCGATATATCACTTAT
Source organism: Bacillus rossius redtenbacheri (assembly GCF_032445375.1). NCBI lineage: Eukaryota > Metazoa > Arthropoda > Insecta > Phasmatodea > Bacillidae > Bacillus > Bacillus rossius. The sequence goes on along the minus strand of NC_086330.1, from coordinate 334,691,323 downwards.
ATCAGTGTTGGTTGTACCGGTATCGTAAATGTTTGGCAATAGGAAGGAAGGGGGCAATTTTAGAAATTCAAACTTTTTCGTAGAGAAAGGAGGGTATTATTTATGACTTTTCACAAATGACAGTGTGTCTGTATATCGTTAATAATTCATTTCAGAGTGTTTAAATACCAACACCCAATTTGTAAATAAAAAATTTGGGATACTTGTATGTGTGTGTGTATATATATATTCTGTTTAATATTTCCATTTTGGAAGGGTGGAACACTTTATGAACTCCCCCTCCCCCCACCCGAAATACCTTTCTTGACCACCATCCCCCAACTGAGTACGCCTTCAATGTTGGTATTATAAATATTAGTACCACGAATAAAAATCTATAATCACAAATATTGACAATTCTGACATTGCAAAACTGGCTTATAACGGCACATTATTATTTTATGGACATCGGGAAAACTTTTCAAGTATCACTTGCACAAATGACGAGAATATTTAGGTCTGATCAAAACACACTTAAAACACATCACAAGTATTTCAAATATCGCTATAATATAGCATGCCTGTTTTAGTATCGTTCTGTGGCATTTTTTTTCCCTCTACCAACCTATCGTAATATTATCCAAATTAAAAGTATCGTATTGTGACCGATCAGCCGCAGTACGATATATATATTTTTTTAAAATATATAATCTGTCGTTTCGCTTGCGCACTAGCATACCCTACTGTTTCTAAATCCTGCTCCAATAATTATAATAAGTTTTTCCACTCGCGACCTTCGTTCATGTTTCCCCAACACTCTCTCTGTCTCTGTTGGTTTTGCTATGCCCTTCCCACTTCGGGGTGTGCCCAGGCCACAATCGCAGCCACGGGATCAGACAACCCTGCCAAAGCCGCGATGCATGCGACCTTTTTACAATAAAAACCCGGACCTAGATCGCATGGGGCTTCACCTCCTCCACTAGTCCTTGCTAGTTGTTTTCCCCAATCATAATTAATTAATAAATTCAATGTAACTTTTCATTTTATATTGCTAATTCAAAATGGTGCGAAGAACGCAGGTGCAGATTCGGCTCCCGGGAGCTCTCTCCCTGTTGTGTTAGGGCTGACTCCTGATGTATGAAGGGCGCGACCCGCCTGGCAGGCTTCACCTCCAGTGCCGGCTGCGTTTCGGAAGGCATGGGATTTTGAATTGCAAACTTATATTTAAATTCTTGAACCACTAACCAACATGCGTTCTCTCCTACATCGGAAATCTTACACGATGATATGCCTCCGAGTGCGACTGGCCGGGTCTAGGCTTGGTGTGTCTGAGTAATGGCACATCCTGTTGTAAGTCTGACTGTCGAGAGCGGCCTTGGAGCTTTACACTACACGCACAACGAGTTTAACTAGGCCATTTTGACACAGAAAATACTACAAGCCTCTAAATACAGACATCACGACACTCACATGCATCAGTTAGCCACCTGACTGAAGGGAAAGGGTGACCTCCCCCCGCCGACATCTACACTAATTAAATTAGAGCCAAGCACCACAGCGACAGCTATTTTACTACCTGCAGGACCGTGAGCCACCATTAATCTTAAAATCGCACACTTCGCGCCCCACCGTCGTTTCTAATGATTCGAATAAAGTGACGGGGTCGCAATCTTGTATTGACTTCCCACATAGCGAGTTATGGGAACATAATAGTTCCTGGTATCGCTGTCACACGCTCCCGGCCGAGCATATGAAGAAACGGCGGCATGGGGCTTGCCCTGAAAACGCATCCATAACTCCAACCGAACCTAGCTTGCCCGAGGATCCACAGGACTGTGAAGGGGCTCGCCGGAAAGAAAGGCAAAACTCGCCTCTTCGCCGTAGCGTCGCCGTCGCTGTGCCGGCGCTATCGACGCGCGCGGTCGGCTCAATCCAGTTTCGTCCGGAAAACCAGCAGCGGCGCGGCGCTGTAGCGTCGCGATGCCTCCTGGCCCGCCGCCCGCGCGTGTAGCACGTCTGGTCCTCAGACTGCGGTGCGCGTCCAAACGGACATTCACTTCCTCTTTCCAGTGCACGCTTTCTGCTGCAAGCGCTGTCCTTGTCTCGGTGGGCGCTGTTGCCAGATGCACGCCATAGAGCGCAAAGGTTTCCAGACACAACTTTGTAATGTAATGAAAATTGGTTTAATGCATCGGAAAAAGAAGTATTTTGTAAGGTAGAATTTAAAATAGAAATAAGAATTTTGGGAATACACTTTCAATATTTACAATATTTTTTACTCGACATGTTTGAGATAGCATGTTTAATACTAATTTAACGGTTAAAAGGTTCACAGATAAATTTAGGAAACAAAAACTTTAAAAATTTACGAATAATAATACTAGCAATGCACCAGTCAACCATCATTCGAAAACGAAATTCTGACACGCATTTTAATAACGTCGCTCCCGGGACGCGATGGGAGTAGAAAAAGTTTCTAATCGGAAGTTTTTGTCCTGCAGATGTCACAGACGTTTCGAATATGATTGGTTAAGGCACTGTCACTGTCACACTGTCAAATTTTTGTCTCCAACTATACTTGACAATAGAGTCGGAGGACTAGTATTTAACTGAAATGTTTTCCAGTTTTCTCCATAAATTAAAGTTGGAGAGATAACCTCAAATATGTTGTTAATCATGGCACACTTTCAAAGTTTATTTTTGACCTAAGCTATATCAAGCTTTTCCATTTTAATTTTATTTTGAAATGAAATAATTCATCACAATCCTGGATGGAAATTTTTTTAACTCCTTGTAATTTTTGTTCATTTAGACATTTTGAAACATCTACTCAGAATAATACTCTTTACATAATAAAATTAATGTTCAGTGTTTTTTAAAAGATAAAGACGCATTAATTGCTTTTTATTTGTATAAAAAAATTTCATTCACCGTTAATATTAATTTTTATTTTTAGTTCACCTTTATATGGTCTTCAAACACCAAAGTGTTCTTCACCATTTTAAATAATCGTTGAGACGGAAACGGACGTCACTTCCGTTTTCACTGGGCACGATTTTGATTGTTTGATTGCATCCAAAAGCCAACACATTTTATAACCTGTATTATAAGCAAAATATTTGACAGAAACTCAAGTCTTAAAAATTTTCAAACAAATATGGCCGCGCTAGTGACGTTTTCGGTGACGTCATAACCCTGCAAGTTTATTTGACAAAACATATTAGAAGGCATTGGAAGCAAAAGCTTTACAGTGTGACACGGCCTTCAGGTGCGGCATCCATCGTGCCTCTGTGATTCCACAGTCGAAGTTAAGCACGCACGCAGCGCGAAGGAAGTGCTTCGGCCCGTTTACAACGGCACGTAAACGGAGACGGATCTCCCGGAACATTTCACTGTCACGTCTGACTGCTGCTTCCACGATACACGGAAACGTAACAAATAGCAAACAATGCCATTGCGTTTCAAGATAACGAAATATTAATTTAATTTAAAAAAAAACCACAACGAGATAACAGAACACTAGATATTCTTGTACTTAAAACAGTTTCTAACGTATGTAGAACATAAACCAAACATGGCTAACACCGAAGCCAAGTACTCACCTTCTATTGGTCGCACGGGTCAGTCTTCGTCTGCGTGCTATTGTAGAAAGTCTGTTCCGTGAGATTCGTCTCCGTTTACGTGTCATTGTAGAACGGGACTTAACTGCATGCCACTTAATTGCTGTGCGTAGAGGCCGAGGAGGCAGTTGCGCTGCCGTTGTCGCCCCTGTTGCTTTTGCGCCTTAACTTTACCCAAAGAAGAGAGTATCTTCAACAGGTATTGTAAATCTCAAAACTGGTAGAAACTTTCTGTTCAGCGTACACCCACTAAAATGTCTCCAGTGCCAGTTTCCATGTTTTTTTTTTGCATGTGACGAAGGCGTAACTAGCAAATCTAGTCTCACATCTATAGGTCAGTGTGATTTTGAATGAACGACTCGATGAATTAAAGTTTACCGTCTCGTTATCTCGCCAACAATACATTTAGACGAAAAAAGTGGTAGAGACCAAGGAAAAAATTAATTTTTAAAAACCTTGCTTAATAGAGAATGCGAAATGGAGTTACTCTTTGCTTCTTTTTTTTTTTTGTGGTCGCTCTTTAAACACTGTGCACTGAAAAGTAAAGTTAAAACCAAAATACTCTTTCCTCTTTACACACTTTAAAAAAAAAAATCTTTCCAAAGGCTAGTTTACGATTTAGTATTTAAGGTCCCCTTCTACCCCTGTACACACAAAAAGAGTGCAGAGCTTCAGAATAAACCAAGCGATTCTAAAACTGCTCGTGATGTCCGAGTGGGGTCTGTTTAAGAAAAGCATTCAAGAATACGCTGAGGGCGGACGAGTAGTTCCGTTTCCGTATTTCTTTTTGAAACTGAATTTTTAGAAAATATACCATGTCTAAAAAGGCGTGCTTTCAGAATAATTTTTTGGACATGAAACACCCGATACAGATTCTTGAAAACACCCTTCATCTTTGTTTCTCCGCCATACAATGTTATGGTTACCGCTCAAATCTCATAATAATTGCCCTGTGCATGACGAGAAGACTGCGCGCTAGTTCAGAGCCAATACCGCGCTAGAAGCACCAGCGAGCGGCCCGCCTCACTAGCACAGACACACCTCACTGGGCGGGCCCATTATGAATCAACAGTAAACATTAGGTCTCTGTGGCAATAATAAACCACTAAGCCCCGCGCGTACAAAGAAGAACCGCGCAGCCTGGTGTTCAGCTGAAGAAGCGAGGCGCAGCTGTTACGGACCGGAGAACGCGAGGAGAACTCCTCAACACGATCACACGTGTGCTCGGGAGCGCTGGTGCCAGCGACATCTGCGCGCAAGCAGATGGCACATCTTCCTCGGCGCGAGGATGCCATCAAGTGACAGTGTCTGCGGATGGATGACTTGACGAGTGCCGCAACTAGTGGCGGCCCTAGACTTTGCGGGGTCCTGGGCCCTTTAAATGTTTCCCTAGGCCATTTACCTGGGCCATTCACTGTTGCGGAGCCCTAATATATTAGAAAGAGTCCACAACGAGGAGTTTGAGGGGTATAAAATCGCCCCCAGAGAAAATTAAGGGAGTCGGGAGGTTCCTTCCCGGAAAATTTGAAAAAATTAACCAACCTGGAACTTAAATTTCAACGATTTTTTTGCTAATTAATCGTGAGAAATGTGGTTATTGTTGTTACGAGTGGGTAAAACGGGATCGCAAGGATGTCCCAATTAATTTTATACAATGTTATTAGCTACTTATACTTAAATTACCAATTAAATCACCACACTTAATGTCTGTTCACAAATCGCTAAATATCTATCTAGTCCACAGTTCGCACTCTCCTCACTGGAACTAGGCTCGACAGTGGTTCCTCCCTTACCTCGCACCTGTCCTACACACAGTCTCGCATCACTCGGTCACACTCGCACGGTCCCTTCACTCCTCGTCGCGCCGCTCGCAAGGAGGGTCTCTCGTCCTCCCCGCCGAACACGCGCTTCACTCAACTCGCCGGTTGGAACTCCCGCGGAGGCCAACGTCGTCGCTTTTATAACCATTGGCCGTCTTTCTGGAACTTACTGGAGTGGTCATCCCGGGCCCAACTGACACTCGAAGCATCCAGAACAGTGGCGCGTTATCCACGCCACTCCACGCGGCTGCCTCTGTAAGCCAGCGGAATTCCCAGGCCGCTCAGGGATAGACGACTATATATAGGAAGGATGGCGTGGTCGCAAGGGGGGCAGCGGGGTGAAGAGACCGGGTCGCTCTAATCCCCGAAGGTATGTGACGTCAGGAGACTTGCGGGCCCGCCAGGCCGCCCGGGTACTTGGCGCACGTAACGCCCTTGCCTCCCACGTTCGTATCATTATCATTAAAATTCGAGTAAATCACTTTCACGTTATAAAATGAACTAGCTGATGTACTTGTCCTTCGATACGGAAGTCTACAAACAGAAAGATCTTGCACTGCTGTTGTATTTCAAGAGCACGAATATATTTTTTGGTAGCGCTGCTCTATGGCCTACGATGATCCTATGTAACTATGCCAGATAGTCAACCTTTTCGTATCTATATTGAGCTATGTCAGTGAGTGAGTGAGTTTTGTATTCTATAATTAGCCTGTATTAAGTCTATATATAGGGTTTAGAATAATGACAAATATTTCCCGTTACAGGTGCTAGGATATTAAAAGAGCTGCCGTATGGCCACGCAAGGCAAGAGGCCCTGGGAGGTTGCCTTGCTTGTCCTGGCCGTAACAGCTGGATGTTGAACAAGTGAAACATCATTCAAGATACTGGCTGGAGTAGAAATTTAAGGTGTCCGATCATGGTCGGCAAGTTACCAATCATTAGCATCGGGCGACAGACATGCCGGATATTTATTTATCGACACACGTACAGTTTGGCCAAAGGCCGGTTTTTGACAAATACGTGATTTCACACACGGAGTTACGAATTGTCAGGAGACGGCATACTGTAACGTAGTTGAGGTCACTTTTTAACGTCTCCATCGCCATATTGTTCCGTCCAAAACATTGCGGAAATAGTGATTGATAACGTCTGATGATGGTTAGTAAGTATGGATTAGAAACTCCGTCGTTAAAAACATACACTTTCATAATAAAAAAAAAGTAATTTAATGGTTTCCTACAGTTCAAAACTACAATTCAGCCAATATTTTTGGTGGCTAAACCGATATGGCGCAACAATTAGCTCAAGAAAGAGAAAACTGCTTCACATACTTTCCGAGTAATCATGCAGGCGTGGTCACCCACTGATTGCATGCAACTACATTTAACATTTTCAATCGCAATGCTCAGAAACCTAGAAAATTTCGCGGATTCATTTGGTGTCAGGCTGAAATTCACAGTTATATGTGTGCCCAACCCGAATTTGTTTTCCTATCGGCTGATTTATCACCGTAGAACCTCCTATTCTTTTGAGAACGTCTATGGCTAGACGAATGAAATTATAACCTTCCAATTGTTAGAAAGGTATTGCCGGCAGGTTTTGCAGTTTGTTTATTTATATAGCTGCTCCAGTAAAGCTTTTTTTTAAAATGTTATGTTTGATACAATAATTTACCGAAACATAGAAGTGTAATTCGTTATCTATGGAAGAACTGAAAATATATTAATAAATATCACAGCAAGAAAAATTGACTTGATGATTTTTAAGTGCTTAACTTTTATGATCGACAATCTGATCTACCAATACAAGAGAAATTGTCATCACATTTAAGTTTTCTAGTCTGTTGGCAGCATCATAATGTGAAAGTGTTCGATGGACGTGCGGATCATTGTCAATCGTTCGACTTGATGAAGAACGGATGGCGGGTGAACGGTGACTGATGAACGCGACGGATCGCTGAGAGACCATCGCCATTATTACTGTCGCTTGCCTTGACTGCCAAAGGTCGAGCAGAGCTCCGGATACTAATGCGCCATTTATAAAGCACTTATATTTTCTGAAGGGAAAAAAAAATGTCCGTTTGATAATAGCATTTAGAAAACACTGCACTTGATTTTTCTTTTCCTAACCTAAATTAAGTGTATTTGGAAGGGGTATAGTTAGGGAAGACTCCAAGTGCGTATCAGACCGAAGCCTATACGCCTAATCGTGCATGGTTTTAGCCATGCTAGGCAAGGGGGGGGGGGGGTAGCAAGCATAACATGCTAGGAGGGGATTGGCCAGCCATGGCAGCGATTGGCGCCATGACAAGTTGGGCCCAGGTATAACTTGCATGGACACAGGGAAAACCCTGGGGAATCTGCAAACAGGTTAGTTACAGGAAACAGAAGGTTGGTTCAGGAAGAATAGTTGGTAGAAATAACTGCTAAGCAAGGGCGGGAACTTGGACATGCTGTCCACATTGTTATTTGAGCGCGTCTGGATTGGGACCAGCGGCCTATACAAGTTTCACTTTTTTAACTCGGTTTCTAACGTTTTTTTTTTAACAGCAAGAAAGGTTGAAACGGAAGCATTAGCAGATTTGAGGTTAGTCACCGCTTAAAAGTCCCGTGGAGAAGTGTTTCCGACTAGAAGACCGTAGGTAGGCCAGTTCGATGGCTGGTGCGCAGAGGCGAAGAGACATATGATGCGTAGGCCAGTGTCGCTCTTAGCGCCTCGGCGTCCGGCCAGGCAAGTAGCATGAAATAACAAACATACTTAATTTTTACATTTACAGGATTTTTTTATCTTTGTATTTTATTACCGTTTGTTTAATATCAGGCGTTGTAGTTCGCCCTTTTACGTTTACAAATAGTATAGTTAACTGGTTTCATAAAATGGATCGATTCGTAGGAAAAACTAACTTTTTACTGTTGAAATAAATTTGGGTTTTCATTTAAAATCTTAAACATATTTTAATTAATGGTATATAATTTTTTTGACGTGACGTGTAATAAATCGATGAACGCCGGCTACACACATGAAAAAGTGTCCCGTAACGCACATTGTCCCACTACGATGTGCCCCGTTACTCTCATTGTACGCTTGCACCGCCACTCGATTGGAACAACCATCGATTTGACTTTTCAATCATGTTTTCGTCGTTTGAATTATTAATATTATGTAATTTAACGATCGTTCACCGATTTTCAGCACAATCGGTACGGTTATTTAAAAGTAATGTTGAATTCTCAAATACGTTTTTGTACGAACAATGGTATTTTACAGTTACACATAATAATTCAAATTACACCCGGGATATTTTGCACAATGTTTTAAAAAATATTGTAACACGTTATCAATAAGTTTGGTGTATTTGGGATGCGTATTTGTTATAAAATCGTATTATAAAAACGAAATAATATTATTCCTCTACGGTGCTTCTATCTACGGTGACGGACGCGAACCGAACGAATAGCTCTATCTATCCGCTTCCGCGACAACCAGGCACTCGTTAATACATATTTTCCTTTGTTTATCGCGAGGGGCGTTATTATAAATGAATTATAAATAAAATTTCGTGCCCGGGGCCACAATTGCATATCATTTTGAGCACTGGAAGACATAACAACGTAAAATATTCTCGACGAATTTTAATCTCGGCCCCAGCGCATCACGAGCGTCTGGGTTGGAGATTAAAGCCGAAATTTTTTCTTAAACTTACTAATACTTATTTTATTTACTGCAAGGGCATTTTTATTAAATCTACGTTTAATTTCACGACGAACAAACTTCGTCGTTAAATGTTTAATTGCGAAAAAGTGTAAAACATTCTCGACGATCTTGAAGTTAAATAGCAAACATGTATAACAGTTATAGTTAAAATAATCTCTTCGTTAAAGTAATAAACATATTTGAATTAATTAGTGCAAATAAAAGAAAATTTATCAATTAAATTGTAGATTTCATTTCACTCCTTCTTTGTATCCATACAAAATAGTGATAATTCAATAAAAATGATTCAATTTTATTCATAAAAGTATGCAATCATTTCATCAATGTTTTGTTATGACGTTGTCACGTTAAACTATCGTCCGTAAACCGACTTTACAGACAACCAATTTTTTTTTTACATTTATTTAACAATTGTTTTGTGCTGACATTCCACGTAGCTAAGTTTTCATAAATTTGCTTTGGTAATAATTTTAACCGCCTCTTAAGTGCTTCACATGATGAAAATAATAGAGCTATTAGTCTATGAAGTGGGTGTATGTTCTGTTTTTGGGGAAGCCTTCTTTTCACAGACGAGAGAGCCAAACGCCCGATCGTGCATCTTCGGTTTTTTTTTTTGTTCATTGTAACTCATGATAACTAATGGTCAATTAGGTTAGGTTAGCTACATTATAAGTACTTTAAAACATTGTGGACGGTTGATTTGGTTAGTATAGCTACATTAAAGATACTGTGAAATCATGTAAACGATTTCCTAGCCCTATTAAAAATTTATTTGCTAAGCAACCATAGAATGATTTTACAGTATTTTTAATGTAGCTATACTTACCTAATATAACCAACCATCCACAATGTTTTAAAGTATTTATAATGTAGCTAACCTATCCTAATCGACCGCAAAATTTAATGCCACACCGGTTTATACAATGAGATAGAACGAAAAAAAAAGCGAGCATGAACTTCGGGGAACTTCGGGTGTGGCTCTCTCGTCTGTGAAATGAAGGCTTCCCCTGTTTTTGAAATAAACTGGTTAGCAATTGGATAGCAAAACAAATGGTAGTTGTTTAAAGGCTAATATGCTATAAAATTGTCTAATATCTAGGCTACAAGAGAATTCACTAGGAAGAATCTATAAAGTGCAATAATGTAGTAAAAATTGCTAAATATACCTACATAACAACACATCTACAAGGAATTAGTGTTAAACTTCATTATAACCAAATGTTGTTTTTCTGTGCAAATAGGAAAGGGGGTGGGGGTTAGTTCTCATTTTGACTTAAAGTGTTAACATGGCTAAGATATCAAACGCAAACTCCCTTACTCCTTCCACCATGATGAACATAATGCAGTTTCATAGAGGAATGCAATGAAAACTATCGTCAGTTGCATAGAAGACTTCGCACACACCAGAGAACACAAATCCAGTTCCACGCTGATCTCGGCGGCCACGCTAGGCGCAGTAAACAAGCCATTCCGAGGAGAGTTCGCTGAGCGATCGGACGAAGCTGATTCGAGGAATACGTAACCGCGTGCACGTCAGTTCTCCGCCGGGCGATGTCTTCCGTGGATCTGTGCCCGGAATCCTTGCAGCGGTCCCGAGGCGAGAACATCTCAGCCGAGAGCAGTCCTCGCTCGTTCCTCAAAGACATTCTCAAGGTACGAGCAGAAACATCTCCGTTCACCAGGTTGCCTTTGCGAGCATAGAGACCTTGTGCCTGCCGACACACTGGCACCAGTCGAGGGGAAATTTTTAAATGTCTAGTTTACCATAGCATCCTAACACTCAAGTTACTAAAACCCTCTAATCTCGTAATGCAGTTATGTTCGGCTGTGACACAATGAACCTCGCTTGAAAAAAAACATGAATCATTCAACAATAATGCAGTATTTCACTAAGTGAACGTCAAGTAAGACATACTTCACATTTCTTCAGGTAATATTTGACACCTTTTTTATTTTTTTATTTTTAGGTACCTATTAGCAGGTTGAAGAATGTGAAGTATTCATGTATAACGAAAATAACCTAACTTATGAAGAAAACAAATGTGGAGAAGAAAAAACCATATTTGTGGTCAATAGCTTGATGTATAAAATAACTAACCTTAAAAAAAATGAATATTTCAGGGTTTTTTTGATTGAAGCCATCATGTTTATGTCGATTTGTATGTGTAACCACACAAAAATAAATATATTTTTACTATCTAAAAATATAAATATTTCAGTAAAAACTAGCATTATATTGTTTATAAATATTTTAAGAACACGTATTTTATACTTCAATATATTACGTTATTATCAGTTATTACCTAATTATCAATTTACTTACTATAGTCAACATATCAATATTGAAAAATAATGGATAGTTGGTCTAACTGTTATTGAAACTGTTGTGCCAGTGAACTTTTTTCGCTAGTGTTAAGTGCAATGTAGTGTAATGTTGGCGCAACTGTTCAAATAGTAAATCGCTGGACTATTCAGAAAAATGTACACTCGCTAGATATTTTTTTTTTTAATTTGCTAGACAGTTAAAAGAATATCATCTTGAGAAGTGATTGTTCTGTGGTGATTACCGCTAAAAGAAAAAAAAAATGGTATTTGTGTCTGCGAATAATCATCCAAAAGTATTACTCCGTGGCCAGAACAACAGTTTCCACGGAGTCTTCTCTTGTCAACTGTATGGGGCTGCAGAAAAAATCAAGGTAAAGCTTTTTAATTTAGAACATCTTTGTTGATGACTATCGCGAATAGGAAACGCGTTTTTAGCTCGTACACGTCTATCGCGCATTTTTTTTATGAAACATTATACGTAACGAACTCTATTGTTGTACATACAATTCATTTATTTCTCCAAGAACAAGCATAGACTGAAATTTTAACGGAAACAAAAGCTTGTCGGAAATATGACATTGGAACTTGTGAGTGTATTTTACACTTTTCAACCTTCAGAATGTTTCTGAATAATTATTACAACGATGAAATGGCCTCAAATCCAGCACAGTCTGAATTGTATCGAATCTTTTTGAGCTCTTTTCAGTCGTGTTCTTGTCATCATCTAGCTGCAGTTGAAACAGAGGTACGTGTATAGCTATTTCACGTTTGCAAGCAAACTATGACTGCACCGATGTTCAGTGTTGATGAAGAAGCTTCTTTGTTTATTTAATAACAACTCGAAGACAGAAAGTGGTTATGTTTGTCACTGACAATACCATAAAGCCCGTTCTGCAATGTACTTTCTAGTTGTTACAGGCTTGGAAGTTATAGGTAGTTATATTCGTAGCGCATTAAAAAATAAAGTGTAAATTATCTTGTTCTTAACAATTTGTAAGGATCATTAACAAATAAACTACCAAATTTCACCTTGGACAGTAAATATATGTTTTTCACACGTGCGTGGTTATTACATAAATCAAGAAAGCATCTCTACGTTTTATACGTTCTTTTGAGACACTTAGTCACTACTCAGCGTTGATTGGCTAAACGTGACAAGAGTTAGGTTTTGAAAATGTCACGTGACTTGCTTTCTACTACTCTACGAACTAATGCTACGACTTCTTACGACTTACGACTTATTTTGTGACTGTCATCGTAGACCAACAACATTTAGTGTCTTGCTATTGTGTGTGTGTGTGTGTATATATATATATATATATATATATATATATATATATATATATTCATTCTAGTGGAGAATTAACATCACAAAACTATTACTGAGCAGTAGGTCTGTTTTTTAAAAGTAAGGCCCCTTTAGTTTCAAGGCCTCATTCAGTGAGAAACCAGCCGCGAAGGGATATCCGAATTCTTTCAATGTTAATACAAAAATGGCGTATCAGCAAAACAACTGTTCCGTAGTCATTTGTTTTATTTTTACGAATTTTTCACAGTTTAATTTCAGGAAATGTTATATTTTTGAACTTTTAAGTTAATAAATTGAAGAAAATATATAAACATAAAATGGTAAAGACAGCAGTTGGCTGGTTAAGAACCAAACATTTATAAGATGTAGCGCCACAAACCTCACATGGTTTCATGAAAGGCTATATCGGCGATTTTGTAAGGATACTTGCAACTATTCAGAAAGTAAAAAAAAAGTTTAACATTCTTTTAACATTCTTTGAGGTGCATTTTTCAAAAGATCGTTTAGGCCAACCTGTAATTTAAGGAGGAATATGGACACAGCCTATGTATTTGGTCCTAGTCAGTGCAAATGTATGAAAAACGAAACAACTCTATTCATCAGTCACTGAACAGATATGAATGCGCTCAATGGCACAATTTTTACAGTAAAATAAACTACTGCAGAACTTGGTGTTATTTGTAACAGAGGCAGCGAATGGCATACTGCAGGAATTCACTTCGCAAGGTTTTGCACAGAGACTTTAAGGTTCGGTCTCACGCGCCATTTTATTTTTTATTTTTTCGTAGATTACTTTTTTGAGAGCTATTTATAAAAATTTAACTCGATATATTGCTAACATTTGCTGTTCTGAAACAAATATTTTTAACAGACTTTCACTAGTGTAATGTGTGTTGAAAAAAAAATTGTAGTAGAATAACACATGTAATGGAGTTATCGAGTTGAATTTTTGAAATTACTTACCCTTAAATAAAAGTAACAAAAAAAATTAAATTGCGTATGAGACCGAGCCTTAAGGTGACGAGATCTCAACTATTGTAGCCAGCTGCAGATACTTAGTTGTTCATGAACTACAGTGACGACGGGTGTTGGTCTCGAACCCACGACCCTCGCCACATGAGTTAAACGTGTTAGAGATCGCGAACACTAAGGACACTTTAGAAACAAAAAAAAAAAAAACAGGTTTGGTGACCACAAAGTACAAAACATTTTTGTTAATATAGAATCCACACTCCACCGAAAAGTTTGTGTTCAAACACAGTCCATTAAGTGGCTTATTACTTAATAAGTGACTGAAATATTTTGCTGTAACTAATAAACAATTTATTTTAAGCTAAAACATCATATTGCTGTAACATCAAAATATTTCGTTGGGTCTATACTTACAAATATAAGCTATATTGTTGCGGCTACAAATCATTTCTTTTCCAATGTTCAACCATAAAACATGAACTTAATAGCATCTTTTTCAAAATATATTGACTTGAGAATTTGGATCAGCGTAATGTTGTCTTGTTCTTGTTTGAATTTTTTATGTGTTCTATGGTAGAGAAGATTAACGTCCACACATAACCAAAGAAGGCTTATTAGAGAGAGAGAGAGAGAGAGAGAGAGAGAGAGAGAGAGAGAGACGGCTTACGAAATAATTTGAATAAAATCACCACATCCAATGTGATCATTTGTGCTTATCCTTTATCACACTTTATTAACGTTTTGTTTGTTGGTCAAGTTCGTTTCCGTTATTTTACTTATTAATTTTTTGAAATTTTTTAAAATAAATGCGCAACAAATTATGAAAAGTGAAAAGTTTGCATTTATGGATTACTCGGTATTTGAACCCGCAACTCCTCAAACGAAAAACTTGCGTGCACCCGACTGCTGCTCGAAAGACGGCTCACCGACTCGGTCCACTGAGCGAAACGTATGATTGAAGGAACCAAAATTATTTACAAGATTATACAAGATGGTTGCATAGCTGCTTAGTCTGCTACACAGAGCTGTTGTAACTATGGTATATAGTCAAGATTTTTTTAGAGTGCTCTTTGGTTGATGACAAGGTTGCATCCTTTAGCGGGTTACACGTGATTGGGTTGCCACTTCTTCTCTTCTGCATCTTCAAGGGCGTGCCAAGAGCTCTGTAGTCCAATCATCGACGCGAAGCAGATGAACGCGTGTTTCAAATCTACTTTGCTACCCGATGAATCCGCTGAATATTAGTGCCCTCAAAGCTACAGCGAAAGGTGTTTTTAATCCGGCATCTTGTGGTTTGGCAATCGAGCTGCTTGCGTTAATTTTCCCCCCGGGTGTATGCCCGCTGTTGATTTTTTTTTTTTTTTTTTTGCTTGCTCAGAATTTATCGTTACTGTCGGTTTTCGTTTCAGCACAGTGTTTCCTTTTTTCTAGCGGGTTTCATTTCACATTTGGTTCGATAATCGGACATAGTCGCTAGTCCGGCATGGCACTATTTCCGAAAGTGCCGTGTTGAATACCTTTCGCAGTTCCTTAGGGGCGATCTCACGGACAGAGTAAACGGAATAACAACTAAGACAAATAACAAAAGTCGCGCTACGCTGCAAATTTTTTTAATGGAACAGAAATATTCATTTAAATTTTAAGGTATTTGTAACTTTGTACATTTGCATGAAAAACAGATGTATCATCAAAAAAAAAAAATAGTGTTCGCAGTAATACTGGGTTCGGATTATTTCCCGGGCATTTATGCTTTGTGTTTTCCCAGTACCTCCAATAGTCAAAGTTATTTGTAAACCTTTCCCTGAACAGCTTTCCAGTATTAACTCCGCACATTAATAAGCACTTTGAAACAAAATAAAGTCATATTGTTGAGTATTCTATTCTCTCTTCCATGGTTTAAAAGCTTGATTGAAATGCCAAGTAACATATAGAATTATGCGGCAATTTTAGTAAGAAATTTACAGTATTATCTCGCGAACCGTATTTCATGTAGGCTACTTATGCAAAAAATAACCATATCCATGTGTTGTAAAAAGTTACAATATATTTCTAGTAGTATTACAAAACTAGTTCTTGGCAACTGGTTTCCAAAGGAATTTTTTTTGTGGGAGAGTACAGCTGGCGAGCTAGTCCATCAACACGTGGTGCTCAGTTCACTGGAGCAGATGAGATGGTCAGATGCAGAAACTATTCAAGTTGTGGAATTGTACCGCGAAAATGAATGTGTATGGATGAGGATATTATTTTCTCACTTCTATCCTCTTCTAAAGATTCCCGTACTTAATGCAACAATGATTTTTGCACAATACATTTTTCTTTTCCCAAACTATTTTTCTTAGGGACCGGCGACGAAAACATTTGCGCATTGTATGCTGGAAGCCATTTCTACACTGAACCCCCCATTTTTAAATTATGTGCGTGGACAGCTATTCGACCTTCTATGGGATAGTAGTCATGGAAGTTCGCTTGCCCTTTCTGCTATTCTTATATTGACTTATTTTATGAGGATAAGTTAACAGCATAAATCTTCCGAAGTAGGTAATAATAATATAAGGTTAATAGCCAAGAAAAATTAGCAAATATAAAGTAATATAACATTTGCACATAATAATACATGATTTAAAAATGGAATTTAAAAAGGGCGTATAAAAGTTAAACTAATGCTATAATTGTAACGATATTAAAAAATTATTTTGTGACAACATTTATGTAAAAAAAAATGGATGCGTTAGAAGTTATAGTTACTTAATTTAATAAATATATATATATATATTAATGAAATAATCAACGGGCTGAAGTGATATAAATACGGTTGTTAAAGTATAAATTCAAATAAAAAAATAATAATACTTAGTATTCAATGATCATATAAACATGTGTGTAAAATTAACTTTTTATTAATATTAATGTAATAATAAGTAATCTTAATTAAAATAAATTATACATACGGGAACGTAACCTCACGTATATAAATACACTTTAAAAAGTTTATGAACACAATTTCTATCACTAATATACATAATGAATAAATGCTTTTAATCATATGGACCTGTATTCAATATGAATTAGCCTAGAACCTGCAAAATTCGCGGTTTCGATGGCCTTCAGGATAGACTGCACATAACCCTGTACACTCGGGGAAATAACGCAAGTTCATTGGCTGCCGACTTGTAAGTCGTCTCAGCTGGTTTGTCTGTGATTCGATCCTTCTTTGGTTGAGGGTTCACAACTGGTCGAGATTCGTCCAGACGAACAGTAAGCCAATAGCAAAATCATCTAAGAGGTACTACATGTGTTTGAATTCTAGCCTATCACCGAATGAATTCGCGGATTTTGCAGGTCTCTATGAATCACTAAAGTATAAGTAGGGATTGGAAAAATTCGCGGTTTGAATGACCTCTAGGATGGACTCCACGATTTTCTATGTACGCGGGAATATTACACTAGCTCATTGGCTACTGACTCGTGACACCTACTAACTGGGATGCTTACGATTCGATACTTCTTACGTTGAGGGTCATTCAGGGCCGGCGCGTCCATTTAGGCGAACTAGGCAACCGCCTAGGGCGCCAAGTAGCTGGGGGCGGCGCAGCACGACACATAACAGCTGATATAATATGTTTAACGATATTAAAACTGGATGAAAATGAATTTTTGTAACAGTTTGGAATGTTTATATTTATATAAGTAATTATTTTAAGTCCACGGTGACCTGTTTATGATTTGTAATAAGTAAAAAAATAAAAAAATAAACAAAAGCCTGCTTACATTTGATTGTTGACAAAATCTTAGGCTTACGTGATGTATTTTGAGGCAAGGAATTTTTTTTTTGGGTTGTCCCGGGGGGGGGGGATGGGTCATTAAGGTTTTTCGCCTAGGGCGCCAGTTTACCTTGCACCGGCCCTGGGGTCATTCATTGGCTCACAGTACTTCAGGCAAACTGTGTTCCAATCACTGAAGCGGCAATAAGTTACACGCACTTGGATTCCATCCTATCGCGAAATGAACCCGCGAATTGTTCCTATCTCCAAGTGTGAGGCTTGAAAAGCGCGTGTATGAAACTTGGTCGCGTGTTGTGCCGCAGCCGCCGCAGTGCGACGCGGGCAAGTACTACGAGTCCGCCTCGCAGGCGGCGGCCGCCTCGCCGCTGGACTCGTGGGGCGGCGTGCTCGCGTCGCTGCCCAGCGTGCCCTCGCTGGGAGCACCGCCGGCCGCAGTGCCCCTGTGGCGGTCCCAGAGCGCCGGCACGCTGCCCTCGCTGCCGTCGCTGCCCAAGCCGTGGCAGCACGCGCCCGTCGTCTACGCCGCCGACGCCGACTGCGGTGTACGTCTACCACTGCCTGCCACCTTTGAATATATATACTGTATAGAAGTCGCCAGCCCAGGTTAACATTTCTAATACGGTTTTGAGGTAGTTGGTTAATTCACCGCCGCAATCGCCACCATCTCTAGGGCATCGACTTGTGGTGGTCCCTAGCGGACAAGTGTCCAACTCTTCAAACACCC
The DNA here is from genome assembly GCF_032445375.1 of Bacillus rossius redtenbacheri. Lineage (NCBI taxonomy): Eukaryota > Metazoa > Arthropoda > Insecta > Phasmatodea > Bacillidae > Bacillus > Bacillus rossius. The sequence continues at coordinate 334,673,078 of NC_086330.1, read as the reverse complement.
CTTCCCCCTCCCGTTGAACGACGTTGAGCTACAGTGAATGATTGATGAGGGGTGCGGGGTATGACAGCAGGCGACAGCGCTGCGCTCTAACGTGTAAATAACAACTAAGACGATACAGGGCGTTACGACAGCGCACTGCAGCGGTGAAGTTCCCAAGCTGCTCATCATACGATTCTGAAAAACGTAGAGTAAATCCTATCCACTCGCGACTTCTATACAGTATATATATTCAAAGCTACCACTGACTACTCACTCCGCCGCCAGTCTATCTCTAGTTATAGTCTAGATTTAAGAGTGAGGGGAGTTAGTCATGGCGCCAATCGTTGCCATGGCTGGCCAATCCCCTCCTAGCACACGATGCATGCGACCCTCTCCCTGCATGGCTAATCCCGGTATGACTAGGCGTATAGGCTTCGGCCTTAGACGCACCTAGGTCCCTCCCTAACCCGGACCCCTCCCAAAATACACTTAGTTTTAGTTAAGTTAGGGGGAAAAAAATCACTGCCTACCCCCAGTAGGCCCTACTTCAACACCAGTAACAACTGCGCTCATTAAGAGGCCACTCCAGTGTTTCAGGGGCACTACGCAACCCGCCTTAACCTCATAAGATTCAACGCTATTTTCATTTTGCTTATAACTAATTAACTAATATAGATTATGAAATGATGCTTGCTTGATATGTAAGACAACGATGCTCTTATCAAAGCCCCTTTCTTCAAAAACGTGCATAAATTATGGTTCAAACATAGACAATACACTTATGCATATTAGTAAAGATTAGTATAAAACCATAATTTATGCAAGTTTTTGAAGAAAGGGGCTTTGGTAAGAGCATCGTTGTCTTACATATCAAGCAAGCATCATTTCGAAATCTATATTAGTTAATTAGTTATAAGCAAAATGAAAATAGCATTGAATCTTATGAGGTTAAGGCGGGTTGCGTAGTGCCCCTGAAACACTGGAGTGGCCTCTTAACTAAGTCCACTCATTTCATATTCCATCATCTTTTACATTGTTTTAAAAAAAAATCGCGTTTATTTCAGGTTGCATGTGTACTCAGGGGCGTAGGAACCAGGGGGGACAGGGGGGACGTGTCCCCCTGAATTTTTTGGGTGGAGGGGACTGTCCCCCCCAACTTTCTAGACCATGATATTTTTATTTTATAATATTATTCTGCCCAAATTTATTTGTAATTTCTTCACTATAAAATTTTATCGTAAGGAAACAATAATAATTTTAACATCGATGTATCCAATGGTTAGATACAAAAACTGCTTAAAAAGCGCTATTTTGCACTTTTAAAATCAAAATTTTCCGGTGGAGGACCCCCCCACCACCCGTCTTAGTAAGAGGGGAATGGGTTTACATGACATCAAAATCATTCTTTTTCCCCCCCAACTTTATGAACACAGCTACGCCAATGTAGTGTACTATCAGCACACCAATCGCAATAAACGTGTACTGAATGCAGACGGCTGCCAATCACAAGGAAGAAACAGCTGGCGTCTGCGCAACATGATTCAGCATAAGAAGCGTTACATTTTTTTTTGCGAAAAATGTATGTAAATCCATTTTTTTTCTGGCCATAATATTTCTGTACACAGAGAGCTAGAGGACACCGTGTTTTATTTTGGCAGTCCTCTTGCCCTTAAATACTTTCGCATGAGTTTACTGTTTCCTGATTGGCTGCGGCTGTGGGTCTGTCAGATGCTACCTCTTCCCCTGCTTGGCCGGGATGTGGGCCTCTGTGGTTGGTTGGAGCTATTGGCCGACCGGCGTCCCCTTCTCTTCTGGCTATCTGGGCTCAGGGCCGCAACTAGGGTGGGCAAGGGGGGGGGGCAAGCGGGGCATACTCCCCGGGCGCAAAGCTGTGGGGGCGCCGAAATCGCTTGCATTGTAATTCCTACTACAACTGGTAACTGGTAAAAAGTTTTTGCATGGAAGTTACAGTAGCACAGAAACGGAAAATGCTTAAATCGCACCATTTTTCCGAGGGAGGGCCCCCGGACCCCCCGCTTTATTGGTGTGGTATGTGCAAAAAAAAGAGGGGGGGGGGGGGCGCATGAATCCATTCATGCCCCGGGTGCCAGAGACTCTAGTTGCGGCCCTGTCTGGGCTATCTGGCCAGTCAGATGCGGCCTATCTTTTGCCTGATTGCAAGAACCTCAGACAACAGCCGCTAAAGCTAGTGATTCGAATTCACTAACCTCGTGTCCACATGGTGTCCTGTGCCTCCAAACGAAACCGGACATGCATATTTTCGCTGTTTATCGTAACTGAGCATAGTACTCTCTTCCACTGTGTATAAGCGAACAATGTAAATCATGGTCAAAAAATGGACATGATGTTTTTTTACCATCGGGGTACAGCTTTGTATTCAAGGTACGCGTGTGAGTGGTACTGTAATAACTATACAGAGGAAAAATTCGCTGATTCAATGACTAGGATAGCCTCCACAATCCGCTGAATTTCTCAAGCAAATTCGCTTGTCCATTGGCTGCTGACTTGTGAGGCGTCTGCACTGTGTAGTCTGTGATTCGATGCTTCTTTGGTTGATGGTCTCTCGCCGGCCTACAGAGACTGGGAACCAACAGCAGAATCAGCAGAATGGTGGACGAATTTGAATCTCAGCTTTTATCCGATCTCCAGTAATCAGTGGCGGGGCCCTGGGCTGTTTACTCTTGTGAAGACCCACCCATAAGAACTCTCTCAAACAAAATTTCAAGCCAACATGGAACTCAAATTTTGACGATGGTTTCGATAGTTTATCTTAATAAATGTTGAAATTCTTTCCTGATATAATCATCCACGGGTCAGTTTTATAGATGCTTACTATAAGGTTCCGGTCGAATCGCGTTATGCGTGGCAATAAACACTTTGCAAGTTTTTCCATTAAGAATTCATTAATTTAAATTTGCATTGTCCAACACTTTAGGTTACGGGTTAATAAAATTTTAATTTTCCTTTTCCCGTTAATGTCCGTATTTTGAGCAGGACACTAGACAAGCAGCTAAAATAAAAATGGAACACACCGGCACGGGCCTCGGTAGACTTGCCCTGCCATCCCTCGTGATAATAACCAAGACCGTGGTCAGGATTCTGTGAAGGAGGGGGTCTGGTATAGCATTGTTTATAGAATTTTTGACAAGTATTATTTATAATGAAATTTTTTTTTTTGGAATTTTAAAATGAAAATTGTTTGCCACACTAAAATCTCGGGAATAGTAGAATTTCAGTAAGCTACTCCAACATTTCACACATGGAATTTTCAAGTAATGATTTTGCTTGAGAAAAAATAAATCTGGACATGATGTTTATTTTTATTTAATTTTTTTTTATTTCGTTAAGACCAGTCATAAATGCATATACTTATATATTAATGTCAATAAATACATGAAAAACGCCATGTCAAGTGGAAACACAATTCCTGCTGTTTCATTGTATGATGGCTGTAATGTAGAGGAAATAAATACGCTAACGCTGCCCACTCAGGATTACAATAATATCTCCAAAAATGTTATATTTGTAACCGTACGTAGCTAAATTGCTGTTATTTTGTAATTCTGTTTTTTAACGTGTTATTCGTTGTTTCAGTGGCGTAGCCAGGATTTGTGTATGGAGGGTGTTAAGAGGCATGGCCCCCCCGTATTAAAGCGGGGGGTCCGGGGGTCCTCCCCCGGGAAAATTGGGATTTTGAGGTGTAAAATAGTGCTATTTTAGCAGTTTTCGGTACTTAAATTTAAATATTGTTATGGTAAAAATTTTATTAATTTTAATATGAAATTTGTTTCAGTGATGAATAAGAAATTAATTAAAGATTTGGTGCTAAGGAAGGGGGGAGGGGGGTTTGAACCCCTAAATCCCCCCCCCCCCCTGGCTAGGCCCCTGCGTTGTTTTAAATCCTGGAAGGGATCCCTGCTGGCTGCTGGCGGTACCTGACCGTGTGTCCCGGCGCAGGAGAACTGGCGGGAGCAGTACGTGCCCAAGACCCCGGGCGCCGGCTCTGCGGTGGTCACGCCCCACGGCACCATCTGCCTGCGCCTGCCCTACCACATCCGCGTCGAGCTCACCGTGGACCGGGCCGTGCGCATCGTCAACTTCAAGGTCACCGCCCCCTCCACGGTGCCATTGTCCGTGGGGAAGCCTGAAGCTGGGTTTACGATTGATTTCCTTAAGAATTATAACTTAACATCGAGCACACGATTAAGTCGAAACTACATTTTCCAGTTTATGATTGACATAGAAGTCGTTAATTCCAACCAATCACAGCACAAAACACATGGTCGGCCATTGTTCGAAACGGAGAAGCAGGTTTGAAATAGGTTATTGACAAATGGGATATCTATTTTTCGAAATGGATGATGATTACTAATGACAAATATACGAATTCTAACCCTAAATACTGCCTCGCTCGGTCCAATAATGAGACATAAACTTCCGGTTGAAACTTTCCGGTTTGTTGTGATTGGTCGCTTCCCTTAAGTCTTAACGAAAAATATAAAATATAACCATTTCTGTTAAGTCTTAAGTCATCATATGGTTCGCACACTACCCGTCAAAATTCACACACGACAATCATAAACCATTCCACTAGTTTACATAGAGACATATGGTAAGTAAACGACTAAGTCTTAAGTCTTAATTCTTAATTTTAAATTGTAAACCCACCTTAAGATTCACATAAAGTTCTACCATTCCCGATTACACCCGAACAATTCACCTTCGGCCAACCTTGGGTTTATTTATATATATTTCTCTGTTTATTTTAATGTAGCTATACCAACCTAACTAACCGTCCATAGTGTTTTAAAGTGTTTTAATGTAGCTAACCTAACCGACCACTTTTAATATTCGAATTCATTTTTCCCTGCGCAAAAATAAAACAAATCCCGAAGTTGGCCGAAGGTTAATTGTTCGGGTGTAATCGGGAACGGCAGAACTTTATGTGCATCTTAATTCTCCCGCTGTCGTGCCCTCTGACTCTTAGAGTTTATGTGTGGATGTCTGTGGAAAATATGATGCTGCGTTACTCCTAAGGTGGTGTTCAAATTTTGTTTCTTTGGCGGGATCGCGGGTGGGACTCGAACCCACGCGCTGCTGAGGGCAGTGCGATGAATAAAGAAGTGGGAGGAAAACAATGAGTGAGATTTGGGGGAGAAAAACGGGTTCGAATCCCAGTGTGAGCTGTTTCAGTCGTACTGCCTGCCCTGTGCTAAAGTGCTCTGATTGCTTGATTACGCAGAGAGTGTGCATCAGCCTTGGAGCATAATGTACATTTGTCGTTTTGAATTTGGTTTTCGAAGTCGTTATTACTAGGCTTCCAAAATTTAATGATTATGAAGATGATAATGTTGATAATTAGTTGCGGCGCGCGGGAGTGAGAGGCCAAGCCACCGCTTCAAAGTCCCAATGAGATACATTTTTTTTCTACCTCAGCCAGAGTTTGCCAGTAATACTGGGTTTATATTCTTACATGGGCATTTCCTGAATACTTTTCCAATAACTGTATATTTTAATAAGCACGGCAAAATAAAATAAAGTCAAATAGTTGAATAATCGATATTTTTTCCCATGGTTTAAAAAAAAATTTAATGCTTGAATGAAACGTCAAATAAAATATCAAATGAAGACCGAATTTTCGTAAGAAATCAGGGGTGCAAATCTGTGGGATCCGCAAAGAGCCCGCGCGGCTCGAGGGGTTATAACCGACACAAGCCATCTCTGGACAGGGTGCTCGCATCTTGAATCCTGCATGCAACAAGCAGAAGAGTTCAAAATATCAGAAAGTTTTTCATAAAAAAAAATTGGTTGTCTGTAAAGTCGGTTTAGGTACGGACGATAGTTAAACGTGACAACGTCATAACAAAACATTGACGAAATGATTGCATACTTTTATGAATAAAATTGAATCATTTTTTATTTAAATAATAAAAGAATAAATACTTCAAATTATACTAGTAATCAGATTTTTAAAATGCAAGAATAATTAACCTTTATTGCCGAAATTGTTGTTGTAATAAGCAATTAAAACCACATTAACTTTTCACTTCACTTTGTAAACAGTCGACGAAACAGTTCACGTGTAGATGACTTGTAATTAATTTTAAAAACTGGCGTTTAGCTATAAAGTTAAAATATATTTATGAGCAAGTTTTCATATAAATAAACTGTAATCAAATATCTATCATATTTATTAGACGTTGTCACGTCAAAAAACCTAGTTTTGACGTTTACATCTATCAACCCCGTTTCACAGTCACGAGTTTGCAAGCGCAAGCAGGCCTCCTCTGTGAGGGGTTATTAATTTCAAGGGGTGGGAAGGGCTTCCTCCCCCCATTGGTCTACACCCATGCTTACTCAGTATTTCATGTATGCAAAAATATGTTGTACAAATTTACAATATATTTCTTGTAGTTTTATTAATTTTATATTAATTAGTTTTAATAATTTTAATTATTTATTGACAACTGGTTTCTAAGGAAATGTTTCATAAAAGTACAGAAACAATGTTTTCTGTGCGGTGGCTGCCGGTCAGTCTCCGAAGTAGCAGAAGACGGCGTGACATGGCGGGAACAGGAGGCGATCGTCACTCTGTATCATTCTAGTCAGGGGTGGACATGCATGTATCATTACGTGGGCGTTACGTGAATCCGTCTTCTGTGCATCTGATGTTCCGTGCCGTGTTTGCGTGACGCTCAAAACATCGGACGTAGTGTAGCTAGTGTTTGCAGCGTAGAATAAAGTTTTTAATGACCGTGTCTTATGGTGATGACTGACCGAAATTCTAATTCATGCGTATTATTTATCACTTCCGCAATGTGGCGACGGTGGGGTAGAAAGTGACTTCTAAACTTCATGATTCTTAACGGCTCTCGAAGTTGAAATTCCGTGAGCATTGAGAAATATATTCGGTTTAAAAAATTTTTTAATGTGAAAAATAGGAGTCCTTTTTTTTTTAATGATTCACGATATAAGCAAACGGTGATGCTTTATCCAGTAGAGACGTAATTATTCCTTCTGCTGCATTTCCGTCGAGTGCTTCACGACAAAGAGCGCCGACTGACGAATGGATTCCAAGACAGTATTCTACTACCCGGAAACATTGGCGGACGCAGGGAGAGGGGATATGTAGGATATTTCCCCCCCCCCCCACCCTGATATGAAAAACAATTGCCAAATATCAGTGAAGACAGTATGCTACTGTGTGAGAAGCCTCGTCACCTACGGTTACTACTGTGTGTTAGTGTCAATAGTAATGTAAGTTTTTTTTAATAACCATATTGAAACTTTAATGTTTTTTCTTTTTTATCGAAATATCTCTCCTCCCTCCTATCGAAAATATTCCTTTATCCGTTACTGGCACACGCTGGTGAGCGGTTGCAAAACAAGAACAGTAAATACAAGGAAACAACAAAAAGTCCGGACGACACGACGACGACGACAGCGCGGACGACGGAACAGTTGACTCGAGACGTGTGTCCAAGACACTGGGAATCATTCGGAAAGCACCCGTTGTCTGTGAGACGGCTGCCTGTCGCCGCGGGCTGAAGTGGTGGTCGTGTGCCCGTGTGCTGCAGAACAACATCGTGCTGGCGCTGAGCGAGTCCGGGTCGTCGGCCGGCCTGCTGCATCCCAACGGCCGCATCCACCAGTACGGCAGCCGCGTCGAGATCATGGCGCTGGACGCCAAGGGAAACCACAAGTAGGCCTGTGCTCTGCGCTCATACCGCCGTGCTCTGTAAACGGAACAGAAATATTCATGGAGAATTGCAGATATCTATTTGTAAATGTGTACATTTACATGAAAACATTAGGACGGTCTCCGGGTAAAAGGTAACAAGTCAAGAATTCACTTTTTGCAGGAGAAACAAAAAACTCTTAGATAAAAATTGAATTTAAATACTTAAATTTTTCTTGCATTATTCATTTATTTACCAAAATAGTTGCTAATGATTAAAAATGCATTACATATTCTAAGTATGCTTAAGAGTTGAAGTGACTTGTTGACTAAAAATCACCAAAATGTGACTCGTTACCTTTTACCCGGAGACCGTCCAATTTTAATACACAATAATACTGGGTTCAGATTCTTACCCGGGCATTCTCCGAATAATAATATGCATTAATAAGCACGATACTACACAATAAAGTCCAATTACTGAATGTTCGATTATCTTTTTTTACCACGGTTTTGAAAAAAAATTATGCTTGAATGAAACATCAATTAAAATTTTCTTAAGAAATTCTCAGTATTATCTCGAAACACTGTATTTCATAATTGCAAAAATAACCATGGCCATGTATTGTACAAACTTACAATATCTTTCTTGGTTTGGCAACTGGTTTCCAGAGCAATTTTTTTTTAAAAGTACAGACTTTTTTTTTCCCCTGTGTGGAATAAGGGTGACACTGCCTACAACGTTATCTTACTTAGTTTTGCAATGTGCATTTTAATGGCTATTTATTCTTTCTCCCCAGTGCTACTAGCGCTGTCATTGTTTCAGCGTGATCTGTCGCCAGATGTACGTCATGACGTAATATATATTTTTAAGTGTATCTGAAACTTTTTTTGTAAAGGAAAATGTGGAATGAGGTTTTTGGAAATACGATTTATTGTTGTGTATCATCAAGTGCATCATCTGATAACGTTCAAGTTTTACTTCTTAGGAGACTTAAGTGAAAGAAGGCATCTTGGTTTCAACCATTTTTGTCAATGATTGTTTTATATTATTTAATATTACAAATGGAGCCTAGCACCTTCTTTAATGGAATGCCTTATTATTAATAGTGACCGACTGATAACAAATAGTTTCTCATGTAAATGGTGTATAGCTTTGATTTTTTTCTCAGAATTATTACAACTGTAATAATACTGTCAATGTATACTAATTTATGGACTTAGAACAAATAGTAAGATAAAAATGTTTTAAAAAGATTTTGATTAACGTGGGTCCTAATTACTTAGTGCTGCAAACTAAGCTTGAGACACTCTATAGGCATGACGCGTGACGCTTTAATGTTATGGTGCCTATCCTACTTACGATAATGAATATGATTATTTGATAGGCCCTACTGTGTCCGAGCAACGCTAATCGTGGCCGGAAAAGGCAAGGGAACGTATTTATGATGTCACCAGGTAATGCTTCGTCAGTAATATCTGCATTGCCGAGTAATGTAAGCATTGAGCAGATAACTATGGGACGTTTTCGCTTAAATGGTTCATTAGGTGGCCTTGCCCTTGCGTAGTGTTGTAAAATGAACTCCAATATATATATATATATATATATATATATATATATAAATTGGTTGTAACTTCTTGTCAACAGCAAGGTCACAAACGATAACACATCACTACACTGAACAGGGATGTTGGGGAAGTAATCGGCCGTAGACAATCCAAGGAGTCATCAATGAATTTGCAGACATCAAGATGGTGAATCGAGATTCGAGCCCGGGTCTCTGTCGTCGCACCAACTCGTTCCGTCCCACCCATGAAAGAAACATCGTCACCATTTCACTAGGAAAATTCGCATAATTAACTGTATATATGCACATAACTTAATAGGCAAGTGTGTTTAAAACGAGCGAAGACGTCTTTGACGCAAGTTTTGTTTGAAATACTGTACATGGCTTGAGTTGAACTAGCAATGAAACACGTGTTCACGTTCTGGCACACAGCCAGTTATATTGGGAGCATGTCGAGAAAAGTATTCCCTAGACTAACCTTCTTATGACGAGATTTGTGTTTGGATTTGTTGGCTGCTAAAATTAGTTCTTTGTAGTTTACTTACGTAATATAAACGATTTTTTGTGGTAGGAAGGGTTTAGCGTTCCAAACAATGTTCCATCCCACCAATGACACTCACATTAGTGTGTACGACTGGTGTGGTGTGTGTTCGTATCCTGAGCAGTCATCAGAAGTGTCGTTCAGCGTATGTTCGGCGTGGCACTGACATGTCAGCAGTTTGACGGGGTTCGGATAGAGCATGGAGCCATCTCTGTCAGCCGGTCGCATACAACGCAAGATGTTTCCTTTATTGCCGTATCGGTCGCACGCCTCGCAAAGCGCGCGTGGCTTGAGTGACGACATAGACACGCCAACCCTCGTGTTACGACACCAGAACACGAAAGTTTACTCCAAACGGCGGTCCATGAGCTAGCATAGCGTTGCATCGGGCACGGAAGCTCGTCCCAGAAGACCAGTGAGAACGTTTGCACTGAATCAGACCTTGGCTCTAGCCCGTCTACACAGCACCGTTGCAGAATGGAGAGACGTGATGTTCGCTGGTACATTGGGTGACTCTATGATGTCGATCAGTAGTAGATCCAGAAGCCTGCCAGATAAAGCTTCATTAAAACTTAGGTTTGATCCATTGAGGCCGAGACTTGATTTCTGCAAACTTGCCGAATGATTGAATTTGGCTTGCTCTTTGCAGCTCCTGGTTGCCGAGACAAGCTTACTGAGGGCTTGCATTGGCAGACTTGACCAAGTTTCAAGGGCGTGCGCAAGTAAGGGGGGCGGGGAAGGAGATATAACCACTTTCCCCCGAATTCCTCAAAAATATATATCATCAACACCAACAGAAGGAAATAATTTGAATGCAGACAGCGGGCAAAGTGGTTCTATCCTCCCTAACCCTTCCACCAGGTTAAATTCTGCGTATTCTCCTGCCAAGCTTGTTGGCTTGTCCTGGCAATCATGGCTATCAGGGGCCTCGATGTATAAGTCACACACTGTAATTTTTTTTTGTTAATGTAACGGAAATATTCATGTAAATATTCACAGATATTTGTCAATTTGTACATTTATATGAAAACATCTGTACTACTACAAAACATTGTTCTCAGTAATACTGAGTTCGGTTTCTTACCCGGTCGTCAGGGGCGCAACAACAGGGGAGGGGGGGGGGGTAAAGGGTATTTGCCCCCCCCCCCTCTGAAACCTTGAAGTGGGGGTAAACGGGGGCAAAGAAAGTGCTGTGTAATCAATTTTTAGATAATAAAACTGCTTAAATAGCACCATTTTTCACCTTTAAATACAAATTTTCCCGGGGGGGATCGATGATTCTTTATAAAAAAGTATATTGCCTCCCCTTTGGAAATTTAGTTGTTGCGCCCCTGCCGGTCATCTATGCTTTGTGTTGTCCCAGTACTTCCAAATAGTTCCCTGAATAGCATTCCAGTACTAACTGCGCTGATGAGAATAACAAAACAAAATAAAGTTTAATTATTGAAAGAAACATCAATTGAAATATTAAATTATGCGCCAGTTTTTGCTAGAAATCCTCAGTATTATCTCTAAGAACGTATCTCATATATCCACAGCCATGCGTTGTACAAAGTCGCTCGCAGAAGCACAGACGGCGCGGTTCCCCCCCAGGTACGCCAAGATGTGGTACAAGGGCGTGAGCTTCACGTCGGACCGCAGCGCGCTCGTGTACCTGGTGGACGCGGCGGGCACGCGCACCACCTCGGACAGCTTCTCCGACCTGCGGCAGGACGTGTCGCTGACCGTCTTCTTCGGCAACTCGCGCCACGGAGCCGCGTGCGTGGACGAGGCCAAGGCGGCGCTGGGCGAGTCGCAGTTCTGGCTCAACGACGAGGGCGTCTCCAACTGGATCATCAACAACGTGCGCGTCTCGCAGACGGCCGACGGCCTCATCAGGTCACGTCGCAGACAACCTCTCACTGTGTTTACACGCGCTCTTACGCTCTCGACGGGCCTGTGCGCATTTGAATATATATACTGTATAGAAGTCGCGAGTGGATAGGATTTACTCTACGTTTTTCAGGAGCGTATGATTAGCAGCTTGGGAACTTCACCGCTGCAGTGCGCTGCCGTAACGCCCTGTATCGTCTTAGGTTGTTATTTACACGTTAGAGCGCAGCGCTGTCGCCTGCTGTCATTCCCGCACCCCCCATCTATCATTCACTGCAGCTCGAGGTCGTTCCACAGGAGGGGGAAGAAGGTGTTTGAAGAGTTCGGCACTTGTCCGCTAGGGACCACCACAAGTCGATGCCCTAGAGATGGTGGCGATTGCGGCGGTGATTTAACCAACTACCTCAAAACCGTATTATATATTTTAACCTGGGCTGGCGACTTCTATACAGTATATATATTCAAAGCTGTGGCGAAGCTTCGCATTTGTTGCTCAATAACTAGAGACCCGGAAAAAATTCGCCGATTCTTTCAGCGATAGGCATTGGCGTAGCTGTGTTCATAATGTTGGGGGGGGGGGGGGGGGGGACAAATAATTTTTGATGTCATGTAAACCCACTCCCCTCTTACTAAGACGGGGGGTCCGGGGGGTCCTGCACCGGAAAATTTTGATTTTAAAAGTGCAAAATAGCGCTTTTTAAGCATTTTTTGTATCTGGCCATTGGATACATCGAAGTTAAAATTATTATTGTTTCCTTAAGATAAAATTAGATGAGTGAAGAAATTACAAATAAAGTTGGGAAGAATAATATTACAAAATAAAAATATCACGGTCTAGAAAGTTGGGGAGGACAGTCCCCTCCACCCAAAAAGTTCAGGGGGACACGTCCCCCCTGTCCTCCCCCGGTTCCTACGCCCCTGGCGATAGACTAAAATTCAAATAAATTTATACCTTTCAGATGATTTTGTTGTTGGCTTACTGTTCGTCTGGACGAATCCCAACCAGTTATAAACAGAGACCGGAAAAATTCGCGGATTCATTTCGCGATATGCTAAAATGCAAATAATTGTATCTTTATGCTACTTCTGCTATTGGTTCACTGTTAACCTGGAGGACTGAGGGCCAACTATAGACCCTCAGTCAAAGCAGTATCGAATCACGAGTCTCCCAGTTGAGACGCCTCGCAAGTCAGTAGCCGATGAAGAGGTGACGTTTGCCCGAGTATGCACAGGATCGTGGCATCTATCCTGAAGGTCATTGAATCCGCGAATTTTTCCAGTCCCTAGTTATAAACCCTCAACCAAAGAAGGATCGAATCACGGACAAGCCAGCTGAGACGACTTACAAGTCAGCAGCCAATTAACTTGCGCGTTATTTGCCCGAGCGCACAGGGGAATGAACAGTCTATCCCAAGGGCGCCCATATGATAATTTGTAGGGGGGGGCCAGACTTAGGGGTATGAAGTATTTTTAATCTTTTGGAAGACTTAACTGCGGCTTGTTACTAGCCATAAAATAGTTCCAGTTCTGACCCTGTTAAAATTTTTTGTCCTGTTACTAAAATACTAGACCACAGTACTCATTCGCCATAAAAAAATCTTTATTGGCTACTTTATTAATTAAATATTAACTATTTTATTGAAACAAATGAATTTTTAGCAACAAAAATGCAGGAATACAGTCCTTATACTTTTACAGCGTCTCGGGTACACGGATATCAAGAATACAGTCCTTCAACTAATTGCTCTCTTTACCCCTAAATAAATGTCGCGTACAAATTAAATTAAAATAATTATAAAGTTGAAAACGTGTTGGTCAAAAGATTCAACTTTGGGAGAGAAACGATTTAAATATGTTATTACAGTCAGAAAACAGTTGTTTTTAAATGTAACACCTGAAATACGCTTATAATTATAGTCAAAAATTGTTTCACAATTAAATGAATATTACTATGTTTCGATATGAATCATAATTGCTTATCATTTAAAATTAGCACAGATGGATTCAGTAGTCGAGGACTATAAGTTTATTTAGTGATAGTAAAGCGCAGAAAAAATTAGTTTATTATTAAACTAGACAATTTAACCAAACAGTATTTAGAGGTTAAGGAATTAAGTGACACCAAAACCAATGAAAATAATCGAAAATTTCTAAATGCTGACATAACTCATAATCAGCTTTCCACAGAAGAGTTTAGTTCAGCGCAATTAATCTACACAAAACAACTGGACAATATGTCGACGCGTATTTTAAGAATATAAGAAGATCCACATCGCAGTATAATTTTTTTTCGTGTCGTGTGGTGCGGGCCCTCATTTGTGGTGCGGGCCCATAGGCTACAGCCTAGATAGCCTGCGCGTAAATACGGCCCTGATAAACCCTTAAATAACATGTTCAGTACTTAACTTCAGAATTAAGATACATTAGAACCTCGATTTTACGGAGCCCGGACTCAACGAAGCCGCGTTTTTACGAATACATTTTTCAGGAACCATCTAAAATTCGGAAATTTTGACACCAAAATATATTTAATAAAAATTTAAAAAAACACTATGAAAACATATAAAAATATTTATTTTTTATGCACAGCGTATTCATATTTTAAAGCTAATACAACAGCCATTTACCGTTAGTGAATATTGTATAAGTTATTGCGGCATCAAACTCAAAATCGAAAAGAAAAAATGGACTAGGTACACTTTATTTGTCGCAAAGTTTGAAATTTCTTCGATTGAAAAATTATGTGGAGGCCGTAAAAATATATATTTTACCGCAAATGAACTATACTCAACATTACTTACTCATTCCAACATTTCCAGCTCGTGAGCATAGCAACTGAGCTTGAAACCTTGTGAAGCGTGAGAGAAAGAAACGATATTGAGTAGCTACTTCCTCTCCTTTCCGCTAATATCCAACAACCCATGCCATTAGGCATTATCTTGACATGTGTCGCATTCATTACCTTCGCTGCATCGGTTTCCCAGTAAAAAACACTCAAAATTGGTGTAAGTGACAGCAAGTAGACGTGACGAGCGGATTTTCAACTAAGTTTTTTTTTAACTTACTATACAAACAAATAATTCCCTGTGGCTATCACAAATTCAAGGGCTTCTCGCACTAAAATGTACTGTGTTTTTAATGAATGTCTGTCGTTACAGAGCAGCGTTTTTCTTCACCAAATAAGCCTATGATTAGAGACAGTAAAAATTCGCGGATTCCTTTCGAGACAGGCTGGAATCCAAACTCATTTAGCTTAATGCTGCGTCAGTGATTGGACCGCAATTTACCTGAAGGACTCTAGGCCAATGGCAAAGACTCAACTAAAGAAGTATCGAATCATAAGAATCGCAATAAACAGGTGTCCCGAGTCGGTAGCCAATGACCAGGTGATAGTTGCCCGAGTACATAGAGAATCGTTGAGTCTATCCGAGTGGTCAATGAAACCGCGAATTTTTTCAGTCCCTACCTATGATCACTTTTATGAAACAGTACAGGTGTACACTGAACTGTGTGCTTGATCTCCTCGATTATGTTACTAAAAGTGCGTTCATTAATATTTTTCAAGCCTATCTGTTAAAGATTAACTGATAAATATGATAAGGTAAAGTCCATAAAAATGCAAGGCAGGGAATTCTTCCAGCTCATCAACCCAACCCTGGAAAGTCTCGTCTGTGTTCAGTTGTCTCTGGCAAGGAGTGAACAAGTTTGCAAACTCAAATATAAATTTATTTTAGTAGCACGCGTCTTACGAAAAGGAAAGATATCCAAGAAAGGCATGTCGGACAACCTACTGTCACCACACAAAAGTTAACATGATGCAATGCGTGGTGCAACTGTGTTTAGTCGCTGTGATGTCACTTTTATATCACTCGTGCAATGAGGCAAGTTGTGGAATGTTAAAAAAAAATAAGGGGAACGCAAGGGAGGGCAGAGGGCAGATGGCAGTCTTGTTTTTACTATTTAATATTATATATATTCCGTTCAATAAATTATAACATGTATCTTCACGGGGTGGGGTGTTTAAAATTTATGAAGATAACGATTTTACGAATGCAATCCAAGCGACCGTGAGCGTACGTAAAATCGAGATTCTAGTGTAAATTGCTTACGAGTCTACTGAAGGTAGCGGAATCCTTATCCCTTTAAACACTTTTGAAGGGAAAAAGTGGTTTTCCTCAAATTCAAAATTCCAACATAAATTTTACGTTGTATACTTTTCTGGAC
The DNA here is from genome assembly GCF_032445375.1 of Bacillus rossius redtenbacheri. Lineage (NCBI taxonomy): Eukaryota > Metazoa > Arthropoda > Insecta > Phasmatodea > Bacillidae > Bacillus > Bacillus rossius. The sequence goes on along the minus strand of NC_086330.1, from coordinate 334,657,195 downwards.
AATAATTCTTATTTGAGTAACTTTAAATGTGTTAGCTTACCTTAAAAATTGTGAATAATCTGAACGGATGTGACGAATGAGGAAATCTAAGAAACACTACATAATAACAAAGGTTTTTATCTTTACACTTTCACTGATTTATTTACACTTAAGTTATTTATACTGACTGAATACACTAAACTAAATCTAGACCAGATGCATAAAACTGTAGACCTAAAGACTATTGAAAAATCTCTGTTTTGAGATGTTATTTGTGAACATACACATTATGACGAAAAAGTAGCAAAACATTTCGCCGTCTACAAGCACGTGTCAACTGTCGCGTCGTCTAAACTCTGACTGTTCTAAATCTGTTGTGTTGTGTTATCGCGTGAGCTTGGGTAGGATTACGAAGGGGAATGACTCGCCACGGACGTTGCGCTTGAACAGCGTTTTCTCCCTGTACACAACACCTTATATCACAGCGGCAGAAACTAATGCTTGAACTAACATAAAAAATGAAGTAGACATGTAAAAAACTATATACAATAATATCTTCGTGTTGAACCACTTCTACATAATACTGAATTTAAATAATTTTCTTTAAAGTAAAACACCTGACTACACTATTTTTTTTTCCTTCCCTGAAAGCTAGGGGGGGGCCACGGCCCCCCCCTGCCCCCGGGTATGGGCGCCCTTGGTCTATCCTATAAAGGCCGTTGAAACCGCGAATATTTCCGGTCCCTATCAGTAACATAATTATATAGTTTATTTCTGTGTAGTATTTGTTTTGCTTGAGTAAATGAGGTGCTCCGTTCGCTCTGACGAATTCTCAAAATTAATGTTACGCATGGTTATTTTGTAATTTTATTCTAATGATGTAATTATAGGGTCTAATTGGTAAATCACTCAATCAGTTCAAACATTGTAAACGTTCAACGATTATTTATGACTTCAATCCTATATTTTTTTTTAATCAATTAAGTGCAATACAGCTTCGCCAAGAACAATATTCACAATTAGATTTGACTTCGGGAATATTTCAAACATTCGATTTGATATTCGCTTCACATCAAAAAAACTAGTATTCACACAGGCCTAGCTCTTAAATAAGAAAATTTAATAGTTTCATATAACTTTATATGAAATACACTTTTAACTATTTAACTGAAGAAATATAGCCTAAAAATGAAACTAATTTTAGGTTCGCCCCAAGAAATTATAAACAAATTAGATACATAAGGTTTATGGATTATTCTGGAAGGAATATTGTAACCCTTAGTGGGCTACAATAATGTATTACCTCCCAATTATAGCCCGACATGCCTTATACACAAAAGCAGCAGGAACTTTGTTTCCAAGTAGCCAGTTTGCACATGTGTCATCATAAGCAAGCCTTTGTACAAAATTGACATTGCATGCCTGTATTTATGGCTGGTTTTTAGGAAATCATTAAAACCATTTATTTAAAATCAATATTTATAATGTTCAGTTTTTTCTTTCCTTCCCTAAATTTATATGTGTACACGTTGCAGTTGCAAAAGTCTACTATTTTCTGAGATTTTAATGTGACAATTTTCTTTAAAAATTCCATTATAGAGAAAAATACCAAAAAAAAAAAAAATGATATGATGGTTATACTGGACGCCTCCTCCACTTTAACCTGGTTCCAGCCCTGCTAGAGAACTACAGAATTTGGTATATTGTTCGGAGAGAGGCTGGGATGCATTACATTATAGCTACAAGTAAATGTTGTCCTAATTAGACCATTGGTAGTTTCCTAGATCGTACATTTCCAAGGCCAGAGACAATTACACTGCATATTGGCTTCTGGGTTAAGAGGCCACATCTGAATAACTGATGGCTTGCCAGACATTTTAGCTCATGGCCTGTAGTCAAGCGGCCACGAAACACATGGGTGATGTTGAGTTTTGACATGCCCTGGACAAGACACCAATAAAGGCATTAAAAAATTTAAACCACAAAAAAAAAAAGTTATTCAGCTGGAAAGTAATGGCAGCAGACAATTGATAACAGAACTAACTTATGTGTGTATCAAAATAAGTATATTTCAATTAACCTTTTTTACAATTGCATAATATAAAGTTGTAATATGTTAAAATTAACATAACATTGAAATATTATTTTGTTTCTAAGATTTGGTTACTACAAGGGCTTTTCTTGTGATTTTAATAATTTTCACAGCCACATATTTTTCATATTTGTTAATTTTTTGGTTTTAAGCAATTTTTGATGAAAAACAGTTTGAAATTTTTTTTTCTAAACTATACACTGTATTGACTATTTATGTGCATTTAGGTCTCCACATTGAAAATATCTAGCCGACAAACCCAACCCCATCGAATTCTGCCAAGTCGTTCACATTTTTTTTTATGATTTTTGTATTCTATTCATTCATGCATGCTGCGATCTTTCCTATCCTCTCTAAGTTTAAAAGTTTCTCAAGTTGGTTTTATATGATTTCTGATGACAGTTCTAGGTGTTAATTTATCTTGTAACATAATTTTTTTTTCTGACTTCTTCCAACTATACACATGCTGATGCCATTTAAATAAATCATCAATATAATCTAGGTGTTAATTTATCTTGTAACATATTTTTTTTTCTGACTTCTTCCAACTATACACATGCTGATGCCATTTAAATAAATCATCAATATAATCTTGCCCCATTTGATTGGTTCCTTGTTTTTGTGTCATTAGTTATTAATATATAATTTGAAAAACAACCTGAGCTATGTGGCATCATTGCTCAGTGCATCAACCAGCTCTGAAAGCATACCAAGACGTTTATAACGGTCATGAGAAACAAAAAAATACTGAGCCCTCCCTTTTAATTTCGTAGTAAATATGTAACTTTATTAACATAGAAACTAAAGTCCTATAACAATATAAGTCTGTGTGGTGAGTGTGGCACAACAAAAAGGATATTTGGAGCTAAGTGTAACAATGGCTCTGCGGGGTAAGAAAAAACTGGTAATCAAAGTTGCTTAAAAAATTTGAATATGCTGTTGCTTTAGTAAGATAAATGGCACTGTGTTACTATTGCAACCAGACACACACAGCCATGGCCAAAGAAAATGTCTACACTTGGAAGAACATTTAATAAATGCCAGGAGTGTTTCTCCTGGAAATTTACTTCAATTTTATGTATTTAATGGTCTTTAATTTTAAATTTAAAAAAACTTGCAATTGTATTTATGTATGTTACTTAACACTTAATTATCATTCCATGACAGGAACCTTGTTGAGACATTCTGTACTTTATATCCTTAAAAATTTTTTTGACTTTGTGAGGTCTCTTGCAAATTGGGTCTGAAATTTATACAAAACGCACTTTTTCCTCACCTGTAGCTACTAGAGGCTGACTCCAAACAATTTTTTAATTTTAATAGTGAAGATCAATTTTTTTTATATGAAATTACTTCAGGATCACAGACTAAAGATGATTTTCCATGTTGTTGCAGGGTGGCCAGAAACAGCAACAAGTATCTGATGCGAACGTCGCCATCGAATGGCACGGCATCTCTGACGACGCCGTTCATACACTGCACGGCGTCGCTGGGCCAGACGTCCCACATGTTTGTGCGGCGAGGCGAGAGGAGAATGCATTTTGACTGCAGTAGTTTTATTGTTCGAAACGCGGGCCACTCGGCCGGGTTTGACGACCACAACAAGCTCAAAGTATACTGACGATGGCCTGTCTACCCTAGTCGGACTTTTTTTACTACCTAGTTTGGAGGAGCATTAATAATATTTTGTCAATAACTGCATTTATTCTTATCTAATATAAATTGTTTTGAGTGAAGTGTAAGGCAATTAATATCTACTTATTTTATGCATTATCATCGTTATGAAGTGATTGTTTTATTCATATTAATTTTTCCATGAAATAAATAACGGGCATAATTGACTATAAAGTGTATTTCATGTTTTATCTATTCATAACCTGAGTGTTCTCTCAAATGCATGATTTTGTTTCAAATGCTGCAGCAAACATTTAAATAACATTCACAGAATTATCTAATGTTAATGAGCCAATTCTACAAATTTTTCTGCCTTCATTACAGGTTGATTTTTTTTTAAGAAAGTAAATCATTCTGATCATTAATCTGCTCTCTTTTTAAAATACTGTATTGCTCCTGGGGTTAAATCATATTTATAAGTTTTCTGCTAATCCAAAGAAAGCTACTAAAAAAATGTGAGCGAGTATTTCAGTACTCGCCAGTGATGTGTACCTAACCTATAACTTCGGTAACTAGCAAATTCATGTATTGTCATGTTGCAAATATACTTGTAATATGAAACTCTGACACAAAATTTAACATAAAATTCTTTAAAATAATGCAGAGCGTGATAAATATACACCAACTGTGTTTTCAACTACATTTCTGGAAGCGAATCACACTTAGTTTCCGCACCCACTGCTAGAATTCGCTGGCGGAGCAGCTACGTGGACTATCGAATCATTAAATTTGTAAATAAAAGTTTTAAATTATATAATGAAAAAGCTCTGATGAAAGCAAAAGAGACATACTATACCCTGGCTATGGACCAGATTTTCGACGAGGAATTTTATTAAAATACTGCCCATCTTGTTAAAATTCACTAAACAGTTAATACTGTAAAGTTTTCTTTTAGCTTTGTGACTTTGGTTCACGACATCCGCCAGTGCGGTTATTTCACGTTTCTGTTCCTTGACGTCCATCGCATTCACAAAATTACTCCAACCAAATGCCGTGTACAAAGAGTTAAGATGTCACACATCAAAATCACACACTGAAACTTAAAATAATGTTATAGTTATGCATATGGCTGTATTATGAAAATAAGACAGTTGTTTACATTATGTGTATCAGTGGCGGATACAGAAAAATCTCAAGGGGGGGGGGGGGGGGGGCGCAGGTCTACCTCTTCCACACACTCCCTTGTTACGTCACCTTGGTTGCTTGGATGCAGCCAGAGATCTTTTCCCAAGCTCTATCCGTTTCATTTACGTCTCGCCCGAATATTAAAGGTAAGTGTATGAATGTGTATTGTATAACATCGGCGGCCGGGTGCGCGCCCTCCCCTTGCCAAGAACCATGCTTGGTTTTGGGCTGCCCTGGTCAAGGGGGGGGGGGAGGGGGCGCCCCCTGCGCCCCCCCCCCTTATGAATCCGCCACTGATGTATATACATAATTAAGTTCGAGATCACAGCCATGCCGGAACAGTTATTTTGCCACATTATCGAACTTCCATATTCGTAGTTTTGCAACGGGAACACCACTACAGCACTACCATTCCGCTATGTAGAACTTGGCACTACCATAACAGAGATTCAAATAACCAACATAGTCCCTAATCAAGTAAGAAATATCCAAAAGCTCTGGCCATCTTCCACACTGTCAGCCATGCAACTGGTCTAACTGGGTAGCGTACAATGCTGTCCAGACAGACCTCGTAGCTTTTGCACGTGACCCATGTTCTACGATACTGCCATGGTTCCAATAATTTATTGTGAAACCACATTCCCTGAATATAGTTTGCAATAGTTCTTCTTGCTTCTCTAAAAGGATTCCAGATGAGTAGTATAGGATAGCCGGTCCGGGCGCAGGGTTCAGGGTGTGGTGACTGGTGCCGACCGCCATCTTGGATTTGTGACGTCACGACGGCCATACTGGACTCAAAAATTCCTCAAAAATAACTCAAAATGACTCAAAAATTCCCATTCTGAGGAAAAATTTCTCGTTTTCTTCCACAAAATTCAAAAATTAGGATTTCGAAAAATCTCAAAATACTTTTGTCTTAGAAAGAACACATATACCTAAAAGCGGCTTGAAAGTCCTAAGAGCTAGCCACTCTAAGCTCCTGACGTCATCTAGGATTATGACGTCACCGTTGCAAATTCCGTTATGGCCACCATATTTAAAATCTTTATTTATTAACCGATTTTAATAAAAAAATTAAAATTCAAAAAATTCAGTTAATAAATTTTTAATAAAAAATATTTTTAAAAAACATACGACATGGGGCTCGGCGTCTTTGGTTATAACCCGACAAGGACCAAAATATTAAAAATAAAAACAAAAAAATGGATAAAAAATTACAAAAACCGTATCTGCCAGCATGTGAACTTCTCATTTGTTGAGCAAGGATAGAGTTCAAGCATCGCCAGAATTTTTGTAATTTTTAATACCTTTTTGTTTTTATTTTTATTATTTTTAAATTTTACGGTGATTTTTGGGATATTAACGAAAAATATCGTAAGTTTTCTCCGTGTGCTTCCGATTATTTCTGGCCAGACATATGATGGATTTCTCCGAGTGATTCTGGTTATAGGTGAGAAATCGATCTTTGCATAAAGGATTTTTTAATTAATGAGTCATACCATTTTATTCAGAGTTACATTTAATTAGTGAATTTCTGCTACTACTAAATCAACATTTACAATATTTTTATCAGATGGAATTTAAAAAATTCCATTACTCAGTCCAATCATATGTGATAAGACGGATGAGAAACACTATCACGAAAGACTAACTTCCATGTCCTTGGTGTCTAGCGAAGCCTTCCTTCTTTTGCGATCGTTAGTGAGCATCTCGCATCCAACATAAAATAAATAAATATTATTAGCCTTCAAGTAACATGTGGCGTCATCTGTTGACAAGAATCGAGACTTCTTACAACATGTTATTTTGCATGAGATAAATGAACTCTCACCACTGAATGGATCTATTGTAGTCAGTTAGAGCCAAGTAGTCTCGTAGCCATGTAGCCTTGTGACCTGGATGCCTCGTAGTCTTGTAACCGCGCAATTATGTAACCTTGTGTTCTGGAAACTTCGTAGTCCTGTAACCTCGTAATCACGTAACCTTGTGTTCTGGAAGCTTCGTTGTTCTGTAGCCTCGTAATCACGTAACTTAGTGTTCTGGAAGCTTCGCAGTCCTGTAACTCTGTAGCCTCGCAGTCTCGTAATCACGTAACTTAGTGTTCTGGAAGCTTCGGTCCTGTAGCTCTGTAGCCTCGCAGTCTCGTAACCTTGTAGATTCGTAGTCACGTAGTCTCGTAACCTGATGGCTCGTAGTCGCATAGTCATGATGTCTTGGAGCCTCGTAGACTTGTAGCTACGTAACCAAGTAGCCTTGTATTCCTATAACATAATGCTGCTGGAGCATTTGGAGCTTTGTAGACTCGTAGGCAGTTGGAGGAGCCTTGTAAACTCGTAGAATTGAAGCTTCGTAGACAAGTACTCATGCAGACATGTAGTCCTGTGGCCTCGTATCTTACTAACCTCTTAGTCTTGTAGTCAAATAGCGCTAGGCCTAAGACTATTTGGAGTCAAATACTTTTGACGTCATTAAAGACAGTTGAAGCAAATTACTGTTGGAGCCAATGACTTTTGGAGCCTAAAGACTGTTGGTGTCATAGACTGATGGAGCCAATGATTTTTGGAATTAAAAAAATGTTGGATTCATAGACTGCTGGAGACATTATATGCTAACTTAACATTGACGATCGCATCCTACCGAGTTGAATGTACGTGAAAATGCACCTCCTTTTCGTTAAATGAGCTTTCGTTTTGTCAAATTTCCGTCCAAATGTACTTCGTTTTCATTAAATGCTAGACCTGCGTGAACGATGCGTAGTCATTGTGTGTACATTGCGTACATTGCGTGCGTTACGTGTACTTTGCGTGTATTGCGCGTGAATTGCGTTAACATTGCGTGTTCGTTCCGTTTACTGTGTTTACTGTGTGTTCTTTCCGTTTCCTGTGTGTACTGTGTGTACTCTGTATTGTGTGTTCATTACATATATTGCGCGTAAATTGCTTGTATTGCGCATACATTATGTGTCAATTGCCTGAACATTGCGTGTTGGAGCGAATGGAAAATTGGAGCTCTTTGAGCACTTGAAGCTGATGGACAATTGGAGCGTTGGAGCCAAATGAAGATGGATCTGATGACGCGAATTGTAGCTCTTGAAGCCAATGTAGATGGATCTGATGGCACGAATTTTAGCTCTTAGAGTCTAGCGTATATTGGTGAGATATAATTCATGAGACGAGAACGTATCACACCGCATCGAATTTTTTCGATTATGTTCCTCTTTTTTAAATGTCGATTTGACTCGTGTATTATAGTCAGGGGCGCAACAACTAAATTTCCAGGAGGGGGGGGGGCAATAAACCCTTTTATAAAGAATCATCGATCCCCCCTATTGATGCGGGAGGGAGTGGGGGCGGGGTCCGGGGGTCCTCCCCCGGGAAAATTTGTATTTCAAGGTGGAAAATGGGGCTATTTAAGCAGTTTTATTATATAAAAATTGATTACACAGCACTTTCTTTGCCCCCGTTTGCCCTCACTTTAAGGTTTCAGAGGGGGGGGGGGGGCAAAATACACTTGCCCCCCCCCCCTGTTGTTGCGCCCCTGATTATAGTAAATGGTTCTTGATTTGACTAGCGTATTATTCCATCAGGTGCATGTAAAAGATCTAGTCCTAGACAGCAGAACGCTCAGTTTGATACTGACATCGGTGTAAGGATCACCTAGTTTGTTTCATCTGGTGCATAAGTCGCGTAATTACTTGTTCTTGCGAACTCGGTGGTATCTGTACCGTCTTTAACGGTGAACTCGATGAAGGTTGTACCACGACTACAGGAACCCTGACGTCAGCGGCGACGATTATGGAGCAGAACCCGTTGGCTACGACGACACCAACACTGGAGGAGACTTCAACGGTCGTGGTACCACCAGCAGAAGAGATCTTAATGACTACAGAGCTGGCTGCGCAGGAAACCACTATGAACGATGTTTCGCCCTCGATGGAGACTTCAATGGCTGGTGATTCGACAACAACTAACGAACATCGGTGCCGTTACTGCAACAAGATTTTCTCAAACAACAGCAATGCTCGCCGACACGAAAAGAGCGAATGTGCCAAGAACTAATATCGTAAAATGTTTGTTTGTGAGAAATGTCATAAGCAGTTTGCCAGAAAAGATAATATGAAAACGCACATGAAGACATGCAAAGGCCCAGATGCGTGGCAGAAAATTAAGGTTTCGGTGCAACAGCGAATGATTGATGTGCATAAGAGTATGCCTGGAAATGATACAATTGCAGTAACATCGAAATCTGGTTCGTGTCTGGAAGGTTCGTCTTCGTCAGCACGTTATCCTTGCAGCTACTGCGATATTTCGTTCGCATTTCCCCATGATGGACGGAGACATGAACGGAGTAAATGCAAGAAGAATCCTTCTCGCATGAAGTTTCGCTGCGATGATTGCCATGAATGGTTTACTCGAATTAATAGTTTTCGACGACATGCGAAAAAAATGCAACGGTAACGTCCGTGTGCCTACTGATGAACTACCTGCAGAAATTTCGACTCCTCGGTTTTGGTTGAAGACTCGTGAGAAAAAAACAGATGAGCAGCAACCGATTGGTATGACGTCTGAACAGGAAAATAAACCTAAGACTGTGTTCGGAGCATTACAAGTGAACGATAATGGCTTCTACTTGGCGCAGACTGCATTTCGTGGAACGTTGAAAGACTACTATTATCTAAATACGTTTGGTGAGTCAAAAGACATTTGTAATTTTCTTGATGATATCAGACAGAACATAATCAATCAGCTTACTGATGACGTAGCAACAAACGGACCTTTGAAATATAACTTGTGGTTGGACTGTATATGTGGAAAGCCATATCCGTTCGATGACAAAGTGAATAAGTGTGCATTCAAGACATCGGCTGCAGAAATATACAGTTCTGACGATGTGAAGCAAACTGTTAAACACGATATTCAGAAACTCTGTCAAGAAGAGGACTATGTCTGTAAAGGTTCTGGTTGGTCTCTGTCTGGTATAAACCGATTGGAGCTAAGAATTAGCCATTTCACACATATGCAGGACTAAATGATTATAATATTGCTAGCTTTCACAAGTTTTCCTGTAGTAGAATAGAAATTATGTAATAAATATTACGTTTGTAAAAGAACTTGCGGTGTTTTATTCCTCGAACCTGACACTTTTCTGGTATTTAAATTAAATTATTTTATAGCTTCATCCAGAGATCGAATCAAATATCGATTCAATATGTAAATTAATGTTTTTTTTTATAAATTTTGGAATTTTTCCCGAATTTATATCTAAAGAATTACACAATTCCAACATGACATCCAAATTTCAAGATGGCGGCACCACAGTAATAATAAATTATTACTACAATCTAGCAGATAAAAATTACACTAACATGGAGTCAGCGTACTCTATGAGTCGAAATCAAGATGATAGCCTCCAGCAGACGAAAACAATATGGCGGACATGACATCATACCAGCTGATGATATATATATACCTTGGTATTGGGGGGTCAGTCGGCAGGTGGCTTCCATGGAAGAATTATCGGTCCTCATTTTTTTTTATTTTTGCTCTTACCGGGTTCGAACCGAGGACATCAAACGTAACTTTTTTTTAAAATAGTATTTTATTAAAATGTGATTATTAAATTTTATTATAATTTTTGAAATTTTTTCCAAATTTCTAGCATGAAAATTACGGATTTTCAAGATGGTGGACATGACGTCATACTAGCTGACGATATATATACCTTAACATAAGTGGTGGGGGGGTCAGTCTACCAGTGGCTTCCGTGTAGGAAGGATCCGCCGCCATTTTTTTTGTCCTTGTCGGGTTCGAACCGAGGACTCCGAGCCCCATGTCGTATGTTTTTTTAAATATTTTTTATTAAAAATTTATTGAAGTTTTTGAATTTTAATTTTTTTTTATTAAAATCGGTTAATAAATATTTTAAAGATGGTGGCCGTAACAGAATTTGCAACGGTGACGTCATAATCCTGAATGACGTCAGCGGCTTAGAGCGGATAGCTCTTAAGAGGCCGTGTCACAAATTTGCGCTCCTATCTATATCAATGTTATTTTAAAAGGCAGTTTTTCTCAAAGTCTATAAGAGGTAGGGGCCGGAAATTTTGCCTACTGAAAGTATACAATACATTTAACATAACCGCTTTTTTCAAATTTATTTATCATATCATATATTATTTCTGTGATGAAAATAATATTATCAATATTTTGATTTGTCCAGATACATTGAAATTTTGCTTATATTTATAATTATTTAGCAAAAACTGAAAACGCCATTGAAATGTATTGCATATTACCTTCCGATCAGTGTCTTCATGATCATGATGGGTTTATAAACCTGGGTGTAATCAAGTCTTTAACTATTACATGACAACATTTATACTTAATAATTTGGAGATATGCCTTTTCTATCCTCAGCCCCTGAGCTTTTACTATCTGGTCTGGCGACCGACCTGACACTCTTCAACCACCCCAGGGGTCTCCGATTACACATCTTATAAAAAAAAAAAAGCTGTTCGTTCATTTGTTTTTGTGTTCGAGCGAAGGTTTACTTCTCCATTAGTGCCACAGAATTCACACATTTATGCCAAGGGAATATTCCGCTGATGTGACGCCATACGAATGTATTATTCGCGACCATACAACTTTTTTGTTTGTCATCGGGAAAATGATGCCGCAGTTTGATTTTTTGTGGTGATATAAAATAAATTTTCTTGGAATGTTCATTTTAAATTGAGCATTTTTAAATGTCAGCGTAGAATATGCTTATCTGCCCATTTTGTTTCTTTCCATAATAATGAGTAAAGTTAACATTGTCATAGACATTTTATTATATTCGTTTGCCGTCCAAGTACAAATGTCACACTATATCGCACGTAATTATAATTTTTTTACTAATTTGTTAGTTGTCATTTTATTTAAGTTATAAATAACATTAATAAAAATTATTACTTAATAGTCCAGAATAGAGATTTAGTTATTATTCATTTAATAGGGGTTTAAAATATGGTACTACATACATATTTATATTATCTTGTTGTCTTCTTTGTAACTTTACTGGAAGAATGGCATTTGGTATGTATGTTAACTCACAATGAAAATACTTCAGAAGTACTCAATTAACAGTGAACAACCTAGGGCCTATACTAATTTCATTATGTTCATGAAATATAATTGATATTACTAATAATGAACTGTATGTGTTTTGCGTAGAGATATCGTACGAACTGTATGTGGTACAGACCAACATTAGCTAAGACTCTGTAAATAAGTAATTTCAGTTAATGTGTAGAGAATATTAAAAGTTAGAAATAATGATATATATAAAACAATGCAGAGTTATCAGCATAAAAATAGAAGTTGTTTTTACGTAGCGCCTACTGGAATGTATATTTTGTGTTGAATTATGTGGTATGATTAGTATTCTCTTATTGTAAGTGTGTTTTGTTAAAATCTTATAAAACATCACTTACTGTTGAAGGATTTTCATTTTTTTTGTGATGATCTTACTTAAACAAGTTTTAATTATATTACACATGTATATTTTAAAAGCATTTTAATGTATACTTATAGAATTGTAATAGGCTTTATACGGACTCTCACGATGCATGTGAGCATCTATAATTAATAGAGACCGGAAAAATTCGCGGATTCATTCGGCGATAGGCTAGAAGTCAAATACATATACCTTTTAGATGATTTTGCTATTGGCTTACTGTTCATCTGGACGAATCTCAACCAATTATAAAACACCAACCAAAGAAGGATCGAATCACAGACAAACAAGCTGAGACGACTAACAAGTCAGCAGCAAATGAACTGCCGTTATTTGCCCGAGTGTACAGGGGAATGTGCAGTCTATCCTGAAGGCCGTCGAAACCGCGAATTTTTCCGGTCCCTAATCTACATCAATATTATGGCTGTTTCACAAGATCAAATATTTATTGAATTCAATCTGTTGCATTCATTGTACATGATTTTCGATATGTACATTGAATTCAATACAAATTGAAGATGTTACTCAACTAAGCTTATTCTTATTAACTTATAAGTATTTTGTTTGTTCAGTACATAAAAGTAAAAGATTCGTTATTATTTAAATAATGAGCATCTTTAAGCAATAACGTTTTCAAAATATTTACATAAACATAATGGAATATATTTTTTAAATACTTTATATCTACGATCACATCAACGGCAGTATTATGTAATGAATGAGGTAATGAAATATCTTGAAAGGATATTTTCTTCTCTGTAAAGTAAATTTGTAATGCAGCCCTCTTAATGTTAGTCTTGTGAGTTATTTCGTCTTCTAATATGCTACAGCAATGTATAAAATTAAGTTTTGTTAGTGTTTTAGTCTTGTGTAATGTTAAAGTGTAATGTGATAAATTCAATAATTTTTTTGTAAGTTCGTATTCATAAAGGTAGGCTACATATCGTATTAAGATAAATAGTATAATATTTGTAAATTTAAATTCTTTGAAACAACGTCGATAAGAGGTTCACCTACCTCTGTTAAACTGTATGATGGTGCATTGTAAAAAATTAGGTAGTCTGACTTAAGTGAGATTGTATTTAGATTGTGTGTGATGCATATGCAATATCTAAGCATATGCATTTATGTTATTATCCTTTTAAAACGTTACATGATGAATTTCGTATACTTTTTAATGTCAACTAACATTATTTATCACGGACTATTACATCCATATAAAGAATAATTACCACATGTTTGAAGATTAATTGTATTCCGATACGTTTAAAGTATTAAAATTTTTAGATTCGACTCATACCATAGTTGTATAAGTGAGGTTTCTTGATTCTGAATCCCTGCATCCGCAATTTCCTAGTGAGCCGCCGGTCAGATTGTCATCCTCTCAGATTGTCGAGGAACCAGATACATTTTTCGTCGAGTAAACTCGAGCTGTCAACCTTCCCACTAATCCTGTGATAAGGGTATAGTAGCTTTATCACGCGCTGCGGCTACAGTTCCTTCGGTTGAAAAAGCCACTAAATCTCACTGTTAAAAGAGAGAACTTCTAGAGCAGAATATTGGAAATAAAATTTTACTGACACGGCCTCTTAAGACTTTTAAGCCGCTTTTAGGATTACATGTTCATTCTAAGGCAAAAGTATTTTAAGGTTTTTTTTTACGAAATCCTAATTTTTGAATTTTTGTGGAAGAAAACAAGAAATTTTTTCTCAGAACGGGAATTTTTGATTCCAAGATGGCCGTCGTGACGTCACAAATCCAAGATGGCGGTCGGCACCAGTCACGACACCCTAAACCCTGCGCCCGGACCGGCTACCTACGAGGTCTGTCTTTCAACAGAAAAAGTTTTGTCCACCAGCATAGTATGGTGGTGTGCATGGTGATTTCTAAAATTATCTGGGAAAGTGGATTGCAATACATGTAAATTTAAAAATAGTTTTCTAGGACAGAACTGTTTACTAAAAATTTCAACTACCCCATGAACTAAATCAACATATAATATGTTTGAATGAGAACACGTACCAATACTTCCCAAATAAGTAATTTGTATGAATTTATAGAAAATGCAAAATTTTTAAAATTAATTGGTAACTATATAGTTGTAAGGCACCCAATGTGCCCGAAGAAAAATGATGAACTTAACAAACACTTAAAATTTAATATACACACACGTGTGTATGTATATATATATATATGTGTATATATATATATATATATATATATATATATATATATATATATATATATAAAATAAAAAAATTATTTCACAAAAAATTGTTATAGAAGAACCTTTTAAAAAACTGAATTGTGTGTTAATTGTTTAAGGTCATTCAATTATCTTCCTTACTGTGGATTTAATTCAATACACACCAGGATGACAACCATATTGGCACTGCAATTTATTTGAAGGTGCTCACTCAATTGATCGGTGCAATTCAAATGTGCCCTAACATCTATTTGGGATCAATTTAATCCTATCATTAGCACTGGAAAATATAAAAACAGTAGATTCATATTTGCAAGTGGAGGCAAACAACTGAAATTATATTAAACAGATACACACGGCCAAAACGTGGCAAACTAAGTCAAGGCTCGCTACTTTATCGCTGAAAAATGTTGTAACTATCGGCCTCGTCAAAATATGATGCTATGCCCCATGCATATTATCTTTGCGCCACTGACTCGGCTGCAATGCTAGGAGGAACAGGTTATCAAAGAGCAATGAAAATGTTACACTGTAAGCACATGAATACAGAATTCATACAGTGTTAGAGTCAGTCAGTGAGTTAGTGAAAAGCGTATTTATATATTAGTAATTATGCACAAAAACTTCTTCCAATGAAACGTTTTAAGATGGATTTACTGTAAACAAGGTAAAAAGAGAGTACAGTAAAACCCATTTAAGACTTTCTGCATAATATGTTTGGCCACTTATTAAGTTCACAAAATTATTCTTTTGATCACTTCCATATATCCATATATTAATTTTTCCTTTTCATAACGTTTGCATTAATAGATGCTTCCCGCATATAAAGTTCAGCATTTGTGGAAAAAAAAAAATAAAATTATTTTTATCTTTAAAATTTAAATCTCTATTTTTAAATTTAAAAAAAAATTAACTTATTTCCAAACGATAACAAAATAATTTAACTTGCACAAGATCGTCGAAACCTTTGCAGACATCACATGCTGTTTCAAGTGTATTTTTCGACGGATTATCTGCTTGCATTGAGACACTGTTCCATTTGCATACCATTTCCCCCATTCAAG
The DNA here is from genome assembly GCF_032445375.1 of Bacillus rossius redtenbacheri. NCBI lineage: Eukaryota > Metazoa > Arthropoda > Insecta > Phasmatodea > Bacillidae > Bacillus > Bacillus rossius. The sequence goes on along the minus strand of NC_086330.1, from coordinate 334,641,564 downwards.
GCAGAACATCTGACGAATAAGAAAAGTGCACGGCCGTCGAAACCTGTGCCACACGCCGCACGCTGTTACAAGTTTTATTTTCGACCAATCATGTGCTTGCATTCGTATAGACTGAGAGGCTATTCCATTTACACGCCTTTTTTTCCTATTCGAGTTATAACACGTGACGAATATGCAGCAAGCCATATTTACTACCAGCCATTACTCTTTTTTAGTTTTGCGATCTTTTTAGGTGTGATTTTAAGATTATGAAGCATGATGGCATCTACAAGTAGTGGAGGAACCCTAAACACAAGGCATTGTCGTTTGAAAATAAAACTGAAAATAACATCAGAAGTTGATGCGAATCCTTTGATACCAAGAGTGAGTATTGCAAAAAAACTTGGGATGCTGCAGTCTACTTTGAACGGAATCATGATGAAGTGAGACTAACTTTTGGCTACTAATGTTTTGACAAACTGTAAAAAAATGAAAATTGGTAAATACGAAGTAGACATTTTGGTGGTTTAAAGAACAGAGGGCACTTGGAATTCCAACAAATAGCACATAACCTAGGTGTTGAATTTCATGCTTTAAATGGCTGGCTCGACAGATTTCAGAACAGGAATCTGAGTGTGTGTGTGATGATACTGTCCAGAGTTGGATAAACACAAAGTTGCCTGCAATTATAATGGACTTTGAATAAAAAAAAATGTATTCAACGTCAATGAATGTGGTCTATTTTTCAACATGCTTCCGGACAAAACCTTTGTTTTAATTTTAAAAGGAGAAACATGTCATGGAGGCAAACAAAGTAAGGAACGAGTGACAGTATTATTGGGTGCCAACATGGATGGCACTGAAAAGTTACCATTGCTGGTAATTAAGAAACAAAAAAAAAAAAACACAGTGTTTTAACAACATAAAGACATAACCGTGCAAGTATGCAAACAAGAAGACTGTGTGGATGACAGGCAGCATTTTTGAAGACTAGGTGAGAGCATTGATTGCAAAGATGGGGTGCAAAAATCGGAAGATTTTGCTTTTCATGGATCACTGCCCTGCTCATTCCAAGGAAATATCCAAATTGAATTTTTCCCACCAAATTCAACATCCAGGCTACAACCCACGGACCATGGAATTATAAAAATTCTGCAACAGCATTTTCGTAAGAGCCTTGTGTTACGACTTATAACAAGAATGAAAAGTACCAAAACTAGTGGTTATATAATTAACATCCTGGACACCATGCATTTTTTTGCTGCTTCATGGGAAATGCTTGACTCAACCATCATTAACATTTGCTTCAGAAAAGCAGGCTTTGGTGCTCAACAAGTTAACGATATTTTCCCTGAAGAAGCATTTGAGGACAGTGAACCAAATGCATGCTTCTACATGCAGCACAAATTGAAGAACTCTTCAAGAGCACCTAAATTTTTCATGTACTTTTGAAGATCATGTCTCAGTTGATGATGAGACTGGCGATGGTGACAGCAATGAAGGTGATTCCACTCCCATGCCAACTTACTCCGAAGCCCTTGACCACCTGGACAAGTTGAGGTTATTTGTTCATGGAACACCAAATGTTCCTGAAAGTGTGAGGAAGAGTTTATGGGAACTGGACAATTTTGTGATGTATCAGAACAAAAATGTGTTGAAACGAACAACTCTAATGCAGTATTTTTCAAAACAGTAAATGTAAGTATTTTTTTGTTTTGATAATTGTTTTTTATTGTGCTTATTAAAAACATTCATTTTAAATAATTTAATTTACTGATACAATTGCATAGTTTTTCCAGAGTGCCAACGATAATTGGTAACTAATTAAGAGTTAAACATGTCATATTTTATTAAAATTGACTTTTATGAAGCAAATTTATTTCCCTTTTAAGAAGTTTTCCCTGTTAAGAAGTTTTTAGCATTTAGTCCTTTGAAAAACGTCTTAACAGGGTTTTGCTGTATATACTCTCTGACATTATGCTTTCATTTAACTTCAATGTATTTCCAAACAATATCATTTGTATTCTCGTAGTAGTTAAGAGTACAATACAGGTAATTAACTACAGTAGAACCTCATTTCTATGTACCCAGTGTTAACAAATTCCCATATTTAACAATTTTTTTTAAAATTGCATTGTTATTTTCCCTATAATATTAATGTATTATGTTCCCGCTTCATGTGAAGGCATTGCCCGCAATTTACTGTATTTCATATCAAGACTTTAGAAAGAAGTTCGGACAGATATCTAGAAGTTAAAACTGAATAATGTGAAGTTTATTTATTAAACTCAATGATCCGTCTCATCCATTCGTCCTTCAATCACGTGAAATTTAAGCGAATCAGATTGCCAAAAAAAAATTCCATCCGTCCATCCTTCAAAACCTTTCCAAGCTTTAAATTTAGATGAACAGACGGATAAAATTATAACCTCAAAAATGTCCTAAAGGCAATGTCTTTTTTTTTAGTTGGTTTATTTTTTGAGTAGCTTCCGAATTATGTTTTTAACTTGCCTATGAAATCTTTTTTTGAGTTTGATATTTGAAACAAAAATTGTCCGAAACATTAAAAAATTATACATAAAAAATAAATTTAAATAAATATTTTAGTTTGTTTAATCATTTTTAAGTGTTATGCATACATGATTGGCAAACTGGTAAACCTTTACAAGTGAAATTTCCTCAAAAATATAAGTCTTAATAGTTGTTGGCAGCATCCAATGAAAAAAATATTATGACAGATGCATTGAATCATTTTGAGTATTACTGCGTATGGCCATTGCATCTTTGTTTGCAAGTGTAAATAGCCTTCATTTATAATATTTTTTTGTGATATGTGCCATGGTAAACCATACAGCCATAAACCACAACTTTGGTGATGCGAGCAGAAAAATTATGTTGGAACATGATGGCATCTTTCGGTTATTATATCTCTCTCCTTTAAACTTTAATGTATTATGCATGGAATTAGTTGTAAATGTAGTTTTCACATATCTTGCCCTTGTTAAAAAAAAAAAAAAAAAAAAAAGTTTATTCACAAATGTAACAAATTCCTGTAAATATTGTGTTTACGTGCATGCTCACTGAGTTCAATTTACTAAAATATAAATGTTTTGGAAAGGCAGCTGTTAGCACTGTATTTCCAAACATTGAAACATACACATTTGGAACTTCTCCTGTTCTTAAACGTAAACAACTGCTTGAAAGTCGTCGTTTTCATTTAGTACGATTGATTCCAACAAAAATCTGAAATTAATTAAATGTTAACATGCAATTATACAAGTCCAAAAAAGAATTGTGTAAGAAACTCTTACCATAAAAAAAAATCGACATTTTGAAATGCTTCAATATGCACATCTCTTGCCAAGAACTGAAAATCTGAACTTAAAACACAATTGTGAAGAACTGCAAGACTGAATGGATTTATTGTTTTCATGTGTGAGATAATGCCAGTCTATTTTTTGTATGATAATGTAAGCATCTCTGACATTTAATTTAGTGTGGTGTATATTAGCTCCATATGGTTTTTATCATAGAGAGGAAGTAAAAAAAAATTCACAACTTCTCCGCTTTTTAAAAATTTTTGGTGTGGACCCTTGAAATGTGTAAAAACAGAGGTTCTATGTTCTATTGTATAATGATAGTTATAGGAGGACTGAAACAGAGAACAATGTGTTTAAGTAACACACTATATTTTCTAAGAGATTTTACATTTTAAAAATACAAAAATATTGTGTTTACTTTAACCAGCCTTGCTTTTATTGAATACAACTAAATATAGGATAATTTGGTACAACACAGAGCACAGTGTTTAACACAACGTGAGGAATAACATCACGCCCGAGGCGTTCACATGAACATGTCGTCGTATCCTGGAGGTGGGAGGTGGTCAGAGTCGGGCGGCGGCTGCCTCCGAGGGTTCGGCAGGCCTCCGGACGGTCCCACAGGGTCGAACCTCGCACCGGGCGGGACACTGCCCCTGAAACAGTACTTCCACAGTGCAACACACCTGCCGTTCTAACATCTCAAGGTCTTTTATCAAACAGGAATCAATATATACATACGAGGGTTGTCTCAAAGGTTTCCGACCTCAACATGAAGATGGGAGCACTCGTCAACGAAAATTGGGGAATGTGCTTAGTGATGTTTTGGAATATACTGTCTGAAATTTAAGCCATTTTGGACGAGCAGTTGTTTTTTAACCATCGTTTTCGTTAGTTGATGCGCATAGTTTTGTGAAAATGAAAATAATGCCTATCGAAGTGTCATTAAATATTTGTTTTTGAAAGGCAATACGCCGACGCTAATTGAAGACGAGTTGGACGGTGTGCACGGCGACTCTGCGCCATCGTTTACCACAGGGATATTTCGGGCAGCTCTATTCAAACATGGCCACACCAGCTCGGGTGACGATGAACGTCTGCGACACCAAAAACCACGATGGGAGAATCAGCTCCAAAAAATGCAAAGACTGTTCCTTTGGCCGGAGAAAAAACAGAGAAACTGTTTTCTAGGCTAGTCATGGAATTGTCTTATTAATTATTTTGGAAAAAGAATAACATAACTACGCATCACTACTTGACAAGCTGAAAGCCGAAAATGCAGAAAATTTCACATTTGCGAAACAAAAAAATTTGTTTCACCAGAACAATGCACCAGCTCACTCCTCAGCGGTTGCCATGGTGAAAATCTACGAACTGCGGTTTGAACCGCTTGACCACCCTCCTAACTTACCAGATCTAAACCCAACTGACATTTTTTTTGTTGACAATTTTGTCGAATGAGGAGGCCATCACGTTCGTAAACAACTATTAAGCAGAGACTCACGCAAACAATTGTTAAAAAAACAACCGCTCGTCCAAAATGGCTGAAAATTCAGACAGTATATTCCAAAACATGACTAAACACATTCCTCAATTTTCTTTGAGTGCTGCCATCATCATGTTGAGGTCGGAAACTTTTCAGACAACCTTCGTACATCTATTTTGGAAGAATGTATAAAGAGGTCACTCCTCCTGCTCTCTCTCTTTTTTATTAATAAATTAAATAACTAACTATTTAAAACTTTTTTACTATGTAAAACCATTCATAAAAAAATCTTAGGTAAAATCTAAGTACGTATAATTGTTAACACAGCGAGCTGTAAGCAAAATAAAAATTTAAAAATACAATGAATTTTATTACAGAGAGAAAAAAAAAATATCTGACAAACTGGAACTTTTTCAAGACATTCTAAAAACAATTTTGTACCAGTTTTTTTTATAAAATAGTGATTTATAAATTTACTTATATAAAAACACAACAAATGTTGGACAGTGTGATAGGATTTTAAGAACCACATTGCAAAATTTCATGAAAGACACCATGGAGATTAAACTTTTCTCCAAACAGTATATCAATATATCTGTTAAATTGCAACAAACTCTTAACTAAGCATTCCATTGATTATAAACTAATTTTGATAATAAAAAAATTAAAAATGATTATTGCGCATGTTGAATAAGAATTTAAACAAAAAAGTATGTTGTACTGTCATGGGATAACTAATATTAACAAAAACATTTAGCACATAAATTTAAGTTATGGAGAGTAATTTTTTTAAAAGTTTTTGTTAAAAACTTAACTGTGTAAGTGTTGCCTACCTGAGTACATACATATATGGTATGCATAGCTTTAGAATAGCCACGCAATTTGAAAACTGCTCCATATATCCGAGAGGAATCAGTTCACGAAAAGCATTTATAAATATGGTGAGGGTGGATGGTTTTTTCGTATTTCTTTTAAAAGGGTATTTTTTTTACTTCAGAAGAGCAATAATGGTTAACACACATATTTTTCAGAATAATTTTTAAATATATACTCCTGATGTAGATTCTTGAAAGCACTCAAGAGTCTTGCATTAAAACATTTCCCTTAATTTCTTTGCCATATAAGGTTATGGTTACCGCTCAAATCTTATAGTTGCCTTACGCACGATGAGAAGACTGAGCACCAGTCTACAGCCTTATGCTTAAGAGGTGATACCACGCTAGAAGCACCAGTGAGCGTCGTACTTATCATTCCGCCTCACCAACACACATATACACCCCTGACTAGGCGGGGCCCTTGATCCATCATCAAATGGTTTGGCACACCCAAAGCTGTACTCAAGCACCAAACAAGCTGGCGATTGTTGACCCTGGACACCAGGTCCATCACTGCGCTGCTTGCATCTTCAGTTGACTTGGAGTTTATTGTTACTGTAAGTTTTCATCTCAGTAGATCGTTTCCTGTTTTATAATAGGTTACATTTTAGGAACAGTTTTTCTTATGTAAACATTTTTTTAAGAAGACAACCTCTCATCTATATTTGAACTTTCTATTGAGAATATTATTATTACAACTAGGTAGTTTTAAATACCACTGTACTGTATTTTCTTTAGAATGACTGTTAAAACTTTGTTGATGTTCAATAATCCAGCATGATTATGGTCCCGAACATGCTGGATTAAGGACCTTTCACTGTATTTGGGTACTAAGGAGGAGGAAATGTCATTTTAGAGGCAGTGGACTTTTTATCATCACTGTATGAAAAGGTCATAAGATACAATTAAATATTTTCAAGAAATTTCTGGATAAAATTATTTGGGTGTAATAATCTGATATTATTCTTACTTAGGACAATGTCCCAATAATACCCCATTTATCGTGGCACAATATTATTTATGACAAAGGCTTGCTTTCATAGGTGTGACTTAAGACAAAGGAAAGTATAACGTAATTTGAAGAAAATAACCTGTAATATTTTAGATTCAATTTTTCAAAACTGTCACCAAGCCGCCATATTAAAAATGTAAAGTTTGGATGTTCGCTACCCTATCACATTTTTACTAGGCCTACTGAAGAATTTGGAAGAAATTTGGAATAAAGGTAGACAACATAATGGATTAACACAATGTTTATAAGTAATTTTTAATTATTGCACCTCTAAGGGGGTTAAAATAGGGGAATTTTAGTTTTATATTGAAAAATTATATCCCTGAAGATAATCAGGTGGGAGGTAAGAAATCAGTATGATAATAAATATATAGAAAATACAACTCTTCTTGTCCAATAATTATCCCTTTCAATTTATAAGACTGCAGTTCCCATTTGAAATGGTATTTTCAATGTTGATAAATAAGTCAAATGGGAAAACACTGAAAGAAGCTGGAACAGATTTGTATATTCTATTTTTTTTTTCCCATTGCCAACCAAACGTTGTCTGTTCGTGAATATCGAGTACATAAAATATGTACACATTTACATTGAGCAGAGATTTTTTAGTATAGTGTATAGAGATGTATTGCAATAAAGTCATCAAGTGCAGGGAAAGACAGGAGCAAAAGCTAGAAGTACATAAATAACAACATTGTACTGTAACATTACCTGGGCAAGCCACCTGGGATGCCGATACCCGGATCAGGAAGTGACCTATCCCGCGAACCGAACGGGTCGAACAGCATTCCGCCGCCAATTCCGCCCCCTATCCCAAATGGATACAGATCCGAGTGACCAATCCCATATGGAGAGGCTGTAGGGAAGTTAGGAAACCTGAGAGACAATAAAAAGGAACAAGATTATACGGTGATTTGCAATAAAACTGAAATAACACTGAAAAGCAATTCAATACACAGATTAACAAAGAAATACAAGTTAATATACCATTAAGTACCAAAATACAAGTTAAATCATAATTACAAGCAGCATTTAACAAATCTTATTCAAGTTACAAACTTGTAATGTGTCATTATTATTTCTGAATTAAGATTGCACCAAAGTGCAAAAATTAGAGAAATTAATGTTCATATTTTGTATGATTATGCATCTCTCATTAAATTACTTTTAAACTACAAATTTGCATCAATTTATTTGTATTTTTCAGAATGAATCTGTTTTAAACAAACTTACTATATTTTATTTGAAAGTAAAAATGCAGTGTGTGAACATTACACTATTTTAGTGGATTAAGTACTATGTATTACAAAACAGAATTTATGAAAATAAAACCATAATATATAGTCCTTTAACAAAAAACTAGTAGATCAAAGTTTCTATGTGTAAACAACGCTTGGTTTATGACCTAAAGATGTGGATGAAGTTTTGATTTTTTTGGTTGATTTCGATACCTTACAGCTTTTATTTCAAACCTGATTATCAGTTTTTTTCTGAGGATCTGGGTTCAAATCCCTGTCTGGTCACTCTGATTTCCCCCCCCCCCCCCCCCCCCATGTTTTCTAAAAATCAGTCCTGGCAAACTTTAGATGGTTCATTGCTACAAGTCAAGGACGATTCTATTCACAATATCCTTGATTTGTGTTTCTGTCCTTCTGACTCTAGTCACTGCAGGTGTCGAGACATTAAGCTCAATAAAACAAATGGTTCAGTCCATTACATTTCAAGATTGTTTTGAAGGCAAAGGTGAGGGTAACAAGGCACTAATATTCATAAAGACTTACAATAGAACATCCCAGATTACAGCAAGCACCCAACCACCACCTGATAGAGACTAGGTGCTCAAACAATGAGTCATGCTAGAGGATGGTATCAGTGATCATGGGTACCAAGGATTTTAAAATTATATTCTGTAGCTTAACTTGGCTCTCATTAAAATAATTTTTATTTATGTATTTATAATTTGTCACATGGCCACCAACAGTCGAAGGACTTTTTCGATGGGCATGATGTATACAGACAAGAGACAAATGAAGTCAACACAATCGTAATCACAACACCAATCGTAACCAAGAGCAGGCAAGCTTAACCTGAAGTGAAAAACAGCAGCAGGTCAGCTTATGAAGGCGAGTATACCGCTTACCTGCAGTGACCACAACACTTACGGACAAACACTCAAGTAACAATATTGGGAAAGACAATGGGAATTAGGAATTACATAGCCAGACAAAACAAAGGCAATGGTCAAACAATGCCAACAATAATTATATACCAAAACCCTTCAAAAAAGAATAAAGTGATAGCAACAATAAGGAGGTTTATTTTACTTGATTAAATTTTGACCGGTTTTACAAAGTTAATATGATATTCAGATGGAATTTATGGTTGATGTCAAAATGTAAGTGGTTTAGATGGTAGGAAGTATTTTTATGACGAACTAGAAGAAACGGTAATTGTCGAAAGTAAACATATCAAGTTTATTAAAAATGTCAATTGGTCTAAAAATAATATTCCTGCTGTAGTATGTACACAACGTGGAAGTTAAATGACTGGAATTGTGGAACTGTAAGAGCAGAATTGTCTAGAAAATATTTATGATTTATGTTGGAACTAGGGTATAACAAGTTTTAACAAAATGCTCAATTTATTCACAAAAAAAATCTTATGTACGTAGTTATATTACTGACATAAAAAAAACCACGGCAGACAAGACCAAAATGGGCACAGATGAGCATGAACTCATGTTCAAGTGATGGTTGGTTAGCAGACAATAGCTTACTCAGGCTGGATGACACATTCAACATTTAAATACACGTGAGATGCATGGCTGCATGGCAACGCTTGATAGCTGGGAAATGTTTTGAGATGGTGCCCAGGTAGGAACGCCTTGAGATGCTTTGTTCATTAGTTTTGTGAAGAGTCAGACAAGACTGAGTAACATGCATCTAAATAACTTGAAGACCATAAAGGACATCCTACCATGATTATAAAAGAAAGACAGTGCCTGACTACAAAATTAAGTATAATGTGTTTAGTAATGGATTTTCATATTATCACGACAGGACTTAACATGAGCGAACTTGATATAGTAAACAGGGTATTTATTAAAATATAATTAACATAAAACAAAAATAACTAAATTACTTAAAACAAAAATAAGTAACTTAAAACACTCCTTTCCCACAACACCTAAATAATTGAAGGCAATATGAACATCATGATTTTGAATCGGACGTTTCCGCCGTCTTGTAAGCGCGCGCCATCCTTACCCTCCCTTCTTTCTTTTGGTAGAACCCCTCCCCATTCCTCTCTCCAAAACACCCCCCCCCCCCCTGTTCAGCACCGTGCACAGGTTCCCCACCCTTCCGTTCTGCGCACTTGTTGTTGGCTCGTCTATATAAGGATCTGCAGAATGATTAGGGCTTTCTTATTAGCCTTAGTCACCTTGCTTTTTTTTAATCCCACCTAGTCTGTCGACCGTGCCGTAGTGAGGCGTAAGTTATGTCAGTCCAGTGTAATCATATTTTCTGGAGATTGCGTCATTTGGCAGACTTGGATTCGCGTAGCTGTATAGCCCATAAATTCATTTCTGTAGGGGCTTAGCTAATTATGTGCTTGCGTGCTGCGCCAATTGAATCTTTTGCCGGGTATAGTAAAATTGCTGCTTAAGTTTTCTGATCATGCTATGTAGGGTTTACGAGGAGGCCTTGCCTTGGGTACCCGCGGGTGCTCTCAGAGTAACGTTCGATTCGGCTTCGACTGTAATTGGGGTGAGCTTACTGGCCGTACGTTGCCTTTTCGACTTGAGTTTTTGTTGGCGCTTGGGAGAATTAACGTTTCAGGAGTTACGTTTTTGTGTGGTTGCGTAAGTTTCTTACGTGTTTTGTGCCAGGGTCGCGTGTAGAGATTATGTTAACAACTGATTTTCTTGGTCGTGTGTAAGCCAGCCCCCTCTTAACATTTGTGCTTGTTGCGTAGCAGAATCATATTCTGGGCTTGTTTTATTGTGCCATGTCATGCCATGTTGAGGCATGCTGATTAAGCTCGCTTTTCGGAGCTCGTTTACGTAACGATGCGTGGGTTTGGCCTTACGTTGTAACTTATATTTGTGATTACTTGTATGTGTATTGTTTTATTTTTATTTAATTGTATTGCTCTGGCTGACTGCCTACGTAACAGTATTTTTCTGAATATGTTAAAAAGTATGTTAAAGTCTTAAATATTATTTATTCTAACTGTGTACACAGCGATTAAGGTCATTCTGTGTGGACGTTAAATTATTGCCTTTGAGCCTTGTAAAAATTGTAACTGGTTGTGTACGAAACTAGGGGAAAATAAATTAAGATATTAAATGTGGCTTGCCAGTCACCTTGAGACTTGATTCTTTGTTATGTTTGTAAGCATAGACACAACTTCTACTCCAAACCTCCTTAGTGAAACGGAGTCGCGTCTCTAGTCTGTCTTAGTGTTTTCTACTTGTTCTCTTATAAGCGCACATGGTTTTTAGTCCCTTTGGCTCCTCGGGGTCGGAAGCGGCTGCAAATTTCTGCGCTACTCTGCTCTGGAGCAGATAGTCTTGTGTTCTTGTGCCTTGTTTCAAGTTTGCGATCATGGCTTCGGTGGGGTGGATCTACAAGCTTTCGTAGAGCGAGTTGCTGCAGCAGTTGGAGGAGAACGGCCTGGAGTTCGACCCTGACAGCACTGTGGCAAAGTTCCGCGCCCAGCTGGTGCAGTTTGTGAGGCAGACCAGTTTGTCCAGTTTTTACCCCATTTGGAGGGGAAAAAATGGACACTGATTTTATTTATTTTTTCATAATTGGATACAATATTTTAAAAAACAAGTATTTGTCAATTCATATAAAGCTATTTGTAACATAGTCATATTTTTTTCAGTTCATAAAAATATTATTTTAAGGAAAATAAATTAAAAGTTTTATTTTTGTCCAATTATTACCCCTCTACACCCTATCTGCCCATGCTAAAACCGGAAAACATAAAAAGGCCGCAGAACCATTTTCTTGTTCGAGACAAGGCTAGCTAACTTTTCAGCCTGTTAAGAAAACGCTAAGCCTTGAAACTGCCGCTGCGGAAGCTGGTATGTGTTTGTTTACCATCTGTCACTGTTCTACCAGATCTATTGATCATCTTGGTGAACTAAATAAATGCATATTTCCTAGTGCTACCAATGCTGAACTGGTGAAAATTAATCGCACAAAATGTAGTGGTGTGATTAAAAATATGTATTACGTATTTATCCCCATTTCATTGATGACCTGAAATGTGATATTGCGGACAGCTACTATAGCATACTAGTTGACGAGTCAACAGACTTAAGTGTTGATAAGCAGCTTGGAGTTTGCGTAATTTATTTCTCAAAAAAAGAAATTAGTGTGGTGTCAACTCTCTTAAAGATTTCTTTGCTGGATGTTTGTTTATTGCTCTTCAGGCAGTCATAGAAGAATTAAATTTAGATATGCAGAAGTTATGTGGACTGAGGACCGATAATGCATCTACAATGACTGCTATAAATTCTGGACTGTATGTGAAAATGAAATCAGTTGTACCTCATCTTATTTTAATAAGATGTGTTTGTCATTCAGTACAACTAGCTGTATCGAAGGCAGTTGCTCAGTTGCAGACTGTATGCCCAGGAACCTTGAATTTCTTCTGAGCAATACCTACGCATGGTTTTCAAGGTCTTCAGGACGTCAGCTCTCTTAAAATTACTGTACAATGCCATTAATAATGGTGCAAACCCTCTCAAAATTGTAAAGGCAGCAAAAACAAGGTGGTTGTCTGTTGAGGTAGCTGTATCTGGTATACTGCAACAGTGGCTTGAATTAAAAAGCATTTTGAAATATCAAGAGTCAGTGAAAAGTGTTATACAGCAGAAATACTGTTTCAGATGTTTTCTGACATTCGCAATGAAATATACCTGGCATTCCTTCAGCCTATTCTACATGAGGCACAGCATGTGAACCAATCATTCCAGTCAAATACAGCAGATCCCAGTAAGCTTTTGAATGATCTTGTACTGTTGATTCAGAGTCTTGGAAAAAGAGTTGTACTGCAAGGATACAATGCTCCTGACCTCCTAAAAGTTAATGTTAATGATTATTTGAGCCCCAATCCTGTTAACTTAGGACATGCTGCTGAAGTTAAGATGAGGGAAGCTCGAAAACAAGTACTGAAAGTTGATGAAAAAACTGGAATCAGGGAGCGATGTAAAGAATTTCTGATTACTTTAGTCACCCAACTTCAACAGAGACTGCCAGAAAACGTGGATATTCTTACTGAGTATCTATTTTTGCTCCTGAAAATAGCTTGAGAACCACTAAGCAACCCATAGTTCCACTAGCAACACTGATGAAAAAATCTAATGCAGAAATAACACTCATAGAAAATCAATGGAATAAAGTCAACTTTGTGGAATGGCAGAATATATCAAGTACTACAGCACTGTGGGCAGAGATTCTAGGCTACAGGGATGCATCTGGAATTAATCCATTTCAGAATCTTGCAGAGTTGGCAATTCAGTTCCTTGTTTTGCCGTGGTCCAATGGTGAGGTAGAGAGAGTTTTCAGCCAAGTGAATTTGGTTAAAAACTGCCAAAGAAACATGATGGAAATTGGTATGCTAAATGCGATTTTGTGTGTTCGTGCTGGACTCGGACGTAAAAAGAAATGCTGCAAAGATTACACATTCCCAACTGATGTGCTGGAAAAAATTGGAACAATGGCAGCGTATGGTGATGACCCTCCAGCTTCACGGGGAAGTTCATCGAAAGAACCATCTAGTGTGGAAAAATCAACTAGAACTGATTACTTGACTCTGCTACTGAATGAAGATGATTCAGATAATCCGGACCCGATGGCCTGACACTCTTGATTAACTGAGTGCTAAAAATGTTTCGAAGTGACTTAGTCTGTGTGTTTGCATAAAAAAAATTGCAAACGAAAATAGGACTATATTATACAGGTGAGGTGATTTGCCTACATGTGTGTATGCTGTTTAGTTGATAAAACCGTTAAAGTGTGTTCTTGTAATGTTTTTCCTTAAATTAAATTTTTTTTTTTTTTTTTTGCCTCATCTGGGGGTTTTTCAAGTACCATTTGGGGGGATTGTGTGTCCATGAGTCGGTAACACTGGTTGTGATGCAAAGCTTCGCAGTTGCTGCAAAATTTAAAAAATTGGAAACTTAAGAATAAGATTCTCTTATGAAAATATTTAGTTTTATCTTTGGGTTATATATGTTTTGCTTGAATAAAGTTGGTCACTTAAAAACATAAAAGGCTGCACTCCATTTGCTTTTATAAATGTTAACTAATAAAATTATGCACTGTTATTTTATAATTTTTATTGAATGTTACATATAGAGCCCAACTGGTTAATCACGTAATCAGTACAGAAATTACAAACATTAAACAGTTTTTTTGCTCCAATCCTGTATTGTATAAAATAATTGTAATACTGCTTCGCAAATAAAAAAGATTCGCAATTTGATTAGACTTTGCGAATATTGAAACATTTGAATAGATATTTGCTTCACATCAAGAATCTAGCATTCGAACATGCCTATGGCAAGCCTATTAAAAAACAGACCATCAA